>NW_027142376.1:1906047-2506047 GCF_026170545.1 Melanerpes formicivorus | reverse complement strand
GCTGGCTTGTTCAAGTCCACATTTGACACTTGTTATCAACACTTGTGAGAAAACTTATGTTATCATTGAATTTGTTACAATTTACTTAGAGAAGGAGTGATTTACTTAGAGAAAGAGTGATTGGCCATTGGAATGGGCTGCCCAGGGAGGTGGTGGAGTCACCATTGCTGCAGGTGTTTAAGAGGAGACTGGATGAGGTATTTGGTGCCATGGTTTAGTTGATTAGATAGTGTTGGATGATAACCTGGACTTGATGATCTTGAAGGTATTTTCCAACCTGGTAATTTCTATTCTATTCTATTCTATTCTATTCTATTCTATTCTATTCTATTCTATTCTATTCTATTCTATTCTATTCCATTCCATTCCATTCCATTCCATTCCATTCCATTCCATTCCATTCCATTCCATTCTATGGGTGTGGGTATTAGATAGCTCTAGCTTCAGCAGGAGCACCAGAAACTCCTCTATCAGTTGTTCACCTCACTTTGTATGTTGTCAAAGTAGGTCTGCTCAATGTAGCCCTGGAATGGAAACCCAAAGAGCCTACATGCATTACCTTATCATCATCTTCACACGTCATGACATTGGAGAAAGGGATCTCCGCTTTGAACATCTTGCGACAGTGCATGAGCTGAACGAGCAGGTAGCAGACTGTCTTGAACTTCATTCTTTTGGCAGGCTTAATGTCTGACAGAATCAGTCCAGGAAATATCTGTGGGTTGGAAAAAAACAAAAGTATTTGTAACTGTGTTATTGCATTCCTGTGCAGACAGACATCGGGCTTGATAAGGTTAAGTGCTGGGCCTTGCACTTGGGTCGCAATAACCCCATGAACTCTCCAGGCTTGGGGCAGAGTGGTTGGAAACTGCTCGATGTGGGTGTTGGCTGACAGCTGGCTGCAGATGAGACAGAATGTGCCCTTGTGGCCAAGAAGGCCAACAGCGTCCTGGCCTGGATCAGCAATAGTGCGATCGGCAGAACCAGGGAAGTGATTGTGACCCTGGACTTGGTACTGCTGAGGTCACACCTTGATCATTTTGTCTAGTTTTGCGCCCCTCACCTCAAGAAAGACACTGAGGTGCTGGATAAGGTGCAGAGAAGAGCAATGAATCTGGTGAAGGGTCTGCAGGAGAAGTCCTGTGAGGAGCAGCAGAGGGAACTGGTGTTAAGCCTGGAGAAAAGGAGGCTGAGACTAGACCATGCTATCTATAACTCCATGAAAGGACATTGGAGTTAGGTGGGTGTCAGTCATTTCTCCCAGATACCTAGCATGGTCTCCTCTCAGCCTCCTAGCCATGCTAGGTTGGATATTAGGAAAAAAAATCTTCAGCTAAAGTTGTCAAGCCCTGGAACAGGCTGCTCAGGGAACTGATGTAGTCATCATCCCTGAAGGTATTTAAGAGATGCTTGGATGTCGTGCTGAGGGCCATGGTTTAGTGGTGAACTTGGCAGTGCTGAGTTAACTGTTGTACTCCATGACATTAAGGGGCTTTTCCAACCTAATTAAACTGTATGGTTCCATGATTCTCTGAGACTGTGCGTACCTGCAGACATTCACACCATTCAGTGGTCAGAACAAGGCAATATCAAGAAACAATGTGTTTTGATAAACATCAGGTATTTGCATATGGAGATTATTTAATCCTATTTTTTCCCTTAAACCTGGGGTATAACAAATCTATTGAACAAAGAGTATATAAACACACACTTAACATTTTGGAAACTCTTTTCCACACAGAAATGTAGACACTCAAAAAAGTGTGTTAACGACAAACTCATAAGAGAGGCAGTACTGGCATTTCTTTAACCTTAAAATAAATCCTGGAAAAATACAGGAGAGAAATAATGGGAAGGAAATGAGAATTTTTATGAATTGCTCTTAAGAATATAATTTCAATCTTTCTTATTTCCCGCCCCCTTTTTTTTTTTTTTCATTTACACCCACTGAAATCAGAAGAGGCTGGCTCTGCTTTAAAGATGTATACATACCCTAAAGGGAGGCTGTGAGGCACTCAGGACTTTTCATTCTTCTGTTACATATACACAATATATATCTGTACAGCTTGGAGAAGGGAAAGTTCCACAAAAATCTTACAGTGGCCTTCTAGTACCTGAAAGGGGCTACAGGAAAGCTGGGGAGGGACTGTTTACAAGGGCTTGTGGTGATAGGATGAGAGGTGAGGGCTTTAAGCTGGAAGAGGAGAGATTTAGACTGGATATTAGGAAGAAATTCTTTCCAGTAAGGGTGTTGAGACACTGGAACAGGTTGCTCAGAGAAGATGTAGATGCCACTTCTCTGGAAGTGTTCAAGGGCAGGTTGGACAAGGCCTTGAGCAAGCTGGTCTAGTGGAAGATGTGTCCCTGCCCATGGTGGGGGGTTGGAACCAGATATCTTCACGATGTCTTCCAACCCAAACCATTCTATGAGTCTATGAATATTAAAGATACCAGGAAAGGAACTCTGACTCATTTTTATCTCACAAATCATGTCCCTTTTTTAAAAGAACTTTGTTTTACAGCAGAACAACACTGTAGACACTGTGAACTTCTCAGTGCTATATCTTGCCTTCTGCTGAAAACCTTGATGAATACAAGAAATGCAGCACAATCTGTTAAGAGCCTTAAATAAATAAATAAATAAATATCACAATACCCCACTACACAAAGAAAAATTACATCCTCCATTGTCTTTCACTCTGTTTTTTCTCTGAACTTGCTCCAGGCCAGCAATAGAGGAAAGTCAGACCACAGTATTCTCATTCCAACTCATTTTACTTTCACATTTCTTTTTGACCATTGGCATCACCTCTTCTTCCTAGTGAAAAATGATGGGAAGAAATAGCCTCAAGTTGTACCACGAGAAGTTTAGGTCAGATATTAGAAGAAATTTTTTCACTTAGAAGGTTCTCAAAGACTGAAATAGTTTGCCCAGGGAGATGGTTGAATTGCCACCCCTGGAGGTGTTTCAAAGAGGCAGTGATGTGCTGAGGGACATAGTTTAGCACAAGCCTTGGCAGAGCTAGAAAATGGTTGGACTTCATGATCTTAAAGGTCTTTTCCAACCCAAACAATTTTGTTTCCTGTTCACTTGTTTCATAATTTTAGGTAAGGTTGGTTGTTTCCTGCGACACAGCTGTCAAAGAAGGTTAAGAGCTGGGATTTTCTAACAGAGCACTCTGAAAGCAGCCAGGGTGAGTGTCTTTAAATATGCAGAAACCAAACAAGAGCTGATTAAAATTCTGGGAAAACACTCCAGTATTTGAATTTCAGGTAATGGGATTCGCTGGTGCTTATCTGGGATTCTCAGAAACAGCAGCAGCACTGCTGTTCCCCTGACTGTATTCAATTGCAGTGCTCAAAATGCCGTGGGAAAGAAGATACCAAGGGCATTCCAAACACACTTACAGCCATGATAAATACTGTAGCACTTTGTCTGTCTGTGTTTTTTGTCTTCAGGCAGGCAAGACCATGCCTTCTGGCAGTAGCATCTGTTATGGTCTGCAAGTCATTTTGTCCTGAGCTAGGTGAGCAAACATATGTATTTATTTAGTTAGTTAGTTATTCCTACAGTTAAAGTCAGCAGACATTTGCTTTACCATCCTTTTCTGTCACCCTTGTAATACATTCTGCTTATGACACCTCAGCTGTCTGTCACAAAAGGGAGGAACAACCCCCTGCACCAGTACAGGTGAGGGGATGACCTGATGGAAAGCAGCTCTGGGGAAAAAGACCTGGGAGTTCTGGTGGACAACAAGATGGCCATGAGCAAACAATGTGCCCTTGTGGCCAGGAAGGCCAGTGGTCTCCTGTGGTGGATCAACAAGAGAATAGCTGGCAGGTGTAGGGATGTTGTCTTCTCCCTCAGCTCTGCCCTGGTGAGGCCATATCTGCAGTACTGGGTCCAGTTCCAAGCTCCCCAGTTCAAGATGGGGAGTTGTTTGAAAGGGTACAGAAAAAGGCTATGAGGAAGATGAGGTGACTGGAACATCTCTCTTACAAAAAAAGGCTGAAGAACTTGGGGATTTTTAGCATAGAGAAGTCTGAGGAAGGAATCTTATCAATGCTGATCAACACTTAAATGGTAGGTGTCAGGAGGATGGGGCCAGTCTTCTTATAGTGGTGCTCAATCACAGCACAAGAGGAAATGGAAACATACTTGAACATAAGAAGTTCCATCTAAACATGAGGAGGAACTACTTTATTTTTGAGAGTGGTAGAGCATTGCACCTGGCTACCCAGAGAGCTTGTGGAGTCTCCATCACATTTGAAACCCGCCTGGACCCTGTCCTGTGCAGCCTGCTCTGGGTGAACCTGCTCCCGCAGGGGGGTCAGACTTGATGATCTCCAGAGGTCCCTTCCAATCCTTATTATTATGTGATTCTGTAGCATTTAACAGTAAATAATATAGATTCTATAAGACAAACTCTTAACATTTGGAACGGTGTGGCCACCTTCTTGACACATGTACCAATAAGTTTTTAGGAGCTGTGGGGATTAAAACACTCTCTAGGAGATCAGTAACAGGGTAAATATTACACTAGTGCCTTACATTTCTCCATTCTACAGACTCCATGTTGCTGGAGGGAGAAAATTAAGAAATGAGAACAATGTTAGAGCACATGACTTATTACACTGTCACTGGCACCCAACCCATGGGCTGGCACACTGGTGATCATCTGGCTAGCAGCTTCATAGCAACTGCAGAAAGAATCCTGAAGCTGTATACCAACACACTGCAACACAAGTGTTTTCTAGGTGGTAACACAAACAGTTTAATTCCAATGTGAGGGTGAGTATATTCATAAAATCCTAGAATAGTTTGGGTTGGGAAGGACTTTAAAGATCACCCAGATCCAACCTCCCTGCCATGGCCAGGGACACCTTCCACTAGACCAGGTTGCTCAGGGCCTCATCCAACCTGGCCTTGAACACTGCCAGGGAGGGGGCATCCACAACCTCCCTGGGCAACCTGTTCCAGTGTGTCACCACCCAGGCTGGAAAGAATTTCATCCTAATATCTAGTTTAAATCTCCCCTTTTCCGTCTTAAAGTTCTAACAGCTTGTGCAGTGCAAAGGCTCAGGCACAGATCATTCCCTGTCCAGATGCAAGCTAAAGCTTCTGTCAAAAGGCTGTGTGTCTGCCTGCTAAATCAGATCTGCTGAAGTATATCTGAGCTGTTAAAATCTGGAAAGCCCAAGTTATGCATTCAAATCTCTAGTTAAGTTCCTTGGTAGGAGCTGTCAGACATTGAGAGCAAAGTCCACCCTGGAGCCTGCTAGTCCTGGCAGCAAGAGTAGCTGCAGGTAGCCGTCAATTTAGAAGCAGAAATCGTCAGTGTGTGCCTAGCTATGGGATCAGATGTCTAACTTGAGGCATTTCAAATCAGGACAGTTGCTGTGCACTAGCAATGAGAGAGTTTATTTGTCTAGGTTGCAAAGTTTTCATGTGCCCTATGCATGGCTCTTCTCTTACTACTTTGTGTTCAGAGTTCAAGCAGTCTGAAAGTGCTGGCAAGTAGATGATCAGCTAAGCAAAACCATAGAATCATAGAATCCTAGAATGGTTTGAATTGGAAGGCACATTAAAGATCATCTAGTTCCAACCCCTCCACAACGGGCCGGGACATGTTCCACTAGACCAGGTTGCTCAAGGCCTCATCTAGCCTGGCCTTGAACATTTCCAAGGAGGGGGCAACCACAACCTCCCTGGGCAACCTGTCCCAGTGTCTCAGCACCCTCACTGTAAAGAATTTCTTCCTAACGTCCTTGGAATCAATTAGTCCAGAAAGCTGACAACTTGCAATGACCATGAATACTTGCTTGACACAGAGAGGACAGGATAATATTAGAAGTGTCAGGTGCAAAAAAAAGTCCTAGGGAGCTGCCAGCCAGATGGAGAGATTTCTTGGGCTGTAAGTGCTCTGTTTTACACATTTGGAAAGAAGTTTTACACATTTGGGGAAAAAAAAAAAAAAAGGATACTATAAGAACATTGTGGCATGTTCATGTAGATCTAGCCAGAGTGATTAAATCAAATCAGCTTTTCAGAGAAGGAAATTTCATATAAGTAAAGATGGAGCTTTAAATAAAATGGAAGTGGAACAGTTGGAACTTCGATGGGACTGGCATATCTTTCTTAAGAATAGAATAGAATAGAATAGAATAGACCAAGATCATTGCATCCAACCTATCATCCAACACCATCTAATCACCTAAACCATGTCACCAAGCACGCCATCAAGTCTCCTCCTAAACACCTCCAGTGATGGTGAGTCCACCACCTCTCTGGGCAGCCCATTCCAATGGGCAATCACTCTCTCTATGAAGAATTTCTTCCTAACATCCAGTCTAAACCTCCCCTGGTGCAGCTTGAGACTCTGTCCTCTTCTGTTGGTGATTGCCTGTGAGAAGAGACCAGCCCTCCCCCTGTCTACAACCTCCCTTCAAGAGGGAGACCTAGGGTGGGAGCAGACTGGGAGGGGATCTTCTCAGTGCTGATCAGCAGCTAAAGGTGGGAGGCAAGAGGATGGGGTGTCCAGTGATAGGAAAATGGGTATTGGGCACAAACTGGAACACAGGAAATTCTACCCAAAACATGAGGGAAAATCTTCTTCATTATGAGACTGCCACAGCTGTGGAGCAGGCAGAGATGTTGTGCACTCTCCTTCTGTGAAGAGATTCCAAACCCACCTGGACACATCCCTGTACAAACTGCTCCGAGTGATGCTGCTCTAGCAGGAGGGTTGAACTAGATGATCTCCAGAGATCCCTTCAAACCCCTAGCAGTCTGTGATTCTGTGATAATAAATAAAAAAGAACTAACTACAGTAAATTTAGAGCTGCAGTTTCACTCAGGTTACATTTTCCCTCTGTAGCCTTTTTCTTTTGTTTTTCAAGTGATGATGCCAAGATGACATCTTTTAAGCAGGTCAGGGAGAATCCAATAAACTACTACCAAAAATCCTAATCACACATAGATTGTATATATCAAATGGCTTCACTCTACAAAGTTTGATGAAAGTATTATTAAGACATTGTAGAATGCATCTCAAGAGGGTATATGAGCAGTTATACTTCAGAAACATGCTAATTGTTAATAAAAAGCAAGATGAAAGCAACCAATAAAATCCAAAGTCCAGCCAAGGTTGTCATGATGTATTTCACCTACACAAACATAGAAGGCCATCCTAAATCTATGTTGTTTTGTCTGTGCATGAAGTCAATTCTGTGCTTGAGGGAAAAAAAAAAATCAGCTATATTTCTTGGAGACATCCTCCTCCAGGGAGGGTGACTCCACCACTTTCCTGTCAAACATGATAATTATCGTTTAATAAGAACAAATTGGACATTAAGAAGAAGTTCTTTACTACGAAGGTGGTGAAACACTGGAACAGGTTGCCCAGAGAAGTTGTGGACTCCTCATCCCTGTAAGTGTTTAAGACCAGGATGGATGAGGTTTCATAGAATCATAGAATCAGTAAGGTTGGAAGAGACCTCACAGATCATCAAGTCCAACCTATCAACCAACACAACATGACTACTAAACCATGGCAGCAAATGCCACATCCAATGCCCTCTTCAACACCTCCAGGGACGGTGACTCCACCACCTCCCTGGGCAGCCCATTCCAATGACCAATCTCTCTTTCTATGAAGAACTTCTTCCTAACATCCAGCCTAAACCTCCCCTGGACTGTGTTCTCTTGTTCTGGTGCTGGTTGGCTGGGAGAAGAGACCAAGCCCCACCTGTCTACAACCTCCCTTCAGGGAGTTGTAGAGAGCAAGAAGGTCTCCCCTGAGCCTCCTCTTCTCCAGGCTAAACAACCCCAGCTCCCTCAGCCTCTCCTCATAGGGCTTGTGCTTGAGGCCTCTCACCAGCCTCATTGCCCTTCTCTGGACATGTTCAAGAGTCTCAGTGTCCTTCCTAAATTGAGGGGCCGGAGTGACCTGAGCTCGTGGGAGGTGTCTTTGCCCATGGCAGAGGGATTTGAACTAGATAATCTTTACAGTGTCTTCCAACTCAAGCCAGTCTATTATTCAATGAAACTAAAAACTGCCAGAAAACAAAAATAAAAGTGTTCCCTTAGTGGTGACCTCTGCCCCTCAGACCTACTGGCTTATGCAAAAACTAGCAATCAGAGCAGATCACAAATTTGTGGTTGCCAGAAGAATTAATTAGTTTTATTTTTTTTAATGGGAAATATTTTATAGTTTGTTGACATTTGCATTGTAACTACTTTGAATTACCTTATATTCATTATATGCATTCTTGGCTTGCATGATATTTGTAATGAAAGACCTTCCTGTCAGGCCAAATATGGAAGAATGTGGGGTATGTGTCTCCTAAATAAATAGATACATATGTAAATAAATAAATAAATAAATAAAAAGGGGCCTGTTTCCTTTTCAAATTCAACAGATTCTTGGCCATCTGTTGCTTATAACATTGATTTTCATTCCTCTTGGCATCATACCTGCTCAAGTCAGTTCATATTAATGTCAGAGATGATGCATAAAGAATACAAAACTGTACCTGCATTTCAGCTACTGAGTCTCTGGAGGAAGGAATACAATATAAAATGAGCAGGTACCTGAATTCACCTACAGAAACTCCATCTTGTCGGTCTCATGGGTAGCCTTCTAGGTCTCTGAAGAGTTGAAGAGTGAATGAATGTAGGAGGGGACGGCAGGTGTTTATTTTGAAGGTAAATATACTATTATGGAGCTCATGGTCCAACAATCAGCATGCAAGTATTCAAAAGAGTGGGGGATGGCTGTGATGTACTGTGACAGAAAGCAAAGTGACATGATGATTGATTGGTGGGCCCAGTGGAGAAGCCAGTCAATACCAGTAAAATTCATGAAGTGTTTCTTTCTGCCAGTTTGGCTGACACTCCATGGAAGCACATCGGAAAGCTAATGTCTCAGCATCTGCTACTGCCACAAGCCCCTCAGTGACAGCCATGGGTAGGGAAACATTTTGTTTGTGTAGCTGATGACAAACCTATCAGTCAGTTCTCAGCCATCACCAGCAGGATCTTCAGCAACAAATTATTTACCATGAGGGTAGTGGAACACTGGAACAGGTTTTCTGGGGAGTTGGTTAAGGCCCCATTCCTGGAGATATTCAAAGTGAAGCTTGAGAGGGCTCTGGGCAGCCTGATCTAGTCAAGGATGTCCCTGATGACTGCAGAAGGGGTTATATTAAATGACCTTTGCAGGTTCCTCCCAACCCAGACCATTTTAAGATCGAAGAAGTGTGACCAGCAGGACAAGGGAATTGATTTTCCCTCCTTACTGTGCTCTTCCTGAGACCCCATCTGGAGCACTGCATCCAGCTCTGATGCCCCTAGCATAAGAGGGACATGGAACTGCTGGAGTGGGTCCAGAGGAGAGCCATGAAGATGATCAAAGGGCTAGAGAACCTCCCCTATGCTGAGAGAGTTGGGGCTGTTCAGCCTGGAGAAGAGAAGGCTCTGGGGAGACCTTAGAGCAGCCTTCCAGTACCTGTTGGGGGCTACAGGAGAGCAGGGGAAGGTCCTTTTACAAGGGCTTGTAGTGGCAGGATGAGGGACAAATGGCTGTGGGCTTGAGGAGGGTAGATTTAGACTGGATAAGAAGAAATTCTTTCCAGTGAAGGTGGTGAGGCACTGGAACGGGTTGCCCAGGGAGGCTGTGGATGCCCCCTCCCTAGAGGTGTTCAAGACCAGGTTGGACAGGCCCTTGAACAACCTTGTCTAGTGGAAGGTGTCTTTGTCCATGGCAAGGGGGTTGGAACTAGGTGATCATTAAGGTCCCTTCCAACCCAAACCATTCCATGAATCTTGCAAAGACAAAGAAAAGTGAGCTCACACAGTAGCAGGCTCTCATCCTAGCACATTAAACATGCATTGACCTGGTTTACTTTGTGAATGTCAAAATGCTGTTCCTCAGTCACTGGTTGGTGCAGCAGAGTTGTCACAACACAGTTTCTGTGTGTAGCAGCCTTATTTATCCCCTTCTCTCCCTACTTGTCACTGTGCACCAACCTCTCCACAATTCAGCTGTTTCTCTTTTCAACATGAAATCAAGCTGATTCATAATAACATCAGAAATTAAATTATACATAATGTTGTAGAAGTGAAAACAGCAGAAACCCAAAGCAATCAAAACAACAAGAAGCAAGGCTCCTACCTTAATTCAAGCCTCCCTTACATTCTCTTCTTTATTGGGAATGATTAATTTAGAAACTAACTCTAGTTTCAGGAAAGCCACCAGAAAAATCTCTCCCTGACTGCCAAAAGATAATCTAGCCCACTGGTTTTCCATCTTTTTTCTTTCACACTAGCTAAACCTGAGTCTAATCATATATTGTATATTGTCCAGCAGGTCAAGGGAAGTTCTCCTCCCTGTCTGCTCTGCTCTAGTGAGACCACACAGCTGGTCTGTTGTGTCCAGGTCTGGGATCCCCAGTTCAAGAGGGACAGAGATATACTACTGGGTGTGCAATTGAGGGTATGAAGGAGACAAAGGGACTGAAACATCTGATGAGGAAATGCTGGCAGCCCTGAGGGTCTTTAGTTAGAAGAAGAGCAGACTGAGAGGGGATCTTATTAATGCTTATAAGTATCTGAGAGGAGGGTATACAGAAGAAGGGGCCAGTCTCTTCTCAGTGGTGTCCTGTGAGGAGCAAAAGACACAAACTGGAACACAGGAAGTTCCACCTCAGCATAAGGAAAAACTTTTTTATTGTGAGGGTGCTGGAGCCCTGGAGTAGGTTGCCCAGAGAGGTTGTGGAGTCTCCTTCTCTGGAGACTTTCAAGACCAGCCTGAAAGTGTTTCTGTGTGATCTGCCCTAGGTGATCCTGCTTTGGCAGGGAGGTTGGATTTGATGATCTCCAGAGGTCACTTCCAATTCCAATTCCTACCATTCCATGACTATATGATAACAGCAAAAGAGCAAAACACGGAACTGTTATTTTCACAGGGGATGAGAACTCTCCATGTCTCTAATAACACCATGATTTAGATGAAGTGCATTAAAAAACACCCTTGAAATGGCCTTTCTGGGATAAAACAACAGGAGTTTTCACTCACAGAATCATAAAAACTCCCAGAGTCATCAAATTCAGACCAAGAAATTGGCTGTGTGCATGGAATTGAAGATGATCTGTTTTTCCTTGGTTATATTTTTGTCAACCTCCCGCTGGCTAATAGCTTGCAGCATGGAGCTTTGACAGCACTTTAAAACCTTGTCCATTGTTTTCATACTTACTTTCAGAATTGGATGCTATATTTTTCCCTCTAAAGGTCAAATCAGTGAATGAAACCTGTTTGGGCAGAGACTCAGAAGATAAGGGTGCAAAAGTGTGTATTCCAAGTTGCCTGGCTGAGATAAAGAGCAATAAAGTTCTTCCTGGCCTGTAAACATGTTATGGCAGAAAACTTCTAAGATATGTCCCTTAAGTGTGTACTCTTGGAACAAACAGAGTGTGTTCAACTAATGATTATGGACTTTCAAGACTCCTACTGAGGTCACAAAACATTTTGTAGTAGAACAGGTTGTGGAGTCTGCTTCTCTGGAGACTGTCAAGACTTATCTGGATGTATTGCTGTGGGACTTGTGCTAGATTCTATGCCCTGCTCTGGCAGGGAGGGTTGGACTCGATGACTTTCAGAGGTCCCTTCCAACCCCTAACATTCTGTGATCCTGTGAACAAAAGTATGCTCTAAACTCAGTAACTGGTTGAGGAAGAAAGGTGTGACTTTAATGAACCTGCTGGGTTCCGTGCTGAGACACTGAAACAGGTTGCCCAGAGAGGTTGTGGATGTCCCCCTGCTATAGAATAGAATAGAATAGAATAGAATAGAATAGAATAGAATAGAATAGAATAGAATAGAATAGACCAGACCAGGTTGGAAGAGACCTTCAAGATCATCATGTCCAACCTATCATCCAACACCACCTAATCAACTAACCGCTTTAGAAGTGTTCAAGCTCAGGTTTCATGAGGCCTTGAGCAACCTGGTCTAGTGGAAGGTGTTTCTGCCCATGGCAGAGGGGTTGGAACTAGGTGGTCTGTAAGGTGTCTTCCAACCTAAACTGTTCTATGAATTCTATGAATCTTCTCTCTGTAAGGTTGAGTTTAGCTTTTTTAAACATTCCTGCCTTAGTCCAAACCAAAAGAGCTAATTTCAAGTGTTTGAAAAGCATTTAAAAATTAAGAAATGCCAGTATTGCCTCTGCTTTCAGCACATGAGAGAACAATTGTTAAAGCAGGAAACCATATCACAGAATAAGCTACAATTCATGTGGCTTACCTTTCTACGATGTGATGGCACAATAAAATATGTTTCAATGTTGTGTTTCTTCAAGAAACTATTCCTTTCATGACCATATCCTGGTTCTACCTCGTAGTCCCCATTTAGGCACTCTAAGGTGGTCTTTGTAATGTGAACTTTCCTGGAAAGAAAGAAAGAAAGTGAATGTTTTTATGCAATACAAAGATACATAATGCTGACATTGCTACTGAAATACATTTGTGTGCAGAAGGTCACAAAGAGGACAAATTTGGTGCAAACCCACATTTTTTTTCCCTTCTAAGTATAGAAACATAGAATCAATAAGGTTGGAAGAGATCTCAAAGATCAAGTCCAACCTGTCACCCAAGACCTCATGACTAATAAACCATGGTTCCAAGCACCACATCCAATCC
The DNA here is from genome assembly GCF_026170545.1 of Melanerpes formicivorus. Classification (NCBI taxonomy): domain Eukaryota; kingdom Metazoa; phylum Chordata; class Aves; order Piciformes; family Picidae; genus Melanerpes; species Melanerpes formicivorus. The sequence goes on along the minus strand of NW_027142376.1, from coordinate 2,493,350 downwards.
CCTCTTGAACAACTCCAGGGATGGTGACTCCACTACCTCCCTGGGCAGCACATTCCAAAGGCTAACAACTCTCTGTGAAGAACTTCCTCCTCACCTCAAGCCTAAACTTCCCCTGGCACAGCTTGATACTGTGTCCTCTTGTTCCTTTTGTCATTTTAGACAAATAGAGCACAGCCATATTGTACTGTACTTGTTTTCTAAACTTGGTCAGTATGAGAAAAGAGCTAATGGCTGACCATCCAAACACTTGCACATCTCTTGATTTGTAGGTCAAAGCCACTGGTGGTGTTCTCCAGGGCTCAGTGCTAGGGCCAGTTCTCTTTAGTATCTTTATCAATGACCTAGATGAGGGGATTGAGGCACCCTCAGTAAGTTTGCCGGTAACACTAAGATGGGAGGGAGTGTTGATCTGCTGGAGGGTAGGAAGGCTATACAGAGGAATCTGGACAGACTGGATTGATGGGATTAGGACAGTTGTATGAGATTCAAGAAGGCCAGTAAAGTACTGGGTCCTGAACCTGGGTCACAACCACCCCACGAACACTACAGGCTCAGGACAGAGTGACTGGAATATGCTCAATAGGGAAAGACCCAAGGCTGCTGGTTGACAATTGTCTGGACACGAGTCAGCATGGATCAGCATAGCATGGATCAGCAATACTATGGCCAGCATGACCAGGGAATTGATTGTCCTGCTGGACTCATCAGTGAGAGTACACTTTGAGTCCTGTGTTCAAGTCTGGGGCCTCACTCCAAGAAAGACACTGAGGTGCTGGAGCAGGTGTAGAGATGGGCAATGAATCTGGTGAAGGGTCTGGAGAACAGGTCTCATGAGGATCAGCTGAAGGAACTGGGATTGTTTAGTGTGGGCAAAAGGTGGCTGAGGGGAGACCTTCCAGCTCTCTACACCTCCCTGAAAGCAGACTGGATTGGAGTGAGGTGGTGGTTGATCACTTCTCCCTACTAACAAGTGACAGGACAAGAGAAAATGGCCTCAAGTTGCACCAGAGGAGGTTTAAATAGATCAGAAGAAACTTCCTCACTGATAGTGTTGGTGAACAGTGGAACAAGGTCCCCAGGAAGGTGGTTGGATTTCCATCCCTGGAGGTGTTTCAAAGAGGCAGAGAGGTGGTGGTGAGGGACTGGCACCAAACTTGGTAGAATTAGAGAATGGTCTCACTCGATGGCTTTAAAGGTCTTTTCCAACCAAAGTCATTATAGCATACTCTACATCATGCAGCTTTCAGAAGTGTTTAGCACATTGCCTGCTTGGAAAAGCATCCTGTTATTTGGAACTGGTGACTTCACACTGCAAATCCCTCTGATGTGTGGAGGAGAAACTTTTTTTCGCTCTTCGTCTTCACATCCCTGACTGTGTTTTTCTAATTCCCTTTGTTTTGGTAGCACAACTATCTCTGGTGCTATTCATGAGCTGTCTCATCTGTCGAAGGGTTGGGGGAAAGGCCAGGCCCTTCCCCAATCAGTGAGTAGAGGGAAAGAAAGTTGAAAGGGAAAAAAAAATTCACAGTCGGATTAGCAAAGGAGTGGGTGCTGTATATTTTCAAAGCAGTTTAGCAAATGCAGGTTTATGTACAGAATTTACAGTATTTACAATATATATAGAAATATACAACAAAGTCACACAGAAATGAGGGTTCCCTCCTCTGCTGAGGGGGGTTCCCCTCCTCTGCTCCCTCTTCTCTCCCCCTTTCCCCAGAGAGGGTTAGAAAGAGAGAAAAAGAGAAAAAAAACAGTTGTTAATTGGAAAGCAGTTAATACAGGCCTTGCAGTTTATCAGTTTCAAGGTCAAGCCTGGCTGAAAGCCCAGAAAACTGCGAGCTGCAAAGGGAGAAAGCAAAGTGCAGGAATGCCCCGGATTCTCTGCTGCACCCCCAGTTCAAAAGGTGCTTCCCCCCAATCTACCAATGAAATTAGTTTAGATCCATCTTTCGTTTACAAACATCCAACCACCATATTGCCTTTCTTAAGGGGACAGCCTCAAACGGTCACAGTCCACCCCTTCTAAACAATTTCATTGGCTGTTCATACTGTCCATCCAATCCAAAACGACATTTACAGTTCGTGAGTAAAGTTCATAGTCCATTCCAGCTATGCTCAGATGTAGATGATTCAAAAGTCCAAGAAAATCAGAAAATGAGAAAAATGGAAAACAGTTTGTTTCTTCGCCGACAAAGCGACGAAAAAGGAAACAGGGAATCTCAAGGTCTCTTAGTTGACTCAGGGCTCTCAGGGATCTCAGGGTTTGTGCACCATAGATTTCCTCGTTGATTCTTCCTTTGGACGCGATGTAGCTATACAACAGTTTGAAATTAAACTCTTTCAGCTAAAGTTAAGTTTCTTTGTGGAATACACTGAATTTCACCATTCTCTTGCATTACCCAATAAGTGTGACCCGGACCTTCAGCTGAAACCACCCCTCAGACAGGTTTAGCCTCTCCTGAGGGTGAAAATACCCAAACAGTTTTACCTAACAGGTTCTTTTCTCTAACAACAGGAACTCTATCACCTTCTACTTTCTGTAGCAGATCTGAATGTTCAGGTCCAGCTCGGTTCACTGAACATCTACTATTTACCAGCCAGGTTGCTTGCGCTAAATGCTTTTCCCAGTTTTTCAAAGATCCACCCCCCATGGCTTTAAGAGTGGTCTTCAACAAACCGTTGTAGTGTTCAATCTTCCCTGAAGCTAGTGCATAGTAGGGAATATGGAATATCCACTCAATATCGTGCTCTTTTGCCCAGTTCTTTACAAGGTTGTTCTTGTAATGAGTTCCATTGTCTGACTCAATCCTCTCTGGAGTTCCATGTCTCCATAGGACTTGTCTTTCCAGACCGAGAATGGTGTTGTGTGCAGTTGCATGTGGAACTGGATAAGTTTCCAACCATCCTGTGTTTGCCTCTACTATAGTAAGCACCCTAATAATCCTCCTGCCATTTTCTCAAGGATCTCTTTAAACTGAGAACCACCTTTGCCAGCTCCTTTCCTAGCTGCATCTCTATCCTGCTTTGCTCTCACTAGGTCAGCTAGATCTTTAAAACAAATCTTCTCTTCCTCCTCAGCAGGATTTCTTAGAGTAGAGGGCCCCTCACCAGGATCAGTCTCCCGCTCCTCTTCTCCATCAGCTTTGGTCTTTCCGCTTCTAGTCTTTAAAACAGCCACCTTAACTAGAGCTGTGTTTGAATTTACAGCCACCTTAATAGAAGCTGACAGGTCCTGAGATAAATCAGCTGCTGGGGCAGTGACTTCCGGTCCTACCGAGAGAGTGGGCGGAAATGATGTTGCTCTGTTAATGGCCGATGGAGAAGAAGGAGGAGGAGAAGGAGGAGATGCCATGTTGATACCAGCCGCCACCCTTGGCAGCCTGCCAGAATCAGCGGCAAAGTCGTTCAGGGCTGCTTTTCCAATTAACTTTTTAGCCCTCTTTTTAACTGACACAGATTCTCCACACTCCTCATCACTAGATGTCTCTGGGACTGACCCAGAGCCATGCCGTTTTCTCTTTGATCTAGTTTTAATAACAAAATACGGTCTGGATACCTTCCTCTCTCGACGCAGAGAATACAATGAATACACATTAGTTATCACCAGCAGCAGGATTATACACATGAAATAAATCACCTTTGAATCCCAGCCATCACCTAAAGTTACTCTCTCCTCCAGCGGAATCTTAAAACCTTTTATCTCAATTGGGAGAGTGGTGGAGGTAACATTTCTGAATCTCGCCGGCCATAATAAATCAATACATTTTCCATACCATAATCTAACTCTATACATAAACCACAGATAAATTGTCCACACCAAATATTTACCCAGGTAATCCAAAATCAAACCCAAACAATATCTGTAAACCAGAGCCCCAAAAATTGAAAAGAATAACCGTTCTATGAGCCACAACACCTTCATGTTTGCTAATCCAGCTATGAAACACTAAATCAATAAAGTAATAAATTAAGCTAATTATCTGCCGCACGTTGGGAAAGCCAAGAAAAGAATGTCAAGGGATTGAGGGAAAGAAAGTTGAAAGGGAAAAAAAAACTCACAGTTGGATTAGCAAAGGAGTGTGTGCTGTATATTTACAAAGCAGTTTAGGGAACACAGGGAAATATATACAGAATTTACAGTATTTACAATACATACAGAAATATACAACAAAGTAACACAGAAATGAGAGTTCCCTCCTCTACTGAAGGGGGTTCCCCACCTCTGCTCCCCCTTCTCTCCCCCTTTCCCGAGAGAGGGTTAGAAAGAGAGAAAAGAGAAAATTAATTAAAAGCGGTTATGTGTTAGAATGTTAGAGGGTGTCTTATCTGCTCCAAGGTCAAGCCCAGCCGAAAGCCCAGAAAACTGCGAGCTGCAAAGGAGAAAGCAAAGTGCAGGAATGCCTAGGATTCTCTGCTACACTCCCAGTTCATAAGGTGCTTTACCCCAGTCTACCAATGAAATTAGTTTAGATCCGTCTTTCGTTTACAAACATCCGACCACAATATTCCCTTTCTTAAGGGGACAGCCTCAAATGGTCACACTCATCCCAAAACTTCTCTTCATGTTTTCTCCCCAAAGACTCCTTATATTTGAAACATTTTCACAGAAGACATCTGAAAATATATTAGTGCTTTCCACTATCAAACATATGTTGGAATTGTTTTGACTGGAAAGCCTTAAGGTACATTTCAGCTGAGTCCAAGGCTGTCCAAGGAGTGCTTAAAATTCCATGACACACCACATGGGTTAGCTGTAAAGGTTTATGTGCTACCAGATCATTTTCACATACCCTGTCCATACCTGAGTGCATAAACAAGTACCTTTATTTTTTTGTATAGCACATCACCAGTGATGGAAATCATGTCAGAGGAGTAAGACACACACTCGCCAGGTGTATAGAGGACCAAGGGTAAAATGTTCTTCAAATTAGTCACTAGAGGGTTTTACTTTTATGACATGAAATGTTGGAAATCTAGCATTCCTATGTTCCTAGTATTGCCTCCATCATGTTCTCTATATTTGACACTTTCTTATGAGGGTTTTGTTTGGAAATGTTTTCCTTCTAATCTAACCTCTTACTAACATAAACAACAAGACAATTAGGAGAACTCCACAGGATAAATCACATAATACCTTGATTGTTCTTACCAAATACAAAACTTCTTATTGAAAGCAGCTGCTTTGCAAATGCCAAAAAGAAGGAAATAAATTCTTCACTGTCCTGGTCTGAGCAGGAGCAGTACTGATTCTGCTCGGTGATGGGAATTCAAAATCAGTCTCTGCTCAGGACCAGTGCTTTCTGCAGCTCTGGGCAGGTTTGCATAGGCAGTGGCTGATGCTAGCAGTGACAACACGGATGGGGAGAGTTAGCACAAAGGGTTGGTTTGAAGACCAGGAGCACTGCTACATCCTGTGTGCCATATGGGACACTCATTTAGTGGCCAGCACAGTCCTGAGCCTTAACATTCACCCATACAGGTTTCTCTTTTTTTTTTTTTTTTTTCTTTGGTTCTTTCTCAGACTTACCCAGGCAGTCCTCCAGCCTCCATGACATTAGCTAAAGTCACGTCATTTGACCAGACATCATATTGCCATTTTCGAAGACCCAGGACCCCACAAAGCACCCTTCCTGTATGCAATCCAACTCTCATGTTGAGATCAACCTCTGTGGCTTCTGCAACAGACCTGCAAGAGACAGCATCAGAATACTAAATTGTTAGACTATGAAGTTGCTCTTGATTTTCTCTTTCTCTCCTTCCACCAAAGTTATCATAGATATATGCGACTGAACAACAGGATGTTTAAAAAGTCTTCAGACATACTCAGGCATTGTACTTCTCCTTCACTAGTTTCAAAAGAAAGAATAGAATAGAATAGAATAGAATAGAATAGAATAGAATAGAATAGAATAGAATAGAATAGAATAGAATAGAATAGAATAGAATAGAATAGAATTAACCAGGTTGGAAAAGATCTTTGAGATCATTACATCCAACCTATCACCCAACACCATCTGATCAACTAAACCATGGCACCAAGCACCCCATCCAGTCTCCTCCTAAACACCTCCAGTGATGGTGACTCCACCACCTCCCCAGGCAGCCCATTCTAGTGGCCAATCACTCTTTCTATGAAGAACTTCTTCCTAACAACCAGCCTAAACCTCCCCTGGTGCAGCTTCAGACTGTGTCCTCTTGTCCTGTTGCTGGCCACCCAGGAGAAGAGACCAACCCCCACCTGGCTACAACCTCCCTTCAGGTAGTTGTAGAGATCAATAAGGTCTCCCCTGAGCCTCCTCTTCTCCAGGCTAAGCAACCCCAGCTCCCTCAGCCTCTCCTCACAGGGCTTGTGCTCCAAACCCCTCCCCAGCTTTGCTGCCCTTCTCTGGACACCTTCCAGCAACTCAACATCTTTTGTAAACTGAGTTGGACCAAAATCTCAGTCTTTCTGAGTTCTTGACCTAAAACATTTTCCAGTTTTCAATAAACCCCTGACAAGGCTATTTTTCATTAAGTGAAAGATCAATTCATGGCTCAGGGGCTGGTGCCATCGACAGGGCTTTGGGTTCCACAATCATGGACTGGTTTTCAAGGCACCTGAGCTGAAAACAACTCATGGGACACACTTGTCCCAGAGTGGAATAAGAATCCTGGGGCAGGAATTGGCAGGGCTCATTGATAGGGCTTTAAACTAGATTTGAAGGGGGAAGGGGTTAATAGTCTCCTGCTGGCTGGTGACAAACAGAGGGGCAGCTCACCAGCAGGAGAGAGAAGGAGAGCTGGTAAGGGCTCTCAACTTGCTACCCTGAGGCAAGCCACGAATGATCCACCAGGACATTCTGTGGAAACCGAGGGGATTTGGCACAAGAGGAGGACAGGGCCAGCCCAGCTGAAGTGCTTCTATGCGAATGCGCGCAGCTTGGGCAACAAACAGGATGAGTTAAGGGCCACTGTGCTGCTGGGATGCCACGACATAGTGGCTGTTACTGAAACTTGGTGGGATGAATCCCATGACTGGGATGTAGGCATAGATGGGTATAAACTCTTTAGGAAGGATAGGCAGGGAAGGAGAGGAGGAGGTGTTGCCCTCTATGTCAATAGCCAGTTGGAATCAGTGGAGCTCCAACTGGGGAGGGATGATAAGCTAGTTGAGAGTGTATGGGTCAAAATTAAAGGCAGGACAGGGGAAGAAGATATTACTGTGGGGGTCTCCTACAGGCCACCTGACCAGCAGATCCAAGCAGATGAGGCCCTCCATAGGCAAATAGAAGCAGCTTCCAGGTCACAAGCCCTGGTCCTCATGGGTGATTTCAACCACCCGGACATCTGCTGGAGGGACAACACAGCAAGGCACCAGCAATCCAGGATGTTCCTGGACTGCATAGAAGACAACTTCCTCCTCCAAATGGTGGAGGAACCAACAAGAAATGGTGCTATGCTGGACCTTGTTCTCACCAACAGGGAAGGGCTGGTAAGCAATATTTTTGTGAGGCTCATAGACGGCCTTGGCTGCAGTGACCATGAAGCAGTTGAATTTAACATCCTCAGGGCAATCAGGAGGAAGTATTCCAAGCTCACGACCCTAGACTTTAGGCATGCAGATTTTGATCGCTTCAGGGATCTGCTAGCCAAAGTGTCGTGGGACAAAGCCCTGGAGGGAAGAGGGACCCAGGACAGCTGGTCAGTATTCAAGGACCACCTCCTCTGTGTCCAGGAGCTCTGTGTACCAACAAAGAGAAAAGCAGGTAAGAATGCTAGGAGGCCTGCCTGGATGGGCAAGGAGCTACTGGACACACTATTACTTAAAAGGAAACTCTACAGGAAGTGGAGGGAAGGACAGGTAGAACAGGGGGAATACAAGGAAGCTGCCCGAGCAGCAAGAGTCCTGGTCAGGAAAGCCAAAGCAGAGTTTGAGTTGAATCTAGCCAGGGAGATTAAAGGGAATACTAAGAACTTTTACAGGTATATTAATGGGAAGAAGAAGACTAGGGAAGGTGTGGGCCCCCTCAGAAAAGAAAATGGTGACATGGTCACCTGTGATGAGGAAAAGGCTGAGGTACTTAATAACTTCTTTACCTCAGTCTTCACTGCAAGGGCCTCTAGCCACACTCCTGATGTTATGGAAGTCAAAGCCAGGGACGGGGAGGAAGAACTGCCCATTGTAAGTGCAGATCAGGTTCGTGATCATCTGAAGAACCTGAAAGTGTTCAAGTCCATGGGACCCGACGGGTTACACCCACGGGTGCTGAGAGAACTGGCAGATGAGGTTGCTAAACCCCTCTCTATTATATTTCAAAAGTCCTGGCAGTCTGGTGAAGTCCCCACAGACTGGAAAAGGGGAAACATTGCCCCCATCTTCAAAAAGGGCAAGAAGGAGGAACCAGGGAACTACAGGCCAGTCAGTCTCACCTCTGTGCCTGGAAAGATCATGGAACAGATCCTCCTGGAGTCACTACTCGCTCAAAAGAATAGTGAAGAGGTGATTGGGAACAGTCAGCATGGCTTTGCCAAGGGCAAATCCTGCCTGACCAACCTGGTGGCCTTCTATGAGCAGGTGACAAAATTAATAGATGAGGGGCGAGCAACTGATGTCATTTACCTGGACCTGAGCAAAGCCTTCGACACTGTCCCACACCACATCCTGGTCTCCAAACTGGTGACACATGGGTTTGATTGGTGGACCACTAGATGGATAAGGAACTGGCTTGATGGCCGCACCCAGAGAGTGGCTGTCAATGGCTCCATGTCCCAGTGGAGGCCAGTGACAAGTGGAGTCCCTCAGGGATCAGTCCTGGGACCTATCTTATTCAACATCTTTGTGGGGGACATGGACAGTGGCATTGAGTGCACCCTCAGCAAGTTTGCTGATGACACCAAGCTGTGTGGTGCAGCAGACACGCTGGAGGGAAGGGAGGCCATCCAGAGGGACCTTGACAGGCTGGAGAGGTGGGCACAAGCCAGCCTCATGAAGTTCAATAAGAGCAAGTGCAGGGTCCTGCATCTGGGTCGAGGCAATCCCAGGCACAAATACAGGCTAGGCAGTGACTGGCTGGAGGATAGCCCTGAGGAGAGAGACTTGGGGGTGCTGGTGGACAAAAAGCTCAACATGAGCTCTCAGTGTGCACTTGCAGCCCGCAAAGCCAATCAGATCCTGGGCTGCATCAGGAGAAGTGTGGCTAGCAGGTCGAGGGAGGTGATCCTCCCCCTCTACTCAGCCCTGGTGAGACCCCACCTGGAGTACTGTGTCCAGTTCTGGAGCCCCTATTACAAGAGGGATGTGGAGGTGCTGGAACGTGTCCAGAGAAGGGCCACAAGGATGATCAGAGGGCTGGAGCACCTCTCCTATGAGGACAGACTGAAGGAGTTGGGGCTGTTCAGTCTGCAGAAGAGAAGGCTCCGAGGAGACCTAATTGTCGCCTTCCAGTATCTGAAGGGGGCCTACAGGAAGGCTGGGGAAGGACTTCTCAGGATATCAGGTAGTGATAGGACTAGGGGGAATGGAATGAAGCTGGAGGTGGGGAGATTCAGGCTGGATGTGAGGAGGAGGTTCTTCACCATGAGAGTGGTGAAACCCTGGAATGGGTTGTCCAGGGAGGTGGTCGAGGCCCCGTCCCTGGGGGTGTTTAAGAGCAGGCTGGATGAGGCTCTGTCCAGCCTGATCTAGTGTGGGGTGTCCCTGCCCATGGCAGGGGGGTTGGAACTAGATGATCCTTGTGGTCCCTTCCAACCCTGAATGAAACTATGAAACTATGAAACTATGAAAGAAAAGAGCAGCAGGGGGAAGGATGATAAAGCAAGTGCATTAAATGGCTTTGTCACAAAACTTCCCTGTGATTTTAGATTTTGGGTGGTCACTTTTGTAATATTTACTATCACAGTCCTACAGAAACAGATATTTTGCTGGGAGATAAACAATGAAGGTTCTGACTGTAATTCAAAGAGCTCAGAGGCAGCCTGGGTTAAATCCTGTACTTTCATGTGTAGCAATATGGGTGTAGGTGTTCAATCACTCCAAGGGCACTACAAGCACAGCTTCCAGGTCTTTTTGCAGAGCCTCCCTGCCCTCCAGCAGATCAACATGCCCACCCAAACTGGTGTCATCTGAAAACTTACTGAGGATGCACTCAATCTCTTCATCCTAATCATTGATGTTAAACAGAACTGGCCCCCCTTCTGGCTGTAAATTTTCCTTGATCTTCAGTGACCAGTGTATTTTTTAAAAGTATTATTCAGCTACATTGAATTTGGCAGAGAGGTCTTTAAGGAGGATGATTTCAGTAGTGGCCACTGTATTTGGGTTTTGCCTGGTTGCACTTTTTAAAATATAATTAACAGAAAGGTTAAGATACGGGGGAGCAGCACACCTGGCCTTGATTTAAGTAAAGACTTCTGAAGCCCTGAAGTGCTGAAGTATGTACCGTGTCAACCATTACTAATGAGAGTAACATGGAGCTCTCTTTTGTTCCCATAGGGAATCCAAGCTTACCACATTTTTTTTTCAGTCATATTTTATGCAACAGCACAGAAAAGCTTATGCACAGCTTTCTGAAAGATTAAATAGTTCCTTGTTCTATTTCCACCCACCACAAGCCAGCTTTCCTTTATTCAACATCTATTCCTATTCAAGCCTCAAAAATTACTCCAGGGAATCCTAAAAGGACTTGAGTGTTGTTGTGCACAGAGTCTGCTGGACAAAGCCTTGAGGAAATTAGAAGAGCTAATAATATAAGCCACCTAGAGGTAACTAAACCTCAGTATCTCCACCTGTGCATATTTATTGTGTCACCATCAGACAGACCTTACACCAAGACCATACCCTGCAAGCCACAGCCCTGCAGGATTAAATCCTGATTACTTATCTATATTCTCCTGCAGAACTAATAGCTAGGTAATTATCTCTATTGTTGAGCCTGCAAGCCTGTGAGTTTCTCTGCAAAGAAAGGGTTTTGTTTTCGTCTGTGTTGCTTTTAGTTGTGGGGTTTTTGTTTGTTTTGCAGGGGAGGGTAATTTGTTTCTTTTGTTCAATTTTTGTTGTTGTTTGTTTTAATTTAAAACAGTATATAAAACCTCAGCCTAAATTTTTGAAGACAGAGAAACTCAGACACTAATAAAGGGGACAGTCTCAAGCTGCACCAGGGGAGGTTTAGGCTGGATGTTAGGAAGAAATTCTTCATAGAGAGAGTGATTGCCCATTAGAATGGGCTGCCCAGGGAGGTGGTGGAGTCACCATCACTGGAGGTGTTTAGGAAGAGACTGGATGGGGTGCTTGGTGCCATGGTTTAGTTGATTAGATAGTGTTGGATGGTAGGTTAGACTTGATGAGCTCAAAGGTCTCTTCCAACCTGGTCTATTCTATTCCATTCCATTCCATTCCATTCCATTCCATTCCATTCCATTCCATTCCATTCCATTCTCCAAACCTCTACCAGTACTTTGTCTCTACTGGCTGGATAGAGAGGGGAAAATTTCAGCTGCTTTTAGGCATTTGAATAGCATAACAAAAAGGAAATTAAAATAAATGAGCAAAGAAATACAACATGGCTGATCACTCTCCTTGTTAAATAAGCTGGGCTGTATCTTGTACCAATGAGCCATAAAGCAGAATCTGAAAACACCTTATGTTGTGAACAAAAGATTTCCAGCAGCAGTCATGTAGTAAAGAATCTAAATTTCCCCAGAAATGACAGTGTGCTTCAGGGGTGCTTTCACCACCATTCAATTTAAGTAAGAAAAGAAAAAGCTCATGAAAAGTCATTAAACTTTCTAAATTTACCTTGAATACCTCTGTGCTTTTTATACTGTCCATTTCCATGAATATACCCAAAATAAGGAGCATTAAGTAATACATAAAGAACAGACTTCAAATATCAAATCAGAGTAGTGCCACGGTCATGCTCCTAAACTTTTCTGCACTGAAACAACACAGAAAACTCCAATGATGCAGAGGCTGAGGAAGCTGGGGTTGCTTAGCCTGGAAGAGAGGAGGCTCAGAGGAGATCTTATTGCTTTATACAACCACCTGAAGGGAGGTTGTGTACAGGTGGGGGTTGGCCTCTTCTCCCAGGCAACCAGCACCAGAACAAGAGGACACAGTCTCAAGTTGTGCCAGGAGAGGTTTAGGCTGGATGTAAAGAAGAAGTTCTTCACAGAAAGAGAGTTTGGCCATTGGAATGGGCTGCCCGGGAAGGTGGTGGAGTCACCATCACTGGAGGTGTTTAGGAGGAGACTGGATGGGGTTCTTAGTTACATGGTTTAGTTGATTAGGTAGTGTTGGATGATAGGTTGGATGCAATGATCTTGAAGGTCTTTTCCAAGCTGGTTAATTCTATTCTATTCTATTCTAATCTAGTCTAGTCTAGTCTAGTCTAATCTATCCTATTCTATTCTATAAATATGTTTCTGAAAAGATACCAGCAGTCCATAAACAACCCACAAAAAGGAAAAAACAAAAGATGTTTGCCAAATAAATTATTCCTTATTCAGTATTCCTCTTGGGTTCAAGATACAATTTACACAAAAGTTTTGCACATGTTAACACAAAATTAGGCCCAGCCTCTTCCCATAGGCAAAAGATTACCCAGGAAAACTTGATAGTTCAGCTAGCACCCCCCAGATTGGCTGCTATAGCTCCTCTCCCTTCCCCAGTGCCTTTGGTTAGCCAATGAAAAAAATCCACAGGAAGGAGACAGTTCAAATCTCAACCTCCACAGTCTCTCACAAAAGTAAGCAGCAATGCAGTGCGCAGGTGCAAAATAAGGTCAGCATCTGTGAGGTCTAACGGGGGTGACTGGTGGAGTTATCTGTATCAACTGCACCTCAAACATTGTGACCCTCACTACAAGAAAGATATCGAGGTGCTGAAGAGAGTCCAGAGAGCTGGAGAAAGGTCTGCAGAACAGGTCTGGTGAGGAGTGGCTGAGGGAAATGGATTTGTTTATTCTGGAGAAAAGGAGGTTGAGGGGAGACCTCATTGCTCTCTACAACTCCCTGAAGGGACATTGGTCTCTTCTTGCAAGTAACAAGTTACAGGATGAGAGGAAATGGCCTCAGTTTGCATCAGGGGAGGTTTAGATGGATACTAGGAAAAATTTCTTCACTGAAAGAGTGGTCAGGAATTGGAACAGGCTGTCCATCCCTGAAGGTGTTCAAACAACTTGGCACTTTGGGATGTGGTTTAATGGGCATGGTGCTGTTGGGGTGACAGTTGGACTTGATGATCTTAGAGGTCTTTTCCAGCATTACTATTCTATGATCCTGTGATTTCTGGATGAGCCAAATACTTGTTTAATATAATTTACATCAGTGTTTTGTAAGGAAAGAAACTATTACTAAAAAAATGTGTACAACTGCCCCCATAATGCTGTCTGAAACCAGAATTCTATCCAGTTTATCAGAGAGAGGGGGAAGAGAATGGGTAACTGGGTAAAACTCTTCTATATTGCAACTAGCTAAAAAAATACATCTATTTAGAAGGTGAAATACTGTAGTAAATAGCATGGAACCTTCAAATGTAGTAAGCAATTTAAGCAAGGTGAGGAGAGTACTTGATTTAACACACTGTTAAAAACCAAGGTAAGAATAACTGCCACCTTAGAGCAACATCTGGCACATTAGAGGCCCTAATGAACATAACCACTTCAATTACATTTCTCAGAAGCCCCTGACAGTTAAGACACACCTGAGGAAAACAATATTGGCGGTATCCAACACTTAACTCCCACTTAAATATCACCATGATGGTTAAGTGACTCTGAAGTAGAATACCTGGAGTGTACTGAGAAACATACACAAAACTTGATTCTGTAACAAGAGGAAATGGCCTGAAATTGTGCCACAGGAGGTTTAGGTTTCAGGATTACAAAAAATTTCTTTCCTGCAAGAGAGGTTGGGCACTGAAGCAGGCTGTCCAGGGAGACAGTGGAGTCATCATCCCTGGAAGTGTCCAAGAAGCATGTGGACATGGCACTTTGGGACATGGTTTAATGGCCATGGTGGTCTTGGGATGAAAGGGGGACTCAGTGATCTTAGAGGGCTCTTCTAAGTGGGTCAGTTCAATGATTATAACTTACTGGGATAGAAAGATCAAACAGAATCACAGAATCACCAAGGTTGGAAGAGACCTCAAAGATTATCAAGTCCAACCTGTCACCACAGTCCTCATGACTAAACCATGGGACCAAATGCCACGTCCAATCCCCTCCTGAACATCTCCAGGGATGGTGACCCCGCCACCTCCCTAGGCAGCCCATTCCAATGGCTAACAACTCTCTCAGTGAAGAACTTTCTCCTCACCACTGTATCTTTTATTTCTTTTAATGAAAAAAAAAAAAAGATCCTCAGAGCCTCCCACAGTGATCCTGGTCTGACTTTAATTTTGCCCTTGAAAAAAATAGTTTTGTGGTAGACAGATGAAATCATGAAAAATTTAAGCATTTTATATTGTTCCTGGAATGTTGCCCTGAAAAAGCTTGATCTAAATGTAATGAGGTAACATTCTCAGTTGTTACTCACATAAAACATCATATTCCAGGATACTTCAATAACAATTACACAGAATGTGAAAAGAATAGAAAGTATCAATTTATACCAACTCATTCACCTCAAATCCATTGAACAGACACAAGAAGTTTCTGTTCCTTGATTTGCTCTAAAAAGCACATCTTGGTGGTACTTCTCTCTGGGACAGACACTTCAGACAAATCTGTCTGCTGAATTATAATTCAAGTGAATTTACTTATTTATTACAGGTAACATCCTGAATTACAGAACCACAGAATCAACAGGGTTGGAAAAGACCTCAAAGATCATCAAGTCCAAACTACCACCTAACACCTCATGACAGCTAAAGCATGGCTCCAAGTGTCACATCTTATCCTTTTATGACGGTGACTCCACCACCTCCCTGGGCAGCACATTCCAATGCCAAATCAGTTTCTTTGAAGAACTTTCTCCTCACCTCGAGCCTAAACTTCCCCTGGTGCAGCTTGAGACTGTGTCCTCTTGTTCTGGTGCTGGTTGCCTGGGAGAAGAGACCAACCCCCACCTGGTTACAACCTCCCTTCAGGGAGTTGTAGACAGCAATAATGTCTCCCCTGAGCCACCTCTTCTCCAGGCTAAACAATCCCAGCTCCCTCACCCTCTCATCACAGGGCTTGTGCTCCAAACCCCTCCCCTAAACACCTCCAGTGATGGTGACTCCACCACCTCCCTGGACAGTACATTCCAACGGCCAATCACACTTTCTATGAAGAAATTCTTCCTAACATCCAGCCTAAACCTCCCCTGGTGCAGTTTGAGACTGTGTCCTCTTGTTCTGTTGGTGGGAGAAAAGACCAACCCCCAGCTGTCTACAGCCTCCCGTGAGGTAGTTGTAGACAACAAGAAGGTCACACCTGAGCCTGCTCTTCTCTAGGATAAGCAAGCCCAGCTCCCTCGGCCTCTCCTCATAGGGCTGTGCTTAAGGCCTCTCCCCAGCCTTGTTGCCCTTCTCTGGACTCGTTCAATGTCTCAATGTCCTTCTTAAACTGAGGGGCCCACAACTGGACACAGTACTGAAGGTGTGTGGCCTAACCAGTGCTGAGTACAGGGGCAGAATGACCTCCCTGCTCCTGCTAGCCACACTATTTCTGGTGCAGGCCAGGATACCATTGGCCTTCTCGGCCACCTGGGCACACTGCTGGCTCATGTTCAGCCAGCTGTCCACCAGTACCCCCAGGTCAATTTCTGCCTGGCTGCTCCCCAGCCACTCTAATTCTAGCCTGTAGCACTTCATGGGGTTGTTGTGTCCAAAGTGCAGCACCAGGCATCTGGACTTGTTAAATGCCATCACATTGGACTCTGCCCATTTGTCCAGCTTGTCACGGTCCCTCTGCAGAGCCCTCCTACCTTCTAATAGGTCAACTCCTGCTCCCACCTTGGTGTCATCTGCAAACTTACTAATGGTGGAACTTGTCTCCTGAGGATTGTCACTGAGGATAACAATTTCAAAGTATAAATTTACAACAGCAAGCCCTAATTTCTGCAGCAAAGTGAACACAATTTTAGAAAACTACCAGCAAACATCCAGCTCTGGATGAAAGGAGGAAGTATAATAAACAAAGGGACTCTGCCTTTCAAGGAACTGATAAACAGCACCTAATATTCATATCAATAGGAAACAAATATTACATTCAAACTTAACCCATCACCACCTCTTCACTTCCTTTCATTTGCTCAACCTATTTTCAAACATATTGATCTGGGGAATCCATCTTCTAACTTTGCTCTGTCTGAAGGACTGAGGAGACTTTTCCTAATCCTTATCAGAGCTCTTTTTCCTGGTTTGAAGCATTTTGTGCACATGATTCCTTTAACAAAAGCACCTCAACAAGAACTGGACAATATCTGAACAGATAATGCTCTACTTGCAGTAAACTATAGAATAAAAATCATAGTACTGTCATCAAAGACGATGGTACTTGGAAGGCATCATCTCACAGTCTCAAGCTGCACCAGGGGAAGTTTAGGCTTGAGGTGAGGAGAAAGTACTTCACAGAGAGAGTTGCTAGCCATTGGAATGTGCTGCCCAGGGAGGTGGTGGAGTCACCATCCCTGGAGGTGTTGAAGAGGGGATTGGACGTGGCACCTGAAGCCATGGCTTAGTTAGCCATGAGGTGTTGGGTGACAGGTTGGACTTGATGATCTTTGAGGTCTTTTCCAACCTTATTGATTCTATGATTCTATGATTCTATGATTCCTGTTTCCTGACATAACCTGACCAAGCAACTGCATTTAACTAAGAGAAAAACCTATGCATGGAGCCTGAATCTTACAGTCTTTCCTCATATAATTAATTCCTCATTGAAAAAAAAAAAAAAAAACTGTGCTTATGTACAAAGCATGCTGAATAGGTCAGTAGCCATTCAACAACCCTAAATGAATCTGGCACTGTCTTATAACCTGGATGCTTCTCCATCTTGCCTTGTTACTGTGCTCAGACTACACTAAAGACTTAAAATATATGAATCCTTTAAAAAAATAAAATGCTGAAATTGTCAGTTATCTGCTGCCACAAGCTTTGCTTAAACATGTCCAGGTAAGAGATTACAGCCCATCCACCTGTCTCTGGAAGTCATCCAGATCAATCACCCCTTCATTCACTATTGAAGTTTGACCTATTAGAGTCAGCTACCAAAATCTGCCCAGGAGTGTGTCCAGCTGGGTTTTAAATACCTCCAAGGATGCAAACTGCACAACCTTCCAGTACAACCTCTCCAGCATATGACCACCTCCATAGTAAATAAGTTTTTTTCTTCTATTTAAATAGAATCTCTTGTATTTCAGTTTGTGCCCATTCCCTGTTGTCTGACACTGGGTAACACTGGGAAAAACTTGTCTTTATTGTCTCTCCCACCAGATATTTGTAGGCAGTGGGAAAATACCCCTTAAGCCTTTTCTCCTCCAGGCTGAACACTCCCAGTTCACTCTTTCCTTTTTAATTCTATGCCTCTTTCAAGCCTACATTATCATGACAGCAGCCAATAAGTGTTAACACAAAAAGGGAACATGTTCCCTTTTTAATATTAGCAAAACTGAAGCATTCAAAAAGGAAAGTTCAGGTGGTTTTCTCGCTACCATATTTTTACACGTGAAACACAGCACAACTAATGAATAAAAGATGAATGCTAGGTTTAAAAGAGGATGAAAGCATCAGATGCTGCTTTCCAGGGATTTAAGAGCATAAAATACTCTGGAAAATGTGTACAAGGCTTGTATATCTAACTATGCTTCCAAGAGGCAAGGCTTCCTTATAGATGTGCTATCCATATACTGATGGAAGGATTCACACACACATGATTTGCAGTCTTAGAATATTCTTTTAGGATTTTGTGGTATCATAGGGTATTGTGTCTTACAGTGTTTTATCTATTTTACAATGTTTACAAATATGATAGAATAGAATTAACCAGGTTGGAAAAGACCTTCGAGATCATTAAGTCCAACCTATCACCCAACACCATCTGATCAACTAAACCATGGCACCAAGTGCCTCATCCAGTCTCTTTTTAAACACCTCCAGTGATGGTGACTCCACCACCTCCCCAGGCAGCCCATTCCAATGGCCAATTACACTTTCTGTGAAGAACTTCTTCCTAACATCCAGCCTAAACCTCCCCTGGCACAGCTTGAGACTGTGTCCTCTTGTTCTGTTGGTGGGAGAAGAGACCAACCCCCAACTGTCTACAGCCTCCCTTCAGGTAGTTGTAGACAAGAAGAAGGTCACCCCTGAGCGTCCTCTTCTCTAAGCTAAGCAACCCCAGCTCCCTTAGCCGCTCTTCATAGGGCTTGTGCTCGAGACCTCTCCCCAGCCTCGTTGCCCTTCTCTGGACACATTCAATGTCTCAATGTCCTTCTTAAACTGAGGGGTCCAGAACTGGACACAGGACTTGAGGTGTGGCCTAAGCAGTGCTGAGTACAGGGCAGAATGACTTCCCTGCTCCTGCTGGCTACACTATTCCTAATACAGGCCAGGATGCCATTGGCCTTCTTGGCCACCTGGGCACACTGCTGGTTCATATTCAACCTACTATCAACCAGTAGCCCCAGGTCCCTTTCTGCCTGGCTGCTCTTGTATTGAGTGAGAGGGACCATATGGATTAATTTTCCCAACTCTTCACATTCTGAGAGATTTTATAAAAGAATATTATCATAAAAACATATGGATTGAGCTAGAATAAGAACCAGCCTTCAGTTGTTATAGTGACTGTCATGATTTAGGCCCTGGCAACAGCTGAGCCCCATGCAGCCACTTACTCACTACTTCCACCGCCCTACCATGAGAAGGTGGAAAGGTGATTTGGGTTGAGATGAAGAGAGTTTAACAACACAAAGAGAGAAGAAACAACTGGAATGACAAACAATGCTAGTGATGTATCATTGCTGAAGTATTGGGGCCAATTTGCTAAAAAGTAACTCTGCAGAGGAAGAGGAGGGCCTGGTGGGCAAGTTCGCCATAAGCCAGCAATGTGCTTTTGTGGCCAAAAAGGTCAATGGCCTCCCGGGGTGCAAGAAGAAGAGTGGGGCCAGCAGATCAAGAGAGGTTGTCCTCCCTCTCTACTCTATCCTAGTCAGGCCACACCTGGAGTAGTGTGTCTAGTTCTGGGCTCCCCAGTCCAAGAGAGATAGGGAACAGAGTCTAGAGAGGCTACAAAGATGCTGAGGAGCCTGGATCATCACTGTGAGGAGGAAAGGCTTAGAGCCCTGGGGCTGCCTAGCCTAGAGAAGAGCAGCCTGAGAGGGCATCTTTTCGATGCTCAGCAAGAGATAAAGGGCTGGAGGCATGAGGATGGTGCCAGACTCATTTCAGTGGTGCCCAGTGATGGTACAAGGTGCAATGGACACAAACTGGAACCCAGGAGGTTACACCTGAACAGGAGGAGAAATTTCTTTGCTGTGAGTGTGCCAAAGCTCTGGAGCAGCCTGTCCAGAGAGGTTGTGGAGTTTCCGCCTCTGAAGTGATTCCAAACCCCCTGAACATTGTGATCCTGGGCAACCTGTTTTGGGAGGCCCTGCTTTAGCAGAGGGGTTGGACTGGATAATTTCCAGAGGTACCCTTCCACCATCCACCATTCTGCCATTCAGTGATAGAAAATATGATATGCTTTCAGAAGGCCTGTCCCTGAGCCACCACTGCCTCTGTGTTTGGCCATACCTCCCGTTATTTAGAGGGCATGACATCAGTATGCTATCAAATACCCCACTGGCTTGCTCAGTTGACCAATGGAACAGGCTACATTCAATGGGCAAGCTTTTGTTCACAGTGCAAAAAGTCAGGGACTAAGTGACGGGAAGCAAACCCTTGAGTTAGCAGTGTGGTTGACCACTGAAAGAATAACTGGCTAGTGGGAGGAGTGGCCAAACCCTTTCCAATGTAGAACAAGTTAAGGGCACTTATGAGACACACTTGTGAGAGCTTATTCCAAATACATTAGCACCATGCTTAATACTGTTTATATGCATATAGAATGAATACAGCTGTGTACTCCCTCCTGTAGCCTGCTTACAAATCACTCACATGCACACACAGAGTAATACAACCATGAAGAAATTCCCCATCTTCATCCCTTCCCTCCGATGTAATGGAATAGTTCTGCAGCTCTTGCTCGAGCCTCATTCACAGTTCCCTCACATTCACATATTTTGCCTTGGTAAAATAATGATCAATGTAGAGCTCTCGAGCATAAAAAACATTCTTTTGATCAGCAAAGTGAATTTCACACTCCATTTCTGGGAAGTGGAGCAAACTGGAGGTTTAATAATGACAGAGAGAAAGGAGAACTCAGCATGCTGTCATCCAGAGAATACAAACACATACACAATATGATCCAGGGTCTGAGTTTACACATTGGTGCAAAATGAACAGGTTATTGCTGTAAAACATGAGACTGGAATCTACTCTTTGTGGCAAATGACAACAGGAATATTTCATTGTTTCCCGGTAGCTTTCTGGCTTCTAATCATAAAATCAATAAGGTTGGAAAACACCTCAGAGATCATCAAGTCCAACCTGTCACCCAACACCTCATGACTAACTAAATCATGGCACCAAGTGCCACGTCCAATCCCTTTCTGAACACCTCCAGGGACCTCCTAAACTTCCCCTGGCACAGCTTGAGACTGTGTCCCCTTGTTCTGGTGCTGGTTGCCTGAGAGAAGAGACCAACCCTCATCTGTCCACCACCTCCCTTCAGGTAGTTGTAGAGAGCAATCACAGTATCACAGTATCGCCAAGGTTGGAAGAGACCTTGAGGATCATCGAGTCCAACCTGTCACCACAGACCCGTGACTAGACCACGGCACTAAGTGCCACATCCAATCTCCTCTTGAACACCTCGAGGGACAGTGACTCCACCACCTTCCCAGGCAGCCCATTCCAATGACGAATGACTCTCTCGGTGCAGAACTTTCTCCTCACCTCGAGCCTAAACTTCCCCTGGCACAGCTTGAGACTGTGTCCCCTTGTTCTGGTGCTGGTTGCCTGGGAGAAGAGACCAACCCCTTCCTGGCTACAACCTCCCTTCAGGTAGTTGTAGAGGGCAATGAGGTCACCCCTGAACCTCCTCTTCTCCAGGCTAAATAATCCCAGCTCCCTCAGCCTCTCCTCACAGGGCTTGTGTTCAAGGCCTCTCACCAGCCTTGTTGCCCTTCTCTGGACACGTTCAAGTGTCTCAATGTCCTTCTTTAACTGAGGGGCCCAGAACGGGACACAGTACTCAAGATGCAGCCTAACCAATGCAGAGTACAGGGACACAATGACCTCCTTGCTCCTGCTGGCCACATTATTCCTAATGCAGGCCAGGATGCCATTGGCCTTCTTGGACACCTGGGCGCACTGCTGGCTCATGTTTAGGTGGCTGTTGATCAGCACCCCCAGGTCCGTCTCTGTTTGGCAGCTCTCCAGCCACTCTGACCGCAGCCTGTAGCTCTGCATGGGGTTGCTGTGGCCAAAGTGCAGCACTCGGCACTTGGACTTGTTGAATGACATCCCACTGGACTCCACCAGTCTGTCTAGTTGGTCGAGGTCCATCTGCAGTGCCCTTCTACCCTCTGACCAACATCTGCCCCTAACTTGATGTCATCTCCAAATTTGCTGATGACTGACTCAATCCCCTCATCCAGATCATCAATGAAGATGTTAAAGAGAATGGGGCCCAGTACTTATCCCTGGGGGATGCCACTGGTGACTGGCTGCCAGCTGGATGTGGCACCATTCACCACCACTCTCTGGGCTCAGCCCTCCAGCCAGTTCCTAACCCAGCACAGAGTGTTGTGGTCCAAGCCACGAGCTGACAGCTTAGCCAGCAGTTTGCTGTGGGGGACGGTATCAAAGGCCTTGCTGAAGTCCAAGTAGACCACATCCACAGGCCTCCCCATGTCCACCAGATGGGTCACCTGATCATACATGGTGATCAGGTTGGAGAGGCAGGACCTGCCCTTCCTAAATCCATGTGGGCTGGACCTGAGCCCTTGGCCATCCTTCAGGTGTGCAGTTATTGCCACCAGGATAATCTGCTCCATCACTTTCCCTGGCACTGAGGTCAGGCTGACTGGCCTGGAGTTTCCAGGTTCCTCCTCCGACCCTTCTTGTGGATGGGGACCACATTGGCCAGTTTCCAGTCACCTGGGACCTCACCTGTGAGCCAGGACTGGAGGAAAATGATGGAGAGCGGCTTGGCCAGCTCATCTGCCAGCTCTCTCAGCACCCTAGGATGGATCCCATCCGGTCCCATGGACTTGTGAGTGTCCAAGTGTCTCAGCAGGTCTCAAACTAATTCCTCATGGATTTCTGGGGCACTACACTGCTCCCTGACCCCATCTCCCAGCTCAGGAGGCCACTCATCCTGAACTCCTTCCTTGCAAAGCGGCAAAGAAGGTGTTCAGGACCTCAGCCTTTTCCTCGTCTTCAGTCACAGTGTTCCCCTCCAGCTCCAATAAGGAGTGCAGGTTCTTCCTGCCCTTCCTTTTAGTGTTAATGTACTTGTAAAAATGTTTTTTATTATCTTTCACAGAGGTGGCCAGCTTCAGTTCCAGCTGGGCCTTTGCCTCTCTAATTTTTATCCTACATAATCTAACAGCTTCCTTAAACATACCTCGAGAAGCCTTCCCCTACTTCCAAAGGTGATACAGCCTCTTTTTTCCCCTTAAATCCTCCAGGAGCTGCTTGCTCATCCAGACCGGTCACCTTCCCCGCCGGCTCATCATTCAGCACATAGGAACTGCCAGTTCCTGTGCCTTCAAGAGCTCCTGTTTGAAGTAGGCCCAACCAGCCTGGACCCCTCGGTTCTTGAGGGCTGCTACCCAGGGAACTTTACAGATAAGTTTCTTAAACAGGCTGAAGTTTGCCCTCCAGAAGTCCAAGGTCTCCCCTGAGCCTCCTCTGCTCCAGGCTAAACCATCCCAGCTCCCTTAGCCTCTCCTCATAGGGCTTGTGTTCAAGGCCTCTCACCAGCCTTGTTGCCCTTCTCTGGACACATTCAAGAGTCTCGATGTCCTTCTTTAACTGAGGGGCCCAGAATGGGACACAGTACTCAAGGTGTGGCCATTACATGTGTGTGTGCCTCTATGTACTCATACCTGTGCATTTATCCCTCACGGTAATTAAATAGAGTAGAAAATTGCTATGTTGAATGAATCCCTTCCTAAAATGAGTACCTTGTGACCTGAAGTGTGAGCTGCCAGATGGAAATTGTGGTAGCAGTGCTGCCTGGATTCCCCAAGCACAGTACTTACGTGATGGTGTCAATCATATCCAGTCCCATTTCGACACAACAATGAGCATGATCCGTTTTGGGCTGGGTCAATCCTGACACGCAGTAGTAACAATCCCCTAGGATTTTTATTCTTCTGCAGTGGTTTTCCTTTAATAAAAAAACAAAATGGGAAAAGTTTTACTACTCATATAAATCTTCCAATATTTACAGGGTAAAATCACCAATGCTGTGCAGTCATTCAGGGAATCCTTTCTTGGTCTGCTGAAGTAAGCGTGGTCAATACAAAAGGTAATGGTCAATGTCCAAATGGAGAAGGGTGACAAGTGGTGTCTCTCAGGGGTCTATACTGGCACCGGTGCTGTTCAATATCTTCATCAATGATACAGATAGAGAGACTGAGTGCACCCTCAACCAAGATCCCAATACTACTGCTAAGCCACTACCAGTAAACCACATCACTCAGCACCACATCCCTGCCTCTTTTAAATATGTCCAGGGATGACAGTTCCACCATCTCCACAGGCAGCCTGTTCCAATGCCTGAGAACCAGCAACTTTCAACATCAACATCAAATCAGGGGATTTCTACCCTATCTTGTTAGATAGAATAGAATAGAATAGAATAGAATAGAATAGAATAGAATAGAATAGAATAGAATAGAATAGAATAGAATTAACCAGATTGGAAAAGACCTTTGAGATCATCAAGTCCAACCTATCATCCAACACTATCTAATCAATGAAACCATGGCACCAAGCACCCCATCCAGTCTGTTCCTAAACACCTCCAGTGATGGTGACTCCACCACCTCCCTGGGCAGCACATTCCAATGGCCAATCACACTTTCTGTGAAGAACTTCTTCCTAACATCCAGCCTAAACCTCCCCTGGCACATCTTGAGACTGTGTCCTCTTGTTCTATTGCTGGTTGCCTGGGAGCAGAGACTAACCCCCACCTGGCTACAACCTCCCTTCAGGTAGCTGTAGATAGCAATAAGGTCTCCCCTGAGTCTCCTTTCCAAGCTAAGCAACTCCAACTCCCTCAGCCTCCACCTGGTAACATCTTGGCCTGGAAGCTGTGAACTGTTTAATCTGGACAAGCACTGCCATGTCTTCACACTCTTCCTGTGAAAAAATTTTATAAGAGGATACACAACATTGCTGTCAGACTGGCACAGCAAAAATTAGCTTAAAAAAAGGCAAAAAAACAGCTGGCAGAGAGTTTGATCCATTACCACTTTTGCAAGTCAGTTTATTACTTGTGCAGGAGAAAAAGAAAATAAAGGCTACAGCATTTCTGAGGAGAGATTAGTTTTGACGGAAGGCATATGGCTAAATCACCTGCTGGTTTTAGAGCTACCACTCTGTTCCTTATCAGCTGTTATCCTCACTGTCCTTCTTTATCATAATCAAGGAAGACACAGCAATATTGGGAAAAATGGTTTGTTTTCTTTTTCTGGACACGTGAGGCAGGCTTCCAGGAAGGAGATGCAGAGCAGCTTTGTGAGAGCAATCTTTTAAAGGATTGATATGCAAATTCCCAAAGCAGAGCCTTTCCCTCTCTTTGTTCTGTTCCCTCAGCGGCTTCCAAAGAAGCCCTTGACTCGGCAGTATTTCCCACATTTGTGATGGTGACAGATCTAAGCGCCACCGTTTACAAATTCCAGTCACAGTTGGTACAAGCAACGTCTGTTTAGAAACAGCTGATAACCTGCTTTTATGCACATGATGAAAAGCACCAGAGACTGCTAGCACTGCATTAGCCAGGCAGCCTGCCCACCTGCGATGCTTTCCCAAGACCTTTCCAAGCAGATTTGCAGAATTCCCTCTGGCACGATGGTCAGTGTGAAGCAGAAGCCCAGCTTCGAAATCAGAGGGTGCTTCAAAGTTGCTAATAGCTTTCTTTAGGATTTCAGACCAGCATTTTCTGATGCAATTCATTATACCTGTTGGGTGGAAAGGATGGGTGTGGTTTTCTGTTCAAACTACTCTTGGGGTGCTATTGCTGTTGTAGATCTTTATTTAACTTTGGGGTTTTTTGGTTTGCTTTGGTCGAGTTTAGTTTGGGTTTTTTTCCCTGTGAGGGTTCTGGAGCCCTGGAGCAGGCTGCCCAGAGAGGCTGTGGAGTCTCCTCTGGAGAGCTTCCAAACCCACCTGGACACTTTCCTGTGTGACCTGCTTTAGGTGATCCTGACTTGGCAGAGAGGTTTGACTAAATGGTTTCTGGAGAATCTTTCCAAACCCTCACATTCTATGATTCTGTGATTAAATGTCTTTTATAGACATTGGTCAGGATTGGAACAGGCTGCCAAGGGAGGTGGTGGAGTCACCATTGCTGGAGATATTCAAGAAACTTGAGGACACAGCTCTTTGGGATGTGCTTTAATGGCCATGGTGGTGTTAGGTTGACAGTTGGACTCAATGGCCTTAAGAGTTTTTGTGGTTTTTTGTTGTTGTTGTTGTTGTTTTCCTTCTTCTTTTTAATAAAAAGGAAGGGGGGGCGGAATTAGTGATTCATAAATTATATAGCTCAAAAATATTTGTCTCAAAGAAAGTTTAGGACCTTTCAGACATTTCCAAGCACAATACATAAGAATACAGCCAGGTGCTCTATTCAGCAGAGAGATTGCATTAGGCAAGTGTCAGTTCTTCTAAAGGAGGATCCTTCACAGATGTCAGATTGCAGCAAGCCTTAATGTTGCTGCTGAGGTGGCATTTTTGTTGGTGTTTCTATTTTTCTGTTGGGATTTAGTTTCTCTGGTTTGTTCCTTCATTTGTTTTTTTGTTTGTTTTTGTTGTTTTGGGTTTTTTTCTTTTTGCTTGTTTGTTTTTGCTTTAATTTGGTTTTCCTGGGTTCGTCCTTTTTTATATAAGCTATGCAAGTAAGTAATTTTTAGTTACACAAATAGATCCAAAGTCAAGGGTGCTCAGAACATGCTGAGTTCTCTGCATATGCTGACCCAGGTGTTCACAAACCCAAAAAAGCAGCAAAGCTGGTGGACACTCTGGAGAGCAGGTCTTGTGAGGAGGAGCTGAGGGAACTGGGATTATTTAGGCTGGACAAGAGGAGGCTGAGGGGAGAACCTCTGGGTCTCTACAACTGTTAGCAAAAGGGAGCCACAGGTACAAAGTCTTCACATGTTTCAGATGGGAATAGAATAGAATTAACCAGGTTGGAAAAGACCTTCAAGATCATCAAGTCCAACCTATCACCCAACACTACCCAATCAACTAAACCATGGCACCAAGTGCCCCATCCAGTCTGTTCCTAAACACCTCCAGTGGTGGTGACTTCACCACCTCCCTGGGCAGCCCATTCCAATGGCAAATCACACTTTCTGTGAAGAACTTCCTCCCAACATCCAGCCTAAACCTCCCCTGGTGCAGCTTGAAACTGTGTCCTTTTGTTCTGGTGCTGGTTGCCTGGGAGAAGAGAACAACCCCCACCTGGCTATAACCTCCCTTCGGGTAGTTGTAGAGAACAATGAGGTCTCCTCTGAGCCTCCTCTTCTCCAGGCTAAGCAAGCCCAGCTCCTTCAGCCTCTTCTCATAGGGCTTGTGCTCCAAACCCCTCCACAGTTTTGTTGCCCTTCTCTGGACACCTTCCAGCAACTCAACATCTTTCCTAAACTGAGGGGCCCAGAACTGGACACAGGACTCAAGGTGTGGCCTAACCAGGTCTTTCATGTGGAAGACTACATCAAGGAGAAACAAGTTTGGACTGAAAAAATAATGCATATCCAGTTTCTGCTGGTGGGCCTGAAGAAATATATTCTCTACACTACTGTGCAGAATCTGAAGACAAGACCCCTGGAGCCAGGTTGGATAGGGCCTGGAGCAACCTGGTGTAGTGGAAGGTGTCCCTGCCTTTGGCAGGGGAGTTTGATGATCATTAAAGTCCCTTCCAACCAGAACAATTCTATGATTCTATAAATTTAAAACACCTTACTTCCTTAGGTCTTTCTAGAAGATCTCTCCAGATGATTGAGCAGAACTGGATTCAAATTTATGTGCATGATCAGAACCCTATTCTACAAGGCTCACCCCCAAACAACACCGGCAAGCACCATGTCCAAAACACCTTGAAACACATCCAGGCTTGGGGACTCCACCACCTCCCTGGGCAGCTCATTCCAATCCCTGATCACTCTTGCTGGGGAAAAATTCTACTGTCCAGTCTGAACCTGCCCTGCTGCAGCTTGAGGCTCTTCCCTCTGGTTCTATGGCTAATGACTTATGAGAAGGGACTCTCCACAACCTCCTTACAGGTAGCTGTAGACAACCATGAGGTCTCTCCTCAGCCTTCTCTTCTTCAAACTAACCATACCCAGCTCCCTCAGTTGCTCTTCATCAGATTTATTCTCCAGGACCTTCACATCTTTCTTGCTCTCCTCTGCACTGGCTCCAGCACCTCCACATCTCTCTTGTCTTGAGATGCCCAAAACTGGACACAACACTTGAGGTGTGGCCCGCAGATAGCTTGTATGGGGAAACTGAGCCCAGAAAAGAAACCCTAAACTGTTTCTGGGGATATGGCAGGACAGGGAGTAGCTCTCATGACTCTCTTCTTCTCTTACCCCACACTAGATGTTACAGCAAGAAAGCTGACGGCCGACGCAGCCAAGATGTGGTGCAGAAGGACCAGCACAGCAGCTCCACTGCTGAGCTTCCTCCTGACTCAACTTCAGAATCACCTTAAAATTAGTCTTTGTAAACACCCCCCTCTAGTGCAGACTTACCAGTTTCCACATAGATGGTGGAATTCTATATTTTCCAATATTAGATTTTCAGCCCATAAAACTTTGTTGATTTTTCTCTTTTAAAAACACATATAAATTAAAAGCATTTTATAGATTCCATAGAATCAATTTCTTGAAGTGATTGCTTCCAGTTAGTGCAAAGCACAGCAGAGAGCTGACTTTTTTGGCAGAGTTAGGAAAAAAAGAAAGAACACAGAAGATGATTAAAAATATTAGTTACTGACTCTTCACCTGAGGCTCAGAAGCAACATTGTTAAATTGAATGTCTTTGAGGCTGAACAGGTGCAAAAAAAAAACACTTCAATAACACTGAAATTAAAACCAAACCAAACCAAACCAAACAAACTGTTAAAAGCTAAGGAATTAAAAAGGAAAATCTACTGAATTAAAACGGAAGCGAATAAAAATAGACTCATCCCACAGATATTGACAAAAGCTGAAGGTGTATGTAGCTGCAGAGGGAAGAACAAGTAATTTTCTGTCTGTCTTTCTAGCGAATAGAATAGAATAGAATAGAATAGAATAGAATAGAATAGACCAGACCAGGTTGGAAAAGACCTTTGAGATCATCAATGCTGAAATAATCACAGAATCATTGAGGTTGAAAAAAATTTCTATGATCATCAAGTCAAACCTTCTCCCCTGTACCTTCCTGACCACTGGGCCATGTCCCAAAGTGCCACGACTACTTGTTTTGGTTTTTTTTTTAACACCTCCAGGGATGGTGACTCCAACACCTTCCTGGGAATCCTGCTGAGGGGATCCTCTCTTGAATATGCAAATCACCTGGTGATCATGATGATTACACTAAGAACTGAAAAGTGCCTCAACAAAGATAAAATCATCCTGACCAGCCTGCCTGTTGTGCTATCTCTGCCCACCAAGGCAGTAACTGCCCAGGGCATGTGGTGGACAGTGGATGGCAAAGAGAGATGGAGGCTGTTGAATGCCAACCCCTGCAGACACACAGGAAGACCCCCTGGAAATCCACGTATGCATTATTGGACTTGATGATCTTGAAGGTCTTTTCCAACCTGGTTAATTCTATTCTATTCTATTCTATTCTATTCTATTCTATTCTATTCTATTCTATTCTATTCTATTCTATTCTATTCTATTCTATTCTATCCCATTAATGTGAGTCAGGTGAAGCTATGATGAATGAACAGCACAAAAACTCCTGAGTTATGCCTGCTTAAAAAGACAGGAAAACATCACTGCAAACACTACAAGCTGGAGCAACACCACCCAGGACATCACAAGCTGAAGAGATGTCTGCTGGAGTGACATCTTCAGACATCTCTGCCCTCCTCCCCACTGAAGTAAGAACCCTGGAGTGGTAAATGTCTCTCTCCATCTCTCCTGCTCTCTCTCCTTCACCATTCTGTCTCTCCCTTTTATTTTCCTTCTTTCACTGTATTGTCTGCAAGAAATAGTCTCACTGTATGACCTAATTTGTGTTTTCATTTTACTCACAGGAATGTTCAAAAGAACCACGTCTCCTTCACAGCTTTGGGATCAAAACACCTGCTTCAATGCCTTACTCCTCTTGCAGGAAAGAAATTCTTCCTAATATCCAACCTAAACTTTCCCTAAACTTCTGAGGCCATTTCCTCTAGTCCTGTTAGTTACTTGGGAAGAGATGTCAACATCAGCCTCACTCCAACCTCTTTTCAGGTAGTTGTAGAGAGCAATAAAGTCTCATTTTAGCCTCCTCTTCTTCAGACTAAACAATCCTAGCTCCCTCAGCCTCTCCTCACAAGACATGCTCTCCAAACCTCTCACCAGCTTCACTGCCCTTCAAAGAGGCATGAACAAGATCTTATGTTTAGAATATCAAAATACTCTTCCAGTGATGTCATCTGAAGAGAGTCTAAACTTCATTTATCCTCATCCACTTGTAAATGGAAAGTCTTAGAAGTCCAAGATGCAGTAATGTGGAAGTTGAAAGGGAAATAATTTAATCTGTAAGCATAAATAATTAATTCTCCACATTGATTAGACACAAGGGAGCAACTGAGAAACATCTGCCAAAAGAAAAGAACAATTAAAAGAAGATCAAAACTTCTCTAACAAGGAAAGCCTTTTCATTACATTTCAGGATGCTGGAGAAGTGCCTCCTCCTTTCCAATAAAATCACTTACTACAGCTAAAAAATTTTAGGTATAGCTGAATTTTATCACAAGGCAATGGAATTGTGACCATGCAATACCCATGCAGAAGCATGAGCAACTCTGTTGTGATGGTGGGGAAAGTCTTGTGAGGAGAGACTGAGGGAATTGGGGGTTTAATCTGGACAAGAGGGCGCTGAGAGGATTTTTTTTGCTCCCTAGAACTACCAGAGAGGAGGTTGTAGTGAACTGGGTGTTGATCTTCCAAGTATCAAAGAGAGAACAGAGAAAGGGGTCTAAAGTTGCACCAGAGGAGGTTTATGTTGAATATTAGGAGAAATTTCTTTCCTGAAAGAGTGGTCATGCACTGGAACAGGCTGCTCAGGGAGTCATCATCCCTGGAGGTGTTCAAAAAAACAAGTAGATGTGGCACTATGAGACAAGACCTGGAGAAAACAAGGCTGAGGGGAGGCCTTCTTTATTGCTGCAACTCCCTGAAAGAAGGTTTGAATGAGGTGGGAATTGTTCTCTTCTCCCTAGTAACAAGTGCAGGATGAGAGGAAACAACTTTAAGTTGCACTAGTGGGGACTTAGGCTGAATGTTAGGGAAAGAGTCTTCACTGAAAGAGTGGTTAAACCTTGGAACAGGTTGCCCAGGAAAGTGGTGGAATCACTATCCCTGGAAGTGCTCAAAAGTGCTTCCTGGGCTTGCTTAGCCTGGAGAAGAGGAGGCTCAGAGGAGACCTTATTGCTGTCTACAACTACCTGAAGGGAGGTTGTAGCCAGGTGGGGGTTAGTCTCTTCTCCCAGGCAACCACCAATAGAGCAAGAAGACACAGTCTCAAGCTGTGCCAGGGGAGGTTTAGGCTGGATGTTATGTGACCGTTTTAGGCTGTGCCTTTAAGAAAGGGACAGTGCTGGAACACTCTGGCTGAATGTTTTGGTATCAAAATGAAAACATGATATTCTAAACTAATTTCATTTGTAGATGGGGAGAATGCAACTTTAAGTTTTAGTTCAGTTGGAATTTTTCTCAGTTCCTCTCTGTTCTCCCTTTCCAGCCTGTCTGCTTCTGAGCAACTAGCCGGAGTTTTGACCTTGAATACCAGATAAACACTAATCCTGCATGCACTTGGAGGCCTAATAAGAATTCTCTTCCTTAATAACTGCCTTTTCTCTCTCCAACCCTTTTTGGGAAAAAAGGGAGGTAGGGGGAGAGAGGAGGGTACAGGGGGGGAACCCTCCTCTGTCCGGAGGAGGGAGTCTTGTTCTGTATTACTTTCTTTGCTGTATATTTTTGTATATATTGTAAATACTGTATATTGTGTATATATATAACCTGCATTCCATATTGCTTGTGAATGCAGCTCTACCCTTTGCTTCTCTGACTGGGCTAGCTGTGGTTTCTTTCTTTGTAGGGGAGGGAGAGCTAGGCCTTCTCTCAACCTACCACAATGTTAGGAAGAAGTTCTTCAGAGAAAGAGAGACTGGCCATTGGAATGGGCTGCCCAGGGAGGTGGTGGAGACACCATCACTGGAGGTGTTTAGGAAGAGACTGGATGGGGCACTTGGTGCCATGGTTTAGTTGATTAGATAGTGTTGGATGATAGCTTGGACTTGATGATCTTGAAGGTATTTCCCAATTTGGTTTATTCTATTCTATTCTATTCTATTCTATTCTATTCTATTCTATTCTATTCTATTCTATTCTATTCTATTCTATTCTATTCTATTGCCATGTGGATGAAGTACCAAGGGACATGGCTGAGTTGTAGAATTGGCAGTGTTCAATTAATGGTTGGACTTGATAGTCTTAAAGGTCTTTTACAACCTTAATGAATCAGTGATTCTGTCACAGAATTATCTGTATGAATTCTCTGATGTCTGACTAGGATGAAGCCATACTCCTGCAAGAATACCAATATTGTCACTCATTTTTATTTGGCTTTACATTTTTAAGACTCAGTTTCCTGTCTTCAAAGTGATTGAAGCTGGCCCAAAGACACAGAAGTTATTAAGGGGACCACAGAATCACAGAATCACCAAGGTTGGAAGAGACCTCAAAGATCATCAAGTCCAACCTGTCGCCACAGACCTCATGACTGGCACCATGTGCCACATCCAATCCCCTTTTGAACACCTCCAAGGATGGTGACTCCACTACCTCCCTGGGCAGTCTAAACTTCCCCTGGTGCAGCTTGAGTCTGTGTCCTCTCGTTCTGCTGCTGGTTCCTGGGAGAAGAGACCAACCCCCACCTGGTTGCAACCTCTCTTCAGGTAGTTGCAAGGCTATTCCCTTAAAAAACCAAACTGTACTATTGTGAAAACAGAAAACATTGCCATCATTTGAGGCACTGCATTCTGATGACCTCTTCTAACAGAGTTCAGAAACTCAGTGATTTACAAGGTAAAACAAATTACAAGAGAAGTGTTTGAAAAAGCTTTCTTCTCTAGAGGTGAATAAAAAAAGGAAGGACGTGATAGAAGTACTGCCTAGCAGGCAGTGTGAAGATGAGGAATTTTTCTTCCTTTTTTTTTTTTCTCATTTTTCCCCACAAGCAAATTTTCAAAGGTATTGAATGACAATCATCTGAACCCTAGGGTTTGCCTTCAGAATTCTTTGTCACAAGCTGGAACTATATTTGAAGCTATTTTATTTAAAATTGTGTAGTATTTCAAAAAGAAGAAAGCTATTTGCCCTACCAAAAAAAATAGAATAAAATAAAAACCAAGATCAGTCAAACATCACATAGAAAGAGAAAATGCTAATGCTAAAAGGCATAAACCACCTTCTAATTGCCAGAAAGATTGCTCTCTTCTAAATGTCCCAGATCTCTCATCTGCTGGTCCTGGTCAGCTTCAGGATCATAGAATCAATAAGGCTGGAAAAGACCACAAAGATCATCAAGTCCAACCTATCACCCAACACCTCAAGACTAACTAAACCATGGCTTTGTGTGCCACATCCAATCCCCTCTTGAACACCTCCAGGGGTGGTGACTCCACCACCTCCCTGGGCAGCACATTCCAATTGCCAACAACATTCTCTGTGAAGAACTTTCTCCTCACCTTGAGCCTAAACTTCCCCTGGTGCAGCTTGAGACTGTGTCCTCTTGTTCTGGTGCTGGATACCTGGGAGAAGAGACCAACACCCACCTGTCTACGACCTCCCTTCAGGTAGTTGTAGAGAGCAATAAGGTCTCCCCCGAGCTTCCTCTTCTCCAGGCTAAACAATCCCAGCTCTCTCAGCCTCTCCTCATATGGCTGTGCTCAAAGCCTCTCCCCAGCTTTGTTGCCCTTCTCCGGACACATTCAAGAGTCTCAATGTCCTTCTTAAATTGAGGGGCCCACAACTGGACACAGGACTCAAGGTGTGGCCTAACCAGTGCTGAGTACAGGGACAGAATGACCTCCCTGCTCCTGCTGGCCACACTATTCCTGATGCAGGCCAGGATGCCATTGGCCTTCTTGGCTACCTGGGCACACTGCTGGCTCATGTTCAGCCAGCTGTCAACCAGTACCCCCAGGTCCCTTTCCGCCTGGCTGCTCTCCAACCACTCTGACCCCAGCCTGTAGCACTGCATGGGTTTTTTGTGACAAAAGTGCAGCACCCAGCACATGGACTTGGTGAATGCCATCATGTTGGACTCTGCCCATTTGTCCAGCTTGTCAAGGTCCCTCTGCAGAGCTCTCCGACCCTCTAACTGATCAACACCTGCTCCCAACTTGGTGTCATCTGCCAGATCATCAATAAAGATACTGAACAGGATGGGGCCCAGCACTGATCCCTGGGGGACACCACTAGTGACTGGCTACCAGCTGGATGTGGCACCATTCACCACCACTCTCTGGGCTCAGCCCTCCAGCCAGTTCCTAAGCCAGCACAGAGTGCTGCTGTCCAGTACTGAAAGGCCACTCTAAAGTCTTTCCAGAGTCTTCTCTTCTCCAGCCTGAACAGCCCCATCTACCTCAGTCTGTCCCCATAGAAGGAGATCAGATTTTTCAGGCAGGACCTGCCCCTCCTAAATCCATGTTGGCTAGGCCTGATGCTTTGGCCATCCTGCAGGTGTGTGGTGATTGCCCCCAAGATGATCTGAATGAATGATATTGTAAAAACTGAGAGATTCCCTCTTCCTATAGCATGTCAAAATGCCAAGGGTATTCATGAGACTCCCAGCAGATACATGCTGCCTTCTGCTTATTATACTTCCCACACTGGTGACTGGGGCTTTTTAAAGCATTACAGTTACAATTACCTTGTTTTAGCATGGGTCGACATAAACGTCCCATTGCAGTTGATGTTGCTTCCTAAGAAGCAGCAGCACCCAGCATGCACACTCACAGCTCATTTTACTAGTCACAGGGAACACACCTTCCACAATTACATCTTTCTGTAAAGTCAGAGTCACAAAATGCCTGGTTGGAAGGGACCCCAAAGATCATCTAGTCCAACCTTTCTAATTAATAGTCTAGTTAAAATGGTATGACCCAGCACCATGTCAAGCTGAGTACAATGCAGGGGTATTCAATGCTTCCCTTGGGAGATGATTCCAATAGTCTGACTGTTCTCAAGTTAAAACAAACAGTTTCAAAACTAAAGCACAGCATTGTTTCCTATCAGTCCACTTCTCTATTTTGATGCAATAATGATTATCTAGGAGCTGTTTTAACCAATTGATCAGAATCCTCCTGAAAATTTCCCCAGTTGTGGGGCTCCCAACACAATTAGGACATAGAACTATTGGGGTGGTGTTCCGGAAGGACAAAAAGCCTCAAAATTACTCTGAATCAGACAATGAGGCAGAAGTTAGTAGATCTGGTTCTTTAGGCTTGCCTGAACATGTTTCAGAGCCAGAATGAGCCAGGTGGGCATGCTTTTGGCCACGTTTGGAAAGAAGGCTTTCTATAAGTTGCAATACCAGGGTTTTATCCCTAGATCTGTGTTGCTACTGGCTATTATTGCCTCGGGAAATCTATAAGTATCAGCCCAAAGAGCCAGAGCATCATCTTGCAATTGTCCACGCTCTGGAAGGAACCACAAGCTTCGCTTGGAAGCTGAATTGTGTTTCAGTTTACCCAGACAAGACAGCAAGGACCTGTCACTATTTTCAGCGTTGTAAAGCCCAGAGGACAGACACGCATCTTGCCAGGCCGAGAGGTGAAACCCCAGAGGAGCTGAGTCTCTGGGACAGTTTCGTTTGACTGGAGGAAGGAGCGAGCGCTGCTACAAAAGGATTACAGCCAAGAAACCCCTCTACAAAGCTTTCAGCTACAAATGCTTTGGGAACAAATCCTGCCTCGGTAATAAGCTGCAGACATCAACAGAAAGTGAAACGGTGCTCCTGCAGCTTCCACGTGGTCAACGCCATTTTGATTTGTCTAGATCTTAACGTGTGCCACAAGGCATCAGGATCAGTGACTAATTACAATATCTGATTTTATAAGCATCTATTGAAGGTCTGTTGACTTAGGGAATTCTAGAGTTTCCCACCCCCCCCCCGTTGGGGGCAATCGCCAGCTTCATTGCCAAGGTTGCTTTTCTTTAAAGTGCTGTTTGTTGTTTCTGGATTTTTGTACATATTGTTTAAATTATTACTTGTTCCTGCTGGTGAGGTATCTGTCCTACAACCGAACCCCTCGAATCTGTAAATAAGTTTTGATTAGTGGGGTTTTTTTTGTGGGATTTTTTTTTTTTGGTGATTAATAAAACTATTAATATTTCTTTTATTAATCGCTCCGCTTATTGAACATTAATTTATCCTTTTATAGACCACAACAGGTGGGTCAAGAGGAAGGGCACAAAGATGATTAGAGGGCTGGAGCACCTCCCCTCGGGGGGTCAGGCTGGGAGAGTTGGGACAGTTCAGCCTGAAGAATACAGAATACAGAATTAACCAGGTTGGAAAAGACCTTTGAGATCATCAAGTCCAACCTATCACCCAATGCCATCTAATCAACCAAACCATCATCCACCTGATTTTTAAACACCTCTGGTGATGGTGACTCCACCACCTCCCTGGGCAGCAAATTCCAATGGCCAAACATTCTTCCTGTGAAGAATTCTTCCTAACATCCAGCCTAATCTGCAAAACTGTTTTAGAATGACAGCATTGTTGGAGTTGGAGGGGAACTCAAGGATTATCTAGTTCCAACTCCCCTGCCATGGGCTGGGACCCCTCACACTAGATCAGGATGCCCAGAGCCACACCCAGCCTGGTCTTAAAAACTCCCATGGATGGGGTTTCAAACACTTCCCCAGGCAAACCATTCCAGTGTCTCACCATCCTCCTGTTGAAGCATTTCTTCCTAACATCTAATCTGAACCTACCCATTTCTATTTTTTTTCCATTCCCCCTAGTGATGTCTTTACCTAAAAGTCCCTTACCTGCCCCATTTTCTCCATTTATCCCCTCAAATCCCACAGCACCAGGGGTCTGTTGGATTCTCCTCCCACCCCAGGTGTGGCCACTTGGTCCTCCCCACCCACTCCCCTATTTAATGCCCACCAGGAAAGGGAGAAGTCCTAAGCTGAGACCAGGTAGGTGGAGAATCCTCCTCTCATTGCTGATGAGTGACCATGGTGCACACTGGATGATGGTGGTGGTGACAACAAAGGCTGGGGGGGCCTGGTGGCCCCCCCCCAGTTGTTAGGACCAGGATTGATGATTACTCCAATATCATGCATGGGTGCTAGCTGGGCCTCCTTATTGTGCTGAGCTCCTCTGTGTGGTATCTTGGCTGGTTGAGAGTCTTGCCCCCAGTTCTGGGATGAGTGCAAAAATGGTGGTGGTGACTGTCCTTCTTGGGGAGTTTTATTGTTTAATCTGTCCTCCATCTTTTGATTTATCCTTCAATCTACCTGGGTCAGAAATTGCCTTATGATGCTCCATGGTCCTTAGGTCTATGCCTAGAGGTGCAAGTGAGATGGAGATGAAGTTGTATTGTGATAATCAGGTGTTAGGTAGAAGAGAAGGGAGACCTTAGAGCAGCTTACCAGTACCTGAAGGGTGCCTATGAGAAAGTTGGGGAGAGACTTTTTACAACAGCTTGTAGAGATATGGTAAGGGGCAAGGGCTTTCAGCTGGAAAAAGGGAGATTTAGATTGGATATTAGGAAGGTGCATCAGTCACCCTAAATGGGAAGGCAGCCCATGAGAGAAGCAGGGAGAAGAGGAACCCAAGCAGGAAAGCTCAATGAGGAGCAGCTGAGGGAACTGGGATTTTCTGGAGAAAAACTCCCTGAAAGGAGATCAGAGCAAGTTGGGTTCTCCCCAGAAACAAGTCAAGGGACCAGAGGAAGCGGCCTCAAGTTCTGCCAGGGGAGGTTTAGGTTGGATATTAAAAGAAACTTTTTCACTGAAGTGATTCTCAAGGACTGGAATTGGTTGAATCCTCATCCATGGAGGTTGTGAAAAGAGGCAGAGATGGGGTTTTGAGGGACATGATTTATCACCAGCCTTGGCAGTTAAAAAATGTGTGGACTCTATAGTCTTAAAAGTCTTCTCCGATCAAAACAGTTCTATGATTTTGATTCCAAAAGATATAACTTCTGCTGCTCATAATCTATGGAGGTGCTAGCAATGAAATATCTGAGGATGTGGCTGGCAAAACATAAGAGATCTGATGAAACTTTGTTTTATTTGGGGAGAAAACACATTTCAGCACACTTTTAAGTGCCATTTAAAAGAAGCTATGTGACTTTTGCAGGCACATCATTCCTCACCCTTCTCCTCAAATGCTTGTGGTACCATTAGACTGCTAGGAGTTACAGGCAAAGAACACTTCCCTCAGTTTCTTTTCCTTAGGGAATCTGGCACAATGTAAATGCAGTGACCAAAACATAAGCATCAATTATAGTAGGGATCTCATTTTGCCCACAACAGGCTCTCTGAAAAGCTGACGTCACTTCTGTGACAAGTAGTGCTCTGTGAAAAAACTAATTTTATTCTCTAGATTCTTATTAACACAAAGTAGTTTTATGCCATACTGACAATATTCCTGTTTTCCATTATCCTGCTTTTAATTTTTTTGTTTCATGCAGGGTAGAAATATAAATGTTGAAATATGTTCATCTCTTTTGTGCAAACAAAACCCACTGAAGAACACTGAGGGCCTC
This sequence comes from Melanerpes formicivorus, assembly GCF_026170545.1. Lineage (NCBI taxonomy): Eukaryota > Metazoa > Chordata > Aves > Piciformes > Picidae > Melanerpes > Melanerpes formicivorus. Next base: position 2,455,116 of record NW_027142376.1, on the reverse strand, counting down.
CATGGGGGGGGGGGGGGGAAGAACAGTAGATTTTAAACCCAGCAACTCTTTTTCCGAAACAATAAAAATGAACTGCTTTAAAATGTAAGCTTTAGAAATTCCTAGCACAGGGTGGAGGACTGCACCCAGGCTGTTTTATAGAGCTATAATAGGGGTAACTCATCCAGCATTTTTCAGAAGGCAATGTCAATTCTATTGAAACAAAGATGTTGTACTTACTGTAGCTAATTCATCAAACTTGCCAAAGAGCTCATTCAGCAGCTTCACCAGCTCTTGGGCTGTGCACTGTGATGCCAAACTTGTGAACCCCACAATGTCTGCAAACAAAATGCTGCAAAGAAGGGAAAAGACAGAGATATCAGTAGAGCAGGTCAACTTCTCATTCTCCTTATCTTTCTAGCACAAATGTGACCCAAAGCATCAACTGTCGTAGACAACCCTTGAGACACTACCAATGCCTGTATTCTATACTATACAGCCATGTGGTGTAGACAGAATCATTAAGGTTGGAAAACAGCCCTAAGGTCATAAAGTCCAACCTTCTACCCAACCCACTAGACCATGTCCTGAAGTGCCACATCTACTTGTTGTTTTTTTTAACCCCTCCAGTGACCGTGGGCACTGTCTGTGCAACCTGTTGCAATGCTTGATCACTGTTGTAGGAAAGAAGTTCTTAGTAATACCCAGCCTCAACCTTCCCTAGTGCAATTTGAGTTTTTTTCCTCTTGTCCTGTTGTTAATTACTTTGGAGGCGGTAGTCAAGCTGTGGCCTCACCAGTGCTGAGTTCAGGGGGACAATCACTTCCTTACTCCTGCTGGCCATGTAATTTCTGACACAGTCCAGGACATTGTTTGCCTTCTTGAACAAACTCAGGTCTTTGCTGAGCAGCTCTCTGGCCATTCTGCCCTAAGCCTGCAGTGTTGATGGGTTTATTGCAACTGAAATGCAGACCCTGGCACTTGGCTTTACAAAACCTTATACAACTGACTTTAGCCCATTAGTCCAATCTATCCAGATTTCTCTGCAGAGCCTTCCTATCCTCAAGCAGATCAACACTCCTGTTTACTTTTGTGTCTATAGCATAGCAGTTCCTTTCATGATGTTCCCCTGTGAGCACTCCAGAAGCACAGACAGTTGCTTCTCCTTTTTGAAGTTAGGATCTATTCAGCTCAATTGGTTTCAAAGGCAGTTTTTGCATTGGTAGAGTTCCACATCCAAACTGGTAAACTTTGCATGACGTTTGCTATGTACTGAAAGACAGAAGCTCACAACTTGGGTGCAGTAGCTCCATCACGTGGTTTTACTGCTGCCTGTGAAGAGCTAGCATCTGTAGTGTCAGGGCTGTGTTCTCTGGGCCATGCTGCCTGGCTCAGAGAAATGTCCAGCTTCCATCAGTGTTAACAAGGTTTTAATTCCTAATAGCTTAATCAGCTTTAAGAGCCACTCCCCACCTGTAATGATAAAGGGAGATAGTTGAAAGAAGCACAGATACTGCTGTGAGGTAGAGAATCAAAATCCTGATGTAGATCCTGAAACTCAGGAGAATATGGAGCTATGAGCCTTTTAATTATTTAGATTCCTTCATTTTTTGGCAAAGGCCCTGAGCCCACTGCAGGAACCTAATGCGTTTATCTCCAATACCCAGACTATAAATGCCAAACAAGTCTTTATTTATGCAAATGCTAGCAAACAGTCCCATGCTACATGGCCTAGTTACATTTGGCATAGTGTAAGACTGAGCTTGCAAACTGTGGGTGAAATTAAGTACTATGCACTCCCCCTCAACAAACCTTCACTCTAGATAAAACAGCTGATGCTACAAAAGTAGGACTAACAAGTCTACTGTCTCACTTTCATTGTAACCAAGTCTGAACTCTTCCAATAAGCTACAAAAAAAAGGAGCAAGCCCAACTCCTGACTCAACCCCCATTTCTATAACTTCATTTAACCCAGCTGCTAAAATCCCTCATTCAGCCACAGCAGGTTAGGTAACCTATGCCAGCAAAAACTGAGTCATCCAAAGTTCAATGGCTTTGATCTGCAAACAAAGAGTCCATGCTGTCATGTTAATCTTCAGGGCAGCTTCCTAGCTCTCTTCTCCTTTGAGTGTGCTCTATGAGAACCTTGATCAAGATGAGCTGGGTTCAAGAAAAAAAAAAAAAGCTCCTCCATTATGCCATGTAAACACTAGAAAAACACTTCATAAAATAAAACATTCCAGATCTAGTTCACTTTTGTGAATGAATGTGAACTAAACAGGTGATGGCTAAGGTAAAAGTTGTAAGAAGAGAACAATAATGCCCAAAAAAGGCTCTGCACATTTGCCTGGGGAGATCTACTTATTTGCACAGAATCATGAAATCCTAGAACCATTTTGGCTGAAAAAAACCCTTTAAGATTGAGTCCAGCTCTACCAAGTCTGGTGCTAAACCATGTCCCTCACACCACACCTCTATTTGAAACACCTCCAGGTATAAGGACTCAACCACCTCCCTTGGTAGTATGTTCCTGTGTTTGAGAGTCATTTCTTCTAATGTCCAATCTAACCCCACCCCGGTACAAACTGAGGCCATTTCCTCTGGTACTGAGGCTTGCTTCTTGGGAGAAGAGACCTATATACACCTCACACAAGGCTCCTTTTGGGCAGCTGTAGGAAGCAAGATGATCTCCTCGGCCTCCTCTTCTCCAGACTGAACAACTCTAGTTTCCTTAGTCACTCTTCATAAGATGATTCCTCCAGATGTTTCACTGGCATCACTGGCTTTCTCTGGACACTCTCTAGTACCTCTGTCTTCCCTGTAGTGAGGGCCCTCAAACTGAACCCAGTACTCAAGGTGTGGTTTCACAGTGATGAATCTAGAAGGACAGTCATTTCCCTCATTCTGCACTATTCCTGGTACAGGCCAGGTTGCCCTTTGCCTTCTTGGCCACCTAAGCACATGCTGGCTCATCATCAGCTGTTAATCAGCACCCTCAAGTCTCCTTTTTTTTTTTTTTTTTTTTTTTTTACTTGACAGCTTTCCAACCACTCTGCCCCAACCCTGAAGCATTGATGAGGCTGTTGTGGCCCAAGTGTTGAACCCAGCACCTGGTCTTGTCAAATATTTTTTTTATTAATTCATCCTGCATTACAACATCACTATGTTGTTTGACAGCCCTAGGCTTGTCTTTCTGGAATGGGTTAACATCAGATCACAAAGATGCTGAGGGGCTTGGAGCATCCCCTTGAAGAGGAAGAGCTGAGACCTAGAGATACATGGCCTGGAGAAGAGCAGTCTCAGAGGTGAATCTTCTCAATTCTCAGGAAGAGATAAAGGGTGGGAGGCAAGAGAATGGGGCCAAACTCTTCTCAGTGGTGCCTAGGAACAGGACAAAGAGCAATGGGCACAATCTGGAACCCAGGAAGTTCCATCAAAACACAAAAATCTTAGCTGTGAATGTGCTGAAGCCCTGAAGCATGCTGCCCAGAGAGGTTGTGGAGTTTCCTTCTCTGGAGAGATTCCAAACCCACCTGTTCATTGTGATCCTAAGCAACCTGCTGTGAGTGATTCTGATTTAGAAGGGGTTGGACTGGTCCCTTCCAAGCCCCACTATGCTGGGATTCTCAGATTGTCTTTTAGCTAGTGTGCTGACCAGCACTATCTCTTGCATTTCTTCTGTGTCCATCTTTTGCTTCAGTCTTCACTATTTGGGCTACAAGTACTGTGGGGCAGTGCCAACACTTACTCTTTCTTGTATAATATCTACAACAAATGAAAGCAGCGTTTTAGTCAGTGCAACAGGATTTTGACAACGGAGTCCAATCAACTATTGGATGCAATAAACATTTTCCCACTGCTATGCCCTGATCAGGTTTTTGGAACATAAAGACTACAGAAGGTCTTTGTCAGGAGGTGGCGAAAGCTGCCACAGGATGTGAGAAAAGAGACTGCAGTTCTTACTTTGGCCATGAAAATAACAAGGGTACTAAACCAAGAAACAACAAGATGTACAGTGTCAGAATCCCAGTGACGTGCCTGAGGTGTTCCAGGGTCAAACCACACTTTCAAATATTTTCACAGTCTAAGTCCCCACCTGATTCTCAGCAGAACACAAATTAACAGTGGAATTCCTATTCCTTCAATTTAGATATATTATGCACACAAAACCAATGAGAGGTTTAAATGTAGGTCCTGTCTAATCTTCAGCACAGAGAAGAAATGGCTCTGGGCAGACCTTATAGCAGCATTCCAGTATCTGAAGGAGGGTCTACAAAAAAGCTGAGGAGGAATTTTTTGCAAGGGTTTTGAGTTGGAAGAGGGGAGTTCTAGACTGTAGAGTATAGAAAAAGTCTTTACAGTGAGACACTGGAACAGGTTGCCCAGGGAAGCTGTGGATGCTCCCTCCCTGGAAGTGTTCAAGGTTGGGTTGGACAAAGCCTTCAGCAACCTGGTCTAGCGGGAGGCTTCCCTGACCATGGCAGGGGGATTGGTGCTAGATGGCTTTTAAGGTCCTTTCCAACTCAAACCACTCTATGATTCTACTGATATACTTAGGGAATTAAAGATAAAGCAACTACAGGAGTGACATCAGTGTTAAGGCACATTAATCACTCCTGCAGATGCTATCACTGAAGAGCAAAGTAGCCTCAGTTCACTGTAACTTAATTGCTAATTGCCATGGAGATTCACGTCATCAGAGAGGATTAAACTAGAGCTACCTTTTTTATGCATGAAAGAGTCTTTATAATAGTATGGTGTACATAAGGGCACTTCACAGTCATTGTCAGGCAATTTTATTTTTAAAATGTATAGGTTGACTTCTATAGAATCAAGAAGTGAGAAGCTAGGCATTAACATTTGTTTCTCTTAATGACCATTCAGGGATATGACTCTCCCTGCTTTCATTCCACAGAAACCTTAATGATGCCACTGGGGCACTCTGGTGAAACAAAGCTAACAAGAGCAACCAACCAAAAGCAACAACAACAAAAAAAAACCCCACAATCTCAGTTAAATTGCAACTATTAAAGACAGCACTTTAGGACATGGTCTAATGGGCCATGGTGGTCTTAGCCTGATGGTTGGCCATGATCCTAGAGGTCTCTTCCAACTGAAACAATTCTACAAATGAAATTGAAGTGGGAAGAGAGCTCAGGATATGAGCAGAAGGAGATTAGTTTGATATCTTTCCTTCTGATTGCTTTGCCTGAGATGCAAGGTAACAGCTATGGTTACCCTTTCTGGGACTTCAAGTTCCCCTTTCTTCTGTAAAATTTCCTGTATTGAGCAAGCAACCCTTTCCTGCCTCACTCCATGGGGCATGAAGAAGGAGCAATCCTACCAAGTTATACAAGAGCTTGAAGGTGGCAAATGTTCATTTTCAACAGCACTCAAAATCAGAGTGCCAGCTTGGAAAGGACCCCAAAGATTTTCTGGTCCAACTTTCTAGGCAATAGTCTAATTGAAATGCAATGGCTCAGAACTCTGTCAAGCTGAGTTAAAACTGTCAAGTGTAGGGAAATCCACTGCTTCCCTTGGGAGATGATTCCAGTATCTGACTGTTCTCATGGTGGAATATTTTCTTCTGGAGTCCAATGGGAATCTCCCCAGGGTAACTTTTCCCTATCACCCCTTTTCTTTAGCATGGGACTCCCTTTTTAAAAGGAGGCTCCTTTTGAAAAGGAGTCTCCATCCTCTTGGTAGCCACTCTTTATGTATTGATCCATGGTATTAAGTTCTCCCCTAAGCCTTCCCTTGTCAAGGCTGAACAAACCCAGCTCTCCCAGCCTTTCACACAGGCACTCACTTGTGTGCTCTGTGCACCAGAATAGTCCTGCTGGTTTCAGTGGAGCCAGTGGTATAAACAAATGCTCAGGAAAATGAGGAGGAGTTGTGTGCCCTGTTTTTTTTCTTTACACTTGGGTCATTTGTTTTAATTAGACTACAACTTGCAGGAATAATGATGTTTTAATGACATATGCTGCCTGAGCAAGGAGCCTGTAGGGTTGTTTAGAAAATTATGAATAATTTCGTCTCTAACTCACTGCAATGAAGGAGAAACAAGCTCTCTCAAAACTGTAAAGAGAGATGTTAAACCACAAAACAAAAGGAGTTTGGCTTCTATTCTATTCTATATGAAAAAAAAAAAAGTTGTAGGGAATTAGTCTACTGTGAAGTCTTACAAGCTCAGACCACCACACAAAGATCTGTTCATAGGTGGCATGATCATAGCTACTTCAAATGTTAGAATGGGTGAATTAAACTTCAACAATTTTTGTTCCCAAGGGAGGTTCAGTTTGGATATTAGGAATTTTCTGCAGAAAGGTTTCTCAGGCTTTGGTGCAGGATGCTGGGAGGAGAGCAAGGAGGGGTTGGTCAAGTCGCCATCTCTGGAGGTATTTAAAAGATGCATGGATGTGGTGCTGAGGGACATGGTTCAGTGGTAGTAGCTTATCAGCAGTGGTGGGTTTGTGAGCTCTGGAAGAGAGACTGGACTAGTTGATCTCAAAGGTCTCTTCCAACCTCAACATTTGTGATTCTAATTGATGTTGAAGGATTTTAATGATTTGCATTGCAGAGAGAAAAATAAAATCCTGAGTACAATGGGGAAAGTCTGAAGTGATTTGTAGCTGAGGAGTTAGCTGTGAGTAACACAAATTCATCTCTATACTACAGATCTGGGAAGAGCTCATCAAAGCTTGACACACCACTGAAGGCTTTGCCCTCAAGGTGGAGAGGGTCATATTGCCATTCCCTTCTGGAGATGCAGTCAGTCATTAATGACTATTTAATACTTGGTAAAATCTTCATTAACTAATTAATAAACCAGGGATCTTGCCATGGTGCATCTGAAATATGCCAGTATCATTTCCCAAGCCATTGTTCCCTTCTTACAGAGGTAGATGTATATACACACACAGAAATATATACAGGGCTATACACTTTTTATATGTATTTATATTAATTATTAAACGTTAACATATATGTATGCATATATGTATACTTAAATATTTATAGATCTCCAATGTAATGTATCCCTCTGGGAGAAAGCAAAGAACGAAGCTGCATGAATATCTTACTTTTCATGTGCAAAATCTAGAATCTAGTGCTTTAAAGACTTTATCTCTTTGGGCAGCTATTTAGGAGACTGAATCAGATGGAGTTTGGTGAGTTTGGTTTTTTTATGAGAGGGTTTTTTTGTTTTATTGTTGCTTGTTTTAGTTTTTTTTTTAAAGCTGACCTGTGGAAAAATCATTCAGTTTACTTATTGCATGCCTATTTCCTCCAGTCTGGCCTTTCTGCAGGGTAACTCTCTGACAATTGCAGGTATCTGCTGGGGAGGAAGCAAGCCTTGAAACACGAGAGGTAAAAATGCTGCTGTTTTTTATTTTCCAGTGAAGTGGAAAATAGAATATGAGCTTTGGGATTAACAACTCCAGTAATTTAGAACTATAGAGGGTTTGTTTTTTCAGTTTGGTTGGTTTAATAGTAGTGCTTCATAGAGTGCTGGGTGTGCAGAATTTATTTTTCAATTATTGCATGGTCCACATCAGTCCTACCTAACATTGTCATGCCTTTGAATGTAAATCTTGTGGAAAATCCTTTCAGGAGGCTTGAGGAAATCTTCCTTCATTTCCATTGCAACATTCCTGGGTAAAAGACTCATCAAGAGACGTTCCTGAAAGAAAAAGGTAACCAGCATCAGTTGGATGGTGTAGATTGTGACCATTACTCAGAAGGTTTAAAGTACCAAACTGAACAATTTTGTTCTTAACCTAAGAACTTCTGCTGCATAAATAACATGAGCCTTCCCCCCCAAACTTCTGCAAACTGTGTGGGTGTCTTTTACTAAGTCTTCTGCACAAAAAAAAAAAAAAAAATATGGGGGGGTGGGGGGGGGAACCTAACAACCCAGAACTATGCAGAAAGGGAAGAGCCAGCTTCAGGAGCAGATAATTGTCCATAATTTTCATTAACATAACAATGCTAATAATAACAGCTTACTTTATTGTTAGTAGCATTTATCTGTCTGGGGAAAGGCTTCCCAGAATGTTTTTCTGTCCTTGTGTGTCTTATTTCTGAACTTAATGAAAGTGTTATATTACGAGGACTATGACATCTGGTTATTAAGCAGCTAGAGTGGCTGATGGAGTTATTCCCTGGCTGAATCAGCGGAACAGTAAGAAAAGTACAATTTTAATGACTTCTTACCCGGCACAGCAAGGTCTGTTCCATTCCAGCAATGGAATGCATGACTGCAACCCCTGGTTAAACACATGTCTTCTTGTTACATCCACAGAGGGATTTGTAGCAGGGCTCACTAACCTGCATACAAAGGCTCCCTAATTTTTTGGATGTGATAACCATGGATTCACGGAATTGTTTGGGTTGGAAAACATCTCCAAGGCAATCAAGCCCAACTATCAGCCTAAGACAACAAGTCCTATGTGCACAAGTTTCTTGAACACCTCCAGGGATGGTGACTCCATTACCTCCCTGTGACTTGGAGAGGGACCTGGGTTGACTGAACATGAGTTATCAGGTGGCCAAGGAAGCCAATGGCATCCTGACTTGTATTAGAGACACTGTGGCAGGCAGGAACGGGGAGGTGATCATCCCCCTGTACTCCGCACTGGTGAAGCCACACCTTGAATACTGTGTTCACTTCTGGGCCCCTCGATACAGGAAGGTACTAGTGCATGACCAGAGAAGGGGTAACAAAGCTGGTGAAGGGCATGGAGCACATGACCTACATGGAGTATCTGAGGGAGCTGGGGTCATTCAGTCTGGATAAGAGGGGGAGAAACATCATTGTTCTTTACAACTACCTGAAGGGAGGTTTAGGCTGGATAATAGCAAATATTTCTTCACTGTAAGGGTTCTCAAGCATTGTAATGATCTGCCCAGGGCTGTACTGGAGCCACCATCCTGGGAAATGTTCAAGAATCCTGTGGACCTGGTGCTTAGGGACATGGTTTAGGGTTGACCCTTCAGTCTTGGGTTGAAGGTTGGACTGGATGATCTTTGAAGTCCCATCCAACTGGATGTATTCTGTGATTCATGTTTGAGTGATCAACAATGCTGTTTAGGCTTATTACAGCTGGTTTCTAGCCAGAAAATTAAATCTTGGCCAAATGACCAACTGAAGCTATTTCTGGAACCTGTACTGTCTTCTCCTGCTGTAAATCTTCACTCAGCATAAACATGGTCTGAAGTGAAATCACATGCTGAGAAACAAGATTCCTTTTGGAGGCTGTAATTGCCTGTCAATGATTTGGTATTCCCTGCACAAACCTCAACAGCAAAACAAAATGACAGATGCAGACCTCTCTTTCACCATTCATAGCAGTTTTTCATTGCATTTTGATTTTTAAACTGGCAGCCCTAGCCTGGGATTTGGGATGCCAAACTGGACTGCCTCTGCCAACTCTCTGATCCTCATTAATGAGGATTTCTGTGCCATTAATAAAGATTTAGTTAATTTTGAAAAGAATACACAATTTAGGGAAAAATATGTAGATTTTCTTCTCCCAGAACAGTGAAGCAGTGCAAGAAACAGAGATAGAACAGGTTGTTTTATCTCCTTGGAAGCGCTCAAAGACAGGTTAGATAGGGCCTTGAGTAACCTGGTCTAGTGGAAGGTGATGATGCCTACAGCAAAGGGTTTGAACTAGATGATCTTTAAGGTCCATTCCAACCCAAACCATTCTCTGATTTTATGATTTTATGAAATGAAAGAACAAACATTCACTTGACTTCAAAACTAGTCAAAAATGTGCCCACCGAGACAACTAGAAATTGCTCAATGTTACCTTAGCACCATTATGTACATGACAAAGGAAGAAAATATGAAAAGACAGAGAATCGACCCCACAATTAAAGTGGTTTTTGTTGTTGATTGCTGGAAAGACTGAATTCAGTTTTCGGGTGTCTCATTACAACAAAGACATTGATGTGCTGGAGAGAGTCCAGAGGAGGGTGATAAGGCTAAAGAAAGGTCTAGAGAACAAATCTGGTGAGATGTTGACTTGCTGGAATGTGTCCAGAGAAGGGCAACAAAGTTGGGAAGGGGTTTGGAACACAAGCCCTACGAGGAGAGGCTGAGGGAACTGGGCTTGCTTAGCCTGGAGAAGAGGAGCCTCAGGCGAGACCTTATTGGTCACTACTGCTACCTGAAGGGAGGTTGTAGACAGGTGGGGGTTGGTCTCTTCTCCCAGGCAATCAGAACAAGAGGACGCAGTCTCATGCTGCACCAGGGGAGGTTCAGATGGGATGTTAGGAGGAAATTCTACATGGAGAGCATGATTGCCCATTGGAATGTGCTGGCCAGGGAGGTGGTGGAGTCACCATCATTGGAGGTGTTTAGGAGGAGACTTGATAGAGTGCTTGGTTGCATGGTTTAGTTGATTAGATGGGTTGGATAATAGGTTGGATGCAATGATCTTGAAGGTCTCTTCCAACCTGTTTTATTCTATTCTAAACAGCTGAGGAAACTGGGGTTGTATAGCCTGGAGAAAAGGAGGCTGATTGGAGTGCTTTTTTATTTTTAACTGGAGAAGTCAAGCAGCAGACATGCATATAAAATATGAATCAGACTGTCCCAAAGTCAGCTTATCAATGTGATTTTGAGATTCAGCTTCTACTTTGGTAGCAGGAACTCCAGAGTACATGCTCAATATTACTATATGCTGTATAATTACACTTTAACTCTTTCTTAATTTTAAAAGTTAACTTTAAAAGCTTTAACTTTAAAAGTTAAGTGGGTTTATGGCCTTGGTCACCCCTATGTTACACTGCACAACCATTTTCATTCCCTGTAAGGATAACAAAACATTAGTAAAAGAGAGAAGGCAGCCCATCATGGAAGTATGGTTTAGAAGAACAACTACTAGGATTTGTTGATATCCCTTGTAAGATGGAAAACAATGACAGCAGATTTCATGAGTGAATTTTATTTTAAATGATGCTGTGCAGCCTCTTCCAAACAAGTACAACAAAAAAGCACTGTTAATGATGGAGGCTTGTGAAAAACCAGGAGGTGGCAATGTTTCAGGACATTGGGGTTCTACATGTTGGCCACAACAACCCCATGCAGTGCTACAGGCTGGGGATAGAGTGGTTGGAGAGTATCCAGGCAAAGAGGGACCTGGGGGTACTGGTTGACAGCCAGCTGAACATGAGCCAGCAGTGTGCCCAGGTAGCCAAGGCAGCCAGTGGTATCCTGGCCTGCATCAGGAAGAGTGTGGCCAGCAGGAGCAGGGAGGTCATTGTGCCCCTGTACTCAGCACTGGTTAGGCCACACCTTGAGTACCATGTCCAGTTCTGGGCCTCTCAGTTCAGGAAAGATGTTGAGTTGCTGGAACATGTACAGAGAAGGGCAACAAAGCTGGGGAGGGGTTTGGATCACAAGCCCTATGAGGAGAGGCTATGTGTGAGCTGCAAGATAGATTAAGGATGACTAAACCTGTACCAGACCAATTTGACATCTTTCAGTGCTTTACTGATTATTCTTGCTTAAAGAGAAATGTAGAATCTTAGAACCACAAAAGTGTTTTGGTTGGAAAACACCTCTAAGACCATAGAGTACAACCATTGACCTAACACCATCATGGTCATTGAACTGTGTCCCCAAGTGCTCATACATTTCTTGAACACCTCCCTGAGCAGCCTGTTCCAATGCCTGACCACTCTTGCAGGAAAGAAGTTTTTCTTAATCTCCAACCTAAACCTCCCCTGGTGCAATTTCAGGCCATTTCCTCTCATTCCACTACCTGATAAGGGGGAGAAGAGACCAACCCTTACCTGGCTCCAATCTCCTTTCAGAGAGTCATAGAAAGCCAGAAGGTCCCCTCAGTCTCCTATTCTCCAGCCTAAACAACCCCAGTTCCCTCATCTGTTCCTCACAAGACATCTTCTCCAGACCTTTCAACATCTTTGTTGCCCTTCTCTGCACTTACTCAATGCCCTTCTTAACGCAGTTGTTGAGGTGGGGAAGGGAATAAAGGTAAGGCAGGACATATCAGCATAGTGGTTAACAAGGCATTGATAGGCTCCACGTGGAATATTTGGAGTCATGATGGATGAGAAGGTAAGACTTTATGAAAGAAGTAAGGAAACATGATATCTTGGATAAGACAGGAAGAGTGATGGGCAGCTTGTAGTGCAGAAGCATTGGGCTGGAGACAAGGTTTAAAAAGACCCTAAAACTGTTTCATGGTACAAAGTTCACAGGCTAGCATGCACAAAATGGAGTGGGGGGTAAAAAAATTGAGGAAAATTCAGCACTCTGTGCCTTTAAGATACCATCCACACAATCAGACTGTCCCTCTGGACTCAGTACTGGTGAGGTCACACCTTGAGTACTCTGCTCAGTTTTGGACATATCACTATAGGGAAGACATTATGATACTGGAGCATGTCCAGAGAAGGAAGATGAAGCTGGTGAAGGGACTGAAGAACAGGTCTTGTGTGGAGCAGCTGAGGCAACTAGGACTGGCTAGTCTGGAGAAGAGGCTGAGGGGAGACCTCATTGCTCTTTACAACTCCCTGAAAGGAGGTTGGATGCAGGTGAGATGACACAAGCTGGCAATCCCTGCCTGTAAAACACTTTGGATACCCAAGACCAAAGGACTACAGAATATGCATGCACCACTCTAAAAAAAGGAAATGTGATTCCAGAATATTTATGACTGCAGAGTCTTTATGTGGCACCCTCCTAAAAAGGGAAGTGTGATTCCAGAACGCTCTTTAAGTTTGCTAGTAGGATAACAGAAGCAAGAGCAGAGAGAGGCTATGAGGATAAACAAGGAAAGGGGAAGTATAAATAGCACAGCCTGCTTTGGTTGCCCTCATATTTATGAAATCAGAATGCTCTAGAAATATGTCAGTAAGGATTAATCTTCAGAAGGGCAGGCTCCCAGCATTAACACTAGGCATAACCTGTCAATGAATAAATGACTGCAGCATCAGCCTAACTAATATTTTTATTTTCACCCCACACTCCTGGTATTCACTTTCTCTGATACCTAACTAGCACAACTCAATGTGTCCACAAAAGCAGCACAGAGAGCTTAACAGCAAAAAGTTGGTACCAATTTCAGTTAATGGAAATCTTCCTGGAAGCAAACTTGAGTAAGAAGCAGCTAAATTCATACAAGTAAACAGTGCCTTTTATAGTTAAGGTATCCTTATTGCCTTATGGCAGGTGGCCATATGGATATAATGGGACCATTCTCTAGTACAAATAGCTTGAAATCATTCCTAGTCTTGGCAGGGGGAAAAATCCCAACACAACAGAATCATAGAATCATCAGAACTATAGAAACATTAAGGTTAGAAAAGGCCACATGTCCACCCTCAACACCACTATAGACGCTACCCCATGTCCTGAATTGCCATGTTTACAATAGCATTTCACAGATTCCAGTGGGTTGGAAGGGACCCTCAGTGATCATCTTGTCCAATCTGCAGCAGTCAGCAGAGATACATTCAACTAGATCAAGCTGCACAGGGCCACATTGAGTCTGACCTTGAATGTCTTCAGGGAGGGGTGCTCAAGCACTTCCCTGGGTATTTCACCACCATCATTGTGAAGAACTTCCTCCTTATGTCCAACCTGAATCTACTCTGCTCCAGTTTCAAAACACTGCCCCTCATCCTATCACTACAAGCCTTTTAAAGCAATCCTTCCCCAGCCTTTCTGAAGCTCCCCTTCGATACTGAAGTATAGTAACAAGGTCTCCCTGGAGCTGTCTCTTCTCAAGGTTAAACAGCCCCAACTTTCTGTCTGTCACCACAGACCAGGTGCTCCAACCCTCTGATCATCTTTGTTAGCCCTCCTCTGGACCCATTTTGGCAGATCAATGTCTCTCCTGTGTTGGGGACCCCAGAGCTGGACACAGACACATCTCACTGGAACAGAGTGGCAGAATCACCTCGCTTGTTCTGCTGGCCACACTGCTTTGATGCAATCCACGATGTGATTTATCTTCTGGGCTACAAGTGCGCACTGTGGCCTCATGGAGATGTCCCTGCTTACTACAGGGGGCTTGAACAAGATGACCTTCAAGGGTGCCTTTTGAAACGATGCATTCTGTGATTCTGTTATCTCCAGACACACTCTGCAACTGATGATCCATCATAAAGAATCAGAGGAACATTAGGGACTCACTGCTGCACAGAAATTGAGCTCAGTAGTGGGTGCAAGAAGATAAAGGATTTTGAAAAGGCAGGAACCTGAAGTGAAAAGCAGTAATTGTAGAACCCAAGTAAGAAGTGGTAAGCATTTCCTTGCTCCAAGACACAGAGGTCTTGGAAAACCCAAACAAAAAAGCAAATCACAGCACAAACCAGTAAAATGACATAGATGCCACAATCTCCAGAGACTAAGGTATAATATTTTGCTTTGAAGAAGCTAGAATTTTCTAATCAAGATCAGAAAATTCTAGAAGCCTTTGCTACTTGTCCTCATTTGGCCTTCACAGAGCAGGGAAATGAGCCTGAAGTCATTAACAGAAAATCTCCTTGCCTTCCAAAGAGGAAAAACAAGGACCAATCATGAGCATGTTAAGGCAGTAATGAGTGTATTCACTCAATTAAAATAACAATTGGGATTCAGATTTAGTTCCTTGTTACCTCATCAGACTGGGGAATTCCTAATCAAATGTGCCTGAAGGGAAGCTAAATTCCAAATGAAATCAGTTTATGTTGAAGAAGTAATGGGGAACAGAAAACCTGGAAAGAATTTGAATTATATGGCAAACAGAAGTTCACTCTAGGATGACAAGCCTGAAAATAAAAACAAATTAAAAACCACACACAACCAACCCCCCCAAAAAATACTCCCCCAAAACCCAACAAAACCAAATAAAAAACCCCAACAACTTAGACTGTATTTTTCATCTTCCCCAGTTGCAGAGATGGGAGCTCTCTCTTTTCTTTCACAGAAGACTGGCCAAAAAGGAACAGATGAAACATCTTGATAAACCCTCAGTAACGAACCAGGAAGTAGGATGATGAAATTGAGAGCAGCCCTGAAGAAAAGGACTTGGGGGTGCTGGTGGATGAGAAGCTGGACATGAGCCACCAGTGTGCACTTGTAGCAAAGGCAAATCACATCCTGGGCTGCTTCAAAAGCAGCATGGACAGCAGGTCAAGAGACGTGACTCAGCTGTTCTGATGAGACCTCACCTGGAGTATTGTGTCCAGCTCTAGGGCACCAAACATATGAGAGACATGGACCTACTGGAAGGCCCCAAGTGGTGCTGGAGCACCTCTCCTATGAAGACAGGCTGAAAGAACTGGGGCTGTTTAGCTTGGAAAAGAGAAGACTTCAGGGATATATTGGAGCAACATTTCAATATCTGAAAAGGGCCTACAGCAGGGCTGGGGAGGGACTATTTAGAAGGGCTGTAGCAATTGGATGAGGGGCAATGGTTTGAAACTGGAACCGGATAGATTTAGGTTGGACATAAGGCAGTTCTTTACAATGAGAGCGGTAAAATATTGGAACAGGTTGCCCAGAGTTGTGGTTGACCCCATTTCTGGAGACATTCAAGATCAGACTCAGTGTGGCACTGGGCAGCCTGATTTAATTGGAGGTGTCCATTCTGATTCCAGGTGGGGTTGGACAAGATGACCTTCATGGGTCCCTTCCAACTGAGTGCAATCTGTGAGTATCCATGTGCCAACAGCGTATGATGTTACACACTGGAATGAAAGCAAAGTGCCCAGCTCCATATCCTCCTCATGGAGATAATCTGCACTTAAGCAGGAACAAAACAACTCAGGAACCAGTTGGCAAACTGCACATGAAGCTGTGCCAGCTGCTGTTGTGTGAAGCATCTGTGTGAGAGAGTTGCTGGTCCATGGTGGAACTGCCTTGTGTTTGAGGAGTGCCACACAAGTCATATCAAGCTTGTGTTGAAGCATTAGCTAGCTTTATATTATCATTGGGACACTTAGAATCATAGAATCATGGATTCATACTATCATTAAGGTTGGAAAAAGACCTCCAAGACCATCAAGTCCAGCCTTCTACATAACAACCCCATGTTTTTCCTGTGTAAATCTCTTCCAACCCCAAATTTCCATGATTCCATGACTCCATGATTTTAAAGTTAACATCACTTGCTCCCTAAAATACCACATCTAAGCAGCCCATCAGCTTTCCTCCTTGGTTTAGGATGGATATTAGCAAAATATTTATTCACTGAAAGGGTTATAAACATTGGAATGGTCTGCCACAGCAGTGGTGAAGTCACCATCCCTGGAGGTGTTTCAGTGGCAGATGCACCTGGAACTTAGGGTCATGGCGTGTGCTGCCCAGGGAGGCGATGGAGTCCCCATCCCTGGAGGTGTTCAAAGAAGGGTTGGAAGTGGCACTTGGAGCCATGGTTTAGTTGTCATGAAGTGTTAGGTATTAGGTGATAGGTTGGACTAGATGATCTCTGAGGTCTTTTCCAACCTTGTTGATTCTATTCTATGATTCTATGGTTTAGTGTTGGCCTTACAGTGCTGGATTGAAGGTTGGAGGAGAGATTTAGGCTGGATGTTAGGAAGAAATTCTTCACAGAAAGAGTGATTGGCCATTGGAATGGGCTGCCCAGGGAAGTGGTGGAGTCACCATCATTGGAGGTGTTTAAAAAGAGACTGGATGAGGCAGTTAGTGCCATGGTTTAGTTGATTAGATGGTGTTGGGTGATAGGTTGGACTTGATGATCTTGAAAACAGCCCTTCTCCTACACTTTTCCAACCTGGTTTATTCTGTATTCTGTCTCTTCCAACCAAATATATTCTGTGACTCTGCCACTACTAGACCGTGTCCCAAAATGCCACATGTACTAGGTTTTTGAACACCTTCCTGGGCAGCCTGTTTCAATACCTGACCACTCTTGCAGGGAAGAAATTCTTCCTACTGTCCAACCTAAACCTTCCCTGGTGCAGCTTAAGGGCATTTTGTCATGTCCTGCTGTTAGTTACTTGGGAGAAGAGGTCAACACCAGCCTCACACCAACCTCCTTTCAGGAGAGCAATAATTGCAGAGAGCAATAAGATCTCCTCTCACAACTTCTCATCTTCTGGCTAAATAATCCCAGCTTCCTCTAGAAGCAAAAACAATTCTGTGGAGAGCAATAAGAATATGTCAAAAAGAATTTTCCTAATGCCACTTCAAAGCTCACTATGAATTCCTGCATGCTGAGGGAAGAACATGTAGGAGGTTGCCATTCCTGAGGTTGCATTACTTGATAATGTGGCATTCTCCTAAAATACATAAAAATATTGCATGAGTGTTCACAGAGCAGTGCTGGCACTGAAATTGCTCTAACTTAAGAAATCAACCACAGGAAAATACTTTTGAAGTATTTGGTGTGCTATTTAACCTAAGGATCTGATGCACTATTGCCAGTGTTCTTAACTATGACAGTGAGAGAATCACAGAACTATTTCAGTTGGAAAAGACCTTTGATACCATCAAGTCCAAATATTACCTAACTTTGCAAAGACTGATGCTAAACCATGTCATAGAAAAGAACAAATACAGTTTTGAAGGTGAATTTTCCAGTGTAAGGTTGTGGTTTATTGAAGGAATAAATTCAGCTTTAAGCCTTCTTGTAACACAGAACACATCTTGAATGTGGTTCAGGCTCACCATGCAACTAAAATTAGAATCACAGAACTGTTTAGATTGAAAGAGACCTTTAGGAGCAACAAGTCCAACTGTTTACCCAGCACTGTCAGGTCGCCACTAAACCATCTGCCTCCTCCCACATCTATGTATCTTTTTAAATCCTTCCACCATTTCCCTGAGCAGCCTGTTCTAGAGCTTGACAAACTGTTCAGAGCAGAAATTTTTCCTAATGTCCAACCTAACTGTCCCTTGGCACATCTTAGAATCATAGAATCAATAAGGTTGGAAAAGACCTCAAAGATCATCAAGTCCAACCTGTCACCCAACACCTCATTACTAGACCGTGGCACCAAGTGCCATGACCAATCCCCTCTTGAACACCTCTAGGAACAGTGACTCCACCACCTCCCTGGGCAGATCATTTCAATGCCTAACAACTCTCTCTGTGATGAACTTTCTCCTCACCTCCAGCCTAAACTTCCACTGGTGCAGCTTGAGACTGTGTCCTCTCATTCTGGGGCTGGTTGCCTGGAAGAGGAGACCAACCCCCACCTGGCTACAACCACCCTTCAGGTAGTTGTAGACAGCAGTAAGGTCTCCCCTGAGCCTCCTCATCTCCAGGCTAAACAATCCCAGCTCCATCAGCCTCTCCTCATAGGGCTTGTGCTCGAGGCCTCTCCCCAGCCTCGTTACCCTTCTCTGGACACATTCAAGAGTCTCAATGCTCTTCTTAAATTGAGGGGCCCACAACTGGACACAGTACTCAAGGTACATTTTCTCATCCTAATGAAGTTCAATAAAGGCCAATGTAGAGTCTTGCACCTGAGGAGGAATAACCCCTGGCACCAATACAGGTGAGAGGTTCAAATGCAGGAAAGCAGCTCGGCGGAGAAGAACCTGGGCGTCCTGATGGACGCTAAGTTTCCCATGGGACAGCAGCGTACCCTTGTGGCTAAGAAGGGCAGTAGTTAGTCCACCTACATTTGTCAGAGATTGTTTTGGCTGGGTTCTGCAGAGGATCAAGCATCATCTCTTGCCTTGCAATTTCTGTAAAGTCAGGATCATGTCCCTGCTGCACACAAGCTATTTGACAAGAACATGGGTTTTGTGCCCTCACATGGTCCAGATGAAATTTTGGCTGGCGGGCAATTTGCTGATGCACAGAGCTGGTATTAAGGGTTTTAATGGGTTTCAATGATGAATTTCATGTTTTCTCCTGCGCTGCAATGACAAAAGGCACGAGATGCTGAGAATAAAAAAGTATGAGGAGAACCTGATTATGCATTGATAAGCACACTGTCAGGAACCCTAGAAATTACTTCTGCCTGAGGCAGTGCAAATCACTAATTCTTCACTTTGGTTGCTGAACTGGAAGGGAAAAAAAAAAAAAAAAAGGAAAAAAAAAAACCCACCCCAAAACACACAAAAACCCAACCCAGCAACCTGTTATCCATTACAAGAGCAAAAGTCCAACGTGGTTTATTTTATTTGAACATAACATTTTGGGTTTTTTTCTCCCCCCACCCCCCAGTGCTTGAAATAAAGCAAAATGGACAAAAATCGCTGGAGGGCTGCTGTGCAGTTGTCCTTCCACTCAAAGGAGGTAGTGCATACAACCAAACTGTGTAATATCTAGATCAAATTGTTTTGAAGGTAGATCTGAACCCAGCAGGGAATTTGAACCCAAAATATCCCAAGCAGCAGTTCAAATTATTCTGTACAGGGACCCATAATGTCATTTGCTGACACCATTTCATTCCCCTTGGATAGTTATTAATCAACTCTCCAGCTCAGTGAAGAGGCAGGAGAGGCCACACCTTGAGTACTAGGTTCAGTTTTGAAGTCCTCACTCACTCCAAGAAGGGCATTGAGGTGCTGGAGTGGGTCCAGAGAAGGGCAATGAGGTTGGTGATGGGTCTGCAGAACAGGTTGGAAAAGACTTCTAAGGCCATCATGCCCATTAAACCAGGTCTGGAAGACCCATATCCACACGTTTTCTGAACACTTCCCTGGACAGCCTGTTCCAATGCTTGACCAATCTTTCAGGAAACAAATGTTTCCTAATATCCAACCTAAACCTCTCCTGGCACTATTTCAGGATGTTTCCTCTTGTTCTGTCACCTGATACTAGGGAGAAGAGACCAATCCACACCAACTTCCTTTCAGAGAGTTGTAGAGTGCCAGAAGGTCTTTCCTCAGTCTTCTCCAGACTAAACAACCCCAGTGCCTCAGCTGCTCCTCACCAAGTCTGTTCCCTAGACCCTTCACCAACTTCATTGCCCTTCTCTGGACAATACTCCGGTACCTCAGCTCTCTAGGCACAAAACTGAATCCAGTGTTTGAGGTGTGGCCTTACCAGTGCTGAGTCCAGGAGGACAATCACTTCCCTCATCCTGTTCACCACACTGTTCCTGCCAGAGGCCAGGATGCTGTTGGCCTTCTTGGCCACTTGGGCACACTGCTGGCTCATCTTCAGCTGGCTATCATCAGCACCTTAAGGTCTTTCTCTCTTGGGCATCTTTCTAGTCACGGTGCCCCGTGCCTGGCATCCCCTTTTGAGCAGGGTGACAATGATTTGCTTTGCTACTTTAGGATATGGCTTAATGGCCATGGTGGTCTTAGGTTAATGTTGGATTCAATGATCTTAGAGAGTTTTTTTCTACTGAAACAATTCTATGGAGAAAGGACGATCTGAAATGGACATGGAGAAATGGTACAACAGGAGTAAAGGGGAAGAGCTCAGGTGCTCTGAGTGAGTGGGAACAGAATAAGTGCAATCCCAGGGAACAGAACCCAGCTCACAATGCTTCTTATTAAATTCTTGCTCTTCAGAGGATGGCCTTGCTGCTGAGATTTATAGACAGTGAGAGAAGGAATTCATCCCAAATAAATGATTATAATTATTCTTTCATGATCTAAAACTGATTTGGCTCTTGGCCTTCACTTCTGGTGTTACTCTGGAATTGCAGTCAGCAATGTGACAAATACTTGATGCCACCATTGAGGCTGGTCATTTGTTGTGACCACAGATAAAATAGAACAGAGTAAATATCAAAATGAATTTAAAAATAACCAGGGTCCATCTGCTCCCCTTCTCCCTAGCAACGCTTTCAAAGTCTGCTTGTAAACACATGTGTGATGAGTCTCTCTGTCTCTGGAGGCACTCTAAACCTGCCTGCACACATTCCTGTGTGATTTACTCTCAGTGATCCTATTCTAGCAGGGAGTTTGGACTAGATGATCTTCAGAGGTCCCTTCCAATCACCACCACTCTGTGAGTTTGTGACTCTGAAAATTCTACAGAATTTATTGCTCATGAAAGCAGATTTATCAAAGTTACCACATGGGACTGTTACTAGAAATGCATCCCATTTGAGAAGTATTGTAAATAGGACAAGGAAGAAACTTCACAGTTTCATCTGTGCTGTCTGTCTCACACAGTCAATACTAACTCCAGAAGGCTGGGTAGATTCAAAAGCCAAGAGCATGTTCTTTCCTTTCCCCCTCAGAGACATGCAGAGAAATACCAGGAAAAGGTTTTAGCATTTTGAATTAAAGTTCTCAACATAAAACAGCGATGGAATTTAGGTCAGAGCCCTTGAATGAGACAAGAAAGTTTAATGAGAGAAATGCAGTCTTTTTTAACAGGTAATGTTGGTACTTCAGGGAACAAAAATACAGGAATGATCACAAAAATTGAACTAGGTCAGCAACATCTCTTTTCCTCTCAAACACTCTCGAGTGCTGCCAGCTGGTAACTTGGGATACACTGAGCCCCAGCAACTGCAGAATAATTTTGTAGTCTGTAATCACATCTTAATTCTCACCCTGGCTTTAGCAGTATTCTAATGCAGTGCAAGAGCAGCCCAGAAAAATATTTTTGGTGATACTTCTGGCAGGTAATTATCATATTTCAGTGCTGTATTGAGCTTTGCACTGTGTTGTGTAAAGCTAATCTCACAAGTGTACGAGAAAGGTGTGCTCTCAGCACTCACCTGTACACTGCAACACAAAAATCAGTAGCAGGTGGCAGAAAAGAGGAAATGGACAGAAATTGCACCAGGGGAGGTTTAGGTTGGATATGAGAAGAAACCTCTTGACTGAAAGGGTTCTTAAACACTGGAACAGGCTGCCCATGGAGGTGGTGGAGTCAACATCCCTGGAGGTGCTCAAGAAACATGTGAACATGGCACTTTGGGACATGGTTTAATGGCTGTAGTGGTCTTAGGTTGAAGGTTGGACTCAATGACCTTAGAGGGCTTTTCCAACCAAAACTGTGCTGTGCTATGCTATGATTATTTGTCATGCTGGATCCCAGAAGTGCACTTTCAAAGGCACAGATGTTAGGGTTGCCTAATTTCTGTGAAAATTCCCTTATGACACAATTATGCCGCTGTGAATCTGGATTACAAAAGACCAGAAGCAAACCTAAAGGCTTTGATCCTAATACCATTTTTAAATAGAGAGCAAAAATACGCAGTTGTTCAAAGGAAACATCCACTTATGGCAGAATATGTTCAGGTCCTAAAAATTCATTCACTAAACTCAGAAAGCTGACTTTCAAAACCCTCCTGGACAGTTCCTATGCAACCTGACCTAGGTGATCCTGCATTAGCAGCAAGGCTGGAGTAGATGATCTCCAGAGGTTCCTTCCAACCTTTGTCATTCTATGTGACACACATAGGCTTTGAGGATCTTGTATGGTAGGGTTTGAATGCCACTCTAAGTCCTTTATTACCATAAGTTACCATCATTCCACAGAGATCAATGGAGTTATACCTTTGTATTTCAGTGTTGTCCTCTATTGTCAGCTAGACAGAGAGAAAAATCTAGTCCAAACCTAAAAAGTGACTATATCTGAGTAGGTTTAAGATTCAGACCAGTGAGTAACAACAGAGAGATCCACAATATAGTTTTTTTTCTCATTGTTTCCAAATCTGCTTGGGAGATTGAGTCATTAAATTGTGTTAAATAAACCATCAAACTACAAAGGAGGCTTTTGAGAAAATGCTTTGGTTGTTGTCATGGTTATTCATGTATATTGGTGCAGCCCCTTGTCCCCACAATGTTGTCTTCTGTTTATAGGTGTTACAAATACAAATGGGTTTATAGCAGCACACACAGGCAGAATAAAAGTATTCACAGCATATTGTAACATCAACCAAGGACTGGAATAGAAGTTGAAGTTGCTTCAGCCCTAAAATGCCTGAACTTGGCTCTGGAGTTGACAGCAGCTGTGGGGCCAGCCTGCATCTTCTGTGTGTGTTGCAAGTGAAAGGTATGCATGCACTGGGGAGAAAGAGCTGAAGCAAGAGGAAGGCAGCAGCACCCTCCCCTCATGGTGGAGCCACACATATGCCCCAGCATGCTATTGTCACCAGTGTCCTCACCTGAGGTGCACACAACTACAGACAGAGAAAAAAAGAAGGCAGGCACAGAAACTGACCTGTTTTTCATTTTCATCCTCCAGCCTCAGTCTGTCTTCAATGCAGTTCCTGGCCTGAAGGAATGCCTTCCTCTGAGCCCTTTCTGTCAAAATCCTCACAAAGACCCCATACAAATTTACACTGACAAAAAGGATTGCATTGGCCACCAGCTGTAGGAGAGAAAGAAAAATAAATGAAGTTTAAAACAAAGAGTCTTGGTTTACATTTATAATTACGACAATTATAAAAGACCCAACAAACAAACAAACATAAACCCCTTACAAAACAAACCAAAAAACCCAAATCAAACAAAAACTAAGCACCACCCCCACCAAGCCTCAAATGTCACTATCTTTAAAACTCTGCCTTTCTAGCCATCACCAATGCCCCTTCTCACAACCCATCTGCAATGAAACCATTCTCACAGCTGCAAGTCCTAGGAAAGAATATTGCGTAACACAGAACTTCCCGTCTGCTGAAATTAACTTCTCTTAAAGAATCCCAGCGTGGTGGGAGTTGGAAGGGAGCATCTAGCCTAACCCCTCTGCTAAAGCAGGGTCACCCAGAGCAGGTTGTCCAGGACTACAGTGTCCCCATGTTGCGATGGTGGGTTTGGAATCTCTCCAGAGAAGGAAACTCCACAACCTCTCTGGGCAGCCTTCTCCAAGACTCCAGCAACCTAACAGCAAATAATTTTTTCCTCGTGTTTAGGTAGAACCTCCTGGGTTCCAGTTTGTGCCCATTGCCCTTCACTTTGTCTCTGGGCACCAATGAGTCAGGCCCCATCCTCTTGCCCCCCACCCCCTATCTCCTACTGGGAATTGAGAAGATCCTCTCTCAGGCTGCTCTTCTCCAGGCTAAACAGCCTCAGGTCTTGAACTGGGGGTCCCAGAACTGGATACAATACTCCAGATTTGGCCTGAGTAGGGTAGAGTAGGGGGGTAGGTTGAGGACCATCAACCTGCTGTTTATGATGATGTGTAGCTTATCACTTTCTTTTGACATTGATTCATTCATCAGCCCATTGGCAGATCTATTCCTCTAATGATCTCCAGCCTTTGTTCAACTGGGAGATGCTTGGAAGACCCAAATTAGTTTTCTATGCCTTCACAAGACAGAACTATTATTGTCCTTTTTTAATGGTTGAGAAGTAAGTCATTGACATAACCTGTGACTGAATCCTAGCATTTGCCTGAGTACCCCATGCTTTCACCTTGTGCACCTGGGAAAATCTGCTTCTCTTCCTGTGTCCATACTGCCAGTGACAACATTGTCTTCTTTTTTTGAGAAATCATACAAAACGTGAGAAGTTCTACATGACCCAGCAGTGTGCTCATGCCTCCCAGAAGGCAACTGTATCCTGCCTCAAAAGGAGTGTAGTAAGCAGATCAGGGAAGGTGATTCTTCCCCTTTATTCTGCTCTTCTGAGACCTCACCTCAAATACTACATTCAGGTCTGGTGTCATCATAAAAGGACATAGAACTGTTGGAGCGAGTCCAGAGGAAGGCCACAAGGATGATCTAAAAGCTGGAGCATCTCTGGTATGAGGATAGGATGAGATGGGGCAGTCCAGCCTGGAGAAGACTCAGGGCTGGGGCGGCTCATACCTGCCTTCCAATACTTAAAGGGAGCCTACAGTAAGGCTGGAGAAGGACTTTTCATGAGGGTGTCTAGTGATAGGACAAGGAAGGTTAAGCAGGTTTAGACTGGACCTTAGAATAGACTAGACTAGACTAGACTAGAATAGAATAGAATTAACCAGGTTGGAAAAGACCTTTGAGATCGAGTCCAACCTATTATCCAACACTATCTAATCAAATCAACCATGGCACCAAGAACCCCATCCAGTCTCTTCCTAAACACCTCCAGTGATGGTGACTCCACCACCTCCTTGGGCAGCCCATTCCAATGGCCAATCACTCTGTCTGTGAAGAACTTCTTCCTAACATCCAGCCTAAACCTCCCCTGGCACAGCTTGAGACTGTGTCCTCTTGTTCTGGTGCTGGTTGCCTGGGAGAAGAGACCAACCCCCACCTGGCTACAACCTCCCTTCAGGGAGTTGTAGACAGCAATAAGGTCTCCCCTGAGCCTCCTCTTCTCCAGGCTAACCAATCCTGGCTCCCTTACCCTCTCCTCATAGGGCTTGTGCTCCAAACCCCTCCCCAGCTTTGTTGCCCTTCTCTGGACACGTTCCAGGCAGTCAACATCTTTCCTAAACTGAGGGGCCCAGAACTGGACACAGTACTCAAGGTGTAGCCTAACCAGCAATTAGGAAGAAGTTCCTCAGTGTGAAGGTGGTGAGACTCTGCAATAGATTGCCCAGAGTGGTTGTGGATGTCCCCTCCCTAGAAGTGTTTAAGGCTAGATTGGGTGAGGCCTTGGAACCTAATTGACTCTAGCTGAGAGGTGTCCATGCTTCTGGCAGGGGAGTTGAAGTAGGTTATCTCTGAGGTCCCTTTCAACCTGAGCCATTCTGTGATTCTATGGACTGTAGCAGACCTCTCAGAAGGTGATGAGTGCCTTAAAATTATGACCTTTGCACAAATCAAGGCCTACTACAATGTTGTAAGCAGAGGATAATGAATTACTTTTGAACTACCTCTATGAACAGTGCTCTGATGAAGGTCACATAAAAGACCCTATAGCCCTTCTGGGTTTTTAAAAATGTTTTTACAATATGGTATAAAGTTAATTAAGTAACCTAAATAACTAAACAGTGGTTTGCACACCACCTCACTATCCAAGGCAATCCTGTCCAAGTTTTTCACCACACTTCTGATGTTTGAAACAACCTTCAGAGGGTAAATTATGCAATGCCATGCAGGGATTGTTTGGAAAGGAGGCAATAAGGTTTTCCAGTATCTTGTCAAGTCTTATCCTTCATATTTACATTAATCACTACCACAGCACCATGATAAGGATTCACAGAATTCATTCAGTCCAAAACGTCTGTAATCAGCTGGTGCACATACTGCCCAAGACTAGGTGTAACAAGAGCAAATAAAGCCATTACAGCAAGAAACAGTTTCTATTAAGTAACTGTGCACCTAAAACAGTCCATAAAGAGCATATAACTGACATTTATTTCATAATTTGAGGTGTGCATTTCAATATAGTGCATCTACCAGGGAGCAAGTATTAAGAATAGTGTGACCAGCCTGACCAGGGAAGTAATTGTCCCTCTGTACTGGTGAGGCCACACCTTGAGTACTGGGTTCTGTTATGAGGATCTCATTACAAGAAAGATATTGAGGTGCTGGAGCATGTGCAGAGAAGGGCAATGAAGCTGGTGAAGGGTCTGGAAAACAGGTCTGGTGAGGAGCAGCTGAGAAAATGCAGTTGTTTAGCCTGGAGAAAAGAAGGTTGAGGGGAGACAACCTGACTCTCTACAACTACCTGAAAGGAAACTGGACTGAGGTCTCTTCTCCCTAGTGTCAGGTGATTGAAAGAAATGGCCTGAAGTTGCACCAGAGGAGGTTTAGGTTGGATATTAGAAGAAATTTCTCAACTGAAAGGTTTCTCCAAGACTGGAACAGGCTGCCCAGGGAGTTGGTTGAATCCCCATCCCTGGAGGGGTTGAAAAGAGGCAGAGATGTGGTGCTGAGGAACACAATTTAGAACCAGCCTTGATAGATTTAGATACTGGTTGGACCCAATGATCTTAAAGGTCACATATAACCAAAATGACTCTATGACTCTGTGATTCTGTCTCTGCTGTTGCATGAACACTGCACAGCAAGGCCAATTACACCACGACTTTTAAGAGCAATAGAATTATTGCTGTAGAGAATGTTTGCTGATTAAGAGGACTAGGGTTGAAGGCTTGAATTCTACCAATATGGCAAGCAAAGATCGAAAATGACATTTGGAAGTTCCCTGCTGATTTTGGAGAGCCTTTGTTAAATGTTTCATCCTAGAAAAGATGTGTGTAACTAATGAGAGTATCCATCTCCACCTCTTGCAGTCTCAGTAAATGGGGACACTCGAATGTTCTGCTCTGGGTGGGTTCTCCAGACCCTCTCAGATTCACAAGCAACTTCTACTTTCATAATTCCCTGTTACTAGTTAACAGGACACACACACACAAACCCAACTTCCCTGAAAACATTCTCACCAGAACAAAAGCAAAAGATATCCCATGAGAATAAAGTGAATTGTGCCTAGTATTAGGCACTTTTCTCCCCCCAAAAAAACCAGTTGTCTCACAGGAGCTAACCCCAGTGAAGAACAGTGTTACAACGTCCTTCTGACAGCTGCAAAACATGGGTTTATGTGTCATCATTCAGATTACTTTCAACCTGAAAATGTCACAAAGCAATTACTTAGAGAATCACAGAATCACAGGATACATCTGGTTGGAAGAGAGCTCAAAGAACATCCAGTCCAACCCTGGACCCAGTACTAAACCATGTCCCTAAGCACCAGGTCCACATGCTGCTTAAGCACCTCCAGCCACCACTGCCCTGGGCAAACCATTCCAATGGCTGAGAACCTTTTCAGTGAAGAAATATTTCCTAACATCCAGCCTAAATCTCCCCAGGTACAGCTTGAAACCATTTCCCCTAATCCTAACACCAAGGAGAAGAGGCTGGCCCCCTCCTCTCTCCAACTTCCCTTCAGGTAGTTGTAGAGATGACATCTCCCCTCAGCCTCCTCTTCTCCAGACTTAACAAAGATTTATAGATTCATAGAATGGTTTAGGTTGGAAGGGAATCACCCAGTTCCACCCCTGCTGCCATGGGTAAGGATACCTCTCAACCAGACTTGGTTGCCCAAAGCCTCATCCAACCTGGCCTTGCAAACCTCTAGAATTGGGGCATCTGCAACTTCCCTGGGCAACCTGTTCCACTGTCTCACCACCCACACTGGAAAGAATTTCTTCCTAATATCCAGTCTAAATCTACTGTCCTTAAGCTCAAGGCCATTCCTTCTTCTCTTGTCATTACAAGCCCTTGTAAAATGTCCATTCCTGACTTTCTTGTAGCCCCCTTCAGTGACCAGAAAGCCACTATAGTCTCCCTGGAGAATATGTTCTCCAACTTGAACAGATCCAGCTCTCTCAGCCTGCACAGGAGAGGTGCTCCAGCCACCTGATCATCATCATGGCCCTCCTCTGAACCCACTCCAGCAGTTCCCTGTTTCTCTTTTGCTGGGCCCACCAGCACTGGAAGGAGTGCTCCAGGTGGGGTCTCATGAGAGCAGAACAGAGGGGGAGAATCAGCTCCCTCATCCTGTTGGTCACACTTCTCAAAGATGTTAATACTGATGATAAAACTTTGAATACCTAAAGCAGTACATAAGCATACCATTTCATGTTCAGGCTGAGTATAAACAGTCTGAAGTTCCTATCTTGATTTACCTTGCTTTATCCATATAACTCTTTGTCGAATCATAGAATGGTTTGGGTTGGAAGAGACCTTAAAAATCATCTAGTTCCAACCACTCTGACATGGGCAGGGACACCTTCCACTAGACCAGATTGCCCAAGGCCCCATTCATCCTGTCCTTGAACACATTCAGGGCATTTGAGGTCTATAAATTTCCAGCACAAATTAAAGCCTCCTAAAATGAAGTTACTGTAGAAATTCCAGTAGAATCCCATTTTGAGAGATGTGAAAGCAGCTCCACTCACATAATTCCTGTATTCTACCCTGCTGAAGTCCAGTGACAAGAGTGTATTTTAGAGTTAATTGTGAGAGTGCAATGGAATAAAAATAGAAATTATTTGTAAAGGATGTATTCAAGACAGCAAAGAGAGCCCACAGAATAAACAGTGGAGAGGGTTACAGACCATGGTGCATCTGTCTGACCCTGTCCTTACACGGAACATCTGTTAACAACACAGGGTGAAAAACTAATACCATCTTTATGCCCTGATATCAGAGTGGCTTGAGAAAGAAATAATTACTTCTAGAGAGAATAAAAAAGCATCAACTCAGTTTCTGGTCTCTAACTAGAAGCAATAAAAGTTCAGTTTTGGGCTGCTCATTATAAGAAAGACATTGAGTTGCTGGAGCATCTTTAGACTAATCCCAAGCTGAGTCACTGGACTATGATGGGTACCAAAGCTGGGGAATGGTCTGGTGAGGAGAGGAACTGGGATTTTTTAGTCTGGAGAAGAGAAGGCTGAGGGGAGACCTCATTGTTCTCTACAACTTCCTGAAAGGAAGTTGGAATAAGGTGGGGGTGGGTTTCTTCAGAGTCAGGTACTAAAACAGGAGGAAATGGCCTGAAATTGTACCAGGGGACATTTATATTGAATTTTAGGAAAATTTCTTTCCTGCAAAAGTGGTCAGACATTGGAAGAGGCTGCTCAGGGAGGTGGTGGAGTCACAGTCCCTGGAGATGTTCAAGAAGCATGGACATGGCACTTTGGGTCATGGCTTAATGGCCATGGTGGTGCTATCTTAACAGTTGGACTCAATGATCTTAGAGTTCTTTTCCAACCCAAACAATTCTGTGATTCTATATATTGCAACAATCTGCTGGCTGTTCTGAGATTATCATTATGGTTTCACTCAAGCAAAGATGATCCCCTGGACTGAGGGATAACTGGTAGGTAGATTCCTGCATTCATGTAGCCACTTGCAGACTCAGCATCAGTCACTTTTTGACATGCTTTGAATAGTTTAAGATAAAAGGGAGGCTTAGCTGTCATCTCTGGCCTGCAGGGAATCAGGAAAAGTGATAAAGCAAGTAAAAGATTCATAGATTTCCAAATGTGAGAAGTTAAAGTAGGGCAGATTGTCTCCTGAGATAGGAATTCTTCCTTCCACAACCCATTTTCTGCTTAATTACTACTTCTTTCCCCAGTTGCAAACTACACAAATCTCTCTCTCTAGATTTCTCAAATGCATGCCATTTTCTGCATCCAATTCTGGGGCCCTCAGAGCAAGACATGAAATGGTTAGACTGGATCCAGAGGAAGCTGTGAAGATGATCAGAGCACTGGAGCACCTCCTTTATGTGGACAAGCTGAGAGAGTTGGGGCTGTTCAGCCTGGAGAAGGGTCCAGTGAGATTTTAAAGCATCCTTGCAGTACCTAAAGAGGAGTACAGGAGAACTTGGGCTTGTAGTGATAGGGCAAGGGGCAACAGATTTAAGTTGGAAGAGGGAAGATATAGACTGGGTATTGGGAAAAAATTCTTTACAGTGAGGGTAGTAAGACACTGGAACAAGTTGTCCAGGGCTGGTGTGAATGTCCCATTCCTGGAGGTGTTTGAGGCCAGGTTGCATGGAGCTTAGAGCAACCTGGTCTAGTGGAAGGTGTCCCTGCCCATGGCAGGGAAGTTTGAACAAGATGATATTTAAGGCCTCTTCCAACCCAAACCATTCTATGATTCATTTCAATATGCAGATATGTACCTGTACTTTGGCAGGCTTACATACATATATAACTTCCATACATCATGTGCCACAACTCTAGGAAACACTGAGAGACTTCCTGCTAAAACTAAGGATCCTTGAAGAGGTAGTGAGACATCTAGCTCTGCTGAAATCTCAAGGAATTTCAAATCCTTCCTGCATTATTCACTATACCACTGCTTTGATAGCAAAAAGGTTGCTGTTAAGGTTTCAACATCCCTTTCTATTTACAGAAGCATCAAAGAGACAGTTTGCTTAATGCAAGTGACTCATAGATGTTTTGATGCTTCAACCTCTTTCAAACTGTGTTATTCTCTTGTTCCATAATGATATTACAGGTCAGACAAAATAGAAAAACAAAAGAAATACAGAGGCATCAGGGTCATGAAAGCTTTTTAAAGCTTGCTTTATTCATTGTTGTCACTGAATCTTACATTACAGGATCAGAGAATGCTGAGGGCTGGAAGACCTCTGGAGATCATCTAGTCTAACTCCCCCTGCTAATAGACCAGGTTGGAAAATACCTGGTCTATTCCATTCCATTCCATTCCATTCCATTCCATTCCATTCCATTCCATTCCATTCCATTCCATTCCATTCCATTCCATTCTATAATCTCCTCATCCAGGTCATTGATAAAGATGTCAAACAGAACTGGCCACAGTACTGAGCCCTAGGGAACAGAATGGAATAGAATTAACCAGACTGGAAAAGACCTTTAAGATCAAGTCCCACCTACCACCCAACACCCTCTAATCAACTAAACTGTGGCACTAAGCACCCCATCCAGTCTCTTCTTAAACACCCTGAAGAGAAGGCTCAGGGGAGACCTCATTGCCTTCAACAACTACCTGAAAGGTGGTTGTAGCCAGGAGGGGGTTGCTCTCCTCTCCCAGGCAACCAGCAGCAGAACGAGGGCACACAGTCTCAAGCTGCACCAGGGGAGGTTTAGACTCGAGGTGAGGAGAAAGTTCTTCACCGAGCAAGTCGTTCATCATTGGAATGGGCTGCCCGGGTAGGTGGTGGAGTCACGGTCCCTGGAGGCGTTCAAGAGGGGACTGGACGTGGCACTTGGTGCCATGGTCTAGTCATGGGGTCTGTGTTTACAGGTTGGACTCGATGATCCTTGAGATCTCTTCCAACCTTAGTTATACTGTGATACTGTGATACCTCCAGTGATGGTGACTCCACCACCACCCTGGGCAGCCCATTCCAATGGCCAGTCACTCTTTCAGTGTAGAATTTCTTCCTAACCTCCAGTGTGAACCTCCCTTGGTACAGCTTGAAACTGTGTCCTCTTGTTCATTTCTCCCTGTTCCAGACAGAATTCATTTTCTGCTGCTTTTTCCTTCAAAGCAAGAATCCTCATGTGTGCATTCAGCACTTGCTCTCTCTCAAACAAATACTGAAAAATTTTTGTGTGTCTTAATATTTGCCTTTTGAGAAGACTACTTGCTCAGCAGTCTAATTCTGCTGTTAGATGACAGTTGCATAGCAGGTAGCTCAAACCTGAGGCTGATTTTCATTGTGGAGTAGCTTTCTGTTCGTCTCACAAAATTGCCTCATAGGAAAATGTGGCTATTTCAGAAAGGTGCACATGATCTATGGATCACTCAAAGACTCTTTTTGGGATGGGTACTGAAATACACAACTGAAATAGACAACATGATAAATACAAATCGCCCGAGAAGAAAACTTCAGCAGGCTGCCACAGAGCTTCTTTGTGTTTTCTAGAAGCTGAGCTTGTGGTGTGAATAGGACTGAGAATAGATTTCTATAGTTACCATTCTCAGGATTCTCAGCCACAGTTTAGTGGCTAATGTCAATATTTGATTTATTCTTACCAGCATGACTTGTCACAATATCTTGTGAAGCAGAGTAGAAATCTAGAAGGTACTTGGCACAAGTCTTGTGAGGAGTGGCTGAGAG
Organism: Melanerpes formicivorus; assembly: GCF_026170545.1. Classification (NCBI taxonomy): domain Eukaryota; kingdom Metazoa; phylum Chordata; class Aves; order Piciformes; family Picidae; genus Melanerpes; species Melanerpes formicivorus. The sequence goes on along the minus strand of NW_027142376.1, from coordinate 2,422,784 downwards.
AACTGGGGTTTAAGTCTAGAATAAGGAGGCTGAGAGGAGACCTTTCCACTGTCTACAACTGCCTGAAAGGAGGTCAGAGACATATGAGTGATGTCCTTGCCTCCCAAGTGTCAGGTGATAGGACAAGAGAACATGGCCTGAAATTGTGCCAGGAGAGGTTTAGGTGTGATATTTAGAAAAATTTCTTTCCTGCAAGAGTGGTCAGGCATTGGAACAGGCTGCCCAGGGTGGTGGTGGAGTTCTGTCCCTGGAGGTGAGGGAACTGGGATTGTTTAGCCTGGAGAAGAGGAGACTTAGGGGAGACCTTATTGCTCTGTACAACTACCTGAAGGGAGGTTGTAGCCAGATGGGGGTTGGTCTCTTCTCCCAGGCAATCATCACCAGAACAAGAGGACACAGTCTCAAACTGTGCCAGGGGAAGTTTAGGCTTCAGGTGAGGAGGAAGTCCTTCACAGAGAGAGTTGTTAGGCATTGGAATGTGCTGCCCAGGGAGGTGGTGGAGTCACTGTCCCTGGGGGTGTTCAAAAAGGGATTGGATATGGCACTTGGTGCCATGGTTTAGTAGTCATGAGGTGTTGGGTGACAGGTTGGACTTGATGATCTTTGAGGTCTTTTCCAAGCTTATTGATTCTTTAATTCTATAATTCTATGAGATGTGTGAATATGGCACTTTGACAGTTGGATTTGATCTTAGAGGCCTTTTCCAACCTCAGTGATTCTATGATTCTATTAAATATGACCAGCATTTCCAGGTGAAGATTGATATTCAGAAGACCCCCACCTAGAGTACTGTGTCCAGCTTCGGAACCCCCAACACCGGAAAGACATGAATCTGTTGGAGAGGGTCCACTGGAGGCCACAAAAATGATCAGAGGGCTGGAGAACCTTCCCTGTGGGGACTCAGAGTCTCAGAGTGCTAAAGCTGTTCATCCTGGGGAAGAGAAGGCTCTAGTTAGACCTTAAAGCAGCCTTCCAGTACCTGAAAGGGGCCTACTGAAATCTGGGGAGCAGCATCTCAAAGGTCCCTGGTTAATTCTATTCTATTCTAACAAGAATAGGCTGGATGTTAGGAAGAAGTTCTTCACAGAAAGAGTGATTTGCCACTGGAATGTGATGCCCAGGGAGGTGGTGGAGTCACCATCACTGAAGGTGTTTAGGAAGAGACTGGATGGGGTGCTTGGTGCCATGGTTTAGTTGATTAGATAGTGTTGCGTGATAGGTTGGACTTGATGATCTCAAAGGTCTTTTCCTTTCTATTCTACGCTATGCTATGCTATGCTATTCTATTCTATTCTATTCTATTCTATTCTATTCTATTCTATTCTATTCTATTCTATTCTGTTCTGTTCTGTTCTATTCTATTCTATTCTATTCTATTCTATTCTATTCTATTTTATTCTATTCTCTTTTGCAATGATTTTAAACTAGAGCAGGGGAGGTTTAGATTGGACATTATGAAGAAGTTCTATACTATGAAGGTGGTGAGCCACTGGAATAGGCTGCCCAGAAAAGTTTTATATGCCTCCTCCCTGGACGTGTTTAAGACCAGACTGGAGGGAGCCTTGAGCAACCTGGTCTAGTGGAAAATGCCCTGCCCATACTGGGGGAGTTTGGAACTAGATGATCTTTGAACCCAAACCATCCTAGGATTCTGTGATTTTTCAGGGAAGTCAAGACCAATACAGTCCTTTTAGATCTTAATCCTCAGTTAACTGGTAAGGCAAGAAGTTCATAGGGCCTGAATTCTACTTGTTTTCTCTGTTAATTGAATATGACTGCAAGAAATTTCTGTGCCACTACCACTGTTCCTGTTATGCAGCCAAGGTAACATTTACTCATTCTGCCAAAAGACTGTGAGATCTGGCAATGAAATGTGCTGTTGTGAAATATGACTGTGTATAGTGAGGCATGCCTCCAAGGAAAGGGTTTGAACAGCTTATCAAAGTGCGTCACTGCTTCTGCCATGAAAACTCTGGAAGAGCAAGGCAAGGCTGTGCTGTTTGTGAATCGTAGCCTCATAGAATGCCTTAGGTTGGAAGGAACTTCAGAGATCATCTACTCCAAGCCATTTGCTATGGGTGTGGATGCTTCTCAACTAGGTTTGGTTAAGTTCCAAGGCCTCACTCAATCTGGCTTTAAATACCTCTAGGGAGGGGGCATCCACAACCACTCTGGGAACCTCTTCCAGAGTCTCACCACCCTTATACTGAAGAACTTCTTCCTAAGATCCAGTCTAAACCTACTGTTCCTCAGATTAAAACCATTTCCCCTAGTCCTGTTGCTAGACACCCTTGTGACAAGTCCCTCTCCAGCTCTCCTGTAGGCTCCCTTCAGGTACTGGAAGGCAGCCATAAGGTTTCCCTCAAGCAACCCCAGCTCCCTCAGCTTATCTTCATAGCAGAGGTGCTCCACCCCATTGTTCATCCTTGCCACCCTCCTCTGCATTAGAGCAGTTCTTTATTTGCATTACAAGACCACAAAAGAGAGAATGCACAACTGCCTCTTGATCCTGACGTAGGTCTATTTAGTGATTCACTTGATCCACTCACTTTGCAAGCTTTTGAGAACACTTCAGTACTAGATCTGCTCCTTCCATTTGAAGTGATGCAACACAGAAGAAAGAACTTCTCTTTAGTTACTGTGTCCTAAAAAGCACACCTTCCTGCCAGAGAATCCAGCCAAAAAGAAATTTCCTTCAATTTAAATAAATGGATTGCCATTTTGGATAAACATCCTTCTACCTATTTTGTTAGGTTTTATCCTAACTGATTTATGCCATGTGCTAAGAAAATATTGTTTTGTTCTACTGTGCTATTTTCTGTGGTTTCTGTCTTCACTCACACTCCTAAATCTACAGAGAGGATTAGTAAATAGTTATTTCAGTGATGACATGTTGAATGAGAGCAGGTTTCACCCCTGAATAAAAATTAGTAACACTGGGATGTCCATAGTTAGGGTGGTGAACTTCTATATTGGTTTTATATCTTCAGCTCAGAAGGCAAACTATATTCTGGACTGCATCAAAAGAAGTGTGAACAGCAGGATGAGGTGATTCTCCCCATCTAGTCTGCTCTGATGAGACCCCACCTGGAGTACTGTGTGCAGGTCTGGTGTCCCCAGCCTAAGAGGGACATGGAACTGCTGGAGTGCGTCCACAGGAGTGCTACAAGATAATCATACAGCTGGAGCACAGCTTGGGAGAGTTGGGGCTGTTCAATCTGGAGAAGAGAAGGCTCCAGGGAGACTTTATAGCAGTGTTCCAGCACCTGAAGGGGGCTACAGGAAAGCTGGAGAGGGTCTTTTTAAAAGAGCTTGTTGTAATAAGACAAAAGGGAATGGATAAGACAAAAGGCTTGAGTAGGGTAGACTTAAAATGGATATTAGGAAGAAATTATTTCCACTGAGGGTAGTGAGCCACTGTAACGGGTTGCTGAAGTAGGCTCTCTCTGCATGACTTAGCCAGATCCCTGTACTCTCCTTGAGTTGCCTGGCTCTCTTTCCAAAAGTAGTAAACTCTCCTTGTTTTCCTGAGGCCCTGCAAGAGCTCCCTATTTAGCCAAGCCAATCATCTTCCCCAACAGTTCCTTTTACAACACAGAGGAACAGCCTGCCCCTATGCCTCAAAGACTTCCTTCTCCTGCCCAAAATCTGTTTGGACATGCTGCATGCAAACACACTGCTCCTTTCCAGTACTTGATCCCCCACAAGAATCCAGTTGAACATCATCATTTTTATTTATTTAAATTTAAAGCTGCATCAAATAAATTGAAGAATAAAACAGAGACTTGTGAGGACACGGAGTCCAAGCTAGTTTGAAACTGTGGTGGGTTAACACCCTTTTCTGAAAACAAAAACCAAAGCAGGGTGGAGGGCTTGCGGGTACTTTACCCTCCCTGCAGGGCGTTTCCCCCTGGGAAGCTGAGTCTGTTCCACTTCCCCCTCCCTGCCCAGCTAGGGTATAAAAAAGCAGGACATCGTAGCTGTTGGCTCTCCTTTTGGCTCCTGCCTCTGCTGGATGAGAGCTACTTCAGTTGCCCTCCTGCTCCTCAGCCACATGGCCGAACCTGATCCTTCTCCCTGCTGCCTCCATGCCTCCTCAGAGAAAGACTGGTTTTGTATTATTCTTTTCTGTCCCACTCCCATCCATCCTTGTTCCTTGCCCTTGTGAACCTTTCCTGTTATTGCTATATATATATATATTGTTTAAAGAAAATTCTTCACCTCTCCACTTCCGAGCCGACTCCAGATTATTGTTTAGTGGATTTGCTCCTTACCCTTTTTTTTCTCCTCTCTGTTTGGAGGGAGGAGGGGGGAGTGGGGGAGAGATTCTCAGCCTTTTCCCCCATATGGGCTTTTAACTCCCAGTTAAGGCTCAAACCACTACAGAAACCTTTGGTGGGACTCTAGGTGCTAGGTGACTGGACCTTCAGATCTTAAATGCAATTTTTCTTCATCTCAGTCCTGCACATGGGTGAGAAGCAGAAGGTCACAGTCTCAGCTTGGCACCTGGCTGCTGTAGACAGAATCCATATATTACCTAGTCCACAGCTCCCAGACTACAGAGATGCAAAATGAGGCCATGGCTTCAGTTCAGCAAGGGCTGCCATGTTCTCAGATTGCTCCTCTAACAACCCACAAAGAAGATTGCCCAATCTGAGTGGGACATCCTTCCTCCCAGGCTCCCAGCCATGCTTATTCTGCACCCCACTGTGTACCACCAACCAAGCGAACTCCCTGCTCCAGCTCCCATGGCATGATTTGACTCTATCCACAAAACCTACTCTACAATCTGCCTCTTATTGTACCTGGCTTACTGAAGACTGATCACTATGTTTTGAGCTCCTGCACCTTCTGGCAGTTGGAACATGCCTCCAGCTTTTCACTCAGGACCTCTCGCTCATCAGCTTTAGTTTGGTTGTCAAAATGTTTTAGGCCAAAACTCAAAAGTGCTCTACAAAGCTTTTCCAATAAATGGTGCTGGGGCAGAAGGCTCATTCTGCCAAGCCAGTGATGGAGCTGGTGATAAAACATGAGACTTCCAAGTCCTGTCTCTGTTATTCAGAGTTTAAAGCTCCCTCTTGACAAGCCTGGGAGTTGTATGGCTAGGGATGCAAACCTATCCACAGAGTTCATTATAGATGTTGCACAGACACTGTACCACCTAGTTGCTACTAAAATGGCACTGTCCTGTGCTCTACACAGGCCATATCCAAAGAAGGCTTCCATTTTGCTTCTAGCCATTTGGGTGCATAAAATCTAGGAAACGCATCATTAAGTTCTCCAAGTGCCCATTTGGAATTTAGTTTCAGGGACTTTCTCAAGATCTGAGTGTCATCCATGGTCCCAAACAGGTTCCCAAGTCAGTGTTGTTCAGTCAGGAGAAAAGGAGGCTGAGGGGAGACCTTCTGGCTCTCTACAATTCCCTGAAAGGAGGTTGGAGCCACATGTGAGTTAATCTCCTGTCCTAAGAAACAAGTGGCAGTATGAGAGGAAATGGCCTCAAGTTGTAACAGGGGAGGTTTAGGTTGGATATTAGAAGACACTTTGTGGCTGAAAGGGTTCTCAAAGACTGAAACAGGCTCCCCAGGGAGGTGGTTGAATCTTCATCCCTGGAGATGTTGAAAAGAGGCAGGGATGGGGTGTTAAGAGGCATGGTTTAGCACCAGACTTGGTAGAATCAGAGAATGGTTGGACTCGATGACCTTAAAGTTCTTTTCCAACCAAAAGAATTCTGTGATTCTACTGTGCTTTACAACTTTGAAAACCTGCCTCTTCAGATAGTAAGATTTTCTCTTCAGGGTCATTTAATGTGAGGTATCTGATGACAGTGTTGTCACTGGAGAGCTTTACTGCTGTCAAAGTTGCAATGGGGCAATTTAAACAAAAACAATAGCAAATGCTACCCATTTTCTTGTTCAGCTTTGAAAACTGTTTTTGCAGAGAAACCATCTACAAAGTATGTCACTAAGCAACTGATCAAGCAAGAAATTGATGGGAGATTTCCAAAAAACCCCAAATTCTGGTCACACTTAAGAGAAGGGAGGTTTTAGCCAGGTGGGGGCTGGTCTCTTCTCCCAGGCAACCAGCACCAGAACAAGAGGACACAGTCTCAAGCTGCACCAGGGGAGGTTTAGGCTGGATGTTAGGAAGAAGTTCTTCACAGAAAGAGTGATTGGCCATTGGAATGGGCTCCCGGGGATATGGTGGAGTAACCATCACTGGAGGTGTTTTGAAAGAGACTGGATGGGGTGCTTGGTGCCATAGTTTAGTTGATTACATTGTGTTGGATGGTAGGTTCGACTTGATGATCTCAAAGGTCTTTTCCAACCTGGTTAATTCTATTCTAGTCTAGTCTAGTCTTTCTAGTCTATTCTATTCTAATTATGAGGGAAACAAGAGGAGATACCTCTGGTTTATGATTGTGGTTACAACTGCATTCATCAGACACTGATTTCAAGAGAAGCAACATCCAGAGTAGAGTGGGAAGACAATTTCCCTTGACCAATGGCAAGCAAATCATCTGGAGGATTATGTCCACTTCTGAGCCCCCATTACAACAATAGGTAAAGGGTGGGGAGCAAAAGGATGGGGTCAGACCCTTTCCATTGATAGGACAAGGGGTAATGGGCACAAACTAGAATCCAGGAAGTTTCATCTGAGCAGGAGGAGAAACTTCTTTGCTGTGAGAGTGTTGGAACCCTGGAGCAGGCTGTGAAGGTTGTGGAGTCTCCTTCTCTGGAGAAATTCCAAACCTACCTGGACACTGATCCTGGGCAACCTGCTGTGGGTGACCCTGCCTTAAGAGGGGACTTGGACCAGATGGTCTCCAGAGGTCCCATCCAACTCCTCCAAGAACGGGATCTTGTGATCCTGTTTTTACTAGGATTCTTCCCCTACAGCTACCAATTTATTAAGCAATTCACCCCAACTTTCTTTTAAAGGTGAAAATCCTCCATCCTACAGACTGTCTGGTGGGTCTATTTTCTGCTTTGAATGTATTGTCAGTTCTTATTAGCTCAGGGCTGTCCATCAAATTAAGAATGTGCAATCTTAAGAGAAATGGTGCTATTTCCTTATACATATGATAAGAGGTTGGAAACAGTAGAATTTTATGCCCTGGTGAAGGCGAGAGTGGGCTTTAACTGAGTTCTTGAGAATTCTGAAAATGACAGAAGAAAACAAAACACATCAGTAATTTCTTCTTCCCCTTCAAAACAAATGAGATGGGGGAGACAATATGTTAAGCCCCAAAGCAAGCTGTTCACTGGTAATGAAAGAGGAAGAGTCAGTTGTGGCCATACCTTCAGTACTGTGTCCAGTTCTGGGCCCCTCAGTTTAGGAAAAATATTGACTTACTGGAACGTGTCCAGAGGAGGGCAACAAAGCTGGGGAGGGGTTTGGAGCACAAGCCCTATGAGGAGAGGCTGAGGGAGCTGGGGTTGCTGGAGTCACCATCACTGGAGGTGTTTAGGAAACGACTGGATGGCATTTGGTGCCATGGTTTAGTTGATTAGATAGTGCTGGATGACAGGTTGGACTCGATGATCTCAAAGGTCTCTTCCAACCTGGTCTATTCTATTCTATTCTATTCTATTCTATTCTATTCTATTCTATTCTATTCTATTCTACTCCATTCCATTCCATTCCATTCTACTGTAATATGTCATATGATGTCTTTTTAACTGCACACAAAACCTCTCTTAAGGGCTTGCTGACTGCTCTGTTTTTTGCAGACGGAAAAGGGAAAAAAAAAACCAAACAGGCTTGGAATGGGACACTGACTCTTCAGCGCTGCATGAAAAGAGATATGGTCAGCAGGTGGAGAGAGGTGATTCTGCCACTGTGCTCTGATGAGACCTCTCCTGAAGTAGTGTGTCCACCTCTGAGGCCCCCCAACACAGAAAGGAGAAGGAACTGCTGGAGTGGGTCAAGAGGAGGCCACAGTACAAAGCTTTGGGAAATTGGAGTACAAGGGAGAAAAGCTGAACACTATTTTCTTAAAAGAAAAAGGTAGATATTTTAGGGAAGAATACTCAGGCAAAAGATGTTAGCTTTTCAATATGTTGTTTGTTTTGTTGTGTTGTCCAGCCTCAGACTTTCCCAGTGTTTGCCTGGAACATCAGTGGTGACAATGGTGACTTCATTGTCATCAGGGACTGTGTTTAATATTGGTTTGTGTCTCTTTTATTGGATTGTTCTTATTTCTATCACAGGTGGTTTAGTTTCTTTCCCACCCCATCAGTCTCGCCCCCTTATTCCCTTGGTCTTCCCTTTGGGAAGCAGAGGCTTTTATAGAGAGCCTCTGGCACACATTTAGTGGCAAGCCCAGCCCTGACCCTTGACAACTTTCTAGGATTACCAGTACTATACAGAAGGCACAGGGATCAAGCAGGTAACTGCAGTACCCACTGAACAGATGCCCGCCCATGACAGAGATCCCTTGAAGGGTTAAGAAGTGAAACCACCAAACCCACAGCTCCCAGATGTAGTAATTCTTCATAAAAGATCCAAGCTTAAAATCAATGTTTCCAGCAGTGGCTGAAGGTTATGAGTATCATGCAGTATTCTGATAACTTTTTTATTTTAAATTATTTAAATGAGGACCCCAGGAGAGGAGTACAAATATCAAATGTTTCACACAAAGGCATATTGGACCATTTCAATTCAGGAAATTCAACTGCTGCACCACTCCTTTTATTAAGAACCCCCACCTTTCCCCACCACCTCTGTCTTCCTTTGTCAAACAGCTGTTTGCTTGGGAATTTTTTATCCTGAAATGGCACTCTGTCAAACCCAGATGTGCTGTGAGATATACCTGGCTTGGAACCATTAAAGAAAGCTGGTGTCAAGCCCAACAGCTGTGGCATTTAAGCTACTGCAGAAGTCATTATTTTGTCATATAAATATAGAAGTGCAGATAAAGTTTACAGGGCTTATGAAGAAATACGACCAGGAATACAGCAGGAACTTTGTATTTTTTCAGTCAAATGATTATGCATTTGATTTCTGAGAAGGGATGAGACTGTTTTTGCACCCTGGCATCCAAGAATGATGCAGGCATCACAGCACTGATGACAAAATTGTCAAGGGTTAGGGCTGGGCAGGCCACTAGATGAGTGCCAGATGCTCTCTTTGAATCCCTCTGCTTCTGAAAGGGAAGACAAAGGGAATAGGGGAGAGAGACTGTTAGAGTGGAAAATAAACTGGATTCAGGCATTCATGAATCAGGACTTAAGGGAGAACAGAGAGAATCCTCCTCAGGTACCAACCTTTGAAGAAGAGGCTTGACCCTGGTGATCCTGGGCATCCATGATGCCCATAGGATGGAATCCCTTCTTGGTCATTTTAGGGTCACCTGCCCTGTCTCCTTCTCCCTGCAGCTGCAGCCTTTTCCTTCCTTCACCCCAAAGTGGCACACAAGGTGTAGCAGTGCCCTTGGTCTGCAGCCCAACCCTTGGTGCTAACTCTTGCCATGAGTGTTTTCACTTCTGTCAGCAGCCACTGCCTGGGCAAACCTCTCCTCAGCTGCAGAAAGTGCTGGCCCTGAGCAGAGACTGAGCTGAGTTCTGGTCTGGCTTAAACCAAGAGAAATTTCTTCTGGATGGATCTAGGAGCTGAAGTGATAGGTAGTCCCATTTGGTTTTCTCTGTTGCTCAACACTTCTGCTGAGTGAGAAAAAAATGAACCAAACAAATCAGCAGTGGGACAGAGCGAACCAAACATAGCCAGGCAGAGCACTCTCTAGGCTCTCACAAGCAATCAATGGCAATAGCAACATGCCATGCTCTGCACAATAATTAAGCTGAAAAAAATGCAAAGTCTCATCTGCTATGATCATCTAAAAGAGAAGCTATTCACAGAGTAATGTGATATGGGAAAAGGACCTTGGCGGATCTGGCAGTATGAGAAGTGGCTGATGCACACCAGGCTGCTGCATGCATCCCTACCTGTGTGTCACTGCACAGAGCTCTGTAACAGAGAGGTGTGAGACACTAGCTAAATAAAAACCAGAAACACACAGAAACAACCAAGAAACCCAAATCAAATCAAAACAACCAACCAGGTTTGGTGATTCAGAGTTTTGTATAATGGCTGAGGGAGAAAGCTGGCTGATGGGAGACCTCATTGCTCTTTACAACTCCCTGCAAGGAGGCTGGAGTAAGGAGGGTGTTGGTCTCTTCTCCATAGTATCAGGTGATAGAACTAGAGCAAATGGCCTGAAATTGTGTAGAGGGTGGGGGGGATTAGGTTAGATAGTAGGAAAAAATGTCTTTCCTGCAAGAGTGGTCAGGCATTGGAACAGGCTGCCCAGGTTGATGGTGGAGTCACCATCCCTGGAGCTGTTCAAGAAATGTGTGGACATGCATGGCACCTTGGGACATGGTTTAATGTCTATGGTGGGGTTAGTTTGAAGGCTGGACTCAGTCTTGGAGGTCTTTTTCAACCAAAACAACTCTATGCTTCAATGATCTTCTCAGTCTGGAAGCATTTGATACATAAATACAAATAAGAATCCTGATACTCCACTGTGAGACGCTACATGACAGAAGACCAAGACAAAGACCAAAAATAGACCAGGGATAAAGAAATGAGGCTATCCCTGTAACCCTGTTGAGAGACTCAAAATAGCACAGTAGGAAATCCAGAGGAGAGCAAATCCTTTTCATCCCGTACAGTTATCCCTTGTTACACAGTTGGGTTTGGCTATCTCCTTTCAAGCTGCCAAGGCCTAGATACTTCTCTGAAGAAATTAGAAGTCTGCCTGGGTATAACATGATAATTAATAATTCTCAGTTATCTAAAATGCAAATTAGGCTGGCAGATCTGTTCTGTTAATGATCCTTTTAAACTTAGAACAGCCTTTTCAGAAAAAAAAAATTTCCTCACAAATGTAGGTCAGTGACTGTATCCCACTGATCAGATCACTGGAATATCTTAACCTACTTAAAGGAGTTTAAATTTAAATGTGTTTCCAAAATCATCCACTGAAAAATGGCATATGTATGCGTGTGTGATACCTCTGTATGTCATATATAGAGAATAGAATTAAGCAGGTTGGAAAAGACCTTTGAGATCATCAAGTCCAACCTATCATCCTACACTATCTAATCAACTAAACCATGGCACCAAGTACCATGCCCAATGAACACCTCCAGGGATGGTGACTCCACCACCTCCCTGGGCAACACATTCCCGTGGCCAATCACTCTTTCTGTGAAGAACTTCTTCCTAACATCCAGCCTAAACCTCCCCTGGTGCAGCTTGAGACTGTGTCCTCTTGTTCTGGAGCTGGTTGCCTGGGAGAAGAGACCAAGCCCCACCTGGCTGCAACCTCCCTTCAGGTAGTTGTAGACAACAATAAGGTCTCTCCTGAGCCTCCTCTTCTCCAGGCTAAACAACCCCAGCTCCCTCAGCCTCTCCTCATAGGGCTTGTGCTTCAGACTCCTCCCCAACTTTGTTGCCCTTCTCTGGACATGTTCCAGCAACTTAACATCTTTCTTAACCTGAGGGGCCCTGAACTGGACACAGGACTCAAGGTGTGGCCTAACCAGTGCTGAGTACAGGGCACAATGACTTCCCTGCTCCTGCTGACCACACTGTTCCTGATGCAGGCCAGGATGCCACTGGCCTCCTTGGCCACCTGGGCACAGTGCTGGTTCATGTTCAGCCTACTATCAACCACTACCCCCAAGTCCCTTTCTGCCTGGCTGCTCTCCAGCCACTCTGACCCCAGCTTGTAGCACTGCATGGGGTTGTTGTGGCCAATGTGTAGAACCTGCCACTTGGATGTGTTAAATCTGATGCTGTTGGACTCTGCCCATCTCTCCAGCCTGTCAAGGTCCCTCTGCAGAGCTCTCCTACCCTCTAACACCTGTCCCCAGCTTGGTGTCATCTGCATACTTACTGATGATGGACTCAATTCCCTCATCCAGATCATCTATATATTTTATATATGTATATATAATATTTACATATATATGTTGTTAGTTCCAATTTGAAGTGGCAGAAAAAGTAATCCAAAATATTAACATAAAATCAAACCAAAGAAAACATCAAAGCAATAGCTCCTGAATCCTTGTACATACAACTCATTCCAGTATTTTGTGCTTGTCCTGCCATATGCTCACAGAATCATTCTGGCAGGAAAAGACCTTTAAGATCTCTCTAATTCTACCACATCTGGTGCTAAACCATGTACCTCAGCATCACATCTCTGCCTCTTTGCCAAACCTCCAGGGATGAGGATTCAACCATCTCCCTGGGAAGTCAATTTGAATGATTGGACAATTCTTTCAGTCAAGAAGTTTCTTCTGGTATCCAACCTAAACTTCTGGTGCAACTTGAGGCCCTTTCCTTTCATCCTAGCACTTGTTACCAGGGAGAAGTGACACATCCAGACCTCACTATAACCTCTCTTCAGTGAGCTGTGGAGAGTGAGAAGGTCTCCTTTCAGCCTCCTTTTCTCCAGATTACACAACCCCAGTTCCCTCAGCTGTTCCTCACTAGACCTGTTCTCCAGACCCTTCATCAGGTTTGGTGCCCTTCTCTGGACACACTCACACTCTGAGTGCTGGGTGTCCAGAAGGAAGGGACAGCCTCTTCTCACTTGCACCCTGTGATAGAACAAGGGGCAATGGATACAAACTACAGCACAGGAAGCTGCACCTCAACATCAGGAAGAACTTCTTTACTGTAATGGTCACAGAGAACTTGAACAGATTGTGGAGTCTTCTTCTCTGGAGACTTTCAAGACCCATCTGGATGCATTCCTGTGTGACCTGCACTAGATTCTATGGTCCTGCTCTGGCAGGAGGGTTGGACTCAAAGGTTTCCAGGGGTCTCTTCCAACCCCTAACATCCTGTGATCCTGTGATCTCAATGTCCTTCTCATAGTGAGTGGTCCAAAACTGAGCCCATTGCTCAAGGTGTGGCTTCATCAGAGTCCAGGGGCACAACCACTGCCCTGTTCCTGTTGGTCACACTATTGCTGATCCAGGCCAGAATGTTGTTAGCCCTCTTATCCACTGTGACCATTTGAGGCTGTGCCTTTAAGAAAGGGAATATGGTGGACGGATGTTGGTAAACGAAAGAAGAATCTAAACTAATTTCATTGGTGAAGTGGGAGGAAGCACCTTCTGAACTGGGAGTGCAGGAAGGTATACTGGGCTTTCCAGCACTTTTCTGCAGTCTTGCTTCCGCTTTTCCTTCAGGCAGCAGCTTTCTGTGCTGGGCTTTCTGCCAAGGCTTTGGCCTTGAAACTGATAAAGGCCTGTATTAACTCCTTTCCAATTAACACAAACTACTTCTAACTTTTTTTTCCTCTTTCTCTCTCTTTTCTAACCTACTCTGGGGAAAGGGGGGAGAGAGGGGAGAGCGGAGGTGGGGAACCCCCTCTGCTGAGGGGGGGAAACTCTCATTTCTGTGCTACTTTATTGTATATCGTTGTATATATTGTAAATATTGTAAATTTATATATATTCCCCTGCATATCCTACATTGCTTTGTAAATATACAGCTCCACTGCTTTGCTAATTCAGCTGTGAGGTTTTTTTTTCCTTTCCCTTCAATTTTCTTTCCCTCTACTTTACAAGGGGGAAGGGAGGAGGCTTCTTGGCCTTACCCTTCCAACCCCACCACATCCACCTCACTTCATGTAGCCAATTTCACAACATCCCTGCCAAAGGAGGGTCACATAGGGTAAGTTGGGGAGGAATGAGTCCAGACAGGTCTTGAAAGTCTCCAGAGAAGGAGATTCCACAACCTCTCTGGGCAGCCTGTTCCAGGTCTCTAACACTCTCACAGGAAACCTTTTCCTCATATTGAGGTGGAACTTCCTGGGTTCTAGTTTGTACCCATTGCCACTCATCCTATAACAGAACATTACCAAACAAAGACTGGCTTCTTTTTCTTGACACCCACCCTTCTGGTATCTGTAAATATTAATAAGATCACCTATCAGTTTTCTCTTTTCCAGACTAAAGAGCCCCAGGTCTCTCAGCCTTTCCTCATCAAACAGGTGTTCCAGGCCCTTCATCATCCTCCTAGCCTCTGCTAGACACTCTCCAGTAGTTCCCTGACCCTCTTGAGTGAGGAGCCCAGAAGTGGACACAGTACTCCAGATGTGGTCTCACTAGGGCAGAGTAGAGGTGGGGGAGAACATCCCTTGACCTGTTGGTCACACTCTTATTACACCCAAGCACACCATTTGCCTTCTGGGCCACAAGGGCACATTTTTAGCAAGATTATCACTAAATCGGTAATTTCTTAGTATTATTACACATGCAGACTATAACTATATCTAATTTTTGTCACCTGTGTAGGTCATAGTGCATGATTTTCCACAGCCTCACATAATTCAAGGGTCTGAATTAATTTTACTGAGAGATCATCCCACTCTGATGTAGAGAAAAGGGCAACACAGAAGAAAAAAATAGGGACTGGGAAGTAATTTCCCCAGTCTGCTACTAGGAGCTTAGGCACCAGTAAAATCTCTAGGAACTAGCTATACAGACATCACATTACTGAACATGCCCCTGGCATTAGGCAGAGTGAAGCAAGCATAAAATTCCAAGTGAGTAATAGGATATAAAATAAGCATTGCTTTGATGATTAAGTGCACCATACTCTTGACCATAATCTCTGTGAAGGCAACTGTGATATGAAAGTCTATATATCCAGACACAGATCCAGGGAGTAGCTACACTCTCACAGAGAGTACAGAGAGATTCTCCTTTGGTAAGAGATGACTAAAGGCCTCCCTTGACTTGTACACACAGAGCAGATACCAGAGATGAGATTCACTTCATCCCAAGCAAAAAACCAGCAAAGTGCTGCAGTCCTCCTCTAATTCAGCTGTTTGTGTGGATGCTTCCCTTATACCACTCTCAGCCTGAGCTCAGCTTTCCCTCCCTCTGCTGCAAAACTTTCACACCCACCTTCTGTGTGTAAATCTCTGTATTTATGACAGGCAGCTGCAACCATTTCTCAAGCCATGGAGAGAAATTCTTTTCCTGGAACAAAGCAATGCCAGAGACACACACCCTTCAGTAGGATCAGAAGTGCTTTGCTGGAGTGCCAACTACCAAAAGCATGCCTTCAGAGGAAAGTAAGGAACAAGGTGTCACAATAACTGGCAATAAAGGCAGAAAGGATTCTTTCCAGAAGACACAGGAAGCTTGTGATCAGACAGGACAGCTCCTTACCTGCCCTGAAATAATTTTCTTTCTAAAGTATATACATGAACACTAAGGCACCAAGGATCAATGGTATGGTTACTATAATTTGCTATCCTACTTCAGTGCTTTAATATTTACTGTCAAGCACAACAATTAGACATTTGTTTAGGATGGACCATCTTTGTGTTGTACATCACCCAGTTCAACAAAAGCCTGCTGAACCTCTTTGCTGGGGCATTATTTTTTAATGTATTTTATTAAATTTGGGGTTCTTGGCAAAAGTGCTAAAAATGTACTTATGAAAGAAGAGTAGAAAGGGGTTTGAGGTTTATTTACATGTCTGATCAAGCTCTGCATGATCATCCTTTCCCTTGCTATTTCTGCCAAGGATCAGAGATGGGCTGGCCACTAAATGGGTGCCAGAGGCTCTCTATGAACTCTTCTGTTTCCCAAGGGGAAGAGAAAGACAATAAGGGAGAGAGACTGATATGGTGGGAAAGAAACCAAGCCAGCTGTGATGGAAATAATAATGATCAAATGAAATAAATACAGATAGATACAAACCATTATGGAACTCAGCCCCATCACTGTCACCACTGATGGTGTGGAAGAACACTCAGACTGGACACACTGCCAGATGGGAACTGGATTCAAGAGCTGGGTTTTCTGGAACTGGATTCAGGAACTCATGGATCAGGACTGAAGGCAGAACAGACAGAGTCCTTGGACACTAGCCACTGAAGAAGGGGCTTGACCCTGGTGATCTCTCATTTTGATCCTGAAGATGATGTCCATGGGATAGAATCCATTGTTGGTCAGCTTGGGGTCACCCATCCTGTCCCCTCCTCCCTGCAGCTGCAGCCTTTTACTTCCTGCACCCCAGGCTGGCACACAAGATGGAGAAATGCCCTTGCTTTGCACCCAGACCCTTGGTGCTAACTCTCCCCATCAGCGTTGCCACTACTAGCAGCAGCCACTGTCTGTGCAAACCTGCCTTGAACTGCAGAAAGTGTCTCACTGAGCAGAGACTGAGCCGGGAACTCACAGCACCGAGCAGAATTGATTCTGGTCTAGCTGAAACCAGGACACTTTCCCTGCCTGACACTGGTTTTTGTATAGGTTGCTAATATAAGGGATGACACTCTGACAGTTGAGTAGGAGGTGAGTAAGGAACAGTCTCCATTTTAAGATAACCTACATGCCGTGTTGATTTTCTGGTATCATAGCATTAGAAACCTTCCCCTTTCAGCAGAATACAGCCCACAATGCTGCTTTTAAGTAGAGCCAAAGAAAATCTAAGAATATTTTTAATTCTTTTTCTAATGTGCAAATATCTTCATACCAACTTAACTCACCCTGACTCCCAGCTCCCACTGATTTGTCAGACTTCTTGGCATGAAAACTTAGCATGTGTTTCTCATAGGCTCTGCCTGCAGTGATTGCTAATGCTCTGGAAATCCCTGGCCCTGATGCTGTATTGCTTCTTCTCATCAGTGTGATTAAGAATAAGACCCTAAGCTGTGCAGCTGCAACCACACAATAGCCAACCCATGATCCCTTCTGGTAACACAGACAACACTTATCTGTGTGATTCTGCCTGATCACATCTTTCTTTCTCCTCTGTGCATGATCATCTCATCAGAGCAAAATATATTATGGCCATTACTGAGCATATGGTCACAACAAAATTCTTGAAATGCCCCTTTTAAAATCATGGAATCATGGAATGCATTGGGTTGGAAGAAGCCCTTGAAGGTCATCTTGTCCAACTGCCCTGCAGTAAGCAGGGACACCTCTTATTAGATCAGGCTTTTCAGGGCCCCATTAATATTGACCATGAATGTCTCTAGGGATGGGGCACCCACCACCTCACTGGGCAACATGTTCTATTATCTAATCGCCCTCATTGTGAAGAACTTCCTCCAGATGTCCAACCTAAATCTATCCTGCTCTAGTTTCAAACCATTGTCCTTTATCCTATCACTACAAGGCCTTCTAAACAGTCCTTCCCCAGCCCTCCTTAAGTCTTTTCTGGTACTGGAAGGCTGTTCTAAGGTCACTTGGGAAGGCTGAGCAGCCCCAACTCTCCCAGCCTGTCTTCATAGGAGAGGTGCTCCAGCTGTCTGATCATCTTTGTGGCCATCATCTGGCCCCTCAGCAGCAGGTCCATGTTGTTCTTGCACTGTTTTAGGCTGGATATTAGGAAGAAGTTCTTTACAGAAAGAGTGATTGGACATTGGAATGGGCTGCCCAGGAAGGTGGTGGATTCACCATCACTGGAGGTGTTTAGGAAGAGACTGGATGGGGTGCTTAGTGCCATGGTTTAGTTGATTAGATGGTGTTGGAGACAGGTTGGACTCGATGATCTCACAGGTCTTTTCCAACTGGGTTAATTCTCTTCTCTTCTCTTCTCTTCTCTTCTCTTCTCTTCTCTTCTCTTCTCTTCTCTTCTCTTCTCTTCTCTTCTCTTCTCTTCTCTTCTCTTCTCTTCTCTTCTCTTCTCTTCTCTTCTCTTCTCTTCTCTTCTCTTCTCTTCTCTTCTCTTCTCTTCTCTTCTCTTCTCTTCTCTTCTCTTCTCTTCTCTTCTCTTCTCTTCTCTTCTCTTCTCTTCTCTTCTCTTCTCTTCTCTTCTCTTCTACTGAAGGCCTCAGAGATGGACGCAGAAATTATTTTCAAGGTATGAATTCAATGATGGCAAAATTGTTCTGGGGTTATTTGACAAATAATCAAAAATAGAATTAACAAACTCAAAAACCCCCAAACCAACAAGAGAGAGATTTTTCAGTTCATATAAGCTAAAGTCACTTTGGATCAGGGGATAAAGTTCAATTCTTAATTGTGGAATGTATAAATAAACCTCTCCTGTTTGGATAGGCTTTCACAATTAATGAACCACCCATCACTACGCTTTTACTGCCAGTGACTGAGCAAACACTTGCATGATTACACCAGCACAGTTTCAGGGGGCATTTCCCATTGTCTGTTTGGTACCAGTGGCTCCCATCTTGACCTTTGAAACACAATGTCTTACTACAGTCTAATAATTAACAAAGGGTGAGCATAGCCTGGCTTTTGCAGCATGCAGCCAGTGCTCATGGGCACCTTCAGGGAATCACCAGCCTGTGGCACTTGTGGAGATGCCTGTGGGGACCACAGTGTGGCTGAAATGGACGTGCAGCAGGTACTCAGTAATAGATTTGTGGAATCATAGAATTGTTAGGGTTGGAAGGGACCTCAAGGATCATCTAGTTCCAACCCCCCTGCCATGGGCAGAGACACCTCACACTAGATCAGGTTGCTCAGAGACACATCCAGCCTGGCCTTAAAAACTTCCAGCGATGAGGCACTCCACCACCTCCCTGGGCAACCTGTCCCAGCGTCTCACCACCATCATGGCGAAGAATTTCTTCCCAACATCCAATCTAAGTCTACCCATTTCTATTTTTGTTCCATTCATCCTAGTCCTATCATTACCTGACACCCTAAAAAGTCCCTCCCCAGCTTTCTTGTATCCCCCTTAAGATACTGAAAGGCCACAATTCGGTCTCCTCAGAGCCTTCTCTTATCCAGACTGAACAGCCCCAACTCTCTCAGTCTGTTCTCTTAGGAGAGGAGCTCCAGATCTCTGATCATTCTTATGCCCCTTCACAGAATCCTAGAATGATTTGGTTTGCAAGGGACCTTAACAATCATCTAGGCAAAAGTATGGATAATGTATTATTAAATACATATATAGTCACCATCATGTCTTATATTGTGTCTAAAGGGATATTTAACCTTCATAACAGTGAGTAGAGGATACCTCTACAAACACTTGACAAGTTTGGTGAGGAGACCTGACTAGGTCACTACTTTTCTGTGTGAAAGGGAGAGGGAAAGGGGAAGGGAAGGGAAGGGAAGGGAAGGGAAGGGAAGGGAAGGGAAGGGAAGGGAAGGGAAGGGAAGGGAAGGGAAGGGAAGGGAAGGGAAGGGAAGGGAAGGGAAGGGAAGGGAAGGGAAGGGAAGGGAAGGGAAGGGAAGGGAAGGGAAGGGAAGGGAAGGGAAGGGAAGGGAAGGGAAGGGAAGGGAAGGGAAGGGAAGGGAAGGGGAAGGGAGGGGAGGGGAGGGGAGGAAGGAAGGAAGGAAGGAAGGAAGGAAGGAAGGAAGGAAGGAAGGAAGGAAGGAAGGAAGGAAGGAAGGAAGGAAGGAAGGAAGGAAGGAAGGAAGGAAGGAAGGAAGGAAGGAAGGAAGGAAGGAAGGAAGGAAGGAAGGAAGGAAGGAAGGAAGGAAGGAAGGAAGGAAGGAAGGAAGGAAGGAAGGAAAAAAAACCAACAAAAGAACAAAAAGGATGTAGACAAAGAGATG
The DNA here is from genome assembly GCF_026170545.1 of Melanerpes formicivorus. Taxonomy (NCBI): domain Eukaryota; kingdom Metazoa; phylum Chordata; class Aves; order Piciformes; family Picidae; genus Melanerpes; species Melanerpes formicivorus. Next base: position 2,403,264 of record NW_027142376.1, on the reverse strand, counting down.
TAAAATAGGAAATGGATTCTCTAAAGCTTTGTGAACTAACCACACTGGAGACAGATGTCTTAGGAGAAAAGCATGAGTTCCCATTGCACCTAAAATTAGTACAAAATGGAGTAACTTTTTAAAATGTACTACATTGAGAGTACATAATTAAACCAAGCTTCTAATCTAGGTCATTGTCTTGTGTGATACTCAGATATGCATGAATGCATTTGGTGCAGAAATCAGGAAGGGTTATGCAAATTTAGGTAAGGACAAGTTATGCTTCATTTTCCAAAACTGCTGTGTCTGAAACACCTCCTTAAGTTGCACAAGAAAACTAAATGTTACTACAATATTTACTACATCCTCTAAATCTCACCAGAACTGATTACACTGCAAATACAAAAAATCACCGAATCACAGAACGGGTTTTTTGAAATCTCTGCCTCTTTGAAACACCTCCAGGGATGGGGATTCAACCACCTCCCTGAGCAGCCTATTCCAGTCTTCGAGAACCCATTTTCTTCTAATTTCCATCCTAAACCTCCTCTGATCGAACCTGAGCCCATTTCCTCTTGTCTTATTGTTGGTTACTGGGGAGTGCAGATCAACACCCACCTCACTGCAGCCTCCTTTCAGGGAGTTGTAGAGAGCAATGAGGTCTTACCTCAGTCTCCTCTTCTCCATGTAAAACCCCCAGTTCCCTCAGCTGTTCCTCACCAGGCCTGTTCTCCAGACCCTTCACCAGCTTTTTTGCCGTTCTCTAGACATACTCCAGCATCTTTCTTGTAGGTAAGGCCCCCACACTGAACCCAATATTCAAGGTATGGGCTTACCAGAGCTACATCCAGGGGGGCAATCCCTTCCCCAGACATACTGGCCACACTGTTCCTCACACAGGCCAGGATACTGTTTGCCTTCTTGGCCACCTGGACACATGCTGGCCCATCTTCAGCTGACCATCAATGAGCAGTCCCAGGCCTTCCTCTGAGGGGCAGTTTCCAGCCACTCTGCCCCAAGCCTGGTGAATTGCATCAGGCACATCTAATCAGAGCCTGCATCCCCCAAGGCACAATAAGAAGGACATGTGAGTTTTTGAATCTTTGCTTTGCACTTGATTTTTTACCCTATTGACAAGTCTTTTAAGTCCAGCTAAGTCAATTAATTAGCTGCTTTTATACTACATTGATTACACCAAATAGGAAAGGTAGGGTTTACCCACTGCCTATTGGTCCCACATTAACACTTTAACAGGACATGCAAAGACTAAGCTCGTAATGCTGGACTCACGTGGAGTGGCAGCACAAAAAAGCAGAACAGCAACAAAGGGAAGTTGAAAGTGGTGCCAGCCATTTCAGAACATTATCTTACTGAAGGAGAACGTTAGTCAAGTGGAATATGAGTGCACACAGAGTTTCTGAAGTGAGCTCATCAATATAATCACTTCTTTCAGTGCAACCTCTTGGAGAAACTGATTCTTCACGGCTTGAATAGCCACATAAGCCACACATGTTGGGTAAAAAGCTGTCTGGAGGGCTGGTTCCAAAGAGTGGTGGTGAATGGAGTTAAATCCGCTTGATAGGCAATTACAAGTGGTGTTAGGCTGGATGTTAGGGAGAAGTTCTTCATAGACGGAGTGATTTGCCATTGGAATGGGCTGCCCAGGGAGGTGGTGGAGTCACCATCACTGGAGGTGTTTAGGAGGAGACTGGATAGGGTGCTTGGTGCCATGGTTTACTTGATTAGATAGTGTTGGATAATAAGTTGGACACAATGATCTCAAAGGTCTTTTCTAACCTGGTTAATTCTATTCCATTCTTTTCCCCAGGGCTCAGTACTGTGGCCAGTTCTGTTTGACATCTTTATCAATGACCTAGATGAGGAAATTATAGAATGGAATGGAATGGAATGGAATGGAATGGAATGGAATGGAATGGAATAGAATAGAATAGAATAGAATAGAATAGAATAGAATAGAATAGAATAGAATAGAATAGAATAGAATAGAGCAGGTTGGAAAAGACCTTTGAGATCATCAAGTCCAACTTATCATCCAACACTATCCAGGCACCTTCAGTAAGTATGCAGGCACCACCAACTTGGGTGGGCTTGTTGATCTGCTGGAGGGCAGGAAGGTGCTGCAGAGACATCTGGATAGGCTGAATTGATAGGCTGAGGTCAATTGTATGAGACTCAACAAGGTCAATCGTTGAGTGCTGCACATGGACCACAACAACCCCATGCAACACTACAGGCTTGGGGCAGAGTGGCTGAAGAGCTGCTCACAGAGAAAGACCTAAAGGTGTTGATTGATGGTTGGATGAACATGAAGCAGCAGTGTGTTCAGGTGGCCAAGAAGGCCAATGACATCATGGCTTGTTTCAGGATAGTGTGGGTATCAAGAACAGGGATGTGATTGTCCACCTCCACTACATACTAATGAGGCCACACCTAGAATACTGTGTTTAGTTTTGCAGCCCTTGCAACAACAATATTGGAGTGCTGGAGCATGTTCAGAGAAGAGCAACTAAGCAGGTGAAGGGCCTTAAACACAATTCTTATGAGGAATGGCTGAGGGAACTGGGACTATTTAGACTGGACAAGAGAAAGCTGAGGGAAGACCTCATTTTCCTCTAAATCTGCCTCAAAGGAGATTGTAGTGAGGTAGGGATTGGTCTCTTCTCACATGCAACAAAGAATAGGACAAGATGAAACAGCCTCAAGTTGTGCCAAGTGAGGTTCAGATTGGACATCAGGAAAAATTTCTTCACATAAAGATTTTTCAGGCTCTGGAACAGGCTGCTCAGGGAGGTGGTGGAGTCACTATCTCTGGAGGTATTTAAAACACTTATGGATGTGATGCTGAGGGATGTGGTTCAGTTGCAGTGGCTTAGCAGTAGTGGTGGGTGGTGAGCTCTAGGCGAGCAGTTGGACTATGAGCCAGCAGTGCGTCCAGATGGCCAAGAAGGCCAATGGCATCCTGGCCTGCATCAGAAATAGTGTAGCCAGCAAGAGCAGGCAAGTCATTGTGCCCCTGTACTCAGCACTGGTTAGGCCACACCTTGAGTCCTGTGTCCAGTCCAGGGCCCCTCAATTTAAGAAGGATGTTGAGACACTTGAATGTGTCCATAGAAGGGCAACGAGGCTGGGGAGAGGCCTTGAGCACAAGCCCTATGAGGAGAGGCTGAGGGAGCTGGGGTTGTTTAGCCTGGAGAAGAGGAGGCTCAAGGGAGACCTCATTGCTCTCTACAACTACCTGAAGGAAGGTTGTAGCCTGGTGGGGCTTGGTCTCTTCTTTCAGGCAACCAGCACCAGAACAAGAGGACACAGTCTCAAGTTGTGCCAGGGGAGGTTTAGGCTCGAGGTGAGGAGAAAGTTCTTCACAGAGAGAGTCATTCGTCATTGGAATGTGCTGCCCAGGGAGGTGGTGGAGTCACCATCCCTGGAGGTGTTCAAGAGGGGATTGGACGTGGCACTTGGTGCCATGGTTTAGTCATGAAGTCTGTGGTGACAGGTTGGACTTGATGATCTTTGAGCTCTCTTCCAACCTTGGTGATACTGTGATTCTGTGACGGTGACTTTACAATCTCAAAGGTCTCTTCCAACCTCAATAGTTCTGTGATTCTATTCACACATGCTGAAGTCAACAGTGAAATAGACATCTTTTTTTTTTCACAGCTACCATTTAAATATGCTGTCAAGATGAGGCAAGAAAAGCCTCACCTGAGATTTAACAGTGATTTTCTAATGGGCAGGAGCAGCAAAGCACAGAGTTTCATGTCAGCCCCTGGCTGGGTGCTGGAGGATGGGTGCTGCTGCAGCACAGGAGGAAATCTGCCAGCTTTCTCACATCTCACATTTACAGCCCTTACAAATGCAGTTGGACAAGATTGTTTTTTTCTATGTTTCCTTTTCAAATAGTCCAGATCTGACTGAGCGTAATAGAGGATATTTCTCACAGAGGGGAATATGATTTCAAAATTAACATGTTTAAATACAAAATAATCTTGCAGGAGACAAAAATAAATAAATAAATAAGTGTTCTGCTTGAAAGCACAGTATTTATGAAACAGCAGGCCCTTTAGTTACCCTGGAAACTATATTTGTAAAGGGCCACAATTTATATTGTCCCGGAGGCTTTTAACATTTGCATCAAAGCTTCAGAAGATGAGAACTGTCAGTGAGTATTTATTCACATAAAAAAAAAAAAAAAGAGGCAAATTTCATTTGAAGAAGGTTCAGAGGTGTATTTGGCTTTTTTCCCCCTTCCCCTCGCTGACAATAAATGATCTTTCAAGAAGCAAGCCAAAAAAAACCCCAACCAAAACAAAACCCAGGAAGTTTCACTTTTGTGGTGTGTTTATGGAAAGTCAAGAACAACACACTTTCTATGTTGCATTTTGCTGGTCAGAGAATCATAGACAGCTTCTATGTGCACTGGAAGCCCAGAAGGAAACTGTGTCCTGGGCGACATCAAAAGGAGTGTGACCAGAAGGATGAGGAAGGTGATTCTTCCCCCTCTGCTCCACCCTTGTGAGACATCACCTGGAGTACTCCATCCAGTTCTGGTACACCCAACACAAGAAGGACATTGAACATAAACATTGACTGGGTCCAAAGAAGGGCCACAAAGATGATCAGAGGGCTAGAGTACATCTCCTATGGAGACAGCCTGCTTGAGTTGGGGTTGTTCAGCCTGGAGAAGAGAAGGCTACAGGGAGAACTTAGAGCAGCCTTTCAGTCCCTAAAGGCAGATACCAGAAAGCTGTGAAGGGAGTTTTTACAAGGGCTTGTAGTGATAGGATAAGGGGCAATGGTTTTCAGCTGGAAGGGGGGAGATTTAGAGTGAATATTAAGAAGAACTTCTTTATAGTGAGGATGGTGAAAAATTGGAACAGGTTGCCCAGGGAGGTTGTGGATGTCGCCCCCACCCTCACCCACCCCCCCCACTCCCCCACCCCGAGATGCTCAAGGCAAGGATGGATGGGGCATTGAGCAATCTGGTCTAGTGGAAGATGTCCCTGCCTGTGGCAGAAGAGTTGAAGCTCTTTAAAGTCCATTCCAACCCAAATCATTCTATGATTCTGTGATTGTATTCTGTGATTCTAACCAAAGAGAAGGAAAAAAAAAAAAAGAAAGCAACTCCAACAGTTTATGCATATTGATCATCTTCTTTTTATCACTCTTCAGTAACACCCCTGAGGTTACATCCAGAAGCCTCCATCAGGTTAGGCTTGGCAATTGTACAGTAAAGGAGATCTCCTTAGAAATAAAAACATAAAATGTAAAAAGCCAAAATTAAGCAGACAAAAAAAAAAATAGTTTATTGGGGAGACGGAGATTGGAATCAATACGGCTGGCCAATGTGATCGAGTATTGTTCCTTTATTGTTCCAGTGTGCAGGCCTATGATGCAGGCCTGAGGTGCAGGCCTATGGAGCAGGCCTGTAGTGCAAGTATAGCACAGTAAAGTAAAGAAGAACAGGAGACAGGAAAGGCAGAAGTGTGTAGCAAGGAAACTGCTACAACTTATATAAACTCAGAGTGCCCTGTTGACATAGCTCCATTGGTTCCCTCTGAGTGACCACACATTGCACTATTACAGATTATTGGTCCAACTACTAATGACACAACGAGGTTGTTGATGCAGGTGCATGTCCTGTTGTCCCAAGATAACTGTCCATGTTTATAGCTACCAGTGTCTTGTTTTAGTTACATACTGCAGGCACAGCACTGTTTTGCTCCACTGCTAGCTGACTCTGCACTTATGCTGAGCATGGCCTACTGCCATATCAGGCTCTAGGCCTGCACTGCCAGATTGCTCACACTGCTCGTCGCTGGCATTGCCACAATAGTTTAGGTGAAAAACTTAACTGATGAAATTAATTTTAGGAGCAGGGAGAGCTTTATTCTTTTTTCAAGAACTAAAAAAGGCCAATGGCATCCTGGTCTGCATCAGGAAGAGTGTGGACAGCAGGAGCAGACAAGTCATTGTGCCCTTGTACTCAGCATTGGTTAGGCCACACCTTGAATCCTGTGTCCAGTTCTGGGCTCCTCAGTTTAGGAAAGATGTTGAGTTGCTGGAACGTGTCCAGAGAAGGGCAACAAGGCTGGGTATGGGTTTGGAGCACAAGCCCTATGAGGAGAGGCTGAGGGAGCTGGGGTTGCTTAGCCTGGAGAAGAGGAGACTCAGGGGAGACCTTATTGCTGTCTACAACTACTTGAATGGAGGTTATAGCCAGGTGAGGTTTGGTCTCCTCTCCCAGACAACCAGCTCCAGAACAAGAGGACACAGTCTCAAGCTGCACCAGGGGAGGTTTAGGCTGGATGTTAGGAAGAAGTTCTTCATAGAAAGAGTGATTGGCCATTGGAATGAGCTGCCCAGGGAGGTGGTGGAGTCACTGTCACTGGAGGTGTTTAAGAAGAGACTGGATGGGGCACTTGGTTGCATAGTTTAGTTGATTAGATGGTGTTGGGTGATAGGTTGGACTCGAGGATCTCAGAGGTCTTTTCCAACCTGCTTAATTCTATTCTATTCTATTCTATTCTATTCTATTCTATTCTAGTCTGGTCTGGTCTGGTCTGGTCTGGTCTGTTCTAATATTCCTAACCCTTCAGCTGCCATCACAGCTCCACAAATCTGAGTTGTACAAAACACGCTGCAGAAAGAGCCAGTACTTTTTGTGTTCTTTTCTGAATTTAGACACCAGAAAAACGGTCTGTGGAGGAGTCTTGATATGCATACTCAAGCAAACCCACCACTGAAGTCACAGGGTGAATTGCTTATTCCAGAATGAAACAAGACAGCCCTGGAGATACCCTGCATTAATTCTATATCTACACTAATGTCTACACTTGAAAAGTGTAAGGAATGGAAGCTGCACCAAGATCAGTTCCTTTTTTTAGAATAGAATAGAATAGAATAGAATAGAATAGAATAGAATAGAATAGAATAGAATAGAATAAAATAGAATCGACCAGGCTGGAAAAAGCCTTTGAGATCAAGTCCAACCTATCATCCAACACTATCTAATCAACGAAACCATGGCTATCATCCAACATTATCTAATCAACGAAACAAAAAAATGGCACCAAGCACCCCATCCAGTCTCTTCCTAAACTCCTCCAGTGATGGTGACTCCACCACCTCCCTGGGCAGCCCATTCCAATGGCAAATTACTCTTTCTGTGACAAACTTCTTCCTAATATGCAGCCTAACCTAGAGAGTCTTGCAGAAGATGCAGAACTTTATATTTATGGCCTGTTTAATAAAAGAATTCAGAGAAGACATTAAAAAAGGCAGGCTTTTCCCTAGTCATAGAGATGATTTAGGATGAGTTGAGGGAAAATCTTTGAGAGGTCTGTGCAAGAACACTAATGAGGAAAAGAGACAGACAGAATGAGATATTAAGAGTCCTCTGACTCATTTCCTTTGGGAGAGAAAAACTGAATGAGTGAAGAGAAGAAAAAATTAGAAAATAAGCAGAGTACTTCTTTCAATAACTTTCAGAAGAAATCTGTTCTATCTTTGTGTAGGTGATTATACACTTTAGCATTTGCAGTATTTAAATGTCTTATTCAAAGAGCAAAAAGAAAGCACAGTGAAAGACCCAAAAAGGAAAGCAGACAAGTGGAGGGAAATGGTAATTTTTCACAGTCTTTTATAAAACAAAGCCATTGATATTCCCCACTTCATACATTTTTTTCTGTTCTTTGGTCATTTTGATATGTTCTCCTAAAGCATGCTCCAACCATGTGCTATCCTGTTACAACTTTTCCTTCTGAATAACCAGTGACTCCCTTGAGTTTCAGAGAATCATAGAACTGTTGAGGTTGGAAGAGGCTTTTGAGATCTTCAAGTCCAGCCACTCACTCAGGGCTCACGGTACCAGTGCTATTGCTAAGCCACTACCACTTAATCATGTTCCTCAGCACCATATCCAAGCCTTTTCTAAATACATCCAGGGATGGTGATTCCATCACCTCCCTGGGCAGCCTGTTCCAGTGCCTGAGAACCCTTTCTCTGAAGAAATTTTTCCTAATATTCAACCTGAATTTCCCCTGGCATAACTGGAGAGGAGAGGAGAGGAGAGGAGAGGAGAGGAGAGGAGAGGAGAGGAGAGGAGAGGAGAGGAGAGGAGAGGAGAGGAGAGGAGGGAGGGGAGGGGAGAGGAGAGGAGAGGGAGAGGAGAGGAGAGGAGAGGAGAGGAGAGGAGAGGAGAGGAGAGGAGAGGAGAGGGAGAGGAGAGGAGAGGAGAGGAGAGGAGAGGAGAGGAGAGGAGAGGAGAGGAGAGGAGAGGAGAGGAGAGGGGAGGGGAGGAGAGGGGAGGGGAGGGGGAGGGGAGAGGGGAGGGGAGGGGAGGGGAGAGGGGAGGGGAGGGGAGAGGAGAGGAGAGGAGAGGAGAGGAGAGGAGAGGAGAGGAGAGGAGAGGAGAGGAGAGGAGAGGAGAGGAGAGGAGAGGAGAGGAGAGGAGAGGAGAGGAGAGGAGAGGAGAGGAGAGGAGAGGAGAGGAGAGGAGAGGAGAGGAGAGGAGAGGAGAGGGAGAGGAGAGGAGAGGAGAGGGGAGGGGAGGGGAGAGGAGAGGAGAGGAGAGGAGAGGAGAGGAGAGGAGAGGAGAGGAGAGGAGAGGAGAGGAGAGGAGAGGAGAGGAGAGGAGGAGGAGAGGAGAGGAGAGGAGAGGAGAGGAGAGGAGAGGAGAGGAGAGGAGAGGAGAGGAGAGGAGAGGAGAGGAGAGGAGAGGAGAGGAGAGGAGAGGAGAGGAGAGGAGAGGAGAGGAGAGGAGAGGAGAGGAGAGGAGAGGAGAGGAGAGGAGAGGAGAGGAGAGGAGAGGAGAGGAGAGGAGAGGAGAGGAGAGGAGAGGAGAGGAGAGGAGACCAGGTTGGAAGAGACCTTTGAGATCATTGTGTCCAACCCATCAACCAATCCAACCCACCTAAACAACTAAATCATGGCACCAAGCACCCCATCAAATCTCCTCCTGAACACCTCCAATGATGGTGACTCCACCAGCCGCTTCAACTTTTCCTGTAACTTTCTGCATGTGAGGAGAGAGCCCCCCTACTTGATTCCAACCTCCTTTCAATCAGTTGTAGAGGGCAATGAGATCCCCCCATCAGCTTCCTCTTCTAAGCAACTCCAGTTTCCACAGCTGCCTCTCAAAAGACTTGTGTTTGAGGCACTTCATCATATTCATTGTCCTTCTCTAGACATGTTCTAGCACCTCAGTGTCCTTCTTCACAATGCCTTTCCTTCAGCACATAACTGAACCCAGTATTCACTACCTTGAGTCCTGTGTCCAGTTCTGGGCTCCTCAGTTTAGGAAAGATGTTGAGTTGCTGGAATGTGTCCAGGGAAGGGCAACAAAGCTGGGGAGGGGTTTGGAGTACAAGCCCTATGAGGAGAGGCTGAGGGAGCTGGGGTTGCTTAGCCTAGAGAAGAGGAGGCTCATGGGAGACCTTATTGCTGTCTACAACTACCTGAAGGGAGGTTGTGGGAATCTCTTCTCCCATGCGGCCAGCACCAGAACAAGAGGACACAGTCTCAAGCTGCACCAGGGGAGGTTTTGGCTAGATGTTAGGAAGAAGTTCTTCACAGAAAGAGTGATTGGCCATTGGAATGGACTGCCCAGGGAGGTGGTGGAGTCACCATCACTGGAGGTGTTTTGAAAGAGACTTGATGGGGTGCTTGGTGCCATGGTTTAGTTGATTAGAGAGTGTTGGATGATAGGTTGGACTCAATGATCTCGAAGGTCTTTTCCAACCTGGTTAATTCTGTTCTACTCTATTCAAGGTGTGGCCTCACCAGTGCATAGCAAACGGGGGCAATCACATCCCTGGACCTGCTGGCCACACTATTCCTGATCCAGGCCACAATGCTGTTGGCCTTTTTGGCTACCTGAGCACATTGCTGGTTCTTGTTCAGCTAACCATCAAGTAACACCCCTAAGTGTTCACTGAGCAGCTCCCCAGCCACTCTGCTCCAAGACTGTAACATTGTGTGAGGTTGTTGTAGCCCAAGTGCAGCACTCAACCTTGTTGAATCTCCCAACTTGGTTAGGTACACTTATCTTACACCTATCACTTTTATCTTGGAGACCTAATTGTGGCCTTCCAGTATCTGAAGAGGGCCTACAAGAAGGCTGGTCAGGGGCTTTTTAGAGTGTCAGGGACTAGGGGGAATGGAGCAAAACTAGAAGTGAGTAGATTCAGATTGGATGTTAGGAAGAAGTTCTTCAACATGAATGTGGTGAGACACTGGCACAGATTTCCCAGGGAGGTGGTGCAAGCTCCATCCCTGGAGGTTTTTAAGGCCAGGCTAGCCTGATCTAGTGTGAGGGGTCCCTGGCCATGGCAGGGGGATTGGAACTAGATGATCTTTGAGGTCTTTTCCAACCCTGACAATTCTGTGATTCTATGATCTCATGGAGCAAAAGAAAAAAAAGAAGCCAAAAGTCTCTGTGGTTAAATCAGTGTACTGCCTTCAGAAAGCCTGTTAGTATATCTTTAGAATTAGCTAACAGAAATGAAAATAATCAGCATTTAAGGGTTGTATTCATACTTCAGATTTCTTATTGCTTAGGGTTATTTCTTACCATTATCACAATTAAAATGCAGTATGTTCTGGCAGAACTCCATTCAACGTGCACCAGCACAGGTTAGGGGTTGGTATGCCAGAAGGTAGCTCCATGGAGAAGGAACTGGGAGTCTTGCTAGACAAGAAGTTCACCAGGAGCAAGTAGTGTGCTCTAGTGGCCAAGAAGGCAAATGGTGTGCTGCTCAAGTTTCTACTCTCACTCTATTTTGCCCTAGTCAGGCCACATCTGGAGTATTGTCCCCAGCTCTGGGCTCCTGAGTTCATGAGAGAAAGGGAACTGTTGGAGAGAGGCCAGTGGAGGATACAAAGATGCTGAGGGTACTGGAGCATCTCTGTGAGGAGGAGAGGCTGAGAGCCCTGGGGCTGTTTAGGCTGGAGAAGAGCAGCCTGAGAGGGAATCTTCTCAAAGCTGATCTATAGCCAAACAGTGGGGATTGTGAGGGCTGGTCTGGGCTCTTTTCAGTGGTGCCCAGTGATAGGGCAAGGGGCAGTGGACACAACTAGGACTCAGGAAGTTCCACTTCAACATAAAGAAAACTTTTGCTGTGAGTGCACTGGAGCACTGGAGCAGGTTGGTCATTCCAAACCTGCCCGGATATTGCCATCTTGGGAATCCTGCTCTGGATGAATAATACCTGGAGGCCCCTTCCAACCCCTCCCCTACTGAGATTTTGTGATTTTTTGGATCTTTATCTCAAAATTATGTCTGGGATACAAAATTATAACAAATAGTCCGTAAATTATACAAATTGTGGCTGATTACTTCAAAAACGTATCTGCAGCTTTACTTTGCCAAGACAGAAAAAAATGATGTGAAACAATTCCAGCTGCTACGGGGAAATATATAAGATGAATAGACGTTCATTGTTGTTCACAGCAGAGGCCAAGGGGAGACTTTCTTGCTCTGTACAGCTCCCTGAAAGGAGGTTGGAATGAGGTGATTGTTGGTCTCTTCTCACATGGAACTAGTGATAGGATAGGATAGGATAGGATAGGATAGGATAGGATAGGATAGGATAGGATAGGATAGGATAGGATAGGATGGGATGGGATGGGATGGGATGGGATGGGATGGAATGGAATCAACCAGGTTGGAAAAGACCTTCAAAATCATCAACTCCAACCTATCATCCAACACTAGTTAATCAACTAAACCATGGCACCAAGCACCCCATCCAGTGTCTTCCTAAACACCCCCAGTGATGGTGACTCCACCACCTCCCTGGGCAGCCATTCCAATGGCCGATCACTCTTTCTATGAAGAATTTCTTCCTAACATCCAGCCTAAACTTCCCATGGTGCAGCTTGAGACTGTGCTTTAGGTAAACAGGATTTCATCTACATCTGCTTCTGTGAATAAGAAAGCAGCTAAGGCAAGTATATTGTAAAAATGTGTAAGTGGCTCATAAACCTGCTCCATTTAGCTGTAACACGAAATGCCCTCACACATTTTTGAGCATCCTGCCACAAGTCATGCAGACCAGAGGAAAAGTCATCCCAAAGTCATTATGAAAATGAAAATGTGGCAGTGTGGCTTAGGCCGGAGTATGCATACATATTTTAAACTCTTCCTTGGGGTTTTAGGATGCTTAAGATGAAGTCTGCTTTATCGAAGTCTGCTTTATCAAAATCTTGTCCCAGGCAACTGCACCTGGAGTCAGGAGACTCACAATCTATTCTGATTGACCCCTGAATTTTGGTAAATTGTGTTGCTTCTTTCTCTCTAGTTTGTTTTTTTCTGTTCCTTTGCCATGTCTATGAGAACACAATGGATTGTCTGTTATTTGTGCACTTGTACAGAAGTCAAGAAGATAATCAGAGCTGACACTGGTAGTCATCACCATAACATCAATGGCAAATCATAACAAGACAAGATGAATTTCAGCCTGGAAATTGATATATAAGGTTCATCAGTGATGCCTTGTCTGCTTGGTGCTACAGTTTTCTTAGCTGCAAAAAGAAAAAAAATAGCACCTTAAGCAAGCAGTGCTGTCCTGAAACACTACTGCAAAATCCCACTGGTTTCAGGCTATACAAGTAGTCTGGTTAGCACTGCATCATTCATTTTCAGCAAGAGCTCTTCTGTTTGCCATGCATTTGATTCATGACCTCTTTATTTGAAGGCACGCAACAGCAGCACTATGCAAGCCACAGAATCATAGAATGGTTTGAGTTGGAAAGGATCTTAAAGATCATACAGCTCCCACCACCTGCTGTGGGCAGGAATTCTTCCCACTAGACCAGCTTTCTCAAAGCCCAGTCCAATCTGGTCTTAAACACTCTGAGAGATGAGGCATCCACAGCTTCTCTCTGCAACCCAATCCAGCATCTCATCAGCCTCACTGCAAAGATGATATTACAAGACATAGCAAATATGATATAAAGTCCTCTTCCTGAAAGACACTGCAAGACAAATCTAGATTCTATCTAGAATGATAGAATCTTACAACCATTAAGGTTGGAAAAGACCTCTAAGATCATTGAGTCCAACTATAATCCCGCTACCATCACCACTAAACTATATCCTGAATGCTTCTTGAACACCTCCATGGATGGTGACTCTACCACCTCCCTGGGCAGTCTGTTCCAATGCCTGACCACTCCTACAGGAAAGAATTTTTTCCTAATATCCAATCAAACCTTCCATGGAACAATTTCAGGCCATTTCTTCTTGTTGTATCACCTGATAATAAGGAGAAGAGGCTGATCCCCACCTCACTCCTACCTCCTTTCAGGGACTTGTAGAGAGCAATGAGGTGTCCCCTCCATCTGCTCTTCTCCAGTCTAAACAACCTTAGTTCCTTCAACCACTCCTCATGATACTTGTTCTCTAGGCCCTTCACCAGCTTTGTTACCCTTTACACTGGTTGCTCATTTCTATTCCTTTTCTTGCCAGCACACAGGCAAGTGTGAACAAGAGTAGCAAACTTCTTCACCCAGGAATCCATCTGACAAGGCTGCTTCTGCTACTCATTAGGCCTCTAGTCCATTTAGTGCAATGCTTCAGCTGTGTTTGGGTGGTGAGAATGAGTGAACAGGGGTGCACATCCATATCCAGACATGTGGTGGAGACTCCATCCCTGGAGACTCCATCCCTGGAGACATTCAAGGTCAAACTTCATGGGGCCCTGAAAAACCTGATCAGGTTGGAGATGTCCCTGCTTACTGCAAGGTGATTGGAGAAGATAGAAGAATAGACTAGACTAGACTAGACTAGAATTAACCAGGTTGGAAAATACCTTTGAGATCATCAAGTCCAACCTATCATCCAACACTATCTAATCAAATAAACCATGGCACCAAGCACCCCATCCAGTCTCTTCCTAAACACCTCCAGTGATGGTGACTCCACCACCTCCCTGGGCAGTCCATTCCAATGGCCAATCACTCTTTCTGTGAAGACCTTTCTTGTCCCCTTGAGCCTAAACCTCCTCTGGCACAGCTTGAGAGACTGTGTCCTCTTGTTCTGATGCTGGTTGTCTGGAAGAAGAGACCAACCCCCACCTGGCTACAACCTCCCTTCAGGTAGTTGTAGAGAGCAATAAGGTCTCCTCTGAACCTCCTCTTCTCCAGGCTAAGATGAGCCTCAAGGGTCCCTTCCAACCCGGTGAATTCTGTGATCCACAGAACTACTGTCTTCCATGGTTGTGATGGCTTAAAATGTGGCCTGAGAGTAAAACTAGCCCATGAACAGCTGCTTTGAGAAACCCAGAAGCAAATAACCAGCCTTTCATTATTTGCCTAACCCTAATCACTTGCCTACGATACTTCCTTCCTGCTAGACTCTGGTATCTGATGTTTGTGGAGTCTGAACAAAGTCCAGGCACTGATGCTGAGCACCAGAGATTTCTGATTCCTGTTCAGAAGCTATTACTTGAGCATCACATGTATCCTGTTATCTGACCTGTGTGCTAGCACTTGTACACCACTTTATAATCCACAGGGAGGTGAGATCATGACAGAGGTGGCTGTGTCACCAAGGTGAACCTGGCTGTGTGAGAGTTTGTAAGCCTATGCAACTAAGCTTGACTGCCACACTCCCAGGTGGGGCAGTATGGGGTGTTACCCACCCTTACCAAAGGCACTGGCACAACTGACCTGGAATGGAAGGAGTAACCCCACAGTGTAAAAAGCAAATGCAGCATAACTTGATGCCCCAAGTTGTGTCACTAAGGCTCTCCTTTTCTGAACACAAAGAGCTATGTTCTGGTTTCCTTGAGTCAGAATGCATTAGCTGGAGCTCCTGTCCTGTTTGCAGACATTCTATCGTTGGCACAAACATGAGTTATGGTTTGAACATGGAACATCCCACACTGAGAACAGTGTGCTTCAGACCCCAAGGACATCATCAACAGGCTGGTGCAGAAAGCAGATTGCTTCTTGTCTTTGGTATTATGTTTGGCTGACACTGACAATCTACTGCGTCCGTCAGTTTAACAAGGACTAAATTAATCCACAAAGTGGAAGATGGAACCAGGCCTCAGATGTTTATTAACTGTTCAAAGAAATTCTTGTTTGTGTTTACATCTTGGTAATTCTGGCTTGAAAAAAAAATAAATAATTCCCTCTATTCTTCACAGCACTCATGTGCTGGACTAGAAATGCACCCCAGAAGAGAGTTCAGGAGATGTGCAAGACATGAAGCATAGATAATGGACTATATATGAGTATTAAATCCTCACCATTACAAAGACCAGTAACCCTAAGCAAACTTTAAAAGGTAACCTTTGGGGCACATAAGACATTTTGTTGAGGAAGACAATTTCTGCCCAGTTTAGGTTTTACATCTTTTGCCCAAGAGGACAATAACAACCCCATTGTTATGATCAGTAACCCAAGCTCAGTGCTTCAGCAGATGACTTGATGATCTTTGAGGTCTTTTCCAAACTTGGTGATTCTGTGATTCTGTGAATGTGGTGGTGTAAGGTCTTAGGCTGGACTTGGTGATCTCAGAGGTCTTTTCCAGCCTCAGTGATTCTGTGTGATTCTGTGACCCTACTCGAGAAATGAGGCTTTGGAAGTAAGGTTCATCAGTGTAGACTGATGAGACAGATGAAGTCCTAGGACTGAATGTGCAGCCTTAGGGACATTAGGAAAGATGAACCCCCTTTATTGTAGAAGGAATTTCCCACTTTTGTAGCTGGTTGATGTTCTCTTTTGGGAGATGTTCAGTAGAGGTCATTGCACCAAGAACTGCAGCAGTCAGCACAAAACTGGCTGGTTCCACAAAAGCAGCAGCAAAGAAAAAAAGCAACCAAGCAAAACATTTTTTTGACTATTAAGTCCTCTGATGACAAGCTATCAATGCTATAAATTATCAGTTAAGGACAGAGAATAACTCTTAGCTTTGCAAGAGGTCATTGCCTATCTCAGTACTGCTCATCCCAACTGTAAAATAAAAATTTCTCCTGCTCTGAACAACACTGGTTCTGCTCATTCCTGTGCCTTCCCATCTCACTCTCTGCTCGGTGAGGCACTTTCTGCAGCTGAGGGCAGATTTATACAGGCAGTGGCTGCTGCTAGTAGTGACAAAACTGATAGGGAGAGTTAGTACCAAGGATTGGGGTGCAGACCAAGGGCACTGCTACATCTTGTGTGCCACTTTAAGGGGCATGAAGGAAAAGGCTGCAGCTGCAGGGGTGGACAGGACAGGTGCAATCAAGACACCAAAGTCAAGTTCTCTTCTTTAATGGCCAGGATCCTTTGTCTTTGAAAAACTGACCCATGAGTTTCTGATTCCATTCCAGAATCCCGTTGCTGAGTTTGGTTTTCATCTGCTACTCAGTCTAGCTGGGACTTTTCCCACAGCATCAGTGGTGACAGTTGTGACTAATTGTCATCAGGGGTTGGGTCTGATATTGGTTTTGTATATATTTTTGTCTATTTAATTGGATTATTCTTATTTCCACCTCAGCTGGTTTAGTTTCTTTCTCACCCCATCAGTCAGTCTCCCTTACTCCCTTTCTCTCCCCTTTGGAAAGCAGAGGTCTTCATAGATAGTCTCTGCCATTAGTTAGTGGCCAGTCCAGCCCTGACCTTTGACACAACTGTAAATACTAAGAAATATCTCCACATATTTCCCTAAAACTCAAAGGAACATTTTTCAAGTCCCTTGCCCACAGCCAAGATAAGAAAATCATACAGCTTGTTCTATACATTACCCACCAAACAAATGTACAAATAATGCAAGATTTCAACCTGGAGAAGAGAAGGCACCAAGCAGACCTCAGAGCAGCCTTCCAGTACCTGAAGGGGACTACAAGAAAGCTGAAGATGGACTTTTTACAAGGGCGTGTATTGAGATAACAAGGGATAATGGGCTTGAGCTGGAAGAGGGGAAATTTGGACTGGGTATTAGGGAGGAATTATTTACAGTGAGGGTGGAAGACACTGGAACAGGTTGCCCAGGGAGGCTGTGGATGTCCTCTCCCTGGAGGTGTTGAAGACAAGTCTAGATGAAGCCTTTAGCAAACTGGTCTAGCGGAAGGTGTCCCTGCCTATGGGGACATCCTGTGATGCTCTGATTCTATGAGTGGCACTAAATAGAGAGCATTCAGGAACTCATTCACAGTTCCCCAACTGTTTCTATCAGACATCAACTAAGACTTTGAAATCATGCTGTAGAGATAAAAAAGCCATGTCAAAAATTTTTACTGGTCACCATCTGCTGCATTACAAATTCAGCAATAGCAATGGAACTGGTTAACTCTCCAGCATATGAAGCTTACTCTCTCCTCTTAAACATAGAATCATAGACTCATAGACTCATAGAATCAATAAGGTTGGAAAAGACCTCAGAGGTCATCAAGTCCTACCTATCACCCAACACCTCATGACTAACTAAGCCATGGCTACAAAGTGCCACATCCAATCCCCTCTTGAACACCTCCAGGGACAGTGAATCCACCACCTCCCTGGGCAGCACATTCCAATGGACAACAGCTCTTTCTGTGAAGAACTTCCTCCTCACTTCAAGCCTAAATCTCCCCTGGTGCAGCTTGAGACTGTGTCCTCTAGTTCTGATGCTGGTTGCCTGGGAGAAGAGACCAACCCCCACCTGGCTACAACCTCCCTTTAGGTAGTTGTAGAGAGCAATAAGGTCATCATGTCTTTCAGAGAAGGTGTCCTGGTTTAAGGCCAGACAGATCCTCTATTGCCCCTGAGAGGGGCAAAAGAATGACACTCACACAAATGGATTGGAAAGTGATGGAAAGTTTAAATGGAAAATGCAATTGGTATTTTGCAGGAATTGCAAAGCATAGTGGCAAAGACATCCCAAAGCATACAGAGTCCCTTACAGCAAACCCAAAGGCCTCCCAACACTCCCCATTTCCCCACCTGAGGGTATACCCAAAACCCCCCTGGGCTCTTTCTTCTGCCCACCCCCCCCACCCCAGCCCTGCTAGGCTAGTCTCAGGCTGGCCAGGTCTGAGACTCTGCTCCCTTTCTCTTCCTGGCATTAGACCTAGCCAGGCTTAAGAGTCCTTGAGATACTCCCCCACTATTACCTGATATGGAGCACCTCCCACGGGAGTAGAGGGGGAAGAAAGAGGAAGAGAAAGACTTTGCAGATGGATTTATAGGGTACAGGATTTATGGGTGGAAATATGCTGTTTCCTATGTCCACCTTATTGGGTTGGACACTAGGGATGCCGGAGGTGTAAGTGATGTGGCAGTAACATGAGACACCGAGCCTAAACTGCCACAGGAGGATATTCCACATGCTCTTATGAGAGGAACATGCACTTTCAGTTGGAAAAGCATATTACCCTCCTAGCAAAGCCGTTTCAGCTGCCTGTGTTAATGGAAACCAATACTGTGAAGTGCTGTTTAGAAGAGGAATCCCCACTTCAAGGCTGTGGTTTCTTCAAAGGGAAAAAACAGATCTTTTCTGGCAACATAAGCAAGGAGAAATGGACTATTGATAAAGCTTTTATTTTGACTAACAGATGAGGCAAATTAACTCAGCTGCAATCTCTTCAATCTACTGCTGCCTAAAAATAGAGAAAGAGCAGCATGAAGAAGGGCAAATAAGCTCATGTGAACTTTCCTTCCATCTGAGGGAACTCAAGCAGTTATCACTCGCCACTGTCATTTCCGTAACTGTGGGTGGGAAGAGGAAACTCACACTCTGAACACTCAGTTTGTTTCTCTGTTTAGAAATCATTATTATTCCTTGTATCTCAAAGTACAGATAAATGACAGATCCTAGAGCACTCATCATAGCTAATCCAATCATAGACTTAAAACCCAGGTTTCTTCAATTCCCACAGCTCTACAACAGCTGGTTTATTTTCAACCAGCATGGATCAGTAAAGACACTGGAACATCTGCCTCTTCTCATCCAACCTAAACCTCCCCTGGCCCAACTTGAGGCCATTTATTCAAGCTGCACCAGGGGAGGTTTAGGCTGGATGTTAGGAAGAAATTCTTCACAGAAAGAGTGATTGGCCATTGGAATGGGCTGCCCAGGAAGGTGTTTAGGAGATTTGATGGGTGCTTGGTGCCATGGTTTAGTTCATTAGATGGTGTTGGATGATGGGTTGGACACAATGATCTTGAAGGTCTCTTCCAACCTGGTTTATTCTATTCTATTCTTGTAGTGAAGACCCCATAACTGAACCCAGTACTCAGGGTGTGGCCTCACCATGGCTGAATACAGTGCTCTATTTCTTGTCTCACTTTATTGCCTGCCTCACAGCCAGACAAGAGTCACATTTCTGAGATTTTTTACTGTTTCAAATCCTGCTGGAGGAAACAGCTTTCCTGTCCAGATGATGTGTTGGGTGAATTTAGTTCTGTCAGGAATCAGCACATATGACAAGTTCATGCAAAATAAATATCCCAGCATTTTATTGATTGTAAATTTCTAGGAATTAAAATTTATCCCACATTATTTCCTAGGGAGGCAGTGGAGTCACCATCCCCAGAGGTGTTCAAGGAATGTGTGGACATGGCAGTCTGGGACATGGTTTAATGGCCATGATGGTCTTAGATAGCACTGGGTAGGCCACACCTCGAGTACTGTGTCCAGTTCTGGGTCCCTCAGTTTAGGAAAGATGTTGACTTGCTGGAACATGTCCAGAGAAGGGTAACAAAGCTGGGGAGGGGTTTGGAACACAAACCCTATGAGGAGAGGCTGAGAGAGCTGGGGTTGATTAGCCTGGAGAAGATTAGGCTCAGGGGAGACCTTATTGCTGTCTACAACTACCAGAAGGGAGGTTGTAGAGAGGCAGGGTCTGGTCTGTTCTCCCAGGCAACCACCACCAGAACAAGAGGACACAGCCTCAAGCTGTACCAGGGGAGGTTCAGACTGGATGTTAGGAAGAAATTCTCTATTCTATCCTATCCTATCCTATCCTAGTTTAATGGTTGGATTCAATGATCTTAGAGGTCTTTCCCAGACAAAACAATTCTATGATTCTGTTTCAGAGGTTTGTTGTTTTTTTTAATAGGTTGCTTTACCATGCAGGAGTGAAGCACCAACATCATTCACAGCTGGATTCTATGATTCTATGAATTAATCTCTGGATTTCCAGAGGGCAGACTTCAGGCTACTCAAGGAACTAATTCAGAGGGTTCCTTGGGATAAAGCCCTTAAAAACAAAGGGGTCCAGGAGAGAGGATGTTGCTAGGTCTTGTAGGAAGAAAATTAGGGTGGCAAAAGCACATTTGGAGCTTAGACTGGCCTCTGCTGTGAAGGACAACAAAAAGTCCTTCTATAAATACATTAATAGCAAGAGGAAGGGCAGAGACAACCTCCACTCCTTGGTGTACATGGAGGGGAACGTTGTGACAAGGGATGAGGAAAAGGCAGAGTTATTTAACACCTTCTTTGCCTCAATTTTTACTAGCAGGACAGAATGTCTTTCAGACAGCTGGCCTCCAGAGCTGGCAGAAGGAGCCAGGGAGCAGCATACTTTTCCACTGTTCCAAAATGGGGTAGTTGGTGATCTGCTCAGCTGCTTGGATCCCCACAAGTCCATGGAACCAGATGGGATCCATGCTAGGGTGCTGAGAGAGCTGGCAGAGGAGCTGGCCAAGCCACTCTCCATCATTTTTCATCAGTCCTGGCTCACTGGAGAGGTCCCAGAGGACTGGAAGCTGGCCAACGTGGTGCCCATCCACAAGAAGGGCTGGTTGGATGAGCCAGGGAATTATAGGCATGTCAGCCTGACTTCAGTGCCAGGCAAGATCATGGAACAGGTCATCCTGAGTGCAATCACAGAGCACTTAGAGGATGGCCAAGGGATCAGGCTCAGCCAGCATGGATTTAAGAAGGGCAGGTCCTGCCTGACCAACCTGATCTCCTTCTATGATCAGGTGACCCGCCTGGTGGATGTGGGGAGGCCTGTGGATGTAGTTTACCTGGACTTCAGCAAGGCCTTTGACACCGTCCCCCATAGCAAACTCCTGGCCAAGCTGTCAGCCCATGGCTTAGACAGCAGCACTCTGAGCTGGGTTAGGAACTGGCTGGAGGGCCGAGCCCAGAGAGTGGTGGTGAACGGTGCTGCATCCACCTGGCAGCCAGTCAGTAGTGGAGTCCCCCAGGGAACAGTGCTTGGCCCCATCCTCTTTAACATCTTTATTGATGATCTGGATGAGGGCATTGAGTCCATCATCAGTAAATTTGCTGACGACACCAAGCTGGGGGCAGGAGTTGATCTGCTGGAGGATAGAGAGGCTCTGCAGAGAGACCTCGACAGGCTGGACAGATGGGCAGAGTCCAACGGCATGAGATTTAACACATCCAAGTGCCAGGTTCTGCACATCGGCCACAACAACCCCATGCAGAGCTACAGGCTAGTGTCAGAGTGGCTGGAGAGCAGCCAGGCAGAGAGGGACCTGGGGGTGCTGGTTGATAGTAGGATGAACATGAGCCTGCAGTGTGCCCATGTGGCCAGGAGGGCCAATGGCCTCCTGGCCTGCATTAAGAACAGTGTGGCCAGCAGGAGCAGGGAGGTCATTCTGCCCCTGTACACTGCACTGGTTAGGCCACACCTCAAGTACTGTGTCCAGTTCTGGGCACCTCAGTTTAGGAAGGACGTTGACTTGCTGGAATGAGTCCAGAGAAGGGCAACGAAGTTGGTGAGGGGCTTGGAACACAAGCCCTTATGAGGAGAGGCTGACAGAGCTGGGGTTGCTTAGCCTGGAGAGGAGGAGACTCAGGGGTGACCTTATTGCTCTCTACAACTACCTGAAGAGGGGTTTTAAACAGGCAGAGGTTGGTATCTTCTCCCAGGCAGCCAGCACCAGAACAAGAGGACACAGTCTCAGGCTGTGCCAGGGGAGGTTCAGGCTGGAAGTCAGGAGGAAGTTTTACACAGAGAGAGTGATTGCCCATTGGAATGGACTGCCCGGGGAGGTGGTGGAATCGCGATCACTGGAGGTGTTCAGGAGGAGACTTGACAGGGTGCTTGGTTGCATGGGTTAGTTGATTAGGTGGTGTTGGATGATAGGTTGGACACGATGATCTTGAAGGTCTCTTCCAACCTGGTCTATTCTATTCTATTCTATTCTATTCTATTCTATTCTATTCTATTCTATTCTATTCTATTCTATTCTATTCTAATCAGAACATGGAACCTGCATGAAGCTATGCCCTACCTTTGCCATGCTCAGAAATTACTTTCTAACAGTTATTCCATATCGGCACAACAAAAAGCTTGCAAGCAAAAAGGGAATGGTGCTGTTCTGACTCTTTTTCCTCTTTCCACACACACCTCCTGCATTTAGTGATGTTCTGTGTTATTTTATTCCTGGAGGGAAGGCAGGGGTAATGGATCTACACTGAAAGAAAGAGATAAGAAAAAAAAATAGAAAGGAAACTTCTGCTTTAGTTAGTAAGGACCATCTAATAGAGACATGCAGACATTTGGGGCTCTGCTTAAAAGAGATGAAAAGAAATGGAAACATGCACCAGCTCAATGTTGTGTTACACTGCACTGCAATAACCACTGGGGAAAACTAGATAGGGAGGAAAAAAATAACTTCAAGTGAAGAACACATCAAGGACAACTATTCCCAGAGAGAGAGAAAGAAAGAGGGGGAAGAGGGGAGTGAGGAGAAAGGAGGGGAAGAGGGGAAAGAGAAAGGAAAGGGAAAGGAAAGGGGAAGGGGAAGGGGGGAAGAGGGAGAAGGGGAAGAGGAGGAGGAAGAGGAAGGTTTGAAATGTGCTAATACACCCCACTATCAGAAATCATTAATTTAGGACATTTTACAACTGTAGGGCATTACCATCCTGGACAGGAGATTCTGAGTCACTCTCTTGTTTTCCAGGTCTCAAGCACACAGGTGCATCTTTCCTTGGTTTTGGGATCCAGATGGTGTTTTTTTCCTGTCCCTCTCTTTGTGTTTCATATATATACTGATATAATCTGATACTTTCATAGTGGAGGAGTAAAATATTCTTGTAAATCAACTAAGAGAACTCTGCCTTATTCTTCCCTCCCTGTCTTATCTCTTGGTAAGAGGAAGGGTTAGGGGAAAGGGGAAGAGTTAGGGGAAGAGGAAGGGTTAGGGGAAGGGTTAGGGGAAGGGGAAGGGGAAGGGGAAGGGAAAGGGGAAGGGAAAGGGAAAGGGAAAGGGAAAGGGAAAGGGAAAGGGAAAGGGAAAGGGAAAGGGAAAGGGGAAAGGGGAAAGGGGAAAAGGGAAGGAAGAGAAGCCCTCAATAACATATCCCATGGAAGCCTCAAAGATCTTTAAACACCAGTTAGAAACCTCTGAGCTTGGAGCTGCACAAACACGTATGAAAGCTGCTTTTTCACACCATAAGCACATAAATTAAATGAAGCCCCTAATTGCTAACATTCCACACAATATTTTGCTATCAGCCAGGGTCTAGATGATAAAATGTTACCATTTTGAAATGAAGCCACCATTTGGCCCACTATGTTAGCATTAAAACAGAAGTAGTAATAAGACACAAGGAGACAGTCTAAATCTCACACATATTAGCAAGGACTGCAAACATACAGCCCTGTAATACTATATTGCCATTGCTATATAGGAAACCTTAGGCTTTGCACTGATTTTCAAGAACCATTAAGGTTAGAAAAGCCCTCTAAGATCATCAGGTCCAACCTTCTACCCAACACATCCATGACCACTAGATAAAGTCTTGAAGATCCACACCTATGCAGTTTTGTAACACCTCCGGGGACGGTGACCTGAGCAGCTTATTCCAATGCCTGACCAATCTTTCAATGAAGAAATTGTTCCTAATATCCAGCCGAAATGTCCCCAAGCACATTTTGAGGCAATTATCTTTCCAGATAAAAATTGCTCTTCAAAGCTCTCACCAGCTTTGTGCCCTTCTCTGGACATGTTCCAGCACCTCAATGTCTGTCTTAGACTGCTGTGCCCAGAACTGGACACAGTACTGATGGTGCAGCCTCACCCATGCTGACTGCAGGGGCACACTCACTTCCTTACTCCTGCTGGCCAAAACATTTTTTATCCAGGCCAGGATGCTGTTGGCCTTCCTGGCCATCTGAGCACGCTGCTGGCTCAAGTTTTGCAAGATCTCTGGAGTGAGCCATGCCAGGCTTCTTCTGGGCTAAAACTTCAGGTTCTCAAGGCTACACATTTTTGACCTCTCTGCACTCTGCTTTATCTGTTTTAAACATAATAGCAGCTTTCTCCTCATTCACCAGACATCTGTAGCTAATTTGTGTTACTACTACGGATCTTTTTATGCTAGCACAACAGTTTTATGACTATAACATGATGATATAGAGTGAATAAATATAGACTTATGGCCTTGAGACATGGAGAAGCAGAAGATGGCATAGAGGAGTGCAGGCCTGGGATTACAAGAGATAGGACATTGGTACTGATGAGATTGCTCAGCCTGGAGAAGAGAAGATTCCAGGGAGGCCTAGCAGCAGCCTTCCAGTACCTGCAGGAGGCCTACAAGAAGGCTGGAAAGGTACTGTTTAAAAAGGGCTGTGGTGATGGGACAAGGCACAATGGTTTTAAATCACAGAAGAGTAGTTTTAGGCTGGACAATAGGAGGAAGTTCTTTATCATAAGGGTAGTGGAATGCTGGAACAGGTTGTCCAAGGAGGTAGTTGAGGCCCCATCCTTGGAGATATTCAAAGTCAGTCTTGAAGGAGCTCTGTGCAACCTGATCTAATAGATGATGTCCCTGCTTACTGCTGGGGAGTTGGACTAGATGACCTTCGGAGGTCCCTTCCAACCCAACCCATTCTGTGATTCTATAATATCTGTAGCTATATATAAAAGACTCAACAATGGTCAATTAAAGAATGCAGACCTCAAGTCGCCCATGGGCTAGCCATGGACTGCAGACCATCAGCAGCTCCGAGTCATCCAGGACAGCTGACAGGTGTATCCCACCATCAGCATCACACTCAGTATAAAAGAGGAAGTTTGTTGTGGACAAAGGAAATTTATGGTAGAGTCTTCTGCTTGGGCTCCTCTTTCTTCTCCTGCTCTTGAAGACTGTGTTCCTGTTTAGTGTGACTGCTTTTCTTTTGCAGGGCTGAGTATAGCTTTGGACACTTTGCATTGACATTGGTACCAGTTTGGCTACTTCATTCAATATGTTTTCTTTTCAACCTGTGGGTCACCTTCTCCTTTTCCAGGTGCCCCTTCTCTGCTGGGGAAGGGTCATTGGGTGATAAAGCAACTATTCCAGTTTAGCACCAGATATGGGCTAAACATAGACAAGATGTAACAAAGAACAAGCATTTAGCATGCATAAAAAGAACAATTTATAGCATATTTAGAGACAACACAGAGCTGTAGACCAATCAAAAAAAGCAAAAGGTATGTTAAGAAACCATATGAATTTGTCTCCAAGTGGGCCTTAAGCAAAGAAGAAACCATTAACATGAACATTCCTTTCCTTTCAGTCAAGGATTCCAGATGCTGCCAAGACAGGTAACACCACCAGCAGAATGAAGCTACCGATGTTAAGACTTGGAGAAATGGGGAAGGGTGAGCAGGACATCAGTGAAGGAGGGTAGAAACTGAGTGCCCATGCGAAGGCTATATGAGAAGTCATTGCAAAAACCTGCCATGAGAAAAATCGAATCCTTATACAGTCTTGAACATGGTGACAGTAACCTGCTATTGGTGTTGTTTGGAAACCAGGGAAAGAAGATTAGCAGATTCAGCAGTCTGCAGACTCCAAAAGCCAGGAGTACATTAATCTCCATGTGGAAAATGACACTGAGCTCTCCATTCCAGAGAAAATCTTATACTTAGCCCTTTTATCTAAGGGATGATGGTCAACACCTGGCAATTCCCCTGCCACAAATGAAGATTAAAATCCAACTTTAACTAGACAAAGGAAAAAAAAAAAAAAAAAAGTCTAAATTACTAAATGTCACCATAAAGTGAAAGGGATTTTTGCCCAGGGAGGTGGTGGAGTCACCGTCTCTGGAGGTGTTCAAGAGGTGATTGGACATGGCACTTGAAGCCATGGTTTAGTTAATCATGAGGTGTTGGGTGACAGGTTGGACTTGATGATCTCTGAGGTAATTTCCAACCTTATTGATTCTATGATGAAAGTTACACAGGGGTGCTGAGAACCATCCATAGATCCATAGCACATCCATAGATGTGTTAGAATAAAAGGGAATGGAATGGAAGGGAATGGAATGGAATAGAATAGAACCGAACTGAACCAGATTGGAAGACACCTTCGAGATCATCGTGTCCAACCCATCATCCAACACCATCTAATCAACTAAACCATGGCACCAAGCACTCCATCAAGTCTCTTCCTAAACACCTCCAGTGATGGTGACTCCACCACCTCCCTGGGCAGCCCATTCCAATGGCCAATCACTCTCTATGAAGAATTTCTTCCTAACATCCAGCCTAACAATACTAGAGGTACTAGGGATACTAATACTTGAAAAATACCACAGAGGAAAAAAAAAAACAAACAACCTCTATATTTGATGATATAATGCGTTTGATGATGCCAAACTGGGAGTAATGTCTGACGTACCAGCAGGCTGTGCTGCCATTCAGACAGACAGCAACCGGTTCAAGGGCAGGGCAGAGAGGAATCTCATGAAGTTTAGCAAGGCCAAGTGTAGGGTTTTGCACCTGCAAAAGAATGACTTCCTGCAGCAGCACAGGGGAGAAGGTGACCTGATGGAAAGCAGATCTGTGGAGAAAGATTTTGGAGTGCTGGTGGACGACACATTCACCATAATCCAGCAATGTGTTCTTGTAGCCAAGAAAGTCAAAGGTCCCCTGGCACGAATTAAGAACAGTGCAGCCAGAAGGTCAAGAGAGGTTCTCCTTCACCTCTACTCTGGCCTAATGAGGCCACATCTGGAGTACTGTGTCCAGTTCTGGGATCCCCAGTTCAAGAGAGACAGGGAAATACTGTCCAGTCCAGTGAGGCTTATGAAGCTACTGAGAGGACTGGAACATCCCTGTGAGGAGGAAAGGCTGAGAGCCCTAGGGCTGTTTAACCTGGAGAAGAGCAGCCTGAGAAAGGAGCAAGAGCTAAAGGGTGGGGGGCAAGAGGATGGGGATGGGCTCTTTTCATTGATGCCCAGTGATAGGACAAGGGGCAATGGGCACAAACTGGAACCCAGGAGGTTCTACTTGAACAGAAGGAAAAACGTCTTTGCTGTGAGGTTGCCAGAGCCCTGGAGCAGGACTGGATGATCTCCAGAGATCCCTTCCAACTCCCACCATGCTGAGATTCCATGAACTGGAACAGACCCTCAGTAGTACTTTATCTGCATGATGGAGAAAATCCGAGCATTGCACTGCATAATAACTGCAACGAAGCTGAGGTATCTTTGATTTGCAACCCTTGTTATTGTGCTGCTAGACTCTGCCCTCTGTGTGAGAAACAAAGGTGTGGAGATTAACAGTTCTGTCAGTGATGTATTCATTAATTACATTTTAAAGACTAGTAGAAATAAGATTAACTTTGGCATGCTACTGCTAATTACTTATGATGTTCCAGACTACTATCACAATAACCTGCAGAGTTCAGATAAAATAAAATAGTAGGCATTAAATAGAGTATTTTAAATCACAGAATGTTTTGGGTTGGAAGGGACCCCCAAAGGTCATCTTGTCCAACATCCCTGCAGTCAGTAGGGACATCTCCAACTAGATCTGACTGCTCAAGGCCCCAGCAAGTTTGACCTTGAATGTGTCCAGGGATGGGATCTCCACCACGTCTCTGGGCAACCTGTTCAAGTGTCTCACCACTCTCACTACAAAGAACTTCCTCCTTATGTCCAACCTAAATCTATCCTGCTCTAGTTTCAAACCATCTCCCCTTGACCTGTCACTACAAGGCCTTCTAAACTGTCCCTCCCCAGCCTTGCTGCACATCCCCTTCAGGTACTGGAAGGCTACTGTAAGGTCTCCCTGGAGCTTTCTGTTCTCCAGGATGAAGAACTCCAATTCTCAACCTGTCTTCATAGTAGAGGTGCTCCAACCCTCTGATTATCTTTGTGGCCTCCTCCTGCTCCAGGAGGTCCATGCCCTTCTTGTGCTGGGGTCCTCAGTGCTGCACACGGTACTCCAGGTGAGCTCTCACCAGATAATAATCATCACCAGTTTCCTTTATGTAATCCTTTTTATAGTCCACTAATTCCCTGCTGCAATTTTGATACTTGCTGGCTCAGTAAAAGCACTGATCGTGGAAATAAATAAATACATCCACAAAACCCATTTAAAATATAGCCAAAAAAGATATAACATTGGTTTCACCCCACTGCTGAAAAAAAATAGTTTGTTTGGTGGTGTGGGATTTTTTCTCCCACTAATCTATGGCAACACCTTTCTTTCTTCTGCTCTTTGTTAACCATGTTGGAATTTTGGTTTTCACAAAAAGTTTGCTCTTAAAAAAAAAAATAAAAAAATTATGTGATGTGTGAGGGTGCTCCCTGCTGTATGATTTGCTTTTGAATTTTCTTGAAATAAGCATACATATTTAATGGAAAATAAGGAGGCAAAGATATCTAGAGGGCCAAAAAGAAGTCAGTGAACAGTAAGTCATGAAATCTGCACACACCACCACTGAGTAATTTCTGTCAGCATCTTTTGCCTTCCTCACTCCATCTGGCCATAATGTCCCTAACACCTACTCTCTGCATCACAGCAAAAATTAGACTAAGCTCCTTGGGGCTGGGTTCTGTGCTTCTGTAACTGCTCTGAAGCCCCTCAAGTACATCTGGAAATTATTGGAGGGGGACGGGGACAGTGACTCCACCACCTCCCTCAGCATCACATTCCAATGGCCAATTACTCTTTCTGTGAAGAACCTTCTCCTCAAACTCCAACTCTCAACTCCAACGTGGTATGATATGACATCTGATGTTGCTTAGAGCTAGAAAACATGAGCCCATGATCTCCACAGACAATGCTGTGCTCTCAGAAAGCCATCACTTGCAAATAAAATATGCCTTACTGTGAACACCTGGAAATTAACTTCTCCCACAATAAGGTGACCTGTTGATTTCAACATGCTGAAGTATTTGTACTTCTATAGGAATGAAGGTTTTAAGCATGCCATGGGAACCCTTCAGGGTGTGATTCAACATAGTTCAAGTGGGGCTTTTGGCACTCATAGAATGGTTTAGGTTGCAAGGGACCTTCAAGACCATTTAGTTTCAATACCCTGCCATGGGCAGAGACACCTCCTACTAGACCAGGTTGCTCAAGGCCTTGTCCAGCCTGGCCTTTGAACACTTCCAGGCTTGGAGCCTTTATAGCTTCTCTGGCCAACCTGCTCCAGTGCCTCACCATTTTCATGAGGATGAATTTCTTCTTCTAATCTAAATCAAGCATCTTCCAGTTTGAAGCCATTACCTCCCATCCTGTCACAGGAACACAGGCTGAATACAGGATGTTAGGGGTTGGAAAGGACCTCTGGAGACCAAGTCCAACCCCCCTGACAAAACAGGACCATAGAATATAATGTAAGTCACACAGGAATGCATCCAGATGGGTCTTGAAAGTCTCCAGAGAAGAAGACTCCACAACCTGTTGATGTTCTCTGTGACCATTACAGTAAAGTTCTTCCTTATGTTGAGGTGTAGCTTCCTGTGCTGTAATTTACATCTATAGCCCCTTGCCCTATTACAGGGCACAAGTGAGAAGAGTCTGTCCCTTCCTTAATCAACCTTATAACCCTCTGTTGGACTGTCTCAAGTCGATCCCTGCCCCTCTTGAACTGGTGAGCCCAGAACTGGATGCAATATTCCAGGTGAGGTCTCACTAGGGCAGAGTGGGCAAGGAGAACCTCCCTTGATCTCCTGTCATTCCATGCCTTTGTCAAAGGTCCCTCTGCAGCAATCCTGTAGCACCCTTCAGGTATGCTCTGTGGTCTCCCTGAAGCCTTCTCTTCTCCAGGCTGAACAATCCCAGCTCTCTCAGCCTGTCTTCATAAGAGATGTGCTCCTACCCCCTGATCATCATTCAAAGATTGGCATACGGTGATTCCTCAGACAGAAGGAAGAGAAGATGTGCATCCAAAAATCCACTCCAGAACAAACCCCTCAACTTGGCTATGCCCTTTTGTTTTCCAGTGGCTCAAACATCAAACAACATGAAGCACTTGTCAGTTTGACTTCAATGAAAGTTACTAGATCTCTGTTTCCTAAAGCTCAGGCTAAACAAAGGTAAAATTGGTTCCCTGCCTGAATCAGCCAAAGCAGGCTCCTTTAACAGAGTACTGGCATCTGTGGTTGGTACAGGTGCTTCTTCATTTCTGGACCTGGCAGATTTCTATTTAAAGATTTTAATTGACCTGTTTGCTTGGGGCTAGGAGACAGGGAGGTGGGAGAAAGCACAGAGCCATCCACGCCACTGCAGCTCTGCACAGAGCAGCACTGCCTCCCTGGCAGGCCAACTGTGTGTTGTGTCTATGAGCAGTGGGGTGGCCATGACAAAATCCAGTGGCCAAGGAGCAGACCTGGACTGCAAGCCAGTGCCTGTTTGCAAAGAAAGGCTGTGCTGGTCTTGGGCTACTCTCACTCAGGCCAGGCAAATAAAAATCAGACAATGTGGCTTTTATGTAGCTTTAAATATCTAATCATTGCAAAACAATAATTTAGATAAGAAAAGCCATCTTCCATGTGAAGCAAGAGTTTCTTCCATACCCAGAGGTAGCCTTCAAAGGAGAAGACATTTTGCCTGAAAATATGTGATGAATCAATGTGCCTTTCTGTGTGACAGGAGTTCACAGAGCAGCTATTTTGCTGGTTTCTGCCTCCTGTTTCCAGCAAAGCATGCTGCTCTGGGGACTGCGTGCAAATCACTGAAATCAGTTTGGTTTGGGGGGAGAGGCTGCTGGAGAAGAGACCTACATGTGCGACATCAGCTGCTGGTCAACTATTTCTATGTGTTTTCCAGGCAGCTTCTTATTGGTTAAGTAACAGAGTTAAATTTGGGTGAAGGAAAAGAGTCAGCAGATTTCCACCCTTCCAAATGTTCCACATTCAAGCCCTTGGTTAGACAATTTAGTGAGCAGACGTTGTTGTCCACGTCTTTATGCTGCTTGTCTAGAATAGCAGGTGCCACACTGATCTGCATCAGGGGAAATCTGTCTCCATGTCAGGGCAGACAGCAAAGCCTGGAGTCCCATAAGGACTAATTGGTGCTCTAGCAAAAAGAGCTACCTTCAGCTCTACCCAAAGAGAAATATTTTATTGTTTTTTAGCATCCTTTTGGATTCTTTTAAGAAAGGCTTCTCGCAGCACTTCTGCACTTCATCAGCTCTCCCTCTCTCATGGAAACTCTAAATCACGCATTTAAAAATAGACCATCAGATTATCTGGGTAAATCATAAAGCTCAGCTTATCTCTCTCTTCCCCTTCAAAATATACAATTTATTTTGTCCACCAGCTCAGCAGCGTGAAGCCATGAATAATCCTGTTTGTCTCAGTAACCTCGCTCCTTTGATGGTTCCTGTGTTTCTCCCTTATGTGTATGTATGTCACACTGGGATGTGTGTCCCTGAGGGCAGGTGAGGAGGAGGAAGGAATACACACTGCTGGGCACAAAGGTGTACAATTCTGGGTATGGCAGTGTTTGTGCCTGTGCCAATTGTGCCTCCTAGCAGCACAGCCTTACACAGACACCAAGCATAATACCAGGATTTAGGAGAAGTAGAGTACTAAGTACTTCCATCATGCATTAAATTGTTGTTTAGCACCAATCTAGACCCCAGAACCCACATGCTTTCACTGAGGGCATATGGAATCGATGTAATGTGAGGGAGGACCCACATTTTTTCCCCAATTTCTCTTTCCCAGTGGTTCAGAGGCACCGTGTAATGGAGCCTTAAGCAAGAAACCCCGACTCCCAGTCCCAGCACATCTCCCCATCCTCCTTCCCCTGCCTCTGCTGCCCATCAGGCCAGGGAAGCTAGAGAAAGCCCTGCAGGGCTATAAATAGCGACTGGGGGAAGGGAGGGAGGAAAGGAAGGAGGAAGGGGGGAAGAGTGCAGCAGCACATTTCCAAAGATGCTGTTTGCTGAGAGAGGTTTTGATGGCTTCCTTCAGACGGGAAAGGGGACACTGGGAAGTTCAGTGACATAGCAGGGTGTGTTGTTGGGGAGCAGGGCAGCAGCTGGAATAATGATTGTTTTCTGCCTCTGTACCTCAGTGTGCCCATCTGCAACTGAGAGCTATGAGGCATGGCTTTAACATGCTGCTGGACTCTGCTCATGGTAGATAGGTTGAACTAACTAATCTTTGGGGTTCCTTCCAACTCAAGACATTCTGTGATTCTGTGAATGCCACACTGGGTGGAGAATATCGAGGTGGGTTCTCCACCTGGGGTGTTCCACCTGTGTCAGATTGTTTCTTCAGAGCCCCCACACTACCACCACTGCCACCTCGAAATGGGCCACAAAGGGTCTGCAGCTGGGAAAGGTGGTAAGGATGCATAGAAGCATTATTAGCACAGGCAGCTCAGCTCATCACCTGTGCCAAGTTCAGAGCCAGTCAAGCAGCGTCCTTTGTAAGCACTGGATGTGCCCTGGCCATGCTGGTGCTACTCCAGAGCCTGCCCCAAGGAGACTGTACCCCTTCTTCAATCCCCACTTTTCCCTCCAAACATGAAGCCTAGAGGTCTCATCTCCCAGGAGCCAGTCGAATTCCCCTCCCGCTCCCGGGTCCCTGCAAACTTTGGGGAACTACAGAGGCTGCCTATGGCCCCTGCCCGGCCAGGCATACAGTGGGCACTGCCCAGCCGCCATCTCCTCCGCTCCTCTACGCGCCTCCCCGCTCCTCTCCTCTCTTCTGCTCTCCCCTCTGCGCCTCCAGGCTGCTCTCCGCGCCCCTCCGCATTTCCCCGCTCGCCGGGCCCGCAACCCGGCCGCGTAGTGCTGCAGTGCCCGGCCCGACCCCTTCCTCTCACCGTCCTCCAGAGCCGCTGCCGCTTGGCACTGACGGAGGTGGCGGTGACGATGAGGTGGGAGACGGACACCACCAGTCCGAAAACGATGGCCAGCAAGGTCCGGACGGGCAGCAGCGAGTAGGAGACGAAGGTGACCAGCATGAGCTGCCACATGCCCTGCTCAGGGGCGCTGGGGGGTTCCATGCCGTAGGCGCCGAGCGAGAAGGGGCAGCAAAGGAAGGAGAAAGTGAAGCTGAAGAGCAAGGTGAGCTTGACGATCTGCTGGAGCTGAGTGACCTGCAGGTACTTGACATTGGTGACGATGAAGAGGGAGAGGAAGATGATGCAGTGCACCGGGTGTGAGCCTTTGGAGATGGTGAGGCTGGGGCTGGAGAGCAGCTCCACCAGGGCCAGGCTGGCGGTCAGCACGATCAGGACGGCCAGCGCTTTGAGGGTCGACGTCTGCTCCAGCTTCAGGTTGTAGCTCTGGAAGAGAGCTTCCAGCTCCTTGCAGTCAAACTCGTCTTCGCAGGCGATGGCATCCAGGAGCAGCAGGGGCGGGGGGTCCCCCAGCCCGGCTCCCGCAGCCGCGGCGGCGGGCGGGGAGCAGCAGCAGCGGCAGCACTTCTTCCTCTTGGTCTTGACTTTCTGAAACGGTATTTCCTCCATGTCAGTGCCATTCATAAACCTCGGGGACGAGATGCTCTTCCTGGTGTCCCCCGCTGCCGCTCCTGTGCCTCGCTGCCGCCGCTACCGCCGCTGCTCATAAGCAGTGCAGGGGGCTGCGAGCACTGTCGCCTGCCCGCCGGCAGCCCCCGCAGCTCCGGACGCGGGCACCGGGCGCTGCCCGCCAGCCGCCGCCGCAGGTCTGTGTTTCCCCCCCTCCCCGCCTCCGGTTCTGCCCAGGATGGCTGGGACCAGCCTCACTCGCGTGGATGTGCCAACCTCCCTGCCTGCTGGCTCTCTCTCCCCTTCGCCAACCTCCTCCTCCTCCTTCTCCTCCTCCTCCTTCTCCTCCTCCCCTGGTGCTCCAGGGATGTTAATCTCCTAATGACACCAAAACACCATCCAAAGATTTTAAATAAAGCGGAGGAGAAGGGTGGGTTAAAACGGAGAGAAGGGGATAATCAACAGGCGGGTCTCCCGTTAGACATTGAGATTTGGAGCAGCAGCATCTATCGAGCTATGGAGAGTGGGTGGCAAATGGGCTAACGTTAAAAAACAAACAAACAAAAAAAAACAAAACCCCACAAAACAAGCCAATTAAAAAAACCTACAAGATAAACAAACAAACAAAAAACAAACAAACAAAAAAAAAACACCCCACAAATAATGAAACTCGGCCAGGGGACTGGGCAGAGGGAAAGCAGGAGGAAAGGAAAAGCAGTGTGATGGCCTTCCCATGTCCAAGAGCATCTCCTCAGGGATGGGGAGTAAGAGCCACTTGCACGTCGCTCATTTGTGAAGCGAGACATGGCCCCTGGGGGAGGCCTGGAGCCATGGGGAGACATCCCATGGCCCTCCCCACCAGGTGACCATGGCCAGCCACACAAGCCTTCTGTGCACACCACCTGTCTGAAAACCTTGTGTTGCCCACTTGCCTTTGCATCTGTTTAAATAGATACAAACATACAACAGCTCTATAGAAAAGTAGAGAAATACATTTAAATACACACACATATAAGTACATAAATATATGTACATTATATAGGTGAATTCTGCTTCCTTGGAGAAATAAAATCCTATCTGCCTGAATAAACATGCTGATTTGACTCATTTGCCTCCTAGATTCTGAAGCAGCTGGAAGAAAGTGCAGTGAAAGAGGAAACCTTCAAGAAAAGAGGTCTCTGTGTGCACTTTCTGCCTGGTTGGGAACACTAATCAGGCAGTGGCAGTGGAGGGCTCTTCTGGTGATGTGAGCTGCACTTGGTGCCTCATCAAGATTTCGAGTTTGGAGTCTGTTGTTTTTGAAAATGACCTTACAGTTTTGCCTGTAAATGCTGCTGCTGCTACACACCACTGTCACCAAGTTGCCACCTCAGAATGCAATACCATTGGCTTTCTTGGCCGCAAGACAGCATTGCTGGCTCATGATGAATTCTGTCCACCAGGGCTCCTTCTCCATGGAGCTTCTTTCCAGCTGGTAACCCTTAACCTGTAATTTTCAAAAGCAGTGCATGGATACTATGTAGAATCAAAGCAGAATCCTACTCTCATGGGTGTGTTGGAAATCCAGTTGGTGATTTTTGTGTCAGTGTTATCCAATTCTGGTTCTGGATTTGGCCTAAAGGGGCTTAAATATCAAGAGCAGGCAGGAAGTGATTTGTTACAGCTGTGAATGGTTCACTTCTGCATGGTAAAACAACTCTAAAAAACACCCCCTCTGATATAGAATCATGGATTTGTTTCTGTTGGAAAAGACTTCTATGATCATAAAGTCCAACCATCAATCCAACACCACCATGGTCACTAAATCATGTTTCAAAATGCCATGCCCACATGTTTGTTGAACACCCCGGGGATGATGACTCTACCACCTCCTTGGGCAGCCTGTTCCAATGCCTGATCACTCTTGCAGGAAAGGAATTTTTCTTAATGTCCAAACTAAGCCTCCCCTGGCATCATTTGAGGTAATTTCCTCTGGTTCTATCACCTGATACTAGGGAGAAGAGACTGACCCCCACCTCACTGCAACCTTTTTTCAGGGAGTTGTTGAGACCAAGGAAGTCTCTGCTCAGTTTCCTCTGAAGCAACATAATAGTTTATGTTCATATTTTAGTATTTTATACTAATTATGTCCCTCTAGGTTCAGTGTGCAGTTGTACCTTCGAACCTGTACAGACCTCCTCAGGAAAAAGGAACAACCTTACTGCTGTCTACAACTACCTGAAGGTTAGTTGTAGCCAGGTGGGGGTTGGTGTCTTCTCCCAGGCAACCACCAACAGAACAAGAGGACACAGTCTCAAGCTGTGCCAGGGAAGGTTTAGGCTGGATGTTAGGAAGAAGTTCTTCACAGAAAGAGTGATTTGCCATTGGAATGGGCTACCGAGGGAGGTGGTGGAGTCACCATCACTGGAGGTGTTTATGAAGAGACTGGATGAGGCACTTGGTGCTATGGTTTGGTTGATTAGATAGTGTTGAATGATAGGTTGGACTTGATGATCTTGAAGGTCTTTTCCAACCTGGTTAACTCCAATTCAATTCAATTCAATTCAATTCAATTCAATTCAATTCAATTCAATTCAATTCAATTCAATTCTGTTCTATTCTATCATCTCTGGAGCTTGTGTGTTACATAGTAAAATGTGTATGATATGGGCATGGCGGTCTTAAGTTGGTGGTTAGAACTGATGATTCCAGAGGTCTTTTCCAATCCAAACAATTCTATGATTCTAGGATGGTTTCTGAGGCTGTGACCTACACTCTCAAAAAATGCAGATCTGTAAAGATAGCTGGTATTTAGATTTCTGTGATTTCTTTCAGAAAGAAACACAAGGGCATAGTTTTGCTGTCCTGAACTCTGGAAACAGGAAGAGATGTTTTGCTGAAATGAAATCTAAAAAAATGAAGAAAAAATAAAGAATGAAAAAAAATCCCCAAAGCCCCCAACCAAACTACACAAATGTTTCCATTACAGTATTTCTTGTGTGCTTAGAAAGCTGATAAAAATCTATCTCCTCATTCACTTTGGTGCATAAATTAACTTCACACATATATTAGACAAATACACGCTGTTATATTTTCACCTGTCCTCATCTTTCTTCTGACCTCATGTGTCCTGAGGGATAAATTATTATTTCACATCTCATGCTGCATAAAATGTGGCAGCTAGTTGCTAGCTCTAGGAACAATCCACTGGAAGAGTTCATAGATTCATAGAATAATTTGTGTTGGAAGGGCCCTTAGAGATCATCTAGTTCCAACCCTCTGCCATTTTCAGGGACAACTTCCACTAGACCAGCTTGCTCAAGGCCTCATCCAGTCTGGCCTTGAACACACTTCCAGAGAGGAGGCATCCACAACCTCCCTGAGTAACCTGTTCCAGTGTCTCACCACCCTCACTGGAAATAATTTCTTCCTACTATCCATTCTAAATGTACCTTTTGTAGCTTAAAGCCATTCTTCCTTGTCCTATAATTACAAGCCCTTTTGAAGAGTCCCTTCCCGTCTTTCTTGTAGACCCTCTTCAGGTACTTGAAGGTTGTCCCAACCTGGAGGTACTCCAGCCCTCTGAACATATTTGTGGCCTCCTCTGGACCCATTCCAGCAGTTCCATGTCCTTCTTGTGTTGGGACCCTCAGAACCAGACACAGTGCTCCAGGTGGGCTCTCACCAGAGCAGAGCAGAAGGGCATAATCACCTCCCTCATTGTACTGGTCACACTTCTTTTGATGCAGCCCAGGATACAGTTGTCTTCTGGGCTCCAAGCACACATTGCCAACTCATGTTTAATTTTTCACTAGGTGACACCTCCAAGTCCTTCTGTCTTTGAGTTGTCATGCTAGCAGTTAGAGTTTCTTTCTTCAGAGTCTCAGTTTGCTGCTGGGAAATGGAAGGCAAGTAATTCCCTGTGAGGCAACCTGTGGTTTAAACTATTTTTATGCTTATTGGAACCTCAGTTTGGGTTGGTTAGTTAGTATATTCATAATGTAGGCTGATATGTGTGAGAAAGCAAAAAGTGACCTGACAGTCCTGATGGACAAGTTCACCACGAGCCTGCAGTGTGCTCTTGTGGCCAAGGAGAACAATGGTCTCCTGGGATTCATGAAGAAGAGTATGACCAGAAGGTCAAGGGAGATTGTCCTCCCCCTCTGCCCTAGTCCAGTTTTGAGCTCCCCAGTTCAAGAGAGAGAGGAAACTGCTAGAGAGTGTCCAGAGGAGGCTACAAAGATGCTGAGGGGACTGAAGCCTCTCTGTGAGGAGTAGCAGCTCAGAAACTTGGGGCTGTTTAGCCTGGAGAAGAGCAGCCTGAGAAGGGATCTTCTTGATGCTGAGCAAGAGCTAAAGAGTAGGGCAGCCAGACTCTTTTCAGTGGTGCCCAGACACAGGACGAAGGGCAAAGCACATTAGCTGGAACCGAGAAGGCTTCACCTAAAGAGAAGGAAAAAAATTCTTTGCTGCGAGGGTACAGGAGAACTGAAGCAGGTTGCCCAGAGAGGCTGTGGAGTCTCTTTCTCTGGTGAGATTCCAAAGCCGCCTGGACAGGCACGAACTGATGTGGGTGACCCTGCAGGGGGTCAGACTAGAGGATCTCCAGAGGTCCCTTCCAACCCCCACCATTCTGTGAGTCCCCATTCTTGTTAGGTCAAGGGGAAGCAATGAACTGCTGAAGCTTCTATATGACAATGGGAACAATACACAGTGGTAAATGAAACCTCCATCTTTTTGAACACTGTTTCACATCACAGGACAAATACCTCACCTTATAGTGCCAAACCCAGGTTTTGCCACCTGATATCAGAGACATAAAAAGGGAACCTCAGAAACTTTCTATGAAAGAGGGATCTTACAGCTAGTAACCAGCTATAAACTGCTGGAATGCTCTTGACATAATGCTTTATTTTCTCACCAAACTTATCTGATACACATGGCAGCTGCCTGTTTGGGGTTCTATGAACTACGAACAACACTTTGTGGTCTGTAGTGCACTTCTGTCTGCTTTCTAAAGAAGATACGTGGCTGGGTCTGATAAATAATGTGCTCAAAGTTTTGGATGTTGGCCAGATCCAAGGCAATTCTTCCTGTTGAATGCCTTTGCAACATTTGTAATCAGAGGCTGGTCTGAGAGTGAGTGTAGTATTGACAGGAAAGGGCGATTAGAGCCCAGCTTTATCACCTTTTGAATTGCAAAACCTGTGTTTTTTCACCCTTTTCCTAAGGGGCAAGCTGACCTGGTTGTTTCAGTCACTGGAAGTGGAAAACATTTCTTCATGGAGAGATGGATAATGTATGGATTTAGGTTACACTAAAGCAGAAGTCTCTCTAACTTTTACTGGACCTTAGAAATAGTCTTGAATTAAAGAGCTCCCCAGAGTTTCAGGATATCTGTTTTTATTAACTTTGTGTATGCAGATTATTCTTTATTTTTTTCAGTTTCCACCTTGTTTTGCTTTACTGAACTCAGTACTTGCCTTTTGTCCCTGCTCACCTCCAACACTTTCAGGTACTCACCACTTGATGCGTTGGCTGGATGGAGCTTATCTTTAGAAGCAATCATTTTCACAGGACCAGAGCTTTTCAGTTTCATGCTGATTTTAGAATTAAACATAGTTAAAGTTTGGCATCAATAGAATTTTTGGCTTGGGTTAATTTATATCCAAACAAAGATTGTAAAGATCTTCACCTTTTACCCATGTCTAGTATTGCCTATTTGTAAGAGAACTTCATGCTCTATCATGTGAGACAGGGAGACAAATCTCCTTTCTTCTCACCCCTTCTGACAGGAAGAGTAAGGATCCTGCATAAAGCTATTGAGAAATTTCTGCAGACTCATTCCAGCAGGCACAGCTTGTTAATGCCACTACAGAAATGTGTCTAGTGAGAGAAAAGCAGGGATGGGGAGAGAACAGAGGAGGTCCTGCAGAAAAGGGGAGAAATGACCAGGCTTCAACATAAAAATTCAACAGCATTTCCCTCCTCTCATGGATCTCTGAAATATATTCACTGTTCCAATTTTTGTAGAGTTTGGGGAAGCCAAGGTTTCAAAACTGAGAATCTCTGAGGTTTTTTTCTAAACCATACACAGATTTAATTTGGAATTAGTGATAGGACAAGGGGCAATGGTTTTAAACTGAACCAGGGTAGCTTTAGGTTGGGCATTAGGAGGAAGTTCTTCACAATGAGAGGGGTGAAATACTGGAACAGGATGCCCAGAGATGTGGTGGAGACCCCACCACTGGAGACATTCAAGATTAGACTTAATGTGGCCCTGGGCAACCTGATCTAGTTGGAGGTGTCCCTGCTGACTGCAGGGCGGGTGTTGGACAAGAGGACATTTGAGGGTCCCTTCCAAGCCAATGCATTCTGTGAATCTGTGGATCTTATTTTGAGAAATGTAGACTAGATTTCTGTAAGGCTACTGAAATACTGTTTGAATTGGTATTGTGAGGTTCATAATGAGGTCTCTTCCAACCTGGCTCTCCATGATTCTATAATAACTGTCACTTAACATTGGTTGCAATTTGAAAGTTTGATATATTTTACATGTATTCTGATGAAGAATGACTGAAACAGATAGTTCTGATCTATAGCATTTCCATGGTTAAATGATTTGAGCGGCAAATTGGAATTCACCTAACTAAAGAATTTCTACTATAAAGCTGAAATAAGCTTTGCCCTGCAGCCCCAAGTGAAAGCCTTACAACATCTACAAGCTCACTTATTAGTTCTCCAAAGCAACTTATTTATAGAATCATAGTATCATAGAATCAACAAGGTTGGAAAAGACCTCAAAGATCATCAAGTCCAACCCATCACCATAGACGTCATGACTAAACCATGGCACCAAGTGCCACACCCAATCCCCTCTTGAACACCTCCAGGGATGGTGACTCCACCACCTCCCTGGGCAGCCCATTCCAATGGCTAACAACTCTCTCTGTGAAGAACTTTCTCCTCACCTCCAGCCTAAACTTTCCCTGGTGCAGCTTGAGACTGTGTCCTCTTGTTCTGGTGCTGGTTGCCTGGGAGAAGAGATCAACCCCCTCCTGGCTACAACGTCCCTTGGGGTAGTTGTAGAGAGCAATAAGGTCTCCCCTGAGCCTCCTCCAGGCTAAACAACCCCAGCTCCCTCAGCCTCTCCTCATAGGGCTTGTGCTCAAGACTTCTCCCCAGCCTCGTTGCCCTTCTCTGGACACGTTCAAAAGTCTCAATGTCCTTCTTGAATTGAGGGGCCCAGAACTGGACACAGTATACTTTTCCTTTGTGCTTCTTCATACAAGAATCAGTTTTAAGAGGTGATCAATTACCTAAACATAAATGGGTTCTTCAAGGGTGAATTTAGGTTGTAAGACCAATCACTCAATGACAAACCTGTGCTTTAGCTTCTGCTCAGAGTCACAAAATCACCGAATGATGGGAATTGGAAGGGGCCTCTGGAGATCATCTAGTCCAACCCCTCTGCTGAAGCGGGGTCACCCAGAACATGTTGGACAGGATCACAATCAGGTTGACCAGGTTTGGAATCTCTCCAGAGAAAGAAACTCCACAACCTCTCTGGGCAGCCTACTCCAGTGCTCTGGCACCCTCTCACCTCATGGTGAGGTGGAACTTCCTGGGTTCCAGTTTGTGCCTGTTGCCCCTTGTCTTGTCACTGGTAACCACTGGGAAGAGTCTGGCCCCATTCTCTTGCCCCCCACCATTTAGCTATTGATCAGCATTGAGAAGATCCCTTCTCAGGCAGCTCTTCTCCAGTCAAACAACACTTTTGCTCACTCAGTTTCCTGTGGATCACACAGTGCTTTTGTACTCAGACTATTTTAATCACAATTCTGACTGCATTGAAGACTATTTAATTGTGTCATCTACTGGAAAGAAATAATAAAAAAAAACATCAGATGAGAAGAAAATTACATAAAGGTCTTAACCTCAAGTCCCTTGTCAGACAAGACTGCTGCTGAAGCAATTATGAGATTTGACCAAAAAATAATACGATTGAAATGGCTAATTTGCCAGCAGAGAATGGGGATGGGTTCTCTCCAGTCCTTTGCTGAGCAGAGAGCACAGATATTAAGAGCATTTGAATCCTTTACCTCTCTCTTCTCTTCTAAGCCTTCCAGGAGAGCATGAGACTTCTGTGACCTACTGAACTTCTATATTAATACTAATGAATCTCTCCAGTGAGGAAGCAACGTGCTCTTCAGCCAGCCTGGATTTATAGCAGGTCAGCTGGATCCTTCCAGCTCTTGACAAGCCATTCATTTCCTCCACCAGTGCTGCATCCACTCTGATTTATCTATTCTTCACCTAAAATTAGAGCAATCTAAAGAATGTTTGACAGGCACAGTTTAGGGAAAGGTGGTTGGGACATTTTCATGTGGGATTCACTGTTTCTTTTCTGATCTTTAGTAAGCTAAGGTTCTCAGGATCTTCCCCTAATATCCCACCCCATCTGGCTTCTGTCTTCCCCCTTGCAAGGACGTGCTTCCTGTTACCTTAGGGAAAAGTCATATTTTTTTTCCTCCTGAGCCTGTGGACAGCATGGAAATGACAAAGGAAAGGTTTCAAAGCTTCTTCAAACTCGTTTGCTGCATACAAGGGGTATACAACAATGAGATACATTGAAGAAAGGAAGGGGGGAAAAAACCAGCAGCAAAGCAAGAAATAACAAACCATCTGCCCATTTACTTCTTCTATTTTGGTTTAGATGTGTCAGAGCTTATTCTTCTTCAGTGGAGAAGAGTGTGCAAGAGCAGGTTGAGCAGGGAGCTTTTGCAAGAACTCAGGGCGGGGGAAAAAGAGTGTATCACAGTATCACAGTATAACTTAGGTTGCAAAGAACCTCGAGGATCATCGAGTCCAACCTATCAACACAGACCCCATGACTAGACCATGGCACCAAGTGCCATGTCCAATCTCCTCTTGAATGCCTGCAGGGACGGTGACTCCACCACCTCCCTGGGCAGCCCATTCCAATGACAAACAACTTGCTCGGTGAAGAACTTCCTCCTCACCTCGAGTCTAAACCTCCCCTGGTGCAGCTTGAGACTGTGTCCCCTTGTTCTGGTGCTGGTTGCCTGGGAGAAGACACCAACCCCCTCCCGGCCACAACCACCCCTCAGGTAGTTGTAGGGGGCAATGAGGTCACCCCTGAGCCTCCTCTTCTCCAGGCTAAACAATCCCAGCTCCCTCAGCCTCTCCTCATAGGGCTTGTGTTCAAGGCCTCTCACCAGCCTTGTTGCCCTTCTCTGGACATGTTCAAGTGTTTCAATGTCCTTCTTAAACTGAGGGGCCCAGAACTGGACACAGCACTCAAGGTGCAGCCTAACCAATGCAGAGTAGAGGGGCACAATGACTTCCCTGCTCCTGATGGCCACACTATTCCTAATGCAGGCCAGGATGCCATTGGCCTTCTTGGACACCTGGGCACACTGATGGCTCATATTCAGGCGGCTGTCGATCAGCACACCCAGGTCCATCTCTCTTTGGTAGCTCTCCAGCCACTCCGACCCCAGCCTGTAGCCCTGCATGGGATTGCCATAGCCAAAGTGCAGCACTCGGCACTTGAACTTGTTAAATGCCATCCCATTGGACTCTGCCCATCTGTCCAGTCTGTTGAGGTCCCTCTGCAGAGCCTTTCAACCCTCTAACTGACTAACATCTGCTCCTAACTTGGTGTCATCTGCAAACTTGCTGATGACTGACTCGACCCCCTCATCCAGATCATCAATGAAGATGTTAAAGAGGACGGGGCCCAGCACTGATCCTTGGGGGACGCCACTGGTGACTGGCTGCCAGCTGGATGTGGCACCATTCACCACCACTCTCTGGGCTCGGCCCTCCAGCCAATTCCTAACCCAGCACAGAGTGTAGTGGTCCAAGCCACGAGCTGACAGCTTAGCCAGCAATTTGCTGTGGGGGACGGTGTCAAAGGCCTTGCTGAAGTCCAGGTAGACCACATCCACAGGCCTCCCCACGTCCACCAGATGAGTCACCTGATCATAGAAGGAGATCAAGTTGGAGAGGCAGGACCTGCCCCTCCTAAATCCATGTTGGCTGGACCTGAGCCCTTGGCCATCCTTCAGGTGCGCTGTTATTGCCACCAGAATAATCTGCTCCATCACTTTCCCTGGCACTGAGGTCAGGCTGACTGGCCTGGAGTTTCCAGGTTCCTCCATCCAACCTTTCTTATGGATGGGGACCACATTGGCCAGTTTCCAGTCATCTGGGACCTTACCGGTGAGCCAGGACTGGAGGAAAATGATGGAGAGCAGCTTGGCCAGCTCATCTGCCAGCTCTCTCAGCACCCTAGGATGGATCCCATCCGGTCCCATGGACTTGTGAGTGTCCAAGTGGCTCAGCAGGTCCCGAACTAATTCCTCATGGATTACCGGGGCACTACACTGCTCCCTGACCCCATCTCCCAGCTCAGGAGGCCACTCGTCCTGAACTCCTGCCTTGCTGTTAAAAATTGAGGCAAAGAAGGTGTTCAGGACCTCAGCCTTTTCCTTGTCTTCAGTCACTGTGTTCCCCTCCAGGTCCACTAGGGAGTGCAGGTTCTTCCTGCCCTTCTTCTTATTGTTAATATATTTATAAAAATGCTTTTTATTATCTTTGACAGAGGCGGCCAGCTTCAGTTCCAACTGGGCCTTTGCCTCCCTAATTTTATTCCTACATAATCTAACAACTTCCTTGAACATACCTCGAGAAGCATTCCCCTCCTTCCAAAGGTGATACAGCCTCTTTTTCCCCCTTAAATCCTCCAGGAGCTGCTTGCTTATCGAGGCCG
Source organism: Melanerpes formicivorus (assembly GCF_026170545.1). Taxonomy (NCBI): domain Eukaryota; kingdom Metazoa; phylum Chordata; class Aves; order Piciformes; family Picidae; genus Melanerpes; species Melanerpes formicivorus. Next base: position 2,358,887 of record NW_027142376.1, on the reverse strand, counting down.
GTTACCTTCCCCGCTGGCTTGCCTTTCGGCACGTGGGAACCACCAGTTCCTGTGCCTTCAAGAGCTCCTGTTTGAAGTAGGTTCAATCCTCCTGAACCCCTTGGTTCATGAGGGCTGGTACCCAGGGGACTTTACAAATAAGCTTCTTAAACAGGCTGAAGTTTGCCCTTTGGAAGTCCAAGGTGAAGGTTCTGTTGGCAGTCCTCCCAATCTCCCTGCATATTGAAAACTTCACTATCTCGTGGTCACTACACCCTAGGCAGCTTCCCACGATCACGTCTCCCACTAGCCCTTCCCTATTGGAGAACAGCAGGTCAAGCAGAGCCTGTCCCCTGGTAGGCTCACTTAACAGCTGCGTCAGGAGGCAGTCCTCCATTCGCTCCAGGAATCTTCTGGACTGCCTCCTCCCTGCTGAATTAAGTTCCCAGCAGATATCTGGGAGGTTGAAGTTGCCAACAAGGACAAGATCTGATGATCTTGAGACGGCCTCCAGCTGCTTGTAGAGCAATTCATCAGCCTCCTCATCCTGGTTGGGTGGTCTGTAACAGATTCCAATCAGGATGTCAGATTTGTTAGGCTGCCCTCTGATTTTAACCCACAGGCTCTCAACTCCCTCATCTTCCACCTCAAGTTGTGTGGCAGAGAGTGACTCCCTAATATACAGAGCCACCCCTCCTCCTCTTCTCCCTCACCTGTCTCTCCTAAAGAGCCTGTAGCCCCCCAGGGTAGCACTCCAATCGTGGGTGTTGTCCCACCAAGTTTCTGAGATGGCGACTATATCATAGTTGCCCTGATGGATCAGGACCTCCAACTCCTCTTGCTTATTGCCCAGGCTGTGTGCATTGGTGTACATGCATCGCAGCTGGGTTCCTGACTTCTCAACTGACCCTACCTTGTGCCCTACTCTTTCCTCTGCAGAGGGACCGATTGCCTCACCCACCCCCTTCAGACCTAGTTTAAAGCCCTCCTAATGAGCCCTGCCAACTCCAGTGCCAGGACTCTCTTACCCCTTCTACACTCTCTACCCCTTCTACACCCCTTCTGAGTGTATCAGCTTTGGAAAAAGGGCAGGTGAAGCAGGAGACAGTTAAGGATATTGTAAGGTCATGAATAAAGAGAAATAGAGATGAGAAAGCTCAGTTAGAAGTTAATCTGGCCAATGCTGTTAAGGATAATAAAAAGTGATTTTATAAATACATTACCAACAAAAGGAGGGCCCAGACAAAATCTCTGTTCCTTACTGGATGAAGGGGGGAACATAGCAATGGAAGGCAATGTAAAGGCTGAGGTACTTAACACTATCTTGGGCTCGGAGGAAGTGGCATTTAAAAATTGTCCATCTTCCTTGGGCTCCTTTAGCTTCCAGAGCCTTAGCCCATGGGTTTCCTGCAAGTACGTCTCTTAAGAGTGCAAAGTTAGCCCTGCTGAAGTCCAGGGTTGTACTCCTGCTTACTGCCCTGCTTCTACCCTGTATAATGTTAGACTCCACCATGTCGTGATCATTGTCACCAAGGCTGTTCCTGGCCTCAATGTCCCCAACCAGTCCTTCTTTATTAGTTAATACAAGGTCCAGCAGTGTGCCTCTTCTTGTTAGTTCCTCCACTACCCGCATCAAGAAGTTATCATCGATACACTGCAAGAGCCTTTTGGACTGTCTGTGCCTGGCTGTGTGGATTTGCCAGCAAATGTCAGGGTGATTGAAGTCACCCATGAGTACCAAGGAGTGTGTACTAGAAGCTGCCTCATCAGCATCTTCTGTTTGATTTGGTGGTCTATAGTAGACCCCCACAACAGTTTCACCTCCCTTTCCACATGCCTTAATTCTTACCCACAAGCTTTCCACCTGTTCTACCTTCCCCCCTGGGTGGAATTCGACACATTACAGTATCACAGCATCACCAAGGTTGGAAGAGACCTCAAAGATCATCAAGTCCAACCTGAATTCTGGTTGCTCTTGCACATAGAGAGCAGCACCACTGCCTCACCTTGTTGGTCTGTCTTTCCTGAACATAGCCATCCATGGCAACACTCCAGTCGTGGGAGTCATGTCCCACCATGTTTCAGCAATTCCAATTATATCATAGTCATGCAGCCTAACACAGCCCTCCAACTCCTCCTGCTTATTCCCTATGCTCTGTGCATTGGTGTAGAAGCATTTCAGAGAGGGAGTTAATCCATTAGTTTTCACTCCTGCTGTTCCACCACTCCTGGCCACCTCCATAGCTACCAGACTACCAGTGAGCCCTGCACATGCTGGTGTTTCCTTCTTGGCTTTTTCATCTTCCCCAACACATGGCTTATTATCCCCTACCTCCACTGAGGTAACAGTGGAGCTGGCACACCACCTCTCAAGCATCCTAGGCTTGTTTCTAGCAAGCCTATGTTCTCCCTTTCCTCATTTTAAATCTAGTTTAGAGCTCTCTCCCGACACCTCACCACTCATCTATGCAACAGAACAGTGCATATTTCCCAAACCAGTTAGTAGATTTGTTATCAGTTTTTGCTATGAGAGCTATCTGCCTGACTAAGGCACTGTTAAAAATCCCTTAGCTCTCAAAACATGGTCATAAAAATTGAGACTGCTTGGAAGAAAGCTTTTTTAGATATTTCTTTCTTCCATGACAGGCATTCAATTATTGATTCAGGAGTTCTGCAAGTGCCTAACATCAGGGTGCTGGCAGTGTTTGAAAACAGTACATGACTCCAATCCTTGAAATCAAGGGGAGTTTAGATTTTCACTGCAGCTTTATTAGCTCAGATATTATATTTCCCAAGGAAATGCTTATTTCCAAAGGAAGGTTTATGCTTGTCTTTATACTCATATTGCCAGTTTTTAAGTTGAGAGCATGGCTCTGCTCAGAGCCTAGAGCTTTCCTGTTTACCTAGTGAAATGGAGTTTTGATCTATTTCATTGTGTGAAAGGACAAGCATTTCTCTTCACATCATCTGTTGGATGTCTTGAAAAGGAAAAGCCAAGATGTAAACAAAAATAAAGACCGGCTAAGCTGACTCCTATCTGTATTTCTGACACATCCATTTGAAAAAGAACACATTAAATAGTGATTCACATTCACCAAATCTGGACTCTTCCTACTTTTCTCATCTCTAAGATATACTGCACACATGTTCTTGGATCAGTCATGTTAAATCATGGTATTATTAGTATTATCATCATCATTATCATTATTATTATCATTATCATCATAGAATGGTTTGGGTTGGAAAAGACCTTTAACTCTAACCATTATCTAACATTTAACTCTAACCATTATCTAACATTGCCAAGGATGGTGCTAAACCATGGCTCTCAGCACCATATCTCTGCCTTTTTCAATGCCTCCAGGGATGGAGATGCAACCACCTCTCCAGGAAGGAAGTTGCAGTCTTTTAGCACCCTTTCAGCCAAGCAGTTTCTTCTCATATCAAACCTAAACCTCTTCTGGTGCAACCTGAGCCATTTCCTCTCATCCTAACACTTGTTACTTGGGAGAAGAGGCCCGTCCAGACCTTGCTACAACCTCCTTTCAATGAGTTGCAGAGAACAAAATGGTCTCCTTTCAGACTCTTCCCCCCCTTTTTTAAATTTTCTTTCTTTTTCCTCTTTTTTTTTTTTTTTTTTTCCTCTAATTAAGATTATCAGGTTCTGAAAAGGTTGAGACATTGGATTGGGTTTTTTTGTTGTTGTTTGTTGGGTTTTTGTTTTTGTTTTAATCTCATAAGTGTTTTTGATTTTATTTTAGCCAAGTTTTTACTCCTGGTAATATTCAGGATGTGCCGTGCTCTGGCTTTCCATCACACTGCACTCATTAGCAGTTCTGTAAACAGCTTTTTCAAGTGCCAGACGTGAGGCTTCCTTGTGGACCTCTGATTTGGGCAGAACTCCACAATGATTTCATTTGGGAGCTTTTCTTGAGTGAGTGTTCTAAAAGCCTGAGTGTTTTCATTTGCAAAGCTTCCTGTCAAAGTGAAAATTACTCTGCCAATATGAATGAAACAACCCAAAATGTAATTCAGTGAATGAACCCAAAATGTAACACAATGAATTAAACAAAAAGTAATGTATTTGTAGTCAAGTCCCACTGGAGGAAACAATTGAGCTTTTAACCCTAATTTTAGCATTCTCTGATTAATCACAGAATCGCAGAATCACCAAGGTTGGAAGAGAGCTCAAAGATCAGCAAGTCCAACCTGTCACCACAGACCTCATGACTAAACCATGGCACCAACTGCCGCGTCCAATCCCCTCTTGAACACCGCCAGGAATGGTGTGCTGGTTTAGGCTGGGTGCTGGCCCGGATGCCACTGCATAGACCACACCTGGGAGGTCCCAAGGGGTGGGCCCAGCCCAGGGAGTGGGCACAAGCAGGTATTCTAATCCCATAATGCCCTGCTCCCCTATAAAATGTCCATGCGAGGTCTTCACTTCCTCTTTTGTCCCCAGCTGCAGCCTAGGTAAAATGACGTGAGCCACCTCCCTTGGGCCTGCCCAGACCCGAGGCTGGGTTGGGGGGGAGGAAAGAGCCCTAGGGGGGGGTTGGGTGTACCGCAGGTGGGGATGGGATATTCTTGGGCATGTTCTGGGATTCCTCTCTTTGTCACGGTGCTTGTGGTTCTCTGTAAAGCTTTCATTGTTGTTTGTTTTTAAATTGTTTTTCTATTTAAACTTTCCATCACTTTTACAATCCCTGTGTCTGAGTCGTTGTTTCTGCCTGTGGGGGGGAGGGGGTTTGCCCCAACCCTTTACAGATGGTCACTCCACCACCTCCCTGGGCAGCCCATTCCAATGGCTAACAACTCTCTCAGTGAATAAAAAAAATAGAAAAAATAGAATAAACCAGGTTGGAAAAGACCTTCAAGATCATCACATCCAACCTATCATCCAACCCACTTAATCAACTAAACCATGGCACCAAGCACCCCATCCAGTCTCTTCCTAAATACCTCCAATGATGGTGACTCCACCACCTCGCCGGGCAGCCCCTTCCAATGGGCAATCACTCTCTCTGTGTAGAACTTCTTCCTAACATCCAACCTAAACCTCCCCTGGCACAGCTTGAGATTGTGTCTTCTTGTTCTGGTGATGGTTGCCTGGGAGAAGAGACCAACCTCTGCCTGTCTACAACCTCCCTTCAGGTAGAGAGCAATAAGGTCACCCCTGAGTCTCCTCCTCTCCAGGCTAAACAACCCCAGCTCCCTCAGTCTCTCCTCATAGGGCTTGTTTTCCAAACCCCTCACCAACTTTGTTGCCCTTCTCTGGACATATTCCAGCAACTCAACATCTTTCTTAAACTGAGGGGCCCAGAACTGGACACAGTACTCAAGGTGCAGCCTAACCAGTGCAGTGTACAGGGGCAGAATGACCTCCCTGCTCCTGCTGGTCACACTGTTCCTGATGCAGGCCAGGATGCCATTGGCCCTCCTGGCTGCCTGGGCACACTGCAGGCTCATGTTCAGCCTACCATTGACCAGAACCCTCAGGTCCCTCTCTGCCTGGCTGCTCTCCAGCCACTCTGACCCCAGCCTGTAGCACTGCATAGGGTTGTTGTGGCCAATGTGCAGAACCCGGCACTTGGATGTGTTAAATCTCATGCCATTGGACTCTGCCCATCTCTCCAGCCTGTTGAGGTCCCTCTGCAGAGCCTCTCTATCCTCCAGCAGATCAACTCCTGCCCCCAGCTTGGTGTCGTCAGCAAATTTACTGATGATGGACTCAATGCCCTCATCCAGATCATCAATGAAGATGTTAAAGAGGACGGGGCCCAGCACTGATCCTTGGGGCACACCACTAGTGACTGGCCACCAGCTGGATGTGGCACCATTCACCACCACTCTCTGGGCTCGGCCCTCCAGCCAGTTCCTAACCCAATGCAATGTGCTCCTATCCAAGCCATGGGCTGATAGCTTGGCCAGGAATTTTCTGTGGCTCAAAATTGTAACTATGAAGTTAACAATAATTTCAAGTCACAGGACACTACAGACAACCTCTGTGTTCCCTGCCAATTAGTATTTTATGCACTTCATCACTGAAGTGAATACAGGTATAGTCCTCATGTTTTTTTAGAAAACCATAGAAACAATCCCCAAACCATTGGTATTTCAAATAAAAATCTTTCAGCTAGAAAGGTAAGTTTGTTACAGATGGCTAAGCAGCAGAATAGACTAACTAGAGAGTGATCCACCTCCCCCAACACCCTCTTGCAAAGAGCAGAGCACCCAGAAACAGCATATGGAATCATAGAATGATTTGTGTTGGAAGGGACCTTAAAGATCATCTAGTTCCAACCCCCTGCCATTTGCAGGGACACCTTTCACTAGACCAGCTTGCTCAAGCCCCCATCCAACGTGGCCTTGAGCACTTCAAGTAAGGGGGCATACACAACCTCCCTGGGCAACCTGTTCCAGTGTCTCACCACCCTTACTGGAAATAGTTTCTCCCTAATCTCCAGTCTATATCTCCCCTTTTCCAGTTTAAAGCCATTGCCTCTCATGCTAGTACAAGAAGCCTTTGGAAAAAGTTCCTCCTCAGCTTTCTTGTAGGCCCCTTTCAGGTACCAGAAGGCTGCTACAAGGTCTCCCTGGAGCCTTCTCCAGGCTGAACAGCTTGTCCCCATAGAGGAGGTGCTCTAGGCCTCTGATCATCTCCGCGGCCACCTCTGGACCCACTGCAACAGTTCAGTGTCCTAAATATTAAAAGGCTGCTCCAACTTGATCTCCACCAAGGACCAAGATTCCCTCTGTTTTACATCTAATCTATGTAATGAGATTCCTCATGTAAGTCTTGCAACCAGCAACAACTAATTAGGTCAAATTAACAGCACAGATGTTACTGGATCTATTTGGAGTTTGAACTCTCGAGCTGGAACAACCCTCCTCTTTAAGGTATCAACTGCTGAGTTTGGAAAGTAAATAGATAAGTTTGTATCACAGTGTGTTCACTATTCCTATAGCCAGACCTCTAATCAACATTAATACAGATTTCCAGTGGCTTCCAATGCTGTATTTATTTTCTCATCACCTGTGCTCCCCTTTCATCCTAAACCATTTGCATAAACCAGCATAATGCTATTTAGCTTATGCCCCACCACTGCTATAAATAGATGAACTGGAAACTCAGCTTAGTGAAGCAACTCTAAGCCCTTTCTTGGCTCGTTCTTTCCTCCTGCTTACACACCCGTGTGTGTGTGTGTGCCTCTGTGTGCTTGTGAAGGTGTGACAGAGAGCTCATGTATACAAAAGAAATGTTAAGAGAGAATCATTGTTCTTACCAATGATGGAAACACAACATTTTCTGAGCTGATGCAAAAGTAGGAGTTGTAATAACAACCCCAAATATCATAAAGCATGTCTGTGTGTGCATGTGTTTGCAAATGCAGGGGGGAAAGGTTAGTTTCATTTATTTTTATAGGCACAAAAGGGAGATGTTTCACATTTTTCCTCATGTGAGACAAGGTGACAGTTATGCAGTCAGGTGGTGATGTTGCTAGCACAGCATCTCCTACCTTTAACAGGCAGTCTACCTTTGGTTTGTTTTTATTTTGTGCTTCCATTTACTTGCTCCATAGCCCATTTGCTTATCAGAAAGATTACAGCTGAAAATTAGGTTGCTTCTTTAAAAATCTACAGGAACAATTAAAAATCTCATCAATATATGTCTAGTTAGAGGGGACTCATGAGGCTCATCTCTCTCTTTCATTTTACTTTTGGGTTGTTTTTTTTTTTAAAGCAAAATAAAAATGATGCTTCGATGCTTCAATTTTATTTCAAGTAGGCATTTGGTTGTTGTGGCTTTTCCCTCACAAATCTTGTTTGCAGAAGTCATAAAAAATGCAGTAATATATAGGTCTGTGTGTCTAAAAAAAATAATTGTATATCTGGTACAGCTATTTTTGTAACAATTTAGCACTTAATCTCAGAGGATGCTTCCTGTCCTCAGCACTGAGTGCTTTAAACCTGAAAGGAGGTTGGAACGAGGTGGGGGTCAGTCCCTTCTTCCCAGTATCAGGTAATAGAACAAGATGAAATGGCCTGAAATTCTGCCAAGGGAGGTATAGGTTGGGCATTAGGAGAAATTTCTTTTCTAAAAGAGTGGTCAAGGATTGAAACAAGCTGCTCAGTGAAGTGGTGGAGTTACCGTCCCTGGAGGTGTTCAAGAAATGTGTGGCCATGGCACTTTTGGACCCAGTTTAATGAGGACGGTGGTCTTAGGTTGACAGTTGGACACAGTGATCTTAGAGATCTCTTCCAAAGGAAACAATTCCATGACTCTGTGGTTGCTCTAAGGTGAGATTACTGTTGATTTTAACTCTGGTCTGAGTAGGTATGAGCCTGATGACATCTATTATAGATTAGGACTTATCCTCTCCTCTGAAATATATCTCACTTCACAAAGAAGGTTAAGTGCTATTTTTCTTCCCCTAATCCTGCTTAGCAAGTCAATGCAGTAGTCTGGGCAGTTTAAATATTCCAGTTAAGTGGGAGAAAGGTCACTGTATGATTACTGAAAAGGTGTCAGATGACTCTAAAGGGCGAATGCATTTTCCTGACGGATTTTCTGAAGGATGTCAAAAAGAGTTTAGGAAAAGAAAAGCAAGACTATCATTAAATTAAAAAATCTGGAGGAGTAGTCATTTACCACAGAATTATACAATTGTTTTGATTACAAAAGTCCTCTAAGATCACCAAGTCCAACTGGCAACCTTAGACCACCATGACAGTGATGAAAACTTAACTTACCTTGGGGAGTAGGTTCTGCAGTTTTGTCCAGCACTGATAGACTCTTTTGCCTCCATACAAAATTCCCCAAAAGCTAGGGGAGGACCTTTCCTTCTCTTTGGCCCCAGGTGCTGCTCTGAGGTGTCCAGTGATGAATATTGCCTCATGGTGCCCATCTCTGCTCATCATAACCTCTAAGAAAAATTCCTTTGAATTCAGTGGCTGAATCCAGAGGTTAAGGAAGTCAAGTGGGTATTTTTTGTCTGACCTGGAATGTGAAAGTTGTGTACGTGGTCAGAGAAACAAGAAAACTACACTGTCATGGTGAACTTCACAAACCTTTAAACTTGTGCACCTGAAGGGGCCTACAAGCAAGCTGTGGAGGGACTTTCTGCAAAGACTTTCTGTAATAGGATGAGGGGCAATGGCTTTGAGCAGGAAGAAGGGAGACTGGCCTATCAAAATCATGTTTGGGTTTGTCAGTAAATTATCTAACACCTAGGAGTAGTGGAACATCCTGAAACTAGCCACATTAAGCATCTAGCAATCACTAAATGTCAATAGTTCATATTTGAATATTATTTTAATATCCATTCTCAATAACACGGGTTTCAGAGTCTGTCCCTTTTCCACCCCATTTTCTGCCTTTTTCCCCTCAAATCCTAGAGCACCTGGGCTCTGTTGGAGTCTCCTCCCACCCCAGGTGCGGCCACTTTGCCCTCCCTGCCCACTCGCTTTTTAAATTCCCTCCAGGAAAAGCAGAAGCCCCAAGCTGAGCCTATCTGGGCTGGAGGATCCTTCTCTCATCACTGGTGAGTGCCTGTGGTGCACACTGGGTGATGGTGGTGGTGACAACATAGGCCAGTTAGGTAGGAAGACAATTGATGACCTCTCCAATATTGTCCATGGGTGCTGGCTGGGCCTCCTTATTGGGGCTGAGCTCCTCTGTGTGGTATCTTGGCTGACTGAGTGTCTTGCCCCTGGCTCTGAGATAGGTGCAAAAATGGTGGTGGTGGAGCAGGAGCTGCTTTGGGAAGGGGGAGGAGGGTGGTGGTGAGGGAGTGTGGTGAAGAGGTTATTAAACTTATTAATATGAAATATGAATTATGAAAATATTATTTTTATTAATTATCAAACTTAATAACCGATGAATCACCAACTTATATACATGTTCTAGTGCACGTTCATGAAATAGATTCCACAAGTGGCTTAGTGTTATGATTATAACTTAATTGAACTAGTCACAGACTATATTTACATAATGAAGGGTGCGGTTCTGCCGCTTGGCCACTAGATGGCGATTCGGAGGGACGCGGGCGGCCCCTGGCTATACACAGCAATATTACAATCTTTCTATGCGTCTACACTTACTCTGCTAGATGTGGATACTTTGAACTGAGTGCTAGTGGATGGAAAACACGTGGAAGATATTCAATTCCCTCCAGACAACAGGGGTCGGCCCATGGGGTTGGCCCTCAAAGTCGGCTCGCATGGCAGGGTGGGACGACGGTGGCCGGTAGGTGGGCTCAGACGATGCGGCAGCAGGCAAAGCTACGGGGGGTCGGCCCAACCACAGCGATTCTCGGGGCTGATGCAAACAGCCTCGGGGAGAGAATGCGGCTGCGTTAGGCAGTGGATTCTCGTTTACTGAGCTTAAAGGAGTAGCGGGACTCTCAGAGTGGTCCCGGGTTTGGTGCAGTATAGGCACGAACAATGCCTTAGTCTTCCCTGAGGTTCACAGGGCTCAGAGCGGCATATGGCGGCTCCTCTCCTGCTACAGTGGGGCTAGGCATACGTGGACTCGGTATCGATCAAGTCCCTTCTCCCCAGCAACTGGGCAGATCTTACCCTCGGGAGTTGGTCCAGTCCACGGTGGCACAGTGGGCTCTCCCGGTTGGTACGACTGGCTGTAGCGACGCTGAGCTCAGGCATCGCTAAGGTCCTCCCTCTGGGCTTCTTCACGATGCAGAGGCTTCCAGTATGCGTGCATGTATAACACAAGCTAACAACAATAAGCTCAATGGCAAAGGCGGTTGCTCGGGAGTTGCTCTCTCAAGCAAGCACAGAGACAAAGTGAATGAGGGGGGAACTTGTTTATCAATTGGGGTGATACTTATAGATTCCTCGAGGCTGGGCTTGACCAATGGGCACTCTCATAAACAACTGGTTTCAGCCTATAGAAAGTGTGAAGCTAGAATTATGCCCATACTTGGTGTCAGCACGAGCACTGTAAGCGCTGGGTGTATGCTGGCCTGGCTAATGCCTTGGCTTTTGTCTTCTTCCTGGAGGAGGGGGAACTTGTCCACACGCTGGGACAAGATTCAGTATTGGGGCATAATGTGCCTTCACTACAGGGAGGCAGGGAGGTTAAACTATATGACCCTCAGAGGCCACTGCCAAATCTGGTGATTTTATGACTATATGATCTAGTTCCAACCCCCTTGCTATGGGCAGGGACACCTTCCACTAGACCCAGTCAGCATCTTTAAGGGCATATTTATTTATTTTTCTTACTGTACATAGAAATCAAAGTATAATAAGGTAGCTGTGATGAACTGAACAAGATCTGTATGTTGACTGTGGTTGTGTGAAGGTTTAATACTCCCACCACATAAAGCACAGCTAACTCAGTCATTGAAGCAAATGAAAAGCTGTATTTCACAAGCAGAATGGAATGCAATGAATATATACAAAATATAAAGTATTTACAGTATATACAGAAATATACAGGAAAGAACATAACAGAGAAAAACCATCCCCAGGGGGGTTCCACCTCAGGTTCCCCCCAGAACCCCTCTCTCCCTTCCTCCCCTTTCCCTTAGTAGTTACTTGGGTGAAAAAGGAGAAAGAGAAAGAAAAGGATATTAAGGGAAAATTGTTACTTCAAAGCAGTTGTTAAGAAAGTTAGTTTTCTTATCTCATCAGTTTCATTCCAAGGTCAGTTGCATGCAGGTTGGCCAAGAAGGAAAGAAAGACCAAAGACAGACTGTAAGTTCTTAAAGCTACATTCTACTGATCTACCAATGAAACTAGTTTAGAATTATCTCCTCTTGTTTTCCTTTTTACACCAAAATGTTCAGCTAGAGAATTCTGCTGCTGTCCTTTTCTTAAAGGCACAGCCTAACCTGTCACAGTTGACATAAAAAAATAAATGATTACATGAAATTCAAGAGTGAATAAAAACTATTGGCATAAGAAACATTTAAAATCCTTCTGAATTTGTGGAAAGGGTTTGGCTATTTCAATACTATTGCTCAGCGAAAGTTAGTCTATGTCTAAATTGTAGGTAGTGGAAACACTGAAGTCAAGTCATAACTCAAAGACAAGTTGTCTTACCAATATATTAAATGATGTTATTCTAGAAAGAAAATTCCACAATTCATGCCTAATTTTGCAGCCTGACTCAAAGTTTCATTCAGAAAAAGGGTATGAAGGATACTCTAGGAGACTTGGGCTAGATGATCTTCAGAGGTCCTTTCAGAACAAGAGGACACAGTCTCAAGCTGCACCAGGGGAGGTTCAGGCTGGATGTTAGGAAGAAGTTCTTTGCAGAAAGAGTGATTGGCCATTGGAATGGGCTGCCTGGGGAGGTGGTGGAGTTACCATCATTGGAGGTGTTCAGGAGGAAACTTGACAGGGTGCTTGGTTGCATGGTTTAGTTGATTAGGTGGGTTGGATGATAGGTTGGACATGATGATCTTGAAGGTCTCTTGCAACCTGGTTTATTCTATTGTATTTCCAACCCCTACCACTCCCTGGTTCTGTGATTCTGTGACAGGCATGTGTTAATAGCTAGCTTTGCTTCCAAAGACACTGAAATATGTGGAAATAAATACTCTTGTGTCTACTGATGAAATAATTACATCTCTTTTCTGTTCAGAAATATGTGGATTTAAAGGTGATTATTTCAGCAACTAACCTCAGAATTTTGAGTCATATTTAAAGATACTTCCTTTACAAGCCTTCATAGTACCTCAGAAATCTAGTTTTGGCTTCTGAGCTAGAAAAATAGTAACTGCTGTAGGAAATGAACCACTTGTTGCAATTCTCCTGTGCCTCTGTAAGAAATAAAGGTAAATATGTAAAGAAGGACAATTCCTTAATTCACTTCCTTTTCAGCAGCTCTTCCCAGTGAAGTCAAAATGAAACATGCATTATGATATAACAAATATTTTGTCACTACAAATTTGTGTTTGAAGCCTTTCTGCAGCTGCAGTTGAACTTGTACACATGTGGAAGGGTTGAGCTTTGTACTCTAGAATCTCTTTAAGTGACAGCTGAGGTTTTCAGTCACAAGTCTCCTTGGGGAGCCCAAGCTGCTCTCTTCTTTTATTTCAAACATTTTATCCATGCTTCCTGCACTGCTTGGAGATTGATAATTTGGGAAAGAATAGTTTGAGTTATGGGTATGAACTACAGTACAGGAAGTTACATCTCAAAATGAGGAAGAACAACTTTACTGTAAGGATCACAGAGTGCTGGAACAGAGGTTGTGGAGTCTTCTTCGCTGGAGACTTTCAAGACTCTGGATGCATTCCTGTGCAACCTGCACTAGATTCTATGGCCCTGCTCTGGCAGGGGGGTTGGACTCAATGATCTATGGAGGTCTTTTCCAACCCCTAACATCCTGTGATCTACACTGGGGATTATGAAGAAATCCTTTACATTGAGGGCTGTGATACACTGGAACAGGTTGCCCAGGGAAGCTGAAGAGGCTCCAAGTCTGAGAGTGTTCAAGGCCAGGTTAGATGAGGTCTTTGGGCAACCTGGTTTAGTGGATGGTGCCCACTAGATGGGTTTGGAAATAGATGATTGTTAGGGCCTCATGCAACCTAAACCATTCTATCATTCTAAGTTTTTTTTTATGAAGTACTAGTGTGGCCAGCAGGAGCAGGAAAGTCATTGTGCCCCTGTACTCAGCACTGGTCAAGCCACACCTTGAGTACTGTGTCCAGTTCTGGGCTCCTCAATTTAAGAAGGACATTGAGACCCTTGAACACGTCCAGAGAAGGGCAATGAGGCTGGGGAGAGGCCTTGAGCACAAGCCCTATGAGGAGAGGCTGAGGGAGCTAGGGTTGCTTAGCCTGGAGAAGAGGAGGCTCAGGGGTAATCTTATTGTTCTCTACAACTCCCTGAAGGGAGGTTGTAGCCTGGAAGGGGTTGGTCTCTTCTCCCAGGCAACCAGCACCACAACAAGAGGATGCAGTCTCAGGCTTCACCAGAGGAAGTTTAAGCTTGAGGTGAGGAGAAAGTTCTTCACTGAGCAAGTTGTTAGCTGTTGGAATGTGCTGCCCAGGGAAGTGGTGGAGTCACCATTCCTGGAGGTGTTCAAGAGGGGACTGGATGTGGCACTTGGTGCTATGGTTTAGCAGTCATGAGGTCTGTGGTGATGGTTTGGACTTAATGATCTTTGAGGTCTCTTCTAATCTTATTGATTCTATGATGCTATACTCTGCCTGGAAATACCTCCATAGTACAGCTTTCAAAAACCATGTGTAACAATCTTATTTTTGTAGCCTTTGTATTTTTCATTGAAGGGAGTATAATTTCCTCTTTAAAATAGGTTGTGCTTTGTGGAACCAATTCCACTATTGTGGAACAGATTCTCGATATGAGTTTTCCCCCCTCTCATCTTTAAACATTCCCATGACTACACCAACAGAACAATTAAAAGCAATGATATGTGAGCAATGTGGGATGCTGCTCACCCACCCTATCACAATTTGTTAGCATGTGTGTGCCTCATATTATTTTGTCAGTGAAACCCTTCAAAGATCCTCGCACATTCAATATCTCTCTTCACCTTATATAGTATTTGAACTACATGTTGCAGATGAAATGCCCTCCTAGAATTTCACTGTGTGAAATGGCTCAACCTAGATTTTAAATAGATTTTCAAAACCCGTTTGTCATTGAGGCAAACTTTTTTTAACCTGAGAAGTTCTCTGCATACATTTATGGTAATGAGTACAAGCTATTATGCCTGTCATAATACAAAGCAATTCAGCTGGTATTATTTCCATAAATATTTAAAAGCTGGCACACCTACAGCATAGGCTTGGGATATTGTGTTAGGGCCATGGGGAAAAAAAAAAAAAAAAAAAAAACAAACCAAAAAAAATTGGAAAGGCTTTGTTATCATCATCTAGAAGGTAACCAAGATAAAATCTGGTTAAAACAGAAGTTAGGATGAGACACTTGGGCTTGGGTTGTTTAGCCTGGAGAAGAGGAGGCTCAGGGGAGACCTTATTGCTCTCTACAACTACCTGAAGGGAGATTGTAGCCGGGAGGGGGTTGGTCTCTTCTCCTAAGCAACCAGCATCAGAACAAGAGGACACAGTCTCAAGCTGCACCAGGGGAAGTTTAGGCTTGAGGTGAGGAGAAAGTTCTTCACAGAGAGAGTTGTTGGCCATTGGAATGTGCTGCCCAGGGAGGTGGTGGAGTCGCCATCCCTGGAGGTGTTCAAGAGTAGATTAGATGTGGCACTTGGTGCCATGGTTTAGTCATGAGGTCTTGGGTGACAGGTTGATCTTGGTGATCTTTGATGTCTTTTCCAACCTTCTTGATTTATGATTCTATTTAATTTTGACTGGTTAAACAGCAGTGGAGAGATATCTGAAGCTAAACTTTCTACCCAGAAGCTTCATAACCATTAAACCGTGTTCCTAAATGAAACATCCACTCATTCTTTAAACACCTCCAGGTCTCCACCACATTACTGAGCAGCCTCTTCCAATACCTGCAGGAAAGAAATTATTCCTAATATCCAACCTCAACCTCCCCTGTCACAGCTTGAGAGCATCATGTCTTGTCCTGTTAGTTACTTGGGAGAAAAGACCAACACTGGCCTCACTCCAGCCTCCTTTCAGGTAGCTGTAGAAAGCAATAAGGTCTCCTCTCAGCCTCCTCATCTTCAGACTAAACAATCCTAGTTCCCTCAGTCTCTCCCCATAAGACATTCTGAAAACCCTTCCCCAACTTCATTGTCCTTCTCTCTACCCTCTTCAGCACCTTGATGTATTTCCTATACTGTAGTGCCCAAAACTTGTGGTCTGCCTTCACCATTTCAGGGGCACAATCACTTCCCTGGTCCCTCTGGCCCTGCTATTTCTGATCCAGGCTAGGATGCTATTTGCTGCCTTGGCCACCCTGCTGGCTCCATGGACTAGTTTCATGGTATCATAGTATCCGTCAGGGTTGGAAGAGACCACAAGGATCATCTAGTTCCAACCCCCCTGCCATGGGCAGGGACACCCCACACTAGATCAGGCTGGACAGAGCCTCGTCCAGCCTGGTCTTAAACACCTCCAGGGATGGGGCCTCGACCGCCTCCCTGGACAACCCATTCCAGGGCTTCACCACTCTCATGGGGAAGAACTTCCTCCTCACCTCCAGCCTGAATCTCCCCACCTCCAGCTTCATTCCATTCCCCCTAGTCCTATCACTCCCTGAGATCCTGAGAAGTCCTTCCCCAGCCTTCCTGTAGGCCCCCTTCAGATACTGGAAGGCCACAATTAGGTCACCTCGGAGCCTTCTCTTCTCCAGACTGAACAGCCCCAACTCCTACAGTCTGTCCTCGTAGAAGAGATGCTCCAGCCCTCTGGTCATCCTTGTGGCCCTTCCCTGGACACGTTCCAGCACCTCCATATCCCTCATGTAATAGGGGCTCCAGGACTGGATGCAGTACTCCAGGTGGGGTCTCACCAGAGCTGAGTAGAGGGGGAGGATCACCTCCCTTGCCCTGCTGGCCACACTTTTCCTCATGCAGCCCAGGATCTGATTGGCTTTGCAGGCTGCAAGAGCACGCTGAGAGCTCATGTTGAGCTTCTTGTCCCCCAGCACCCCCAAGACTCTCTCCTCAGGGCTGCTTCCCAGCCTGTCACTGCCCAGCCTGGATTTGTGCCTGGGATTGCCTTGACCCAGATGCAGGACCCTGCCCTTGC
The DNA here is from genome assembly GCF_026170545.1 of Melanerpes formicivorus. NCBI lineage: Eukaryota > Metazoa > Chordata > Aves > Piciformes > Picidae > Melanerpes > Melanerpes formicivorus. The sequence continues at coordinate 2,342,232 of NW_027142376.1, read as the reverse complement.
TCTTGTTGAACCTCATGAGGTTGGCTTGTGCCCACCTCTCCAGCCTGTCAAGGTCCCTCTGGATGGCCTCCCTTCCCTCCAGCATGTCTGCTGCACCACACAGCTTGGTGTCATCAGCAAACTTGCTGAGGGTGCACTCAATGCCACTGTCCATGTCACCCACAAAGATGTTGAACAAGACAGGTCCCAGGACTGATCCCTGAGGGACTCCGCTTGTCCCTGGCCTCCACTGGGACATGGAGCCATTGACAGCCACTCTTTGGGTGCGGCCATCAAGCCAGTTCCTTATCCATCTAGTGGTCCACCCATCAAACCCACGTGTCACCAGTGTCATAGGGTTGGGGGAAAGGCCAGGCCTTCTCCCCCGCCGTGAGTAAAGGGAAGAAAATTGAAAGGAAAAAAAAAATGCACAGCCGGATTAGAAAAGGAGTGTGTGCTGTATATTTACAAAGCAGTTTAGGGAACGTAGGGTAATATGTACAGAATTTACAGTATTTACAATATATACAGAAATATACAACAAAGTCACACAAAAATGAGGGTTCCCTCCTCTGCTGAGGGGGGTTCCCCACCCCTGCTCCCCCTTCTCTCCCCCTTTCCCCAGAGAGGGTTAGAAAGAGAGAAAAAGAGAAAACTGTTAATTTAAGCAGAATTTGTTAATAGAGGCTTCACGCTTTTTATCAGCTTCAAGGTCAAGTCTGGCCGAAAGCCCAGAAAGCTGCAAGCTGCAAAGAGGAAGAAGGAAAGTGCAGGACTGCCCAGGATTCTCTGCTGTACTCACAGTTCAAAAGGTGCTTTCTCCCAATCCAACAATGAAATTAGTTTAGATCCGTCTTTCATTTACAAACATTCAACCACAATGTCCTCTTCCTTAAAGGCACTGCCTCAAACGGTCACAACCAGTTTGGAGACCAGGATGTGGTGCGGGACAGTGTCGAAAGCTTTGCTCAGGTCCAGGTAAACGACATCAGTTGCTCGCCCCTCATCTATTAATTTTGTCACCTGCTCATAGAAGGCCACCAGGTTGGTCAGGCAGGATTTGCCCTTGGCAAAGCCATGCTGACTGTTCCCAAGCACCTCTTCACTATTCTTCTGAGCCAGTAGTGCCTCCAGGAGGATCTGCTCCATGATCTTTCCGGGCACAGAGGTGAGACTGACTGGCCTGGAGTTCCCTGGTTCCTCCTTCTTACCCTTTTTGAAAATGGGGGCAATGTTTCCCCTTTTCCAGTCTGTGGGGACTTCCCCAGACTGCCATGACTTTTGAAATATAATAGAGAGGGGTTTAGCAACCTCATCTGCCAGTTCTCTCAGTACCCGTGGGTGTATCCTTTCAGGTCCCATGGACTTGAACACTTTCAGGTTCTTCAGGTGATCACGAACCTGATCTGCACTTACAATGGGCAGTTCTTCCTCCCCGTCCCTGGCATTGTCTTCCATAACATCAGGAGTGTGGCTAGAGGCCCTTGCAGTGAAGACTGAGGTAAAGAAGTTATTGAGTACCTCAGCCTTTTCCTCATCACTTGCAACCATGTCACCATTTTCCTTTCTGAGAGGGCCCACACCTTCCCTAGTCTTCTTCTTCCCATTAATATACCTGTAGAAGTTCTTAGTGTTCCCTTTAATCTCCCTGGCTAGATTCAATTCAAACTCTGCTTTGGCTTTCCTAACCAGGTCTCTTGCTGCTTGGGCAGCTTCCTTATATACCCCCTGTTCTAGCTGTCCTTCTCTGCACTTCCTGTAGAGTTTCTTTTTAAGTAATAGTGTCTCCAGTAGCTCCTTGCCCATCCAGGCAGGCCACCTAGCATTCTTACTTGCTTTTCTCTTTGTTGGTATACAGAGCTCCTGGACACAGGGGAGGTGGTCCTTGAATACTGACCAGCTGTCCTGGGTCCCTCTTTCCTCCAGGGCTTTGTCCCATGACACTTTGGCTAGCAGATCCCTGAAGCGATCAAAGTCTGCACGCCTAAAGTCTAGGGTCGTAAGCTTGGAATACTTCCTCCTGATTGCCCTGAAGAGATTAAATTCAACTGCTTCATGGTCACTGCAGTCAAGGCTGTCTCTGAGCCTCACATTGCTTACCAGCCCTTCCCTGTTGGTGAGAACAAGGTCCAGCATAGCACCATTTCTTGTTGGTTCCTCTACCATTTGGAGGAGGAAGTTGTCTTGTATGCAGTCCAGGAACATCCTGGATTGCTGGTGCCTTGCTGTGTTGTCCCTCCAGCAGATGTCCGGATGGTTGAAATCACCCATGAGGACCAGGGCTTGTGACCTTGAAGCCACTTCTATTTGCCTGTGGTGGGCCTCATGTGCTTGGTTCTGATGATCAGGTGGCCTGTAGGAGACCCCCACAGTAATATCTCCTACCCCTGTCCTGCCTTTAGTTTTAACCCATACCAGCTCATCATCCCTCCCCAGGTGAAACTCCACTGATTCCAACTGGTTATTGACATAGAGGGCAACACCTCCTCCTCTCCTTCCCTGCCTATCCTTCCTAAAGAGTTTATACCCATCTATCCCTACATTCCAGTCATGGGAATCATCCCACCAAGTGTCAGTAACAGCCACTATGTCGTGGCATCCCAGCAGCACAGTGGCCCTTAACTCATCCTGTTTGTTGCCCAAGCTGTGCGCATTTGCATAGAAGCACTTCAGCTGGGCTGGCCCTGTCCTCCTATTGTGCCAATTCCCCTCGGTTTCCACAGAATGTCCTGGTGGATCATTCGTGGCTTGCCTCAGGGCAGCAAGTTGAGAGCCCTTACCAGCTCTCCATCTCTCTGCTGCTGGTGAGCTGCCCCTCTGTTTGTCACTGGCCAGCAGGAGACTATTAACCCCTTACAAATCTAGTTTAAAGCCCTATCAATGAGCCCTGCCAATTCCTGCCCCAGGATTCTCTTCCCCCTCTGGGACAAGTGTGTCCCATAAGTTGTTTTCAGCTCTGGTGCCTTGAAAACCAATCCATGATTGTAGAACCCAAAGCCCTGTTGATGGCACCATCCCCTGAGCCATGAATTGACCTGTCGGCCCTTCCTCAGTGTTCCCTCATCCATTGCTGACATTAGAGGGATAGCAGAGAACACAGCTTGAGCTCCTGATCCCTTTAGCAGTTGCCCTAAAGTTCTGAAATCTCTTTTAATTGATTGTGAACCTCTCATTGTTGCATCATCACTACCCACCTGAAAGACCAGAAGTGAGTAGTAGTCTGAAGGACTCATGAGGTTGGGAATTCTATCTACAATGTCTTTTACTTGGGCACCAGGGAGGCATCAGACCTCTCTATGAAATGGGTCTGGTCTGCATACTGGGGCCTCTGTTCCCTTCAGTAGGGAGTCTCCTATAACAGTGACCCTACGAGGTTTCTTTTCCGGATAAGTTTTGATGGCTGGCCTGAGGCAACCTGTCATTGGTGCAGCTTCTGACCTTCTTGAGTCCTCAACCTTACCAATGACCTGTTCCTCCTGGAGAGCCTCATACCTGTTCTGTAATTGCACTGTGGGCAGTGTGCTGCTCAAAGTAGCAGACTTCCTTCGTTTGCATTTCTTCCGTCAGGCAGAGACCTGTTCCCATTGGCCCTGCTCATGTGGGATACTGTAGGGAGGTTGAGAGGCTTGCTGCTGGGAAGGTATCAAACTCCCTGTTCCACTAAGAGTTACCCCCTGTTGTGGTTTTGAAGAGGTTAGGTTATGGGAATAGTCAATTTTCCTTTTGCTGTCTCTTATAGCTCTTAGCCTTTCCACCTCTTCTTTTAGTTCAGCCACCATGCTCATCAGATCACTGATCTGCTCACACCTAACACAGGAGTTGTTCCTTCCATCCTCCATATTGAGTGCCAGATTGCAGCACTCACTGCAGCCACCTACCTGAACAACTGCATGCTTGTGAGTGGTCTCTGTTTGGGTGCCCACTGTTCTTTTGTTAGCCTTTGCTCTAGTAGTTACCATCTTGCAGTAACCACCCTCTCCCCCCTCTCCCTGTCAGTAAGCAGGCTGAGATGAGCTGCGCTCCTCAAGCTGCCTCCTCTCTTCAGCCGCACGCTGGCTTCTGTTTGGTTGGTGCGGGGTTTCCGCGGCAACCCCTCCCCCAGCTAGGTCACTGCCCTCAGTCACGTAGCCAACCCGAGCCCGCTGCCCCTCCTCCCCTCTTCAGGAGGTCCCGAGCGCCACCAGCTCCTTACCGCCTGAAAAGCAAGGGAAGTGAAGCCAAAAGCAAACTCCCAGAGCTGAGCTCCTCAAGCTGCCTCCTCTCTTCAGCCACACGCTGGGTTCTCTCTAGTTTGCCCGCACTACTGAAAGTAGCTTGCCTACCTGCTGCTCCTGGAGTTGCAGCATAGACAGCAAATTTTATATGACAATGGCCATTTTGAGTCACTAGCGTGACTATATCATTCACTCATTTGCACTGTTTGGCATATACCCATGCTAAAAATCTGGCACAACTTCTCCTTTATAGTTTCTGAGTGAAGCAATAAAAGTGAAATAGATTCACAATCTTATGAACTCTATAATTTTAGCAGTTTATCTTGTAGCAACAGCAAGCAAATGGTCCTCTAAAATGAGTCAGTAACATCAGAGAAGAAAGAAATTATTACAGTCCAAATTTAGATAAGACTGCTGTCCTCATTTCTCTCTTTGTTTTCTGTACTAAAAACTGCAAATTCTGAATCTTAAGAAGGTTCACATTTTATACATCCAATCTCATTGGAGCAGAGGTACACATCCTGTCCCACATCTGGGATATTTAAACACAGTCTAAAGAAACAACAGAAGACTCTGAACAATATTTCCATTAACTGCTCACTGACATAGTCACAGGTGTTGATGACTTCCCAATGAGATAAAGTTATATCATAGAATCATAGAATGGCTCAGGTTGGAAGGGTCCCCAGAGATCATCTGCTCCAATCCCCCTTCCATGAGTAGGGATGCCCCTCAACTAGACCAGGTTGCCCAAGGTCTTGTCCAATCTGACCTTAAACACCTCAAGGGAGGGGCCAACCTATTCCAGAATCAATGCCCTTGTATTGAAAAGCTTCTTCCTAAAATCCAGTCTAAACCTAATCTACCTCAGCTTAAAACCATTCCTCCTAGTCCTGTCGCTGGATGCCCTTATGAAAAGTTCCTTTCCATCTTTCCTGGAGGCTCCCTTTGGGTATTGGAAGGCAGCCATAAGGTCCCTGCAGAGTCTTCTCTTCTGCAGACTGAACAACCCCAGCCCTTTCAGCCTATTGTTGTAGCAGAGGTGTTCCAGCCCTTGTGGCCTTCCTGTAGACTTTTCTCCAACAGTTCTATGTCCACCAGCATTCCCAGGTCCTTCTCTTTGTAACTGCTTTCCCAGCAGGACACCCTTCACCTGTCCTGGTGCAAGGCGTTGTTCCTCCCCAGGGGCAGGACTCCATTCTTGCCTTACATACACAGCCTGTGCCTGTACTGCTGTTCCCTTCTTGCATGCTTGCCACACAGCTGTAGGCAGAGTAAGCTTGTGGACAGACTGTCTGTGAGTGCCTGCAGACATCTAAAGATGATAATTGCTCAGGCTGTAGATCTTTGGAAAGAATTGCTACAAAGCAATCTAAGCTCAGGCATCCACAGCTCTGGTATAAAGTAGAAGCAGGCTGAGTAACCAAATGTGAGTAATTTCTCTGGTCCTGGAGGTGAAAGCTTCCAATCAGGTTCTTCTCTTATTTACATCTAGCTTCCCAGAGCTTTTCTGATGGCTTTATCATTCTCTCTAGAAATGTGTTTTTTCAAGCATTTAAATTCTACTCCCTCAATGTTTATTTAATTTCCCCCTAGTACCTCCATCTATGTTGTTCAGGAATAGAATATTGTTAGAGTACTTACCCATTATTATTTGTGGCTGTTTTGTAAATGTCCCCATTTGCATGAAGTTTTATTTTGTCTTAGGCATAAGGCTCCATGCTAGCTTTATTTCTAAGGAGACAAAATCTTGCCTCTGTTGGCTAATAGAACAGATGTCATTTGCCCACACAGACTCTCAGCAGTCATCACATAGAATCATAGAATCATTAAAATTGGAAAAAACCTCTAAGGTCATCAAGTCTAACCTTCTACCCAACACCTCCAGGATCACTAGACCATGTCTTGAAGTGCCATATATACTTGTTTTTCAAATACCTCCAGGAATGGTAACTCCACCACCTTCCTGAGCAGCCTGTTCCAATACCTGACCACTCTTGCAGGAAAAAAAATTCTTCCTAATATCCAACTTAAACTTCCCTTGGTGTAACCTGTAGCCATTTCCTCTTGTTCTGTCATTTGTTACTTGGGTAAAGAGGCCAGCACTGGCCTCATTCCAACCTCCTTTCAGGTACTTGTAGAGAGCATTAAATTCTCTCAGCCTTCTCTTCTTCAGGCTAAACAATCTCGGCTTTCTCAGCCTCTTTTCAGGGAGGTGGTAGAGTCACCATCCCTGGAGCTGTTCAAGAGGGGATTGGACATGGCACTTGGTGCCATAGTTTAGTCATGAGGTCTGTGGTGACAGGTTGGACTTGACGATCTTTGAGGTCTCTTCCAACCTTGGTGATTCTGTGATTCTTATAAGACATGGTCTACAAAATTCTCACCAGCTTTGTTGCCCTTCTCTGTACCTACTCCAGCACCTCAATGACTTTCTTATACTGCGGTGCCCAAAACTGGACACCGTTTTCAAGGTGTGGTCTCACCAGTGCTGAGGACAATCCCGGTCTTGCTGGCCATGCCATTTCTTATGCTGTCCAGGATGCTGCTGGCCTTCCTGGCCATCTGGGCACAACCTGGCTCATGTTCAGACAGTTGTCAATGAACACCCCCATACCTCTCTGCCAGAAAGCTTTCCAGCCATTCTGCCCCAAGCCTAGAGGATTTATGGGGTTGCTGCAATCAAAGTGCAGGATCCAGCACTTGGTCTTGTTAAATCTCATGCAGTTGTTCTGAGCCCATGGATTTGACCTGTCAAGATCTCTCTCTAGAGCCTTCCTACCCTGCAGTAGATCAACACTCCTGCTTAATTTTGTATCATCTGCAAACTTACTGAGGGTGAACTCAACCCCCTCATCTAAATGATTGATAAAGATGTTTAACAAGACCAACCCTAGCTCTGAGCCCTGGGGAACACTGCTTGTGACTGGATGTCAAGTCATCCCACAGAATCAAATGAACTATGATATCTCTTTGCCCTTGTTCTTATTCTTCACAGCACAGGTACAGGTTAAGAGGCTGGGTCTGTTTCCTTGCAGGGGCATGGGTATGTGGTTGGATTTAATTAATCCTGGAGCATTACAGTTTTGTATTCCCTGCTGATCACTACACAATTACTTGCAGCATCAAGGCTATGGAGCTTGTCTTCTCTGGCACAGCACAGAGATGAACCTAGACAATAATTGTGTCTCCAACAAAATACATGTTGCTGTCCCAAATGTAGCTTGCACCTTAAATGTAGACAGCAGGAATCAATGTAGCTACATAAGAAGGAATTTGGTCCAGTGTCTACTCTGCTCAGGGGTACCAGAATGGAAGCCACACCAACTCAATTCAAATCAAGCACAAACACAGTTAGGAGGAGGCAAGAGGATTCATTTGAGAATATTGGAAGCACCAAGGAGCCAGATTTTCCAGCAGGCAGAGATTCTTTTCTACAAGTGCTCAGCATGGTCACACTCTGTTGAAGGTTCAGAAACACTTTGTTCACACTTGACATGCTTGGAGTGAGCATAGTGGGCTGAGCCTTATGGCAAGGGTGGCATTTTCCACTTAAAAAAGAAAAAAGAAAAAAAAAGGAAATTATTGGCTTTGATAACAAAAAAAGTGCTAGGAAAAGATTTAATCTAATTTCCTAGTCAAGACACCACATCACCCTTACTTCTTCAAATGTATGCTACTTAAGGTAACAGTCTTTCAGGTAGAAATTGCGAAACATTTTGCCATACTTTGGTTTCACAATATGGAGAATGTTTTGCTTTATGAGATGAGCAAAGCAGGCACTAATCTTCCTAGATCAAACCCAATGCAAAATGATATTTAGAATAGAATAGAATTAACCAGATTGGAAAAGACCTTTGAGATCATTGAGTCCAACCTATCATCCAACACTATCTAATCAACTAAACCATGGCACCAAGTGCCCCATCCAGTCTCCTCCTAAACACCTCCAGTGATGGTGACTCCACCACCTCCATGGGCAGCCCATTCCAATGATCAATCACTCTTTCTGTGAAGAACTCCTTCCTAACATCTAGTCTAAACCTTCCCTGGTGCAGCTTGAGACTGTGTCCTCTTGTTCTGTTGCTGGTTGCCTGGGAGCAGAGACCAACCCCCACCTGGCTACAACCACCCTTCAGGTAGTTGTAGACAGCAATAAGGTCTCCTCTGAGCCTCCTCCTTCCCAGGCTAAGCAACCCAAATTTAAGACAGGATAGGATCTTTCTCATACTGTCTGTGGAGAGTTAGGAAAAAAAGAAAAAGGGGAACATTTCACTTACAGATCAATAATGATCTTTCTCACTGAGAGAAAGCCTGGCTTCCAGTTTGGAAAAGGGAGGAAAAGAAGTTGAAGGGAAGGTCTGAGGAAATTCAACCAGAAGGCCTCTATTTAGGACAGACTTTTAAAATGTATTAGATGTTTTGCTAGTAAACACACAGTGTCATGTATAATTTCTTCCCTGAAAAAGTGGTCAGGCATTGGAAGAGGCTGCCCAGGGAGGTAGTGGAGTCACCATCCCTGGAGGCGTTCAAGAAATGTGTGGATATGGCTCTTTGGGACATGAGTAGGGTTGATGGGTGGACTCGAGGATCTTAGAGGTCTCTTCCAACCAAAACAATTCTATGATTCTATAAACTGTGCAGGAGTTGTAGAGGTTGGATAGAAATGATACTCAGAGAACTTCTGAGCTGCTGTATGTTTTCCTGGGATTTTCATTTCCCACTAAATTTTCCTCTGGACAAAACCACCCACCCATAAAAGCAGATTGTCCAAGGCATCTCAGCTGACTCCCCATGATTCCAGCTCCTTCTTTAATGCTCAAAATTTGGAGAAGCTCTGTGGCATTTCTCACTCTCATATTTGGAGTTACACCTGGCACAGGCCAACAGACAGAATCATGCCAAATTCCTCCATGTCTGCTCCCCCGAGACAGGTCTTGCATCCTTGTATTCAGCATATGCTCCAGTTGCAGGAAAAAAATCAACCAGCCCAGGTCATTGACATGACTAATCTACTATGACAGCACAAGCCAAGCAGACATTGGCAATATCTATTCACTCAGAAAAGAGGTTCTGGGAAGGAGAGAGGAAAAGAATTTAAGAGTGGAAATTCTGTAGAGCGTTGTATTAAGTAGTTCTATTCCTTTTTTTGCACAACGTAGTCGACAGAGTTGAGACATGACTAAAAATATGTTTTCTTTTGAATATTAAATATCTCACTCTCAACCTCTGGCTTGGAAGAGAAGGTTCATTATATGCAAAGCATCTTTCTAGTGACTGGCACCTGCATAATGCACTCCAGCATGTCTGCTGGATGCAGGGACAACCATCATTAGTGACTCACATGGAGAAATGGGCTGGGCACCCACCAGCATGACTGCATTAACCCCTGCTTAGCATTTGCACTTTACAGCCTGCCCACACATGGGTTCTGTGGAGCAGTGCTGTCTGCTAATAACATCTATCTAGGAGCCATCTGCTTAAAAAACACAGATTATGGGGAGTTCCAGGAAACAGTGGACCAAACACTGTCTGCTTCTTCCTGATTCATCTGCTTTGAAGCTGAAATAATAAAAATTGAAGCTTGTTTTGCTGACTCCATTGGATTAGAAGAACATTCTCTTAATGAGAGCATTCTCTTCAGGAAAGGAGCAAACCCTCTTCTGTGCTGTCCTCTGGGCCATGCAGCATGGGCAGTTCAACCGGTGAAGAGAGCAAAAAGCTATGAAACCAGCTCTTTCTGCTTGGCAGGATAAATGTGAACTGATAATCCTCTCTAAATTACAGCCATGTATTTCCTTGGGTTTATAGAGAAAAATAAGATAATTCAAACCAGAGAACAGGAGCCTCCAGAGAGTCAGAGATGTACACTGGACTGTTGTCATGTGCACAAAGTGTGAAACATAAGAGTAGTTTTGGTTGGAAAAAACCCCAAAAGATCATTGAGTCCAACCACCAGCCCACCACCACCATGGCCATTTAACTGTGTCCCAAAGTGCCTTGTCCACATGTTTCTGCAACACCTCTAGAGATGGTGACTCCACCACCTCCCTGGTCAAATCTCCGTTGCTGGGTGTGTTTAAGCAGCATATAGACCTGGTGCTTAGGGACATGGTTTAGTATTGTCCCTAAACTGGGTCAAGGGTTGGACTGATGAGCTTTGAGGTCTCTTAAAACTGGATGATTTCTGTGATTCTGTGTAAGGCAGTACAATCAGTGCTGTCAAACATTCATTTTCCCCCTGTACTCCCTCTTGCCAGGGAGGTTGTGGAGGCCCTACCCCTGGAAACATTCAAGGTCCAACTCAATGGGACTCTGAGTAACCTGATCTATTTGAAGATGTCCCTTCTCTCCACAAGGGGTTTGAACAAGATAACCATCAAGGGTACCTTCCAACCTGATGCATTCTGTGATTCTACCTCCACTCTTCACATTCCCTTATCAAACCTGCTTCCAGGACACTCTCATTCCTAGAAAAAGTTCATACCTTAATCCTTCCAAGGATTTCCTTTCCCCCCTTGCAACCTTTATCTCTTGCTGAGTATTGAGAAAATCCCCTCTCAGGCTGCTCTTCTCCAGGCTAAATGGCCCCAAGTTTCTCAGCCTTTCCTCCTCACAGAGATGCTCCAGTCCCCTTAGCATTCTTGTAGCCCTCTGACTCTCTCCAGTAGTTCCTTGTCTCTTTTGAACTGGGGAGTCCTGTTCTGACTAAGAGAGAGTAGAGAGTCAGGAAAACCTCCCTCAATCTGCTGGTCACACTCTGCTTAATGCACTGTGGGCCTTCTTTTCACAAGTACACATTGCTGGCTCTTTAGTGAGCTCATTGTCCACCAGCACTCCTAGATACTTCTCTCCAGGGCTGTTTACCAGGTTTTTCTGGGCAGGTTATTCATAGTCTGCCTCTGATCCAAACTGAAATGTTGTGTTTCCTGGCAGGATATTCCCAAAGGTTCTAGTGTTTCAGAGAAGCTCTGCCAAACTCACCAGCCCTTTCAGCCAGCCTTTAACTGGAGGGGGTTGAGCTCAAGCAAAACACTTTGTTAGCACTGACTGAAGTGCAACAGGTTGCAGCTCAGCATGAAGCGGGTGCACAGTTCTAACTTAACACTACCAATCTGAACACAAGCTCCTTGTGTTTTCCTGCACTTCAAGAGCATGCTGGTACCATATGTGTAAGAGCACAGACTGTTCCTGAAGGCAGCTGTTTCTTAGTTTTTAATTGTTGTTGCCCAAATTTGCTCAACTCCTACTAGTACAGAACTAAAAGAATCATAGAATTATAGAATTATTTCAGCTGGAAGAGGCCTCCAATGTTATCAGGTTCAACCTTCAACCTAAGACCAGCATGGCCATTAAAATATGTGGAAAATATGCATACACAGAAAAGTGCAAAGTAACTGTGCTCTGCTTGCCTTCTCCAAAGCCCAGCTCCTGCTTTTCTGCTACAGAAAGAAAAGAGTGTGGTATTTTCTGTAAAGCGCATCAGGAGCTTGATCACAGCTACCCACTGCTTTCAGCAATGCTTTTGTTGGAAGAATTATCTGTGACACTGGTTGCCTGCTGAAGTTGAGCAAAAGAAGAAATCATGGAGATGAGCTATTTTAATTTTTTTGCATAGCCAAACACTCTTAATGTCATAGGCTTCAATAAGAACTCAAAATAAAATCAACAGAAATTGTGCCCAGCAGTGTGCCCAGGCAGCCAAGAAGGCCAATGGCATCCTGGTCTGCATCAAGAATAGTGTGGCCAGCAGTAGCTGGGAGGTCATTCTGCCCCTGTACTCAGCACTGGTTAGGCCACACATTGAGTCCTGTGTTCAGTTCAGGGCCCCTCAATTTAAGAAGGACATTGAGACTTTTGAACGTGTCCAGAGGCTGGGGAGAGGCCTTGAGCACAAGCCCTACGAGGAAAGGCAGAAGGAGCTGGGATTGTTTAGCCTGGAGAAGAGGAGGCTCAGGGGAGACCTTATTGCTGTCTGCAACTACCTGAAGGGAGATTGTAGCCAGGAGGGGGTTGGTCTCTTCTCCCAGGCAACCAGCACCAGAACAAGAGGACACAGTCTCAAGCTGCACAAGGGGAAGTTTAGGTTCAAGGTGAGGAGAAAGTTCTTCACAGAGAGAGTTGTTAGCCATTGGAATGGGCTGCCCAGGGAAGTGGTGGAGTCACCATCCCTGGAGGTGTTCAAGAGGGGTTTGGACGTGGCACTTGGTGCCATGGTCTAGTAGTCATGAGGTCTTGGGTGACAAGTTGGACTTGATGATCTTTGAGGTCTCTTCCAACTTTGGTGATTCTATGATTCTATGAAAAATCATAGAATGCCAGGTTGAAGGGGACCTCAGGGATCATCTGGTGCAACCTTTCTAGGTAATAATCTAGTTGAAATGAGACAGCCCAGCACCCTGCCGGTAAACTGACTGATGTAGGGGAATCCACTGCTTCCCTTGGGAGATTATTTCCCTGTCTAACTGTTCTTGTGGGGGGAAATGTTCTTCTGGAGTCCAATCAGAATCTCCCCAAGAATAACTGGATATTTTTCTTCCTGGTTTTTCTTCCTTCAGCTGCTAGATGTGATAAAATTGAGATCCTCACCAAGCAAACACTGTAATTTCAATTCCAATTTTATTTGTAATGTATGAAACACAGAAATAATTTTCTTTTTTTCCAGTTTAACCCACAGATACATAAATTAAAGTTGGAAGAAAAGGTTTTACTTTAAAAATTCACTGTTACTACACTGTTGCTTACACTACACTATGCAAATGTGGAATAGCACAGATTTATGAGAGACAAAGTTCTGCTTGGTCCTCTGCATCACTTTCTGTTTTCCAGATGATAGTTAAAGATGTTTTGGAGAAAACTGTGGATACTGGTGGAGTCAGGCAATTGAGCAAAAGTCAAAACTGTTGTCAGAGTTCTTGTCTGGAGAAGAGGAGGCTCAGAGGAGACCTTATTGCTGTCTACAACTACCTGAAGGGAGGTTGTAGTCAGGTGAGGGCTGATCTCTTCTCCCAGGCAACCACCAACAGAACAAGACGACACAGTCTCAAACTGCACCAGGGGAGGTTTAGGCTGGATGTTAGGAAGAAGTTCTTCATAGAAAGAGTGATTGACCATTGGAATGTGCTGCCCAGGGAGGTGGTGGAGTCACCATCACTGGAGGTTTTTAGGAAGAGACTTGGTGGGGTGCTTGGTGCCATGGTTTAGTTGATTAGATGGTGCTGGATGATAGGTTGGACTTGATGATCTTAAAGGTTTTTTCCAACCTTGTTTATCCTATCCTATCCTATCCTATCCTATCCTATCCTATCCTATCCTATCCTATCCTATCCTATCCTATCCTATCCTATCCTATCCTATCCTATCCTATCCTATCCTATCCTATCTGTATACTACTAATTTCAGAGCAGTGAGCATTTGTTCAGTTTGGACTAACCTACCATGAAAAGAAAGAAACATTTTCTTATTTCCCCTTGTAATATTTCAGAGGCATTGCACATTATTTGACATTTTTCATAAAACTACAGTTCCTGGAGTCCAGAGACAGAATGCACAGCTTAGGCTTTATTCAAAGCAAAAACTATCCAGCTTTTATAGTGTCAAAGGAAGTTCACAAACCATCCCTGGAGGTGTTTCAAGGAGACAGAGATGTGGTGCTGAGGGAGATGGTTTAGCCCAAGACTTGGCAGAGGTAGAGAATGGTTCTACATGATGATCTTAAAATTCTTCTCCAGCCAAAATGATTCTATGATTCTATGATGATGCCAGACTTTTCTTGAAAGCACATTTATATGCTGTCACCACACAAGTGCAGTTTAGGTGTCTTCTTCACTCCTGTGGGCAACCAAGAGCCATTTCTAGTCTAAACATAATGAAGCAATCTTTTTCCAGCACTTCTATGCTGGGTTATTCTCTTCTGAAGACAGAAAGGGGAGAAGCAAAGGAGAGGACAGAAACTAGAGGGGAAAAAATGGAAAAGAAATGCCATTTTATATGTCTTTGAATAACTATGTATTGTGTATGAGCATCATTACATATATTAATCTAATGTGTTCCATATGCATTGAACATTGAATAGCTAATATTCATACTAAGTATTCAATATTAAAGGAAAAAAACCCTATTCAATATGCATATTCAATCCAAGTGTAACTCAAGGTATCATAGAATTGTTTCTGTTCATAAAAAACTCAAAGATCATCAATTTAAGACCACCATGGCCATTAAACCATGTGTCCCAAAATGCTTTGTCCATATGCTTCTTGAACACCTCCAGGGATGGTGACTCCACCACCTCCCTGAGCAGCCTGTTCCGATACCTGACCACTCTTGCAGGAAAGAAATTTCTTCTCATATCCAGCCTAAATTTCCCCTGGCACAATTTCAGGCCATTTCCTCTTGTTCTATCACCTGACACTAGGGAGAAATTGTATTCAGAGGAACAAAAGCAATTTATTGCATTCACAGGAATTGTTGTTTTAAGTTAGCATTACAGTTTGGAGATTTGTCTTCTGACTCATTGTTCTTAATAGAAGCAAACACTATTAATAGTAAGATTGTAGGGACCCAGAACTCTGAGAATGAGTCTATTTCAACCTATCTGCTCCATTTTTGCATCCCTTACTGTCTAAGTAAGTTTTGTGGGGTGTAAAAATGACATAGTTAAGCTTATAAGAAGTCTCAAGCCATTTATGAAATAATGACTCAATGTTGAGATGGGTGACAACTATTGTCCCTCAGCAGGCTGTATTGAGACCAGTGTGGTTCAATGCCTCCCTCAGTGATACAGACAGTGAGACTGAGTGTACCCTGGGCAAGTTAGCTGATGATACCAAACTGAGTGGTGTGGTTAATATGACTGAGGGGTGGGTGCCATCCAGAGGGACACAGACAGGCTGGAGAGCTGGGCTGTGGAGAATCTCATAAGCTTCAACAAGACAAACTGCAAGGTCCTGCACCTAGCTCAGGGCAGCCTTTGATATGAGTCCAGTCTGGGGAATGATGAGATTGAGAGCAGCTCTGCAGAAAAGGAGTTGGGTGAACTGGTGGGTGAGAAGCTGAACATGAGCCAACAATGTTCACTTGCAGCCCAGAAAGCCAATGGCATCCTGGCCAGCAGGTTGAGAGAGGTGATTCTGCCACTCTCCTCTGAGTGAGACATCACCTGGAGCACTGTATCCGGCTTTGGGGCCCCCAGCACAAGAAGAACATGGATTTGCTGAAGCAGGTTCAGAGGAGGGCCACAAAGATGATCAGAGGGCTGGAGCACATCTCTTATGAAGCAAGATGGAAAGGGTTGGGGTTGTTCAGCCTGCAGAACAGAAGGTTCTGGGGAGTTCTAGAAGCAGAATTTCAATATCTGAAGGGAACCTACAGGAAGGCTGGGGAATGTGAGAGCCCAAAAGTTTGTCTCTCTTGGTGTGAGTCAACAAAGATAAACTGATAGCAGAGCCACTGGAAAGAAGGTGGAAAGAATCCTGTCTACCAATCCTGGATGCAAATCAGCTTGTGATTGCATCGTGATAACACGGGACTACAACAATGGACCCAAGGACCCAGCCATCACGCCTTTAGGGCAAGATAATCTCCACCCATCAAGTACCCTGGGCAGGGTGACACAATGGTTTTTACCACCCGTTTCCTGATGTGTAAGGAATGTGGGAGGGCTTGTCTGGATGGAGACGGGGGAGACGGAGATTCCCCCCCTCCATCCAAAATCTTGCCCAAACACACAGCAATACACAGAAAGATTTCCAGGGAAATGACCTAAGGACTATTTCCTGCCCCTGGAAGGACTAAAAACTGTATAAAAGACTTGAGCAACTACTGGTTTGTAGAGAGAAACAGAGGAGAAAAATGGGGAGAAAAACGGAGATGAAGGAAAACACAGGAGATGGACCATGCCGCTGAGAAGGGAAAGCTGGGACAATGCTGCTCTGGAGAAAAGAGGCTGCCCAGAGGACCAGAGCTCTTCTTCTCCAGCCAAAGCCTCAGCACCCTTTCTCTACAGACCCAGGCTGCCCAGAGAACCACAGCTCTCCTCCAGCCAGAGCCTCAGCACCGTTCCTGCACCAACCCAATATCTCCCCAGAGGACCACAGCTCTTCTCCAGCAAAAGCCTCAGCACCGTTTCTCTACAGACCCAACACCTCTTGCAGCACCTTTCCTCCACAGACTTTAACTGTCTTGGGGGGGATGAGGGGTGTGGTAATATAATTCCTTTCCTCTTCTCTCTCTCTTCTCTCTCTCCCTTTCTATTTTCTCCCTCTCCCCTTCTTATGTCCACTTTATTTATGTAATAAATAGTCTAGCTGTTGATACTTTGGCCTCGTTTGTGCCTCTAATTTCACAGCACGGGAATGTTCTAAAAGAACTTGAGTCTCTTTCCCTCTCTGGACCGAGACAGGGAGGGACTGTTTAGAAGAGCTTGCAGCAATAGATGAGGGGTGATAGTTTTGAACTAGAGCAGAGTAGGTCCAGTTTGGAAATTAGGAGGAAGATCTTCACAATGAGGGTGGTAAAATACTGGAATAGAATAGAATTAACCAGGTTGGAAAAGACCTTCAAGATCATCAAGTCCAACCTAATCATCCAACACTATCAACAAAACCATGGCACCAAGCACCCCATCCAGTCTCTTCCTAAATACCTCCAGTGATGGTGACTCCACCTCCTCCCTGGGCAGCACATTCCAATGGCCAATCACTCTTTCTGTGAAGAACTTCTTCCTAACATCCAGCCTAAACCTCCCCTGGCAAAGCTTGAGTCTGTGTCCTCTTGTTCTGTTGGTGGTTGCCTGGGAGAAGAGACCAGCCTCCACCTGGCTACAACTTCCCTTCAGGTAGTTGTAGACAGCAATAAGGTCTCCCCTGAGCCTCCTCTTCTCCAGGCTAAGCAACCCCATCTCCCTCAGCCTCTCCTCATAGGGCTTGTGCTGCAAATCCCTTCCCAGCTTTGTTGCCCTTCTCTGGACACGTTCCAGCAACTCCCACCCCAGGAGATATTCAGGGTCATACTTGATGGGGCCCTGAGCAACCTGTTTTAGTTGCTGTCCCTGCTGACTGCAGCAG
Source organism: Melanerpes formicivorus (assembly GCF_026170545.1). NCBI lineage: Eukaryota > Metazoa > Chordata > Aves > Piciformes > Picidae > Melanerpes > Melanerpes formicivorus. The sequence continues at coordinate 2,324,972 of NW_027142376.1, read as the reverse complement.
TTTTGGACAAGATGACCTTCAAGGGTCCCTTCCAACCCAATGCATTCTGTGATTCTGTAATTCTGTGAAATACAGTTGTAAAGACCTGACCTGAAAACTTTTATGCCCTCACTCCGGAACAGCTTTGATGGGAAGATTTCAGGTCTAGGCAATGATCTGCCCTGCTCTGTTTTTCATGCACTTTCTTTCCTGGTGGCTGCTTGGCAAGCTGGAGGGTTCAGAAGCAATTTATAAGACTAGATGGATTTTGCAAGGTTTCTGAAGAGGCATTAGGCATGACAAATGTCCGGTGCTGTCATCACTGCCACCAAGGGTCAAAGCAATCCATCCGCAGGACTACTTTGCCGCTCTGTCTACATCTCTTTGGAAGCTTTAGATCAGCTTTGGGCCCAGAGATAATTTACCAGCAAGCTGCAAAAATATCCAAGCAGGCTGCAGTAAACATCTTGAAGAAAATATTTCTCTGTGTCTCCTACAACAGACCTGACTTCTTTGTACCATAATAAGCCTTCTTTGTACCATAATAAGCCATCAGTAACTACCTCAGATAATAACAGTTATGTCCCAGCTGGCTCTTTCACTAGGATAGAAGAAAGAAAACTAATCAAACAAGCAGAACATATAAACCAAATGAGCTGCATTGTGATGGATCTCAAAAGTGAGATCATGCCCCCTTATTTCCTCTTCATTGCTGTAGATCACACTTACTACTGAAACGACACAGATGTGACAAATTCAACCTCAAAACACCTCTTGAGGTTTTGTTTTCCTTGCAAATACAGCACACTGCAGACTGCAAAGGTAGAAAGGTCCTACAGGGCTTTCCTCCCTTAACTCCATTGATGGCATCATGTTGGGGAGGAGGTTCTGCTTGGGTTTCATGTAGTTTGAAGCAAGTGGAGGCAATGTCCATGCTGTTGTTTCAGCAGCTGCCTGCCACCCATCATAACTCCAGTTCAGTGTATCTCCAGAACCAAGCATCTTGTTTCTCTCCACAGATGTTGCCTGTCCTGGTCTGAGCAAGACCAGCACTGTCCCTGCTCTTTGCTGCAAAATTTGTATGGCTCAGTCTCTGCTCTGTGAGGGACCTTCTGCAGCTCAGTGCAGGTTTGCACACAGTGGCTGCTGCTGGCAGTGACAAAGCTGCTGAAGAAAGTTAGCACCATGGGTTGGGGTGCAGACCAGGGGCACTGATATATCTTGTGTACCACCTTGGGGTGCAGGAACGGAAAGGCTGCAGCTGTGGGGAGGAGGGGACAGAACAGGTGACTTTAAGCTGACCAACAAGGGATTCCATCATATGGATGGCATCTTCAGGGGAAAGCTGAGGGATCACCAGGGTCAAGGCTCTTCTTCAATGGCTAGTGCCCGAGGAAGGCTCTCTGTCCTGCCATTGATCCTCATCAATGAATTCCTGAATCCAGTTGAAGAAGCCGTCTCCTGAAACTGGTTCCCATCTGCTGCTGAGTCCAGTCTGGGACTTCCCCAGTGCCTTCCCCCAGCATCAGTGGGGACAGTGACATCATTGGGCTGGGGTCAGAGTGGCTGGAGAGTGGCCAGGTAGAGAGGGACCTGGGGGTGCTGGTTGATGGTAGGATGAACATGAGCCTGCAGTGTGCACAGGCGGCCAGGAGGGCCAATGGCATCCTGGCCTGCATTAAGAACAGTGTGCCCAGCAGGAGCAGGGAGGTCATTCTGCCCCTGTATACTGCACTGGTTAGGCCACACTTGAGTACTGTGTCCAGTTCTGGGCCCCTCAGTTTAGGAAAGATGTTGACTTGCTGGAGCGTGTCCAGAGAAGGGCAACAAAGTTGGTGAGGGGTTTGGAACACAAGCCCTATGGGGAGAGACTGAGGGAGCTGGGGTTGCTTAGCCTGGAGAGGAGGAGACTCAGAGGTGACCTTATTGCTCTCTACAACTACCTGAAGGGAGGTTGTAGACAGGCAGAGGTTGGTCTCTTCTCCCAGGTAGCCAGCACCAGAACAAGAGGACACAGTCTCAGGCTGCACCAGGGGAGGTTCAGGCTGGAGGTCAGGAGGAAGTTTTACACAGAGAGAGTGATTGCCCATTGGAATGGGCTGCCCAGGGAGGTGGTGGAATCACCATCACTGGAGGTGTTCAGGAGGAGACTTAACAGGGTGCTTGGTTGCATGGGTTAGTTGATTAGGTGGTGTTGGATGATACGTTGGACGCGATGATCTTGAAGGTCTCTTCCAACCTGGTCTATTCTATTCTATTCTATTCTATTCTATTCTATTCTATTCTATTCTATTCTATTCTAATAATTTCCATCAGGAGTTGGGCTCCATATTGATTTGTATCTCTTGTTTCATTGGATTGTTCTTATTTCCATCCCAGCTGGTTTAGTTTCTTTCCCAACCCATCAGTCTCTCTCCCTTATTCCTTTCTGCTTTGGCAGAGGGTTTGGACTCTCAGAGGTTCCTTCCAGCCCGCACCTTTCTATCATTCTATGATTCTCTTCCTTTTGGGAGGGTTTTCTGGCACTTGTCCAGTGACTGGCTGTGACCGTTTGAGGCTGTGCCTTTAAGAAAGGGACAGTGCTGGGACCCTCTGGCTGAATATTTTGTAAACAAAGACAGGTCTAAACGAATTTCATTGGTAGATTGGTAGAACACGGCTTTAAGTTTTAGTGCAGCTGGAATTTTTCTCAGTTTGTTCATTTGTTCATTCCTTTCCCTCTCCCTTCCAGCTTGCCTGCTTCTGGGCACCTAGCCAGAGCGACCTTGGATAAGATAAGCACTAATTCGCATGAGGCCTACTAAAATAATTTTTCCTTAATAACTGCCTTTCTCTCTCTCTAGCCCTTTTTGGGAAAAAAGGGAGGTAGGGGGAGAGAGGGGGATATGGGGGGGAACCCTCCTCTGTCTGGAGGAGGGGATTTCTTTCCTGTATTTTTTTTTTTCCTTGCTGTATATTTCTGTATATATATATTGTAAATACTGTATATATTGTGTATATCTAACCTGCCTCTTCACTTTGCTTGTAAATATGGCATTCCTTGGCTTCTCCAACTGAGTTAGCTGTGTGGTTTTTTTTTCCTCTTTGTGGGGGAGAGAAAGATAGGCCTCCTCTCTCAACCCACTACACTGGCCCAGCCCTGACCCTTGGCACTTACAGGCAGCAAATACCACGTCGTGTAGGCATAGAGCAAGAGATTCCAGCTGAGCATTATTATGCTGAACACACTCTTTCAATACTGGCAGACAAACCATGACATTTGGGAACCCAGCAGTAAGTACTGTTTTTTCTTGACTGTACAGTCCAAGACTTTCTGGAGGTATCCAAGCCCTTTCTATTCCTCACATACCAGGTTCCTTCACACCTAGTAGTTATACAACAGATGAACTTCAGTTTCTGAATCCTGTAACCCAATATTTGGCCTACATGCTGCTAGTTCTGTGCAGCTGAGCAGGGTTATTATCTGGTCTACATTTAGCAGTACACCAGTACCTTACCAGTACCTTTGCTCAGCACGGCTAAGTTTTCTATTTTCTCCTGTTGTGCATCACATGATGCAACCAGAAATATTTCCAGTCAAAAAACCTAAAATTTATCCACAGCTTAACAGCACAATGAGCAATTTGACCTTCTGTCTTCTTTTTTTCTTCTTAACCATTGTAATTTTTAAGATTTTTTTTAATCTGTTTTCATAAATTATTAAGGTTAGAAAAGACCTCTAAGATCATCAAGTCCAACTGTCAAGCCAATATCACTGTGGCCATTGAACCATGCCCCGAAGCGCCATGTCTACGCACTTTTTTAATACCTCCAGGGACAGTGACTCCACCACCTCCCTGTGCAGCCTGTTCCAATGCCTGACCACTCTTGCAGGAAAGAAATTTTTCCTAATATCCAATCTACACTGGTACAATTGCAGGCCATTTCCTCTTGTTCTATCACCTGATACTAGGGAGAAGAGACCAACAGCCACTTCACTGCAACCAAGGAGGGGAGATCAAGGTCTCCCCTCAACATGTTTTTCTCTAGGCTAAACAAGCCCAATTCCCTCAGCTGCTCCTCATAAGACCTGTTTTCCAGACCCTTCTCTGGACATGCTCCAACACCTCAATACCTTTCTTTTTGTGAGGGCCCCAAAACTGAATCCAGTACTCAAGGCGTGATCTCACTAGAGCTGACTGCAGTATCACAGACACTTCATAGAATCAATAAGGTTGGAAAAGAGATCAGAGATCATCAAGTCCAGCCTGTCACCCAACACCTCATGACTAACTAAACCATGGCTTCAAGGTGTAAGACTCTCCCTTTTCCCTTGGTGAGTTCAACAGTGGAGTGCCACTGCAGCAGGATTCCCCAAGGCTGAAGAGGAAGGCAGCAAAAGGGCTGTGAGAATCATAGAGTCAACCAGGATAGAAAAGACCTCAGGGATCATCAAGTCCAACCTATTACCTAATACCTAACATGTCCCTGATGGCCATGTGATTGTTGATTCAGGCCAGGATGCTGCTGACCTTCTTGGCTACCTGGGCACACACTGTCTCATTCATAGGTTCATTCATAGAATACCACATCAGAAGAGACCTCAATGATCATCTAGCCCAAACTTTCAGGGTAAGAATATAGTTGAAATAGGGTGGCCCAGCACCCTGTCAAGCTGGGCCTTGAAGCTGTCCAATAGAAGGGAATCCACCACCTCTCTTGGGAGTTTATTTCAATATTTAATAGCTTGAATGGTGGAAAAAAAAAGGTCCTGCCATCCAGTCCAAATTTTCCCAGTAACAACTCATGCCCATTACCCCTTGTCTTTACCATGAGACTCTTTGTGAAAAAGGAGTCTCTCTACTCATGATAACCACCCTTTATGTACTTGTACATGGGTCTCATCTTCAGCTGGTGGCTGATGAACACTGCTAGGTCATTTTCTGCTGGTCAGTTTCCAGCCCCAAGCCTGAAGTGTTGCAGGGAGTTGTTCTGACCAAAGGGCAGGACCCAGCACTTGGTCTTGTTGAACATAAAAGCATAGAACAGCCCATTCTGGAAAAGCCCAGCTTGATTTTGAGCACAGGAACTAGAAAGATCACCTGGTCCAAACTTTTCATTTTAAGTCAAAGTATCTCACCAGCTTTATAGCTCAATCATTACTTACTACATCACAGCAGGGGTATCAGTTCTGGGTCACTCTGGAAGCTGAGCAAAACAGACCTTTAAATTTTAGCTTACAATATGCTGAGAGAGAGTATGAGGAAGTACCTACTGAACCTGCTTCCTGCCCTGTCCTCCCTGCATGAACACTGCACTGCTTGCTGCTGACAGAAGTTTTCTGAAATTGCATTTCCTACTAAGCTCTACTCAGCCACTGTGAGATGACATGTTTATAGTCTAAGACAGATCTACAGAGTGGATATCCATGTTCAGATCCAAGCCTGTAACATTTCATTCTTCTCTTTAATTGAAGCTGAGGGAGCTGGGATTGTTTAGCTTGGAGAAGAGGAGGCTCAGGGGAGATCTTACTGCTCTCTACAGCTACCTGAAGGGTGGTTGTAGCCAGGAGGGGGTTGGTCTCTTCTCCCAGGCAACCAGCACCAGAACAAGAGGACACAGTCTCAAACTGCACCAGGGGAAGTTTAGGTTGGAGGTGAGGAGAAAGTTCTTCACAGAGAGAGTTGTTAGCCATTGGAATGTGCTGCCCAGGGAGGTGGTGGAGTCATCATCCCTGGAGGTGCTAAAGAGGGGATTGGATGTGGCACTTGGTGCCATGGTCTAGTCATGAGGTCTGTGGTGACAGGTTGGACTCGATGATCTTTGAGGTCTCTTCCAACCTTAGTTATACTGTGATACTGTGCTGTAAATTCAGTATTCAGTATTCCGTATTCTTAAGGTTGGAAGGGACCTCAAAGATCAACGAGTCCAACCTGTCACCCCAGACCTCATGACTAGAGTAGGGAGGACACTACTGCCCACTGCAGGCTTTGAACTCACGACCTTCCCATTAAGGGTCTGATGCACTACCAACTGAGCCACTTGAAGGAGCCAATTCTGAGTACTGTGAACCTCCAGCTGCATAAACACAAGATAAGGCTTGGGAGTTGTCACTTTAAGGATACAGTCCTGATGTTTGCCTGTCTCAGAGCCCAAGACTCTTGCTGAAACTATTTGGCAAAATTAACTTTTGCCTCCACTTTTTGGTGCCTTGATGAGGACTTGCTGTCACAACACAGAAAGTTAAAGCAATCAAATAGCTGTTCAAAAGGACAAACCCAACAGGTTAGGGACTGCCAGTGATAAAGGCACTGACTGCAAGGTCATCTCAGGACTGATAAATCCTGGGTCACACCCTTCAGAGAGAGGTTCACACCTTTGCTTCAGATCTGATATAATAGAAATGTTAGCAAAGATGATCTCAGGATTGATAAATCCTTGGTCACACCTGACAGTGGGAGGTGCAAACCTTCCCAATGGCCCTAACAGAAATGAAGCAAAAGTCCAGATGTGGATTGCAGGTGCAATTCTCACCCAGAAAGTTGTCCCTGTCTTGGGTGGAGGAAAAGGAGCCCAGTCAGGCAACCACTCTTGTCTCTGTCTTCTCCCCCAGCCTCAGCTACTGCTGCAGCTGGTGGTGGTTCTTGTGCTGGCCCATGCTGCACCTCCCTTGCTGACCCTGCTACCAGTGCCAATAGAATATGCCCTCCCCACTGCCAGAGGCAATGCCTTGAGATGTTCCTCTCACTGGTTTTATATCTCATCCCAAGCTGTCCTCACCTTCTAGGTGGCATTCAGCATGATTTGGGAGAAATGCTGAGTAACCCAGTCATGTGTATTTAGCATGGACTTGATTTTCCTCATTAGTATATTGAGGGGTGTCAACTTTAATGTTAAAATTGCAGTTTACTAGGCAAAAGTCTTTGTTCAGGCACCCTGGCCCTCAAAATTTGCTTTGAAGTTGGCTGTTTCTGTTATTTGAGCTATGCTTCTCTAGTTCCAGCCAAAACAGGGCTTTCTGATCTTCATAAGACTCCTTCCTTCAGCTGTTTGGCAGCAATGTGGCGGATCTTCGTTGAACACTAACACCTGCTGATTGGAAATGACCTTGGTCATTTCCAAGCTGCTAACTTGACTCTCCTTCCTGTACTGTGGCCAGCTGGGCAGTTTTACCACAGACATAGTTTTGCAAGAAAGCAGCCATGGTTTACAGTGCAGTGGAAGCCCCAGATGGATTAACACTGCTGTATTTTCACCAAGTTTCCTCCCAGAGACTGGGATTATAAACAAAAGGGTCACACCTGAGACATCTCTGGCCCTTTTCATCTTGAGCAGTGTCTACTCTGGGGAAAGTGAAGAAATCCAGAAGAGGAAATTCAAAGGCTGAAGACCAAAATAAAAGCCCAAGTGGAGGAAAATCTTGCTGCAGGTGCTTCAGAGAGGGAAGGGAGTAAATCTCCCTCCAAGTCCATGACAATGGGCCAAGAAATGTCAGACTTTAATTTTTTATTATTTTTTTAATAGTATGCAGGGAGTAGTATCATTAAACCCAAAATAGACACTTAAATATAGTTTAGGAACTGGACAGTATCTTAATCTTTCTTCTAAATACCTTACTTTTATTCACAGGCAGATTCCTATTTACCCCTGTTCTAGGATGGACCATTGGATCAAGTTCACAAAGAATGCCTGGTTTATTCCCAGAACCTCTTTGTACCTGGCAGCCTGATCAAATCAGGCAGAATTAGGTTGTATCATTGTATCCTTCATTTGTCTTCCAGTAGATACTTGTTACTCACCTGAAGAGATCACATCTGGGGAGGAATAACACCAGACCCCAGTACAGACTAAAGGTTGTCCTGCTGGAAAGCAGTTCCATGGAGACCCAGACTACAACAAGTTATCCTTGGGAGAGTAATTTGCCCTTGTGGCCAAGAGGGCCAATGGCATCCTGGAATGCATTAAGAAATATGTGTTCAGCAAATCTAGGGAGGCTCTTCTCCCCCTCTACTCTGCTCTAGTGAGACCACACCTGGAATATTGTGTCCAGTTTTGGGCTCCTCACTTCAAGAGAGACAGGGATCTGCTGGAGAGAGTAGAATTGAGAGCTATGAGGATGACTGCAGGACTTGAACATCTCTCCTGTGAACAAAGACTGAGAGACCTGGGGCTGTTTTGTCTTGAGAAGAGAAGGATGAGAGGGAATCCTATTAGCATCTAGAAATATATGAGGAGTGGATGTCAAGATGAAGGTGCCAGTCTCTTTTTGGTGGTGTACAGTGATAGGACAAGAAACAATGGATACAAGGTGGAACACAGGAGGCTCCACCTCAACAAGAAGACAAAATTCTTTACAGTGAGGCTAATGGAGCTCTGGAACAGGCTGCTCAGAGAACCTGTGGAGTCTCCTTCTCTGGAGACTTTAAAAACCTGTCTGGATGTATTCTTTTATTACCTGCTCTAGGTGGTCCTTTTTTGACAGAGGGGTTGGGCTCAGTAATCTCTAGAGGCCCTTCCAACTCCTAACATTCTGTGATTCTGTGATTCACCAGCTTCAGTGAAAATCCCATCAATAAAAGCAAAGATATTCAAGAAATGAAGTTGGGATGGAATGATTTTCAAGTGCATTTTGTTCATAAAACACCTCTAAGCAAGTAAAAATGCAATTATTTTGTTATCACTGAGCTGTCCTTGTACAGCTTGAAGAAAAGAATACCAAGCAAGATGGACTAAGCTGGAACAAGGCCCAGGAAATACTGACCCTCAGAAACTTCCCTCTGAATCATTGCTGTTTCTGGAAGGGAAATTTAATCCACCTTCATCTATTACAGTCATATGTGAGGATTAAAATGGAAGGGATTCAGAGCAGAGGAGCTAATGCACATTTCTCTGAGCATGGTTGCAAAGCATCCACACTTCTGCATCTCCTTGGAATTTGGGTTATAACTTCCACCACAATAGTGAAGACTGTCATACTTCTATCAGTGTTAAACGGAAATGTGATGCAAGAAAGATGGATTGATCATGAAATTAGATGGAGAGATGCTTGCAGGCTTTGAGGTGCTTGAAGAAAATAGCTGTGGAGCTCTGAGGGTGTATTAATGCAATTAATATCAAAGTGAACACAGTGACAATGCTATGGAAATATAACCCTAGGATTTTTTTTCAGCTATCATATACAATACTTACTTTGATGACTTGGGTCTAAAAATTAATTCAAGTTTATGATGATAAAAAGGCATTAACATCATTGGAGGCTGGTGACAATGCTAATTTCTCCCTTCCTCCTCCACATCATTTGGTATAAAAAACCACAATGTGTCTGGAAGCCTTCCCCTGGATATCAGACAGACTTTGTTGACAGAAATCTGTGGCAGATGGTACACAAGTGGAATGGAAGATGTGATAAAACTTTCTGGGATAACACTAGTTAAAAGTAAATTTATAGAATGGGACTATTCAGTGGATAACCCCTTTTTCCAGATCCACAACATTGCTTAATGTTTAGAGGAGCATGAAGATAGATGGATAGATAGACTGGATTTTAGAAGAAACTTCTTGGCTGAAAGCATTCTCAAATTCTGGAACAGGTTCCCCAGCAAGGTGGGAGTGTTGAAATGAGGCAGATATGTCATGTTGAGGTACCTGGTTTAGGACCAGCCTTGGGAGAGTTAGAAAATTATTTAAAGAATAGAATAGAATAGAATAGAATAGAATAGAATAGAATAGAATAGAATAGAATAGAATAGAATAGAATAGAATAGAATAGAATAGAATAGAAGTGAAGTGAAGTGAAGTGAAGTGAAGTGAAGTGAAGTGAAGTGAAGTGAAGTGAAGTGAAGTGAAGTGAAGTGAAGTGAAGTGAAGTGAAGTGAAGTGAAGTGAAGTGAAGTGAAGTGAAGTGAAGTGAAGTGAATTAACCAGGTTGGAAAAGACCTTCAAGATCATCAAGTCCAACCTATCATCCAACACCATCTAATCAACCAAGCACCCCATCCAGTCTCTTCCTAAACACCTCCAGTGATGGTGACTCCACCACCTCCATGGGCAGCCCATTCCAATGGCCAATTACTCTTTCTGTGAAGAACTTCTTCCTAACATCCAGCCTAAACCTCCCCTGGCAAAGCTTGAGACTGTCCTCTTGTTCTGGTGCTGGTTGCCTGGGAGAAGAGACCAACCCCCACCTGGCTACAACCTCCCTTCAGGTAGTTGTAGAGAGCCATAAGGTCTCCCCTGAGCCTCCTCTTCTCCAGGCTAAGCACCCCCATCTCCCTCAGCCTCTCTTCACAGGGCTTGTCCTCCAAACCCCTCCCCAGCTTTGTTGCCGTCCTCTGGACTTGGTGATCTTAAGGTCTTTTCCAACCAAAATGATTCTGTGATTCTGGGAGGAAAAACAGCAATAAAACAGCCTTCAGCAACAAAAGGGATGAAGGAAAGTAGGAAGCATGTTAAGAGGTACAGATGCAGAAAGCACCTGCCAATGAGAAGAAAAACGCTGACAAAGTGCTTTCATGCTTTATATATCAGTCAAGCAGACACAGCATGCCAGACATCAATGCCCACAAGCTATAGGATAAAAGTGATGTGAAAAAGCCAATCTGTGTGACTTCTTATCTCATCCTTCCATCCTCAAAGGCATTTTCTTGTGCTCTTTAATGATGACTGTGGTTTATTAACAGTTTGAAGGGAATTCAAATGTTGTCCTAGTTTCTCCCAGGTGTTCACCTAGGGGACAAATGTCAAGTCCTGAGTCTGTAAGCCTCTTGTAGCTATGGAATGGTGTCGTTTAGCTCCCAGACTTACTCCTACAAGTTCATTGGATCTTTGCCATAGTAGTCAATGCCATGCTAAGACCTCCATGAAACAAAATACAAAGTTTTATGCTTATATAGTGATAAACATGTCTCTGAAACATCCTACAGGCACTCTGAAACGTCTTACAGGTATATCCAGAAACAGGATCCACATACTGACATGTTTCTCTGCTAGAGATTCATCCTTTAGAAAACTCCCAGGCAGGCAGAAAAAACCCCAACCAAACACACAAACACGGGAACAGAAACCACTTAAGCACACAGCATGTTTTAGAACAAATTATTTAAAAGGAAGTGTTTTAATTTCAATGAGACTTGGACAGGATGGAGAGTGAGTGGAGGGGCACCTCATGAAGTTTGACAAGGGCAGGTATAGGGTCCTGCACCTAGGGAGGAACATCCCCTTGCACTTACACAGGTGAGGGGTTGACCTGCTTAAAAGCAGCTCTGAGGACAAGGACCTGGGAGTGCTGGTGGACAAGAAGTTCATTATGAGCCAGCTATCCAGAAGTGTGCTCTTGTGGCCAAGAAGGCCAGTGGTATCCTGAGGCATTAAGAAGAATGTGAGCAGCAGATAAAGGAAGGTTCTCTGACCCATCTACTCTGTCCCAGTGAGGTCACATCTGGAGTACTGCACCCAATTCTGGGATCCCCAGTTCAAGATAAGCAGGGAACTACTTTGGGAGTGTCCAACGGAGGCTATGAAGACATTGAGGGGCCTGGAGCATCTCTGTGATGAGGAAAGGCTGAGAAACCTGAGGCTGTGTAGCTTGGACAAGAGCAGCCAGAGAGGAGATTGTGTCAAAGATGGGTAAGTGTTAAAGAGTGGGGTGCAAGAGGAGGGGGCTGGCCTTATTTCTTTGGTGCCCAGTGACAGTACAAGAGGCAATGATCACAAACAGGAGATCAGTAATATCCACTGAAACATAAAGAAAAAAGGTCAAAGGGATGGGGCCAAACTTTTCAGTGGTACACAGTGATAGGGCAAGGCACAACAAGCACGAAGTAGAACCCAGAAAATTCTCTCTGAACATGAGGAAAAACTTTTTTGATGTGCAGGTGCTGGAGCCCTGGAACAGGCTGTCCAGAGAGGCTGTGGAGTCTCCTTCTGTGGAGAGATTCTAAACCCACCTGGACATTGTGATCCTGTACAGCCTGCTGTGGATGACCCTGCTTTAGCAGGAGGGCTGGACTGCACGATCCTCAGAGGTCCCTTCCAAACTTCACCATGCTGGGATTCTGTGTCTATTGTGGAAGAAACCATTTCACTATCTGGAAAGATAGCAAAGTGTCCTGCAGGAGGTTAGTTTTTGAGCAACCTATCAAGACATCAAGGCAAGAACAATGTTTCTTCTCAAGACATTCAGTTCCAGGCTGTCTGTCTTGCATCACCATTTCATGGGGCCAAACCCCTGTACATTCAGCTCACATTCATTCTAAGGGGCAGAACATGCATTGCAGAACTTCACTAGCTCTTATCAAGCAAAAGCTAGACAAAAAGAAAACCCTGGATTTCATCATCAAAGCATCTTCAACAAAATGCCCATGTCATGGTTCAGTATTCTTTTCAGAACAGAAAATAAGGAGTTCTGTTCTCATCAGGCTGTGGAACACAGCTCTGCTTCTGCATTAGCTGATCATAATTCTCACTTCCTTCAATTAAGTGCCCATTATCAGATGCTTTAATATTGTGCCAACAAGACAGCTGCATTAGAATGGCTTCATTCTTTTCCAATCTTTACTTCCACTAATAACAAACTATTGCATGAATGTCACTGAATTAAGAGTCAAAAAGTCCCCAGTGTTATGATTAATCATCTTCTGTTGGAGGAGAAAATGGGTCAAGGAACTATCTTTTGCTTTGGCCAAAGTAATCCATTTGAACTCTGGCAGAAGACAGAAAAAGGACTTCCACACTGCCAGCATGTCAGACAGCATCTTCATACCTGCAGGGATAGGAGTTTCATGTTTTCTACCATCTCAGGGAGAAGTGAAGAGGAGGGAAAGGCAGGGTAAGGAATGTGAGTAAGGAGGTTTGGAATCTATCCACAGCTTCTGCTCTCTTTCTGCATAGCTCTGAATAAATTAATTTAGCTTTCTGTTTCTTTTGGATCTTCACCTGGGTTATCATTAGGTGATTTAATCTGAGGATTTGGGATCATGCAGGCATACTTTGGGCAGGTAGGGGAAATTCAAGTTCTGCAGTTTGGCATCAAGCATGGACAGGCAGAGCACCTCTGTGGGTGAGAAGGATCTCTCATTACCCAGTTGCAGGATGCTGGGAGGTGGTGGCAGGAGTGTTAAAGTTTGTTTGATGAAGTGGCAGTCAGAAAGCACATTTCAGGTGGCTGCCTCACTGTATTAAAGGCCTATTTTTATCCAGTCATTTAAGTTCAAGGACATTTCTCCTGCAGTTTCTGTTAGCTCTTTGCCCTAAATTATTAAAAGGGAAGTCTGAGCCTCCTTCTTACAGGCAAGAGTAGCACAGATAAACAGAGTGGAGCTGGTGTGGGTACCATATGCATTTTTTCCAGGAATTGGGGCTGTTTATTCTTCAGAAGAGGAGGCTGAGGGGAGACCTCACTGCCCTCTACAACTACCTCAAAGGAGGTTGTAGCTAGATGGGCATTGGTCTCTTCTCACATGCCACAAGGGAGAGGACATAGAGAAATATTCTCAAGTTGTGCCAAGGGAGGTTTGTGTTGGATATTAGGGAAAAATTCTTTCCAGAAAGAGTTCTCAAACCTTGGTACAGGATGCCCAGGGAGGTGGTGGAGTCACTACCCCTGGAGGTATTTAAAAGAGGTGTGGATGTGGTGCTGAGGGATGTGTTTTAGTAGTAGTGGCTTAGCAGTAGTGGTGGGTTGTTACCTCTAGGTGAGCAGTTGGACTTTATGATCTCAAAGGTCTCTTCCAACCTCAACAGTTCTAAAATTCTATGAGTGTCAAATACAGTCCAGGTGTGAAGTGCTCAGGTAACCCTGATAAAGGGGTTCTGACAGAAACCTTTCCTTAGAAGTACAATTCTTCCTCTTACAACAAAGGCTGCTTCAGGCTGGATGGAGACTCCTGACTTTGCAAACAAAGCTTGACCTGCACATAAAACGTGTTCCTGGGCTCACACCTTGTCTCCATCCCACTGATCATCTGGATGAGTTGTTTCAAGCATTTTTAAAAGCTCCTAAAGTAATCCAGGGGAAAAAAAGCTACTCAATTTGCTGTCTAGGATGTCATCTCTCCTCACTCACCTTCTACTTCCCTTGCAATTTGGATGTCTGCACCAATCACAGAATCATAATAGAATTATAGAATCCATAAGGTTGGAAAAGACCTCAAAGATCATCAAGTCCAACCCATCACCACAGACATCATGACTACTAAACCATGGCACCAAGTGCCACACCAAATCCCCTCGTGAACACCTCCAGGGACGGTGACTCCACCACCTCCCTGGGCAGCACATTCCAATGGCTAACAACTCTCTCTGGCAAGAACTTTCTCCTCAACTCAAGCCTAAACCTTCCCTGGTGCAGCTTGAGACTGTGTCCTCTTGTTCTGGTGGTGATTACCTGGGAGAAGAGACCATCCCTCTCCCGGCTGTGCAATGAGCACAAACTGGAACAGAGGGAGTTCTACCTCAACATGATGAAAATCATCTTCACTGTGAAGGTGCCAGAGCTCCGGAGCAGGCTGCCCTGAGAGGTCGTGGATTCTCCTTCTCCAGAGACTTTCAAGACGCATCTGGATGTGTTCCTGTGTGACCTCTGCTAGGTGATCCTGCTTTTCAGGGGAGTTGGATAAGGTGAACTTCAGCAGTCCCTTCCACTCCCTATCATTCTGTGAGCACCGCAAACATGTGCATCTGCAAAATTTGCCATCTAAGCAATGTGTAGGAAGGAAGGAACAGAATATACAAGGACTGGTGGCTGAATAAGAACAGAATATGATGTGTGTATAGATTTCTCTTTACCTGGACTGATGACAGGTGGATCTCCAGACATTCACATCATCAAACAATATACTCTCCTGTAGTGTTGGGTGAAAGGTTGGACTTCTATTCTATTCTATTCTATTCTATTCTATTCTATTCTATTCTATTCTATTCTGAGCATAAGGGCACATGGACAGATTGAATCCCCAGCAAACTGGGACCAGAAGCCAGGATGATCTCAAAACACAGGGTCATATACTTCAGTGATTAGTGATGACCTGAGAAGGTAAATATTCTGCACTAAATGAAAGACAGTAATCCTACCTGAAAGCCAAAATGCCTTTTTTCACTTTTAATGCAAAATACCCTTTTCAAATCATCCAGTCCATGATTCATTTTTCCCTAAGCAGAGTATAGGGGGAAAAAAAAATCGCTGATAATATCACAGTAGGGTGTTCTGTCAGTTTTTTCTTAAACATGAGTTTGCAAACATGCCTCCTTTCCCTCAAATCCATTTAGCTACTGCTTGAAAAGGTGAAATGAAAATCACTGAGCAGCTTCTAATCTCTGTGTCTCACTGGAGATGTGAGCAAGAATCCTTCTGTATGACTTGCTCATCATCCAAACTGTGCTTATGCAACGTTTTCCTTATGAGGAAACACTGAGAGGAATGTGTTCCTGAGCACACAATTAGAGCAATCATCTGCTGCTAATTGTGTCTTCTGTTTCTGGGGTAGTTTCCACAGGAAGGAATCCATGTATCTTGCAGATGTAATTGAATTACACTTCACAATGCCTCTATTAAATGATGAAGCACTAGTTCTTCCTGCTGAAATAGCTGGTGCTGAAGGCTTGAGTTAGTTGTCCAGAGCTGATAGATTCTTACATGGTTCACCTCATCTGCTGAATTAATCTCAGGCTGTTTCCATCCTCATCCTGTTGCCACTACATGAAGCCCAGGAGGTTTGTGCTAATAAAGCGTGTCCTTCAGCAAGGTAGCCAGTAGTCATCTGAGTGTATCAGATGTTAGAGAATTCATCACATCTCTCAACATTTCTTCCTGTGACTAAGGAGCATCACTGCTAAAAAAAAAACAAAACAAAACAAAAAAAAAACAACAGTGTCTTTCCTTTGGGATTTCTATGGCTTCACCTTCCTTTCCCTAAGAGATCCAAAAGGCTTTTGGTGGTGACATCTCTGCATGGAAATCAGGACTGGGATGGAGTTCATGCAGTGGTCTGCTTAAAAAGCTTTCTCCAGCAAAGTCAGCCCTCAGCACTCCTGCTTCTTTTCTGGGGAGCACCACTTTACCTTCCGCTGGAGCAGTCTGTTCCCAAGGGACTAGGTCTTTTCCAGCCTTATTGATTCTATGATTCTATGATTTTATGACTCATGATGGAGCAGTTTGTGCAGGAACTGCAGCCCTTGGGAAGGGCTTATGCAGGAAAGGTTGATGGAGGACTGTCTTCTTGTCACAGGGACCCCACACTGGAGTGGGGAAAGAGCATGAGAAGTCCTCCCACTGAGGAGGAAGGAGTGGCAGCAACAACATCATGAAACAACGGCAAACTTTAATCCCTATCCCGCTGCACTGCTTGCAGGGAGAGGTGTGAAGTTGAGCCCAGGAAGAAGAGGAAGGTGAGGGGAAAGTGATTTTAGGATTTAATTTTTATTTCTCATTAACCTACTCAGATCATGCCAGGCCATCATGGGTTTATGAAAGGCAGGTCCTGCCTGACTTATCTAATCTTCTAAAACAAGGTGACCTGCCTAGGGGATGAGGGAAGGGCTGTG
Organism: Melanerpes formicivorus; assembly: GCF_026170545.1. NCBI lineage: Eukaryota > Metazoa > Chordata > Aves > Piciformes > Picidae > Melanerpes > Melanerpes formicivorus. The sequence goes on along the minus strand of NW_027142376.1, from coordinate 2,308,475 downwards.
GTCATTGTCCACCTGGACTTTAGTAAAGCCTTTGACACTGTCTCCTATGGCATTCTCCTTCAGAAACTCATAGCACAAGGCTTGGATAAGTACACTCTGCACTGGATTAAAAATTGACTGGATGGCAGGGCCCCAAAATGGAAAGTTCTCAATGGTGGTGAATCTGGGTGGTGAACAATATGTAAGCGGTGACTGGACAAATAAAAAGGAAGCCCATAAAGAATAGAATAGAATAGAATAGAATAGAATAGAATAGAATAGAATAGACCAGACCAGACCAGACCAGACCAGACCAGACCAGGTTGGAAGAGACCTTCAAGATCATCGTGTCCAACCTATCATCCAACACCACCTAATCAACTAAACCATGCAACCAAGCACCCTATCAAGTCTCCTCCTAAACACCTCCAGTGATAGTGACTCCACAACCTCCTCAGGCAGCCCATTCCAATGGGCAATCACTCTCTCTGTGTAAAACTTCCTCCTAACATCCAGCCTAAACCTCCCCTGGCACAGCCTGAGACTGTGCCCTCTTGTTCTGGTACTGGTTACCTGGGAGAAGAGACCAACCTCTGCCTGTCTCTGCCTACCTCTTCAGGTAATTGTAGAGAGCAATAAGGTCACCCCTGAGTCTCCTCTTCTCCAGGCTAAGCAACCCCAGCTCCCTCAGCCTCTCCTCATAGGGCTTGTGTTCCAAACCCCTCACCAACTTCGTTGCCCTTCTCTGGACACGCTCCAGTAAGTCAACATCCTTCCTAATCTGAGGGGCCCAGAACTGGACACAGTACTCGAGGTGCGGCCTAACCAGTGCAGTGTACAGGGGCAGAATGACCTCCCTGCTCCTGCTGGCCACACCGTTCCTGATGCAGGCCAGGATGCCATTTGCCCTCCTGGCCACCTGTGCACACTGCTGGCTCATGTTCAGCCTACCATCGACCAGTACCCTCAGGTCCATCTCTACCTGGCTGCTCTCCAGCCACTCTGACCCCAGCCTGCATAACTGCATGGGGTTGTTGTGGCCAATGTGCAGAACCCGGCACTTGGATGTGTTCAATCTCATGCCGTTGGACTCTGCCCATCTGTCCAGCCTGTCGAGGTCCCTCTGCAGAGCCTCTCTATCCTCCAGCAGATCAACTCCTGCCCCCAGCTTGGTGTCATCAGCAAATTTACTGATGATGGACTCAATGCCCTCATCCAGATCATCAATAAACATGTTAAAGAGCACAGGGCCCAGCACTGATCCCTGGGATACACCACTACTGACTGGACGCCACCTGGATGTGACACCACCCACCACCACTCTCTGGGCTTGGCCCTCCAGCCAGTTCCTAACCCAGCTCAGAGTGCTGCTGTCCAAGCCATGGGCTGACAGCTTGGCCAGGAGTTTGCTGTGGGGGACAGTGTCAAAGGCCTTGCTTGGTAGACTACATCCACAGGCCTCCCCACATCCACCAGGCGGGTCACCTGATGGTAGACGGAGATCAGGTTGGTCAGGCAGGACCTGCCCTTCCTAAATCCATGCTGGCTGGGCCTGATCCTTTATCCATCCTGTAAGTGCTGTGTGATTGCACTCAGGATGACCTGTTCCATGATCTTGCCTGGCACTGAGGTCAGGCTGACAGGCCTATAGTTCCCTGGCTCATCCAACCGGCCCTTCTTGTGGATGGGCACCACGTTGGCCAGCTTCCAGTACTCTGGGAGATCTCCAGTGAGCCAGGACTGATGAAAAATGATGGAGAGTGGCTTAGCCAGCTCCTCTGCCAGCTCTCTCAGCACCCTAGGATGGATCCCATCTGGTCCCATGGACTTGTGGGGATCCAAGCAGCTGAGTAGATCACCAACTACCCCATTCTGGAAAACTATGCTGCTCCCTGACCCCTTCTGCCAGCTCTGCAGGCCAGCTGTCTGGAAGACATTCTGTCCTGTTAGTAAAAATTGAGGCAAAGAAGGTATTAAGTACCTCTGCCTTTTCCTCATCCCTTGTTACAATGTTTCCCTCTGTGTCTACCAAGGAGTGGAGTTTGTCCTTGCCCTTCCTCTTGCTATTAATGTATTTATAGAAGGACTTTTGGTTGTCCTTCACAGCAGAGGCCAGACTAAGCTCCAAACGTGCTTTTGCCACCCTAATTTCCTTCCTACAAGACCTAACAACATCCTTAAATTTTTCATGGGTTGTCTCACCTTTCTTCCAAAGATGATACACCCTCTTTTTTTCCCTTAGCTCTTTTAGAAGTTCATTAACCATCCAGGCTGGCCATCTGCCCCGGTGGTTCATCTTCTGGCACATTGGCACAGCCTGTCCCTGCACCTTCAACAATTATTCCTTGAAGCAGCTCCAGCTCTCCTGGACCCCTTTGTTTTTAAGGGCTTTATCCCAAGGAACCCTCTGAATTAGTTCCTTGAGCAGACTGAAGTCTGCCCTCCCAAAGTCCAGAGTGGAGTGGAGTGCTGCCCCTCTTAAGTTGACCAAATACTGAAAATTCAATTATGTCATGGTCCCTGGCCCCTAAACACCCTCCAACCACCACATCGCCCACCAACCCTTCCCTATTGGTGAAGAGGAGGTCAGGCATAGCCTTACCCCTGGTAGGCTATCGCAGCACCTGGGATAAGAAGCTGTCCTCCATGCACTCTAAGAACCTCCTAGATTGCCTCTTCTCTGCTATGTTAAGATCCCAACAGATATCAGGCAGGTTGAAGTCACCCATGAGAACAAGGTCAGGCGATCCTGAGACAGCCTTAAGCTGCCTATAGAATGACTCATCAACATCTTCCTCCTGGTTGGGTGATCTATAACAGACTCCAACCAGGGTGTCAGCCTTATTGGCCTTCCCTCTAATTCTCACCCACAGGCACTCAACCTGATGGTCCCTGATCTCCATCTCAATGGCATCTAGTGCCTTCCTGATGTACAGGGCCACCCCTCCACCCCTTCTTCCTTGCCTGTCTCTCCTGAAGAGCCTGTAGCCATCAATTGCAGCGCTCCAGTCATGTGAGTTGTCCCACCACTTGTCTGTGATGGCAACTACATCATAACTTTCCTGCTGCAGCAAGGCTTCCAGCTCCTGTTGTTTGTTGCCCATGCTTCATGCATTAGTGTACATGCACATCTTTTTAGACTAACAGATGATGCCACCCTGAAGGTGAATGTACAAACATAATAAACTGTTGTAGCTGGGAAATGAGAGAAAAATAGGCTTTTACTTAGAGAAGTGAAGTTCTTACCATAATGCAGATGCTCAATGGAAAGAAACAGTTAATGAAAGCCTAAACTGTTCCCATCCACGCATTAGCAGGAAGCTGGAGTCAGCAACCAATAAGATCTGTTTTAATACTTTACTCTTTTTATTTTTCCTTCCTTTTTTTTTTTTTTTTTTTTTTTTTAATAAGCATTTATTGTTTTGTTTTGTTTTTTTCTTTCTTTGAGGGTGTAGAGAAAAGAGTGAAGAAGGAAGGGACAGTAGTATCATAGAACCATAGAATGTTAGGGGTTGGAAGACCATCAAGTCCAACCCCCCTGCCAAAGAAGGATCACCTATGGCAGAGGTCAAATGGGAACACATCCAGATGGGTCTTGCAAGTCTCTGGCGAAGAAGATTCCACAACCTCTCTGGGCAGCCTGCTCCGGGGCTCTGACACCTTCACAGCGAAGAAGATTTTTTCTCATGTTGAGGTAGAACTCCCTCTGTTCCAGTTTGTGCTCATTACACCTTGTCCTATCAGAGGACACCATTGAAAGGAGACTGACACCTTCATCTTGATATCCATCCTTCAGATAGTTCAGATTTTTCCTCATGTTGAGGTAGAACTCCCTCTGCTCCAGTTTGTGTTCATTGCATATCATCCTGTCACAGGACACCATTGGAAAGAGACTGTCTCCTTCTTCTTGAACATCTAGTTCCAACCCCCCACCATCATTTTCAGGGACACCTTTCACTAGAACAAGTTGCTCAAGGCCTCATCCAACCTGAACCTGAACACTTTTAAGCAGCAATCATCCACAACCTCCCTGGGCAACCTGTTTCAGTGTCTCACCACCCTCACTGGAAAGAGTTTCTTCCTAATATCCAGTACAAATCTGTCCTCCTCAAGCTTAAACCCATAAATATTCTTCAAGGGACTTTCATAAGTCTTCCTCCAAACTGAAAAAGAGACACATGCAACCCAAGTGTTTTGTCCAATGAAACCACTTCAGAAGTTTGGCAAATTAAGCAAGACATATCACCATTGTTCTGTCCCTCTCTTTATTTGTCACCAGTTCAATTACAAAGATTCAGCTTACTCAGATGGGCAGATGGCTCACATTAGGAGAGGCAGAGGATGTACAGCATGTTCTAGAAAGACCGTGCACTGTGCACTGATTTCCATTTTGTTATCTTTTGCCTAGTAAGGCAATGCTACGCTGATCCTGGAGAAAGGGCAGTTTCCTTCTCACTGAGCTTTCCTTCTGAACTTTGCTCAGACTTCTTGAAATGTTCTTGCAGATTTCATTGAGAACTTTCCATGTGAGCAGTCAGGCATGCCAAGAAGGCCAGTTGTGTCCTGGAGTGCATTAAGAAGTGTGTGACCAGCAGGTCAAGGGAGGTTCTTCTCTCCTCTATCCTGCCCTAGTGAGTTCACATTTAGACTATTGACAATTCTGGGCTCCCCAGTCTAATAGAGGCAGGGAACTATTGGTAAGAGTCCATCTGAGGGATCAGGATGGGGCCAGATCCAGTGGTGCTCAGTGAAAGGACAAGGTGCAATGGGCACAAACCTGTAGAGGGCTACAAAGATGATGAAGGATCTGGAACGTCTGTCTGACAAGGAGAGGCTGAGAGACCCACGACTTTAGCCTGGAGAAGATTGATATCTTATTGATGTCAGATGAAGGGTGTCAAGAAAAGAGGCCAGTGTCATTTCAGTAGTGCCCTGTACAAGGGGCAACAGACACAAAATGGAACAGAGGAAGTTCCACATCAACACGAGGACAAGAACAGAACAGAACGGAATGGAACGGAACGGAATAGAATAGAATAGAATAGACCAGACCAGGTTGGAAAAAGACCTTTGAGATCATCAAGTCCAATCCAACACCCAACACCATCTAATCAATTAAACCATGGCACCAAGTGCCTCATCCATTCTCTTCCTAAACACCTCCAGTGATGGTGACTCTACCACTTCCCTGGGCAGCCCATTCCACAATCTTCCCTGAGAGCATGCTAGAGCCCTGGAGTGGGCTGCCCAGAAAAGTTGTGGAGCCTCCTTCTCTGGAAACTTTCAAGCCCTGTCTGAATAAATTCCTGTGTGGCCTGCTCTAGGTGATCCTACTTTGGCAGGGAGGTGGACTAGAAGATCTCCAGAGGTCTCATGTTCTCTTTATTTTATCTTTCTACTTCTGAATTAACTGTCTATTGGGATAGTCTTGAATTGCCCGTGGAAGGGAAAATGGTACCAGTTGATTTGAGATAAGTGAAGCTGTGGTAGGTGGGGCCAGGGATACCTCTACAATTTCCTCAAAGGAGGTTGGAGCAAGGTAGTCAACTGTGGCTCAGTCGGTAGAGCATGAGACTCTTAATCTCAGGGTCGTGGGTTCGTGCCCCACGTTGGGCGCCAAAATGTAATGGGTTGGGGCAGACCCCCCTCCTCTGCATGCACTCACTGTTCTATTTAAACTTTCCATCACTTTTGCAATCCGTTTGTCTGAGTCGTCATTTCTGTGCGTGGTGGGGAGGGGGTCTGCCCCAACCCATTACAGTCTTCTCTCACATGTAAGAAGTGATGGGACAAGAGGAAAAGGCCACAAATTGTGCCAAGGGATATTCAGGTTGGGTATTATGAAAATTTTCTTCATGTCAAGGGTTCTCAGACATTGGAATAGGCTGTTCATGGAGGTGGTAGAGTCACCATCCCTGGAGGTATTTAGAAATAGTGTGGATGTGGTGCTGAGAGATGTGATTCAATGGTAGCAGCCTAGCTGTAGTGATGGGAATGTGAGCTCCAGGCGAGTGTTTGGACTTTATGATCTCAGACATCTCTTCCAACCTTAACAGTTCTATGATTCTATGACTCTAGTCCCAGCTCAGTAGAGAAGAACTTACAGCTTTTACAGACATACAGGAAGACCAGAAAAAACATTTGTGCTAAGATCATCTCATTACAGCTCAGACTTAAAAGCATTCCTAGATGGAAAGCATGAGTCACAAATTCTTGGCTCTCTGAAGATGAACCACGTGGGCCATAATGACATTTCACTTTTTTGCTTTATCTGTATCCCTGTTTACTCACTCCTACCTATAAACATCATTTGATTTTTAATCTAGACTGACTGTGATAGCCAGATGCACTTCATCCTACTTTGAAGTGGGGGGGCGGGAGGGTGCATGAAGAAAAGGAGGCATTTTCAGTTCTTTATACTCAGCAATCTCTTAATCCACAGAGGGTTAGAAGATTCCTTTGACATGCAGTAAGGATTCTCAACATTTTGACTTGCAATGAGCAGTGAAAATTCTGCTTCCATCTCAAGTTTGTTCACCAGTAGAAATCACTCACACATTTGTTCCAAAAGTACTAAGCCAAACAGAAGCATTGTTTGATGTGCTACAAAATTCTTACACCATGTCAGACTTGTTGTCTAGGTGTAGTAGGAACACTTCTCAAGGGAACCGTGGGTTTAAGAGCCAAAACGTCTACCTGCACTGCAGTGAGAAGTGGGGGAAGGAATAAAGTTACTTCCTCAAGACAGAGCATTGCACATCTTCTGCCTAAACACAGACCACAGATCAAAGCCTTTTGAGAAACAAGTGGTTTACTCATGAAGGAGATAATTAGATCTTCATTGCTAACACATGTCTGTTGATGAGCCACTGTTACAGCTCACAGGGAAAGTATTGATTTAGGGTAACTTTCCAAGTGCATTATTATCAAGTAGTCACTCCCAAGGCAATTGGAGACAAAATATAATGTAATTAAACTCTGAAGCTGTGCCACAGTATCTTCAGGAAAAAGCCTTTCAATGAGAACTTCTACTCAAGTTCGAGGGAGTTGCCACTTAATGAACTCTGCCGGAGAAGTGCTGTGGTTATAAACCACAGGAGCAATCGTAAGGAGGGAGCTGTGAAGAAAGGCAAGCAAGGAAATGCTCCTTCAAGGATGAAGGCACAAATCTGTCAAGATAACTGCAGAGGAGAGGGGAAATATCTGTGTAAGGACGTGTAGGAGATCAAAGGAACGTGATCATATCTCTGTAAATCAGTGTTGTTCTCTTGACATAAAGGGAGCCTCACATTGACTAGCTGAGAAGATTTGCAATTAAGAACTGTCATTCCACTAGAAAAAACCACCAAAACAACAGCTAGCTGTGTCTGAAAATGTGGGATCCTTGTTTCTCCTTCAAGTCCTATTAACACTGTGTGAAAACCAGCTTCAATAGTTGTATTTGTTTTGAAGAAATCACACAGAAGCCACTGTGCACTTCAACATTCTTTGAAGGATTCACTCTAATGTAACACAAGCTTCATCTCATCTTACACATGTTATGTTATCACCCAGATTCACTGCACCTCTTCCCTCTTCTGTAAATGAGGTGTTGAAGAGCTGGCAGGTTTTGCTTTAGAGCATAGTCACACTGAGCTACCTACAGCAGCCTGGGGAAAGTCTCTTTTCTCATGTTTCAAGATTAGCTGTACATCATGATGTATTCCTTCTGTCAGTAAGGTAGTTGTAAAACTACTTCTTCTAGGTTGGCAGAATTTCATACTTATTTTAAGAGACTGAGTTAATATCTACCACTGGTTCTTCTCTGACCTCTGGTCAGGTCTCATTGACATAGCAAGAAGTCTGGGGAAAGGAAGAAAGCTTTTTCCAGCAGAACACAGCTGTGGCAGCAGGCAATACTTTTGCAAAGGTCAGATAAAACCTTGCAAGAATTCCATTTAAAATCCCAAAGTCAAACTATCCATTCTAATAAAATACGTCTTGATAGGTTCCCTCAAAACTTCTCTGGAGACTTTGAGAACATGTCTGGATGCATTCCTTCACAATCTGATCTGGGTGACCCTGTTCTAGCTGGGAAGTTGGACTAGAGGATCTCCAGAGGTCCCTTCCAACCCTCACCATGATGGCTCCCTTTCTTGATTTCCTGCTTGTTGGAATCCTCTGATCTTGAGCTTGGAAGAAGTGGTCCTTGAATATTTGTAAACTATCTCGGGCCCATTTACCTTCTAGCATCCTGTACCATGAGAAATCTCCTAGCAATTGCCAAAGTTTGCCCTGCTGAAGCCCAAGATTGTAATCCTTTGTATTCTGTTCCTACTGCACAAAATCCTGAACTCCACCATCTCATGATTGCTATAGCCAAGGCTGTCCTCAACCTTCACTGCTTCAACCAGACCTCCTTGTTAGTGACTATAAGGTCTGTAAGTGCTAGAGAGTCCTAGTTGGCTCATCCTCCATTTGCACCACGATGTTATCATGAATGTACTGGAGGAATCTCCCAGACTGTGGCTGGCTGGTTGAGTAGCCTTCCAGCAAATATCTGGGTAGTTAAAATCCCCCATGAGAACCAGGGTCTGCAATTGCAAGGCTGCTGCCAGCTGCTTGAAAATGGCCACATGAACTTGCTTGTCCTGATCAGGTGTCCTGTAATAAACCAATGTGCCAATGTGGTCCCCATCCACGAGAAGGGTTGGATGGAGGAACCCAGAAACTACAGGTCTGTCAGCATGACCTCAGTACAAGTAAAAATGATGGAGCAGATTATCCTGGCAGCAATAACTACGCACCTGAAGGATGGCCAAGGGCTCAGGTCCAGCCAATATGGATTTAGGAGGGGCAGGTCCTGCCTCTCCAACTGGATTTCCTTCTATGATCAGGTGACCCCTCTGGTGGATGTGGGGAGACCTGTGGATGTGGTCTACCTGGACTTCAGCAAGGCCTTTGACACCGTCCCCCACAGCAAACTGCTGGCTAAGCTGTCAGCTCGTGGCTTGGACCACTACACTCTGTCCTGGGTTAGGAACTGGCTGGAGCGCTGAGCCCAGAGAGTGGTGGTGAATGGTGCCACATCCAGCTGGTGGCCAGTCACCAGTGGTGTCCCCCAGGGATCAGTGATGGGCCCCATCCTCTTTAACATCTTTATTGATGATCTGGATGAGGGGATTGAGTCAGTCATCAGCAAATTTGCTGATGACACCATGCTAGGGGCAGATGTTGGTCAGTTAGACGGTAGAAGGGCTCTGCAGAGGGACCTCGACCAACCAGACAGATGGGCAGAGTCCAACGGCATGAGATTGAACACATCCAAGTGCTGGGTTCTGCACTTTGGCCACGGCAACCCCATGCAGAGTTACAGGCTGGGTTCAGAGTGGTTGAAGAGCTGCCAAACAGAGAGGGACCTGGGGGTTCTGATTGACAGCAGCCTAAACATGAGCCAGCAGTGTGCCCAGGTGGCCAAGAGGGCCAATGGCATCCTGGCCTGCATTAGGAATAGTGTGGCCAGCAGGAGCAGGGAAGACATTGTGCCCCTGTACTCTGCATTGGTTAGGCCACACCTCGAGTACTGTGTCCAGTTCTGGGCCCCTCAATTTAAGAAGGATGTTGAGACACTTGAATGTGTCCATAGAAGGGCAACAAGGCTGGGGAGAGGCCTCGAGCACAAGCCCTATGAGGAGAGGCAGTGGGAGCTGGGATTGTTTAGCCTGGAGAAGAGGAGGCTCAGGGGTGACCTCATTGCCCTCTACAACTACCTGAAAGGTGGTTGTAGCCAGGAAGGGGTTGGTCTCTTCTCCCAGGCAACCAGCACCAGAACAAGAGGACACAGTCTCAAGCTGTGCCAGGGGAAGTTTAGTCTCAAGGTGAGGAGAAAGTTCTTCACTGGGAGAGTCATTAGTCATTGGAACGGGCTGCCCAGGGAGGTGGTGGAGTCACCATCCCTGGAGGTGTTCAGGAGGAGACTGGACGTGGCACTTGGTGCCATGGTCTAGTCATGAGGTCTGTGGTGACAGGTTGGACTTGATGATCCTTGAGGTCTCTTCCAAAATTGGTGATACTGTGATACTGTGAATCACCCACAACAGTTTCAGCCTGGAGAAGAGAAGGCTCCAGAGAGATCTTAAAGCATCATTCCACAACCTGAAGGTTGCCTACAAGAAAACTAAGGAGCGGCTTCTTGCAGGGGCTTGTAGTGATAGCATGAGAGGGAAAAGCTGAAAGAGGAGAGATTCAGGTTAGACATTAGAAAGACACTGACATAGAGACACTGGGATAGGCTGCATAGAGAAGCTGTGATGGCTCCAAGCCTGAAAGTGTTCAAAACCAGGCTGGATGAGGCCTTGAGCAAACTGGTCTAGTGGAAGGTGTCCCTGCCCAAGGCAGGGGTCTTGGAACTAGATGATCTTTAACATCTCTTCCAACCTAAACCATTCTGTGATTCTATGATTTATTTATTATTTGTTTTTTAAACTTTGAGCTACCTGGCAATCTGAGATGATACATTCCAGGAAATATTGAATTTCTCAGTGCTTCCAACATGGTAAGTGATTACAGCAGAATTGTTGGTTATTTATCAGAACATTTGCTGACATTTATCAGCTACTAATGTCTGAGTTCATATGCCAAATCCTGCAACTGCACTTCATGGCATCATGTATTCTTAAGATCAATGGTAAAGGATGATGCATCTGCTTTCTTATCCATATTCCAGTCTTTTTCCAGGTGCTCAATACCCCCAAAAGCAAGAATAGAATAGAATAGAATAGAATAGAATAGAATAGAATAGAATAGAATAGAATAGAATAGAATAGAATAGAATAGACCAGACCAGGTTGGAAGAGACCTTCAAGATCATCATGTCCAACCTATCATCCAACACCACCTAATCAACTAAACCATGGCACCAAGCACCCTATCAAGTCTCCTTCTAAACACCTCCAGTGATAGTGACTCCACAACCTCCTCAGGCAGCCCATTCCAATGGGCAATCACTCTCTCTGTGTAAAACTTCCTCCTAACATCCAGCCTAAACCTCCCCTGGCACAGCCTGAGACTGTGCCCTCTTGTTCTGGTACTGGTTACCTGGGAGAAGAGACCAACCTCTGCCTGTCTCTGCCTACCTCTTCAGGTAATTGTAGAGAGCAATAAGGTCACCCCTGAGTCTCCTCTTCCCCAGGTGAAGCAACCCCAGCTCCCTCAGTCTCTCCTCATAGGGCTTGTGTTCCAAACCCCTCACCAACTTTGTTACTCTTCTCTGGACATGCTCTAGCAACTCAACATCCTTCCTAAACTGAGGTGCCCAGAAGTGGACACAGTACTCAAGGTGTGGCCTAACCAGTGTACTGTACAGGGGCAGAAGGACCTCCCTGCTCCTGTTGGCCATACTGTTCCTGATGCAGGCCAGGATGCCATTTGCCCTCCTGGCCACCTGTGCACACTGCAGGCTCATGTTCAGCCTACCATCGACCAGTACCCTCAGGTCCCTCTCTACCTGGCCACTCTCCAGCTACTCCGACCCCAGCCTGTAGCACTGCATAGGGTTGTTGTAGCCAATGTGCAGAACCCGGCACTTGGAAGTGTTAAATCTCATGCCGTTGGACTCTGCCCATCTGTCCAGCCTGTCGAGGTCCCTCTGCAGAGCCTTTCTACCCTCTGCAGATCAACTCCTGCCCCCAGCTTGGTGTCATCAGCAAATTTACTGATGATGGACTCAATGCCCTCATCCAGATCATCAATAAAGATGTTAAAGAGCATGGGGCCCAGCACTGATCCTTGGGGCACACCACTAGTGACTGGCCGCCAGCTGGATGTGGCACCATTCACCACCACTCCCTGGGCTCGGCCCTCCAGCCAGTTCCTAACCCAATGCAATGTGCTCCCATCCAAGCCATGGGCTGACAGCTTGGCCAGGAGTTTGCTGTGGGGGACAGTGTCAAAGGCCTTGCTGAAGTCCAGGTAGACTACATCCACAGGCCTCCCCACATCCACCAGGCGGGTCACCTGATGGTAGACGGAGATCAGGTTGGTCAGGCAGGACCTGCTCTTCCTAAATCCATGCTGGCTGGGCCTGATCCCTTGGCCATCCTCTAAGTGCTCTGTGATTGCACTCAGGATGACCTGTTCAATGATCTTCCCTGGCACGGAGGTCAGGCTGACAGCCCTAACCGGCCCTTCTTGTGGATGGGCACCACGTTGGCCAGCTTCCAGTACTCTGGGAGATCTCCAGTGAGCCAGGACTGATGAAAAATGATGGAGAGTGGCTTAGCCAGCTCCTCTGCTAGCTCTCTCAGCACCCTAGGATGGATCCCATCTGGTCCCATGGACTTGTGGGGATCCAAGCGGCTGAGCAGATCACCTACTACCCCATTCTGGAATAGAGGAAAACTATGCTGCTCCCTGACTCCTTCTGCCAGCTCTGCAGGCCAGCTGTCTGGAAGTCATTCTGTCCTGCTAGTAAAAATTAAGGGGGGGTGGGGGGGGTGGGGTGGGGAAAGCAGCTGGCTAGATGTGATTATGAAGGTAGCATGAAGAGCAAATGTGATGGGGGGACTTTATTTCACAATAATTATTGGGTTGGGCAACTAAATGGAATGTGAGGGGTTTCTGCCAGACAAGCAGAACGAAAGTCTGGCCTATTTCTACCACCTTTTCTTGGCAGTAAAATCTAATTTTGAGTTTAGGGAGGGAGCAACATTACTTGTTGAGTACATTTTGCAGAATGTCTTGTCTACATTTTGTGTTGTCCTGCAAGAAATTAAGGGTCTTGCTCTGCATAGCTAAATGTGCTGCTCCTGTTTCTTATGGTCTGGGGAAGAGGAGGCTCAGAGGAGACATTATTACTCTCTACAACTACTTGAAGAGAGGTTGTAGATAGGTGGGGGTTGGTTTCTTCTCCCAGGCAACCAGCACCAGAACAAGAGGACAGTCTCAAACAGTGCCAGGAGAGGTTTAGGCTGGATGTTAGAAGTTCTTCACAGAAAGAGTGAATGTGCTGCCCAGGGAGGTGGTGGAGTCACCATCACTGGAGGTGTTTAAGAAGAGACCGGATGGAATGCTTGGTGCCATGGTTTAGTTGATTAGCTAGTGTTGGATGATAGGTTGGATTCGATGATCTCAAAGGTCTTTTCCAACCTGGTCTATTCTATTCTATTCTATTCTATTCTATTCTATTCTATTCTATTCTATTCTATTCTATTCTTCTATTCTATTCTATTCTATTCTATTCTATTCTATTCTATTCTATTCTATTCTATTCTATTCTATTCTATTCTATTCTATTCTATTCTATTCTATTCTATTCTAACCTAACCTAACCTAACCTAACCTAACCTAACCTAACCTAACCTAACCTAACCTATCATTAAAAATATGTTACTTGAGGTAGACCTGCAAGTTTTCAGAGAAAGCAGCACAGCTCTGGATGCAATATGTGACAACTTAAAATGTACTCCCTTGAAAAATCAATTTCTTTTCCAATAGCTAATTTTGAATTCTAATATAACCAAGAATGGAAAACGTTTTCTCTGCTGCAATTTAGCAAGGTTGTAGGACCACATATTGATGGGGTGCTTGGTGCCATGGTTTAGTTGATTAGATAGTGTTGGATGATAGGTTGGACTTGATGATCTCAAAGGTCTCTTCCAAACTGATCTATTCTATTCTATTCTATTCTATTCTATTCTATTCTATTCTATTCTATTCTATTCTATTCTATTCTATTCTATTCTAATTAAGGGGGGAAAAAAAGGCAATATGTGGATCATCAAGGGGGAGCAAACTGCATCCTGCATCTGTGGTCAACAGAATATGACAGAGGACTCCCTCACTGAGACACAGCTCAGGTTTTTTTACAAACATTGCAATTGCAAATACATTTGGAAGTCTTATTTTGTGCTCTTTCTTCCAGCATATGAGGCCAGTCATGCAAGGTATACTGAAGGCTGACAGACAGAAAGATAGCTCATGCTCTGTCTCTCCCCCAAAGCATTTTAATTTACTGGGGTGACTGTCAGGGCCTTTTCCACATAGCTACACACTCCAGTGCGACTATATACCTTCAGGATCACATGGCAGGTGGATAAATGTAATCCTTGGGCTTCACATTGTTCTCTTTAGTCTTGACTGGCTGTGCTATCTGCCCATCACTCTCTGAGGTCTTCCATTTCAAAGAAAGGTTGGGTTAGATCTAAGAATTTAGCTGGAAATTCCACTGTGTTTCTTTCTCCAGACTTTCCACCAATGAACTCATCTTCCCAGTTCAGACCATGTTTGTCGACTGGAATATTTTCTCCTGCACAGACAGCAGGCATGCTGGCAGCAGACATCACAGTAGTCTTCTTACCTTGCTCAGAAGTCTTCTTATAGTTCTATTTTATATTTTCTACTCAGAAAACCAACTATGACTTTTGTGAGACTCCAGCCACGGCAACAACTGCAAATTGCCATTAGGGTCCTCATAGTAGTGAACGCAGGAGAGAGAGTACTTATGGAAGTTGTAGATTGCCCTAAAATGTTCAGGTCCTGAACTTGGGTCATAACAACACTCCCAATGTTACAGGCTCAGGGCAGAGTGGCCAGAAAGCTGAGTGGCACAAAAGGATGGTTGACAGCCAGCTGGACATGAGCCAGCAGGTGCCCAAGTGCCCAAGAATGCCAACAGCATCCTGGCCTGGATTGGAAAGAGTGTAGGAAAGTGAGAGAGAGTCATTAGTCATTGAAATGGGCTGCCCAGGGAGGTGGTGGAGTCACCGTCCCTGGAGGCGTTCAAGAGGAGATTGGACATGGCACTTGGTGCCATGGTCTAGTCGTAAGGTCTGTGTTGATAGGTTGGACTTGATGATCCTCGAGGTCTCTTCCAACCTTAGTTATACTGTGATACTGTGACTTACTGTACTCAACACTGATGGGGCCACATCTTAAATAGTGGGTTCAGTTTTGGGCACTATAGTATAAGAGAGACACTGAGTTGCTAGAGAGGATCCACAGAAGGGCCAGAAAGTCAGTGAGGAATCTGAAGAACATGTCTTATGAGGAGTGGCTGAGGGAACTGGGGTTATTGATTTTGGAGAAGAGAAGGATGAGATAACACCTTCTTTCTCACTAAAACTTCCTGAAAGGATGTTGGGGTGAGGTGGCTGTTGGTCTCTTCTCCCAAGTAACTAGCGATAGGATGACAGGAAATGGCTTCAAGTTGTGCCAGCGAAGATTTAGTTTGGGTATTAGGAAAAATTTCTTTCCTGAAAGAGTAGTTAGGCATTGGGACAGCCTGCCCAGGGGTGTGGTAGAGTCACCATTCCTGGAGGTATCTCAAAAACATGTAGACATGGCACTTTGGGAGATGGTTTAATGGACATGGTGGTGTTGGCTTGATGTTTGGACCTGATGATCTTAGAGGTCTTTTTCAGCTTTAGTGATTGTATGATTCTGTATACTGTACAATCCATGAAACATTTGATGTTCATTCCACTGCCACAAGGTATTACACAGGTAATACACTTGTCAAGATATCACTTACCTCATATACCCTCAAATGCCAAGTCACTAGTATTTCCACATAACCACATGCACAAACCTGAGGTCTGCTGTATTTCAACCTGCCAATCTGCTTTTTGAATGTTAGATATTCACTTGTGGGACCTACAACAGCTGGCCTGAAATAACTCTGCATGAATATGCAGCATCTGTTCTTTTGAACGTCTTGGCCTCGTAAACAAATTGGAACTGCCTGAAGAGGGTTCATACACAAATATAATTCAGTAAGAGCTACTTACTGAATCGTAAATAAGAGAATGGAAGAAAATGCAGATTATTTTTGCTCTCTTAAAATTCCCCCAGTTCTGACCTTCAGAATGTGTGTGCAGACTTTTCCAAAACACAGTTTTTAAAAGCACAGCAGCAACAAATAGATGGAAGAAATGTGATACAAGGTGATGGTGTGATATCTGTTTCCTATGTATCTCTTTGAAAAGCTTCAGGTTTTTTTTGAAGACTAGTCAGACTAAAATTCTCTTTTAATAACAGGCAGTTCCTCAGGTGTCCACTGCAGAAAGCTATTTAGAGCCTTCTGATGTACGGCAGGTTTTATAGCTATAGGTAATCATTACCTGTGGAGAGCAACATAAACCACAGGCAACTGACTGTAAGGATGTGTAGCACACAATAACAGCAGCAGCAACAAGACCCTTAAAACTGCTGAGGCTCATTTGCCACAGTAACAGTTTATTCTGTGTGACTGCCAACCTAAAAATATCCCCTTCCTCCACACCTCCCCCATGCAAGGTGCAATTTCATGAAATTATAGAATCATAGAATGGTTTGGGTTGGAAGGGACCTTAAAGATCATCTAGTTCCAACCTCCCACCATGGGTAAGGACACCTTCCACTAGACCAAGTTTCTCAAGACCACATCCAACCTGGCCTTGAAAACTTTCAGTAAGGCAGCATCCACCACTTCTCTGGGCAACCTGTTCCATTGATCACCACCATCATTGTAAACACTTTCTTCCTAATACCTGGTCTAAATCTCCCCTCTTCCAGCTCATAGCCATTACCCTAGTCTTATCACTACAAGCCCTTGTAAAAGGTCCCTGGCCAGCACTATTGTAGGCCCCTTGTGCTATTCCATTCTATTCTATTCTATTCTATTCTATTCTATTCTATTCTATTCTATTCTATTCTATTCTATTCTATTCTATTCTATTCTATTCTATTCTAAACAGTTCTCCCTCTTTAAAATTATTTTCAGTACTTACCATAGTTCTGATGTTCTAAGTGATTGTAGGGAAACACATTTCTGAAAAAGAAATAGAAAAAAAAATAAAAATAACAATCAGCAGTACAGAAGATTGCTGCACACTGAAGCTCAATGATTTGCACTCTCTTCCATGACCTCCTTAAGAAGGGCAAGACATAGGAGAGAACAGGCTTCTTGTTCCATCATCTCCAGTTCTCTAAGACGTAAAACCATGTCAACCCATCCCCATAGTGATCTCCAAAGAAAGAAATGTCAACTAAGGGCAAGCTGTCAGCATAAAACTGAGAAAGACAGTCTTTGTCAGGATTTTTTTTAATTTAAGCCCTTGAATGAAGAAAATGTCTCCTGAAAAGCAGATTGAATCCCAGAACTCAAATATTGAGTTATTTCCATATACTTTCAGAATTTTGGGGTGTTTTTTATTTTTCTCCCACTCAGTGAATCAAACCTCTGATGCCAGGATGGTGCCTACTCAAAAGTCTTCTAGAAACTCAAATAAAGTTAACTCATTAATTTTGTAGCAATAGGACAAGGGGCAGAGGTTTGAAGCTGGAAGAGGGGAGAGTTAGACTGGGAAAAAAATTCTTTACAGTGCAGGTGGTAAGGTACTGGAACAGGGTGCCCAGAGAGTCTGTGGATGCCACCTCCATGTAAGTGTACAAGGACAGGTTGGATAAGGTCTCAGGCAACCTGGGATAGTGGAAAGTGTCCGTGCCTTTGGCAGTGGGGTTGAAACCAGAGGATCTTTGAGGTCCCTTCCAATCCAAACCATTTGTGGTCTAGAGAGGTTCTTCTCCCCCTCTACTCTACCCTGGTGAGACCACACCTGCAATATTGTGTCCAGTTTTGGGCTCCCCAGTTCCAGACAGGGACCTGCTGGAGAGAATCCAATGGAGAGTCATGAGGATGATTAGGGGACTTGGGCATCTCCACTATGAAGAGAGACTGAGATCCCTGGGGCTGTTTAGTCTTGAGAAGACTGAGAGGGGATCTCATTAATGTGTATAAATATCTGAGGGGTGGGTGTCAAGTGGAGGGGGCGATAAGACAAGGAACAACAGGTACAAGCTTGAACATAGAAGATTTCACCTCAGCATGAGGAGAAAATTCTTTACAATGAGGATGACAGAGCACTGGAGCAGGCTGCCCAGAGAGGTTATGGAGTCTCCTTCTCTTGAGACTTTCAAAACAATCCTGGTTGCATTCCTGTGTGGTCTACCCTGGGTGATCCTGCTTGGCAGGGTTGTTGGACTTGATGATCTCTGGAGGTCTCTTCCAACCTCTAACGATCTGTGATTCTATGATTAAAGGTCTTTTTCAACCTTAGTGATTCTAAAATTCTATGATTTAACAAAGCCAGGCTTCAACTGCACTTGGGCCACAGCAACCCATTTAATGCTACAGACTTGAATTAGAGTGTCTGGAATGCTGCTCCTCAGGGAAAGATCTAGGGATGTTGACTGATGGCCAGCTGAACATGACCCAGCAGTGTGCTCATGTAGTCAAGAAGGACAATGGCAACCTGGGCTGGATCAGCAACAGTGTGGTCAGCAGGTCCAGGGCAGTGATTGTTTCTGTGGACCCAGAACTGGTGAGGCCACACCTCCAATACTGGATTCAGGTTTGGGCCCCTGACTACAAGAAGGACACTGAAGTGCTGAAGCAGGTCCCAAGCACAAATAATCTGGTGAAGGGCCTTGAACACAAAACTTACAAGGAGTGGCTGAAGAAACTGAGGTTGTTTAGTGTGAAGAAGAGAAGGCTGAAGGGAGACCTCATTTTCCTCTACAACTACCTTAAAGGAAGTGGTAGTGGAGTGGGGGTGTTGGTCTCTTCTCACATGGAACAAGTGACAAGACAAAAGGAAATGGCCTCAAGCAGTGCCAGGGGAGGTTCAGATTGGATGATAGGAAAAATTTCTTCACAGAAAGGGTACTCAGGCACTGGCACAGGCTGCCTAAGAAGGTGGTGCTCCTGCTTTGACAGGGAGTTGGAGTCAATGATCTCTGGAGGCCCTTTCCAACCCCTAATATTCTGTGGTGAAGTCACCATCCCATTTTAAAGACACATGCTTGTGGTGCTGAGAGATGTGGTTCAGTCGCAGCAGCTTAGCAGGAGTGCTGCGATTGTGAGCGGTTGGACTTAATCTCAAAGGCCTCTTCCAACCTCAAAAATCTTATGGTTCTGTGATTCTGAAGTTCCCTGCCATGTACTCTTTTACCCCATGACAACCTTCTTTGATACAGATTAAAAGCCACAACTCTCTCCAGGATGATAGAATTTGCAGGCAATGATCTGAGTCTGAGGCATCCCTCACGTGGTGTTTACTTCAATATCTAGTGTTCAAAGGATTCTGCCTGCTTATACTCATCAGTGAGAATGGAAATCGCATCAGCCCGTGGCAATAGAATGTGCTCTACTTAAAAATGTTTCAACTTGTTATCAGTTGCAGGCTGCAAATGTCTGTGATCTGCCTTGGTGCACTAGAGGGAAGTGCTAAGCAAGTAAGGAATAGAGTAGATATGCATGAAAAACAGCAATAAAAGGCCTCAGGACTCTTTTCCCTTTATGTATTGCAGAAGTGTTGGTGAAAACAATGGCAGTACTGTAAGAAGATCCACATAAAAAGAAGGCAAGGAAATTGAGTGCTTGCCTGATGCCTGAAAGACCATAGTCTTGTGTCATCTTCTCACATTCAGCATTTGAGCAGTCTCAAAGAGTGAGGCTTCTGTTTCTGTACTTCAGTTCCTACACTTACAAAGAGATGTAAGAAGTATTTTTACATCCTTTATACTCAAAGACACATCAGTGATAAAATTATTCAAAGGTCTGAATCAATCACAGAATCATATAATCATAGAATTGCTTAGAAGGGACCCCTAAGACCATCAAGACTAACCATCAACTTAACACCACCATGGCCATTAAACCATGTCCCAGAATTCCTTGTCCACACATTTCTTAAACACCTCCAGGAATGGGGACTCTACCACCTCCCTGGACAGCCTATTGCCAATACCTGGCCACTCTCACAGGGAAGAAATATCTTAACCAAATCTTAGGTAACTCAGCTGCTAAGGTAAGGAGATTGTAGTAGGCCAGGAGGTATTTGGGCTGATGTAAAATTTACAAGAAATTTTCTAGGGTCGTACATTTAGGACATTGGTTGGCTTGCCTCAGCCCCTGCAACTGATACCCTTCCCAACAGACACTGAGCAGGCAGAACGTGCATGAAAATGAAGCCTTCAGACCTTGTGTCCTTTTGATCTCAAATCTGCAAGGCTGTTTAAGATATTTCATTGTGCACACTTGGGTAGTCTGATGGGTTTTGTGATTAAGTCCTTGTCATTAAGGCACTTTTATCATTATGCAACCTTTCCAGAAATGTAGAAGTCCTATTTATAGAAGTTCTATAGTTATAGAAGTACCTACAGTAGAAGATACACTTAATATAGTACTTAAAGAAGATATAGCTGCACTTACTCACTTCAAATAATCTTTCTTAGATCATTTAAAATAACATGTTTACCTCCTTTCTGTGTGTGTGTTAAGAAGAGTGTGACCAGAAGGTCAAGAGTGGTTCTCCTTCCCCTCTCTTCTACCATAGTCCAACCACATCAGGAATACTGGGTCCAGATCTGGGCTCCCCAGTTCAAAAGGGATAGAGAACTGGAGAAAGTCCAGTGGAAGCCACTAATGTGCTGAGGGGCTTGGAGAACCTCTGTGAGGAGAAAAGGCTGAAAGCCTGAGACTGTTCAGCTTGGAGAAGAGCAGCCTGAGAGGGGTTCATCTAAACTCTCAGCAAGACCCAAAGGGTAGGGGGCAAGAGAATGGAGCCAGACGCTTTTCAATGGTGCCCAGTGACAGGACAAGCAGCAATGGATACAAACTGAAACCTGAAAAGTTCCACCTCAACTTGACGAAAAACTTCTTTGCTGTGAGGGTGCCAGAGCCCTGCAGCAGGCTGCCCAGAGAGGCTGTGGAGTCTCCTTCTCCAGAGAGATTCCAAACCCACATGGACATTGTGATCCTGGACAACTTGCTGGTGGTGACCCTGCTTTAGCAGGGGGCTTGGATTTGATGATTCCCAGAGGTCCTTTCAAACTCTTACCATTCTGGGATTGATTTGATGATTCTAATGAATTTCATATGCTCCCTGGTGTGTTGTAAGGCTACTCTTAACATAGGGCACCTATTGAGCAGGCGTATCTGCATTTGTGAGTAAATAAAAAAACCAACTCCAACACAACCAAGAAATGTTTTGGCAAAGTGTGAGTGGAAGAAAAGTTGTAGTTCAATAGCATGCCAGACTTCTTCATAATGAGATCATAACAAGGGCAGAGATAAAGGTACACGGTACTCCACATATAAGATGATTGACTGTGGAATTTGGCAGACCCTTCTGGTACATCCCTAGAAAAGCTAAACCTGTAAGCTGGCACATCTCACAGGAAAGCATCAAAGTGCTGATGATCCAGAATCCTCTTTTCAATATTGCTTCTCTAATATTATCCCAAATCCTCCAGCTCATGCAAGGTACAAGAATCCTTAGCAAAGCTATTTCTGTGCTCTTCTGGTGACTGTAGATATTACCAAGAACTCACCCCATTGTGCTCAGTTTCCTTCAGGGAATTTCCAACACCAGTGTAAATAAACACTCACAAGGTGAAAGAAGGCATTCTGACACTTCCTAGAATTCACAATGCACATTTAGAGCTTTGCACAAGTCAGACATAGTAACTAATGATAATACTTAGTAGTAAAGGTTGATGTTTTCTCTTTTTTTCTTAAAGGCCTAATTTAAGATAACAGTAGCACTTTTTTCCACTACATAGGTAGGAAAACTTGGTCTACCTTGCTCTGGTTTTCTAGTTTCTAACTCCAACCATCTCATGCTGAGGATATCTCATGGTGCTGAGGAGTGTAGAGGCTGACATGGCTACAGAAGGATACTAAGAGCCCAGTGCTGACCAGCAACTTACTTTGCTACAGATCTGTCTCATATGATGCCTTCTACTCCTCTCTTGCACACCCATTTTATTCCATCATTTACCAACTGTTGTGGCTAAGTGGGGAGGCCCTGGATGACTGGAGATTGACACATATCTGCAGTAAGGACCAGGAGGATTTTGGGAAGTACAGGACCTGTCATTATGACCGTGGTGTCAGGGAAGGTCATGGGACAGGTTGTCTTGAGTGCCATTATGCAACATGTGCAGGACAACCACATGATCCAGCCCAGTCAGCATGGGTTCATGAAGGGCAAATCCTGCCTGACCAACCAGACCTCTTTCTAGGACAAGGTGACCTGCTGAGAGTATGAGGGAAAGGCTGTGAATATTGTTTATCTGGACTTTAGTAAAGCTTTCAAAACCACTTCCCACAGCATCCTCCTGGAGAAACTGGCTGCTTATGCATTGGATGAGTGGAGTCCTTGCTGAGTTAAAAACTGGCAGATGGCTAAGACCAAGGAGTAGTTAAATCCATTTAAATCCAGCTGGTGTTCCTCAGGACTCAGTATTTGGGCCAGTTCTCTTTAATACCTTTATCAATGACCTGGATGAAGGGATTCTGGCACCCTCAGTGAGTTTGTAGACAACACTACATTGGGCAGGAATATTGGCCTGCTTGAGGGTAGGAAGGCTCTCCCGAGGGACCTGGACTGGCAGGATAGATGGGCTGAGGCCGGGGGGGGGGAGTTTCAGCAAGTACATGCACTGAGCCCTACACTTGGGTCAAAACAGCCTAATGCCCACTCCTGGATGTGTTGAAAAGAGGCATAGATGTGGTGCTGAGGTCTAGCCCCAGCTTTGGTGAAGTTAGATAACAGTTGGACCTGATGATCTTAAAGGTCTTTTCCAACCGAAGCAAGTATAGGATTGTATGATTTCCCCTGGTGCTGTGTTGCTTTCATTCTCTGTGCTTAATAATTCCTAGCCTCAAAGAAATCAGTTCATAACTGAACATCTCTGTGTAGTTTTTAATTATGAAGATGTATACTATAAACAAGAGAAAAATATTCTTGGCACTAACTCCATAAATATGTGCTATACATTATTGTGGTGGGACTCCTTCTTGACTATTTGCCAGAAACAAACTATTTGACTTCAAGAGCCAATATTAATTTTATGTCAGCTGAAGACACATGCCAGCTTTGTCAGTACTAACTACTAGGTGCATAAAATTAGAAGCTGAGAAGATTGGATTATTTATCGCTATGGATCACTACTGATGAGTCTCTGATTATATATCACAAAAATGTCAGAAGCTAATCATTCCATTTGCCACAGAAAAAGGCATTTTCACTAACTTGATGTGGGGTGCATCAAGAAAAGTCTAGGTCTAGGGAGGTTCTTCCAGCCTGGATGCATTCCTGTGTGGACTATCCTAAGTGATCCTGCTTTGGCAGGGGGGTTGGACCAAATGATCTCTTGAGGTTCCTTCCAACCTCTAACATACTGTGATACTGTGATTCCTTACTCACAAAAGAGAATCACAAGATGATAGAACCACTGAAGTTGGAAAAGACCTCTAAAATCAAGTCCAACCATAAACCCCACACTACCATGCCCACTAAACCATGTCCTGAAGTGCCATCTCTCCCCATTTTTTTAACACCTTCAGGGATGGCTACTCCACCACCTTCCTGAGCAGCCCCATACAATCTCTGATCACTCTTTCAATAAAAAAAATAAGGGAACAGAAAATTTAAAAGGCATGGACACATATAGCCATCAAAACTGGAATGTTAACCTAAAAATACATGTTCTCTATGATGTGTCTTTAGGCAGTCAGCTCTTTCAGAGAGCTCTGGCTGAGAGCAGGAAGGCACCTTACTGAGTAGCAGAAAGCAAAACGAGTTGGGCAGAAAACCTCAGGCTGTTTTGCAGCAGATTTCACCGTACACTGCAGAAATTGCAGGATATCAGCACTTTAAAATTACAAACATGTGCCGCACCTGGCTCCTGAGCAAACAAAGAACAACATGGGACTCTCCCCTGACGACTTATTTGTGGTGAAATCATTGAGCCACAGCAGAAAGCTTGAATTGCAAAAGCAGGAGCCTGAATAGGGCTGCTTATTCCCACTTCAATTACCTTTCCTCAGTGAAGGCTGGCTGTTTTATCAATAGCTCTGTCAACATTTTAAAATCCCCTCAGAATAATTCAGATTGTTGAATGTAAATAAGCCACCTGCTTTCAAACATCCAAGCAGGATTTATTTATTTCTCTATTTATTTATTTGAACAGATAAAGATGGGGGCCTGCACACAAATAAGAAAACACTCCCCATTGCCTTCAGTCTCTGGGTTTGAGACAGGCAGAAAATGTTCCAAGAGCAACCTTTTACTAGACAAATATGTGACAGTAAGGCAACTTAAAGATGTGTGTACTTACCTACATAACATCAGATGAATGGTGATGCAACCCAGAATTTGATGTATCTCCCAAGCAGTTCCCTGTAGTAACAAGGGATCTGTAGGAAACATGGCAGGATCTTATCACAGGAGACAGAAGAGGAGGCTCAGGGTAGACCTTATTGCTCTCTACAACTACCTGAAGGGAGGTTGTAGACAGGTGGGGGCTAGTCTCTTCTCCCAGGCAACCAGCATCAGAACAAGAGGATACAGTCTCAAGCTGCACCAGGGGAGATTTAGGCTGGATGTTAGGAAGAAATTCTTCATATTGAGAGTGATTGGCCATTGGAATGGGCTGCCCAGGGAGGTGATGGAGTCACCATCGCTGGAGGTGTTTAGGAAGAGACTGGATGGTGTGACTGGTGCCATGGTTTAGTTGATTAGATGATGTTGGATGATGGCTTGGACACGATGATCTTGAAGGTCTCTTCTAATCTGATCTATTCTGTTCTATTCTGTTCTATTCTATTCTATTCTATTCTATTCTATTCTATTCTATCAAAGACCTCCTTTCCAGGTGAAGCTGTCAATGTGAACCCTGCTGGACCTTCTGTTTGTGAACAGAGGAATTGTGGGTGAGGTAGTGCTTGAGGTCCTTCTTGGGCACAGTGATCAGGAAATGACAGAGTTCTCAGTTGTTGGAAAGGAGCGGAGTCAGTAAAACTGCCACCTGGGAGTTCTGGAGGGCAGACTTCGGCCTGTTTGGGAGACTGGTAGGCAAAGTCCCTTGGGAAACAGTCCTGAAGGGCCAAGGTGTCCAAGCTGGACACTGCTCAAGGAAGAAGTCTTAAAGGCACAGAAACAGGCTAACCCCAGGTGCTGAAATAATATGTATAGTATTTCCTGAATACTGTGTTCGGTTTTGAGCCTCTCTCTACAAGAAGGACATTGAGGTGCTGGAGTGTGTCCAAAGAACAAACATGGTGAAGGGTCTGGAGAAGAGCTCTGGTGAGTAGCAGTTTAGGGAACTAGGGTTGTTTAGCCTGGAGAAAAGGAGCCCCAGAAGATGCGTTATCACTCTACAACTACCTGAGAGGAGGTTGTAGAGAGGTGGGGGTTGGTCTGTTCAGCAAGTGACAGGACAAAATGAAATGGTCTGAAGTTGCACCAAGGGAAGTTTCGGTTGGATATTAGGAAGAATTTCTTCACTGACAAGGTTCTTAGGCATTGGAACAGGATGCTTAGGAAGGTGGTGGAATCCCCATCCATGGAGGTATTAGAGTCATGTAGTGGTTTTGCTGAGGGGTATTATTTAGTCAAGGACTTGTCAGTGTTAGGCTAATGGTTGTACTTGTTGATCTTAAAAGACTTTTCCAATTTAGACAATTCTGTAATTCTGCTATATTGTAGTATCCCATGGAGGACAGATTCATCTTCATCACTGGTGATGTGCACCAATGATCTATCTATCTCTGTGCGCAAAGTTGTTTGAAGGCTGAGAAACACAGAGTCCACCATGGCAAACATAGCAACCTCTTCTGAAATGAAAAGTTATTTGTGTGATAGAAATACTCACATATGGTTTTGGCTGGGAGAAATTATACCAACCTCCTCCCTCCTTCCATCCCAACAGCTTTTTGCTGCCATAAGAGTAAATACAGACTAGCAGAAGACAGCAGTAGAGTATGTGCAATATGACAGACCCATTATTATAAACATCCTTGTCATTGTATCCTTCTGCTGTCAGAACCTGTCAAACTTGATTTTCATTCTGCCTCATTTTATGCTTTTCCCCACCTACCCTCAGCTCTGGCTTTTCTAAGCAGGCAGCAGGAGTAGGTTTTAGTTCACATTTCATATGATAAAACCAACTTGTGAGTCCACTGTAGCTTTGTACATTAACTACAGATATGTGCTGGACTGTCATTTATCTGCAGAAGAACTGAGTCTTTATTTTTTATTAGAGTAGGACAAAGCAAATGTGCAACTTTTTAGCTCTAAGGCAATTTCTACCTGACTTAGAGTATCAGTAGTAAATTTTGCAGTATGGATTTACAGCCACACAGTTGTGATAGAATCATAGAATTGGTTTGATTGGAAGAGACCTCCAAATTCACCAAGTCCAACCATCAGCCTAACACAACCATGGCCACTAAACCACGTCACAAAGTGCCATGTCCACATATCTGTGGACCCCCTCTAGGTATGATGAGTCCACCTATCAGTGTCCCTCTAGATGTATCCCTTCCCTCCAGTGTGTTTCCAAGATCACCATCAAGATGACTATAATGCAACAGAAACGATGTTTTATTATAGAAAACAGTTTGAAATAGGCTGCTGTATGAAAAGGTTATGGAACAATTTAGGTGAACAGACCAGTCAGTGCAGAAGAGGCTCTTGAAAGAAAAATGAGCAGATGGTTCACTGGCATACAATATATTTCCATCTTCTCATTTCATGCTGGTGGGAGATGGGGAGAGGGAGATTTGCTTCACAGAAAAGAAAAAATAAAAGTATTGAAGGAAACCAAGCGCACAGATCAGTGTTTGAGTTGCAAGCTACATGTAACCAGTTTCACAGTTTCTACTTGGCTGCCAACCTTTCTTAAAGGAGATATATATCCCTAGTATTGCTGAGTAACTATAGAATAGAATAGAATAGAATAGAATAGAATAGAATAGAATAGAATAGAATAGAATAGAATAGAATAGAATAGAATAGAATAGTAGAATAGAATTAACCAGGTCGGACCTTTGAGATCATTGAGTCCAACCTATCATCCAACACCATCTAATCAACTGAACCATGGCACCAAGCACCCCGTCCAGTCTCTTCCTAAACACCTCCAGTGATGGTGACTCCATCACCTCCCTGGGCAGCACATTCCAAAGGCCAATCACTCTTTCTGTGAAGAACTTCTTTCTAACATCCAGCCTAAACCTCCCCTGGCAAAGCTTGAGACTGTGTCCTCTTGTTCTTATGCTGGTTGCATGGGAGAAGGGAACAACCCCCACCTGTCTACAACCTCCCTTCAGGTAGTTGTAGACAGCAATAAGGTCTCCCCTGAGCCTCCTCTTCTCCAGGCTAAGCAATCCCAGCTCCCTCAGCCTCTCCTCACAGGGCTTGTGCTCCAAACCCCTCTCTAGGTTTGTTGCCCTTCTCTGGACATGCTCCAGCAACTCAACATCTTTCCTAAACTGAGGGACCCAGAACTGGACACAGTACTCAAGGTGTGGCCTAACCAGTGCTGAGTAAAGGGACACAATGACTTCCCTGCTCCTGCTGGCCACACTATTCCTGATATTCGAGGATTCGATTTGAC
This sequence comes from Melanerpes formicivorus, assembly GCF_026170545.1. Taxonomy (NCBI): domain Eukaryota; kingdom Metazoa; phylum Chordata; class Aves; order Piciformes; family Picidae; genus Melanerpes; species Melanerpes formicivorus. Next base: position 2,281,070 of record NW_027142376.1, on the reverse strand, counting down.
TTCTTGGCCACCTGGGCACACTGCTGGCTCATGTTAAGCCTACTATCAACCAGTATCCCCAGGTCCCTTTCTGCCTGCCGCTCTTCAGCCACTCTGACCCCAGCCTGTAGCACTGCATGGGGTTGTTGTGGCTAATGTGTAGAACCCTGCACTTAGATGTTTATCTCTTTTTCTGAGGTGGCTTCCTGTCTGTTGCTTTGCAGATGATGACAAAAGCACGGTGAGACCATTGGGCACGTGCCGTACAAGGTATCTGAGCCATTGTTAAATCTCACAAATCCAGTCTGGGTTGCTGTCATGTAAAAACACCAGAGAATGGAGACTAAGGCAAAAAATGATGCCCTCTGAACAACTCCCATCATTCCTATTTACATGCAGAATACTTTCAGAAGCATAATAATAGGCTGGTTACTGCCAGTAGAAAGATGAAGCGTAATGGATGTGTGTCGTAAATATCTTACTCTAGTAGAGTTTAAAGCTACAAGTTTGAAGGACTGCATTGATCTGCCTTGGTAAACCGTTGCGTAGGCTTGAGACAGATCTGACTCTGCTCAGTGCTGTGACTGCCCAGCTCAGTCTCTGCTCAGTGAGGCACTTTCTGCAACTCAGAGCAGTTTTGCACAGACAGTGGCTGCTGCTGGGAGTGACAATTCTGACGTGGAGAGTTAGCACCAGGTTTGGGGCTGCAAACAAAGTGAATCTTGTCTACCACCTTGGGCTGCAGGAAGGAAAAGAATGCTGATGTTGGGAGGAAGGGACAGGACCGGTTACCCTAAACTAACCAATAAGGGATTCTATCCCATGGACAGTACAAGACAGAGTTGAGCAATCACCAGGGTCAAGTAACTTCTTCAGTGATTGGTGTCTGAGGAAGACTTTGTCCATTCTGCCTTCACTCCAAATCCATGAATTTTTGAATCCAGTTCCAGAATCCAGCTTCTAAATACAGTCTCCATCTTCTGCTGAATCCAATTTGGGACTTCCCCAGTGCCTGTCCACAGCATCAGTGGTGACAGTGACATCATTGCCATCAGGGATTGGTTTCAATATTGGTTTGTATCTCTTTGTCTCTATTTAATCTGATTGTTCTTAGTCACATCCCAGCTGGTTTACTATCTTTCCCACCTTGTCAGCCCCTCTCCCTTATTCCCTTTCGTCTCCCTTTGAGAAGCAGAGGGCTTCATAAAGAGCCTCTGGCAGTTGTTTAGTGGCAAACTGGAGGTGTTTAGGAAGAGACTTGACTGGGTGCTTGGTGCCATAGTTTAGTTGATTAGATAGTGTTGGATGATAGGTTGGACTCAACGATCTCAAAGGTCTCTTCCAGCTTGGTTATTTCTATTCTACTTCCATTCTACTTCCATTCCATTCCATTCCATTCCATTCTATTCTATTCTATTCTATTCTATTCTATAAACTCAGCCCTCAACAAACACAGTTCACTAAATGGAAGAGATAAAAATGTGTAACATTCTTCCATGAATGTGTAACATTGCTAGGGATGGGCAACAAGTCCCAAGTCTCAGTTTTGGCTGGAAACAGTTCTAGTAGATGTTGTTAATTGCTTTTTTGAAGCAGAAATACAGAAAGAGAAGCTTTCATTCAAAACCTTTTCTAGCAGGGGAAGGTCAAATATTTGGTAGCATCCAAATATTCTTTTCAGAAACCAATGGAATTGTGCTTAATTTTTTTTTTAATCCATTTGTAAATTGTGGAATATTTCTTTCCATAGAGAGATGAGATGCCCAAGGGGGCTTACAGCAGTGGGGGTTTGGGTGAAACATTAAAAGTTATTTAAAGGATCACATGAAGTAGATCAAAACAGCAGCAACCTCAGTCCTAAAATCAGGCCTCCAGCTTGACTTACAAAATATCTTTGAAGTGCTTAAATAAAAAGATACTAACTTACTTTCCTTTTAACTACCAATACTCATAGTTTAAACCTCAACACTCCTCTTTAGGCAATGTTCTGGAAGCATTTAGATATATTTCCCAAGGACAAATTTCTGTAATATCTCAAGGCAGCCACGTTATGCTCTTCCAAATGCATTAAAATGCCCTGCTCCCAAACCTCAGGCAGAATTTTCTCATAACTTGAGAAAGATCAATGGACATCTATAGGGTTTGAGCTGCTGTGCATACTCTCAAAGTGCAACCATTTTTTCCTGATCTCCTGGCCTGCAGGCTAATACTTTTCTATAGCCAAGGACCACAAAAAGCCCCTGTCGTAGGGTTGGAAGGGTAAGGCCAAGAAGCCTTCTCCCTCCCCCCCGTAAAGTAAAGGGAAAAGAAAATTGAAGGGAAAGGGAAAAAAAAATCACAGCTGAATTAGCAAAGCAGTGGAGCTGTATATTTACAAAGCAATGTAGGATATGCAGGGGAATATATACAAATTTACAATATTTACAATATATACAAAGATATACAATAAAGTAGCACAGAAATGAGAGTTCCCCCCTTCTGCTGAGGGGGTTCCCCACCTCCGCTCTCCCCCTCTCTCCCCCTTTTCCCCAGAGTAGGTTAGAAGAGAGAGAGAAAGAGGAAAAAAAAGTTAGAAGCAGTTTGTGTTAATTGGAAGGGAGTTAATACAGGCCTTTATCAGTTTCAAGGCCAAAGCCTTGGCAGAAAGCCCAGGAGCTGCAAGCTGCTGCCTGGAGGAAAAGTGGAATCAAGACTGCAGAAAAGTGCTGGAAAGCCCAGTATACCTTCCTGCACTCCCAGTTCAGAAGGTGCTTCCTCCCACTTCACCAATGAAATTAGTTTAGACCATTCTTTTCATTTACCAACTTCCGTCCACCATATTCCCTTTCTTAAAGGCACAGCCTCAAACGGTCACAGCCCCTCAGGGAGTGGGTGCTCTGGGGTAGTCTCACGAGAAGAATCAGTACTCCAAAAGTACTCCAAAAGAGAGGAGTAATTTGGGTTTTGCAACCTCATCAGGCTGTTTTAGGATGGATCCTGAATTCTGTGACCTAAATCTGCTATGACTGCAGCTTTTTGGCTGCAGACATACAAGTTTGCCTATCCTTTGAGTAGTCACTGCTCCTGGGTGAAGAACTGTAAAAGACAGCTCTTCTTCCCCACTATTCATGCCCCATTGCCCTCAGTTTCTCCCACACCCATACAGAGCAAGGAAAAGCTACTTGTGTTATGCATCACAGCACTCACTGAAAACATATCTCAAGATATGATTCAACATTCCTTTGGGGCCAGAGGCTTCACCCCAGAAAGAGTACCAGGAAATGTCAGGCTACCTGATGATCCAAACCAAAGTGAAAATGATTCCTCTTTTCAGAAACAACTGAAAAAAATATGAATTTGATTCACCCACGTCAGCACTCTCTCTTCTGGAGATCAGCTGATACCTAACTATCTACACACAATCAAAGAGCTTCAGCAGGAGAGCGTGGTACACACTGATCTATCAGCAGGTGATGATAACACTGTTGCTGGAAAGTCAAATTCTCTGAACACAGCAAAAAGGATTCTCTGACTACAGGATTAATGGGTGCTGGCTTTGTGTTATATTTTGTGTAAGAAAGACTTGGGACTGTAACTCAAGGAGAAACATCCTGGCTTGTCAATACCAGGAGGAAGGAGGCATCCTACTCCTGCTAATGCTTGGCTGCTCAATTCCCACACAATCACAGTCACACACAGAATCATAGAATAGTAGGGGTTGGCAGTGACTTCTAGAGACCATCAAGTCCAACCTCTGTGCCAAAACAGGCTCACCAAGAGCAGGCCACATAGGAAGGCAACCAGGCAGGTTTTGAAAGGAGGCTCCATAACCTCTCCGGGCAGCCTGCTCCAGAGCCCTGGCACCGTCACAAAGAAGTTTTACTTGAGATGGAGCTTCCTTGGTTCTAGCTTGTGCCTGTTGTCCCTCATCCTACCATTGGGCACCAGTAAAAAGAGACTAGCCCCGTCTTGGCACCCACCCCTTAGGTATCCATAAACGTTGATTGGATCCCCTCTCAGCCTTCTCTTCTCCAGGCTAAACATCCCAAGGTCTCTCAACCTTTTCTCATCAGACAGATCTATTCCCTTAATCATCCACGCAGCCCTCTGTTATACTTTCCCCAGTAGTTCACTGCCCAGGGAGGTGGTGGAGTCACCATCATTGGAGGTGTTTCGGAAGAGACTGGATGGGGTGCTTGGTTGCATGGTTTAGTTGATTAGGTGGGCTGGATGGTAGCTTGGATGCGATGATCTTGAAGGCCTCTTTCAACCTGGTCTATTCTATTCTATTCTATTCTATTCTATTCTATTCTATTCTATTCTATTCTATTCTATTCTACTCTAACTGCAGAGTCCAGAACTGAACACAATGCTCCAGATGAGGGCAGAGTTTATCATGATCTTTATCATTATATTCATCATTAGATGTGGCAAGTTCAAAAACAAATCTCCACACAGCAAGATGGATAGATATCCAAAGGTTTCAACTGCCGAAGGACATTGGAGCTGTCAGTAATTATTCAGGGAAAATGTAACTTAATCATCAGAGTGCCAAATCTAGGAAGTTCCCTCTAAGTAACAGGAAAGCTCAAAGACTGTGACTCCTCACTAGAGATGAGTAGAGACAGGTTCTACCTTGAAAACAAAGCATTGGGCTCATAGAATCACAGAATGCTAGAGGTTGGAAGTGACCCTCAGAGATCACTGGCTTCAATGCCCCTGCCAAAGCAGGATCTCTTAGGGCAGGCTGCACAGGAATGTCTTCAGGCAGGTTCAGAATCTCTCCAGAGAAGGAGACTCCATCACCTCTCTGGGTAGCCTGTTCCACTGCTCTGTCACCCTCACAGTAAAGAAATTGCTCCTCATGTTGCAGGGAACCTCCATCTTATACCCACTGTTCCATGCCCTATTACTGGGCACCACCAAAAAAAGACCATCACCTTCATCCTGACACCCACGTCTCAGATACTTATAGACATAAGACTCCCTCTCAGCCTTCCCAAGACTATACAGCCCCAGTTCTCTCAGTCTTTCCTCATAAACCTACATGAGCATGAGGTAACGTCAGCTGAGAATGTGGACGACCCAGAAGAGTAATCAAAACAAGATTAAAAGATTCCCATTTGACCTAATGAGTGGCTAAGGCAGCAGATATTTTTGAAGAGAATATGTTTGGCTTTGGTACGCACATAGAAACAGCTCTTTAAATTTATCACACCAAGTGGAGACACACAGCAAGTCATGCTAAAGGGCCAGATGGCTTGGATTCCTAATTGGTATATGCTGTTTGTTATTGTTGCAGATGAGATGGTTCTCATCTTCGCATAATGAATGGCTTTTCCACAGGTTTCACAGTAAGTTGCTGGGGACAGATAATTCTTCACTGGGTAGCGAGAGTGTAGCTGGTTTAAGTTCAATGGGTTGCTCATTGCTTTTTTAAACTATCTTAAGTCCAAAAATTCTGCAACATACAGTTTCATAGATACAGAGAAACAACCAGAAAAAGACCTCAAAGATAATCAAGTCCAACCTATTACCTAATACCTAACACCTCCTGAGAACTAAACCATGTCTTCAAGTGCCACATCCAAATCTTTTTTGAACACCTCCAGGGACGGGACTCCACCACCTCCCTGGGCAGCACATTCCAATGGCAAATCACTCTTTCTGTGAAGAACTTTCTCCTCACCTCAAGCCTAAATCTCCCCTGGTGCAGCTTAAGACTGTGTCTTCTTTTTCTGCCACTGGTTACCTGAAAGAGACCAACCCCTACTTGTCTAAAACCTCTTTTCAGAAAGCTGTAGAGAGCAAAACAGTCTCCTCTGAGCCTCCTTTTCTCCAGGCTAAACATCCCTAGCTCTCTTAGCCTCTCCTCTTAGGGCTTGTGCTTGAGACTTCTCACCAGCCTTGTTGCTCTTCTCTTGACAGGTTTGTCTGACCTGGAAAAAAATACAGGCACATAAAGAATATTTTTCTCACACTGGATGTTCAAGAAAAAATCTCTCAGGATAGAATCACAGAATCATAGAATCACAGAATTATTTCAGTTGCAAAAGACTTCTAAGATCATTGAGTCCAGCCACCAACCTAAGACCACCATGGCCATTAAAAGATTTACCATGTCCATGAATTTCTTGAACACCTCCAGGGATGGGGTACTCCACCACCTCCCTGGGCAGCTGGTTCCAATATCTGACCAATTCTTTGAGTGAATATATTTTCCCTAATAACCAACCTAAATTTCCCCTGGTAGAACTTGAGGCCATTTCCACTTGTCCTCTCACTTGTTACTTGGGAGAAGAGGCAGACACCTACCTCACTGAAACTTCCTTTTGGGTAGTTGTAGAGAATGAAAAGGTTTTCCCTGAGCTCAGTTTTCTGCAGGCTAAACAGCCCCCATTCTCTCAGTCACTCCTCACCAGACCTTCTTCTCCAGACCCTTCACCAGATCAGTTGTCCTTCTCTGGGCACACTCCAGCACCTCAATGTCCTTCTTGGAGTAACTGCTCAAAACTGGCATGAGTACTCAAGATGTGGTCTCACCAATGCTGACTCCAGAGCATCACTTCCCTGATCCTGCTGGCTGCACTGAAATGTGTGGAACACGACAGAAGAGATAATGTCCTTAACTTACTCTAGCTCCACCTCTGGGTAGAAAGAAGGTCCAGCAGACCTCCAGCAGAAGGTCTATAGCTACACCTGAGAACTTCATCTAAACCTCTCCTGAAACAGAAGCCTGGCTCTTAAGCGGGAACCTGGGAGACCTGCCATTTCTGCCTGATCTGGTAAGAGCAGCACACCTTGCAGATATTTTCTAGTTTAGGTTTGTTATTTTTGTTGGTTCTTTGGGCTTAGACTTTGCATATGAGGTCAGAAACAGTAAGAAGAACAATTCTACACTCAGGCTGTGTCAGAGCTGATAAGTAGGATTACCTGAAAAGTGAGAAAACTTTTATCTGTTGACTATCCGCATTGTAAACCTCATGCTAGTGGCAATTCCTTGAAGAGAGTTCCCATCCTTTTAGTTCTGTCAGGGTGCTCAGACCTTAACTGTAACACTAGCACTAAAGATTTTGCCTGGCAGCAGAAATCCTACCATTCCTTGCTTCTTTCTTCCTTTTCCATCCTGTTGATTAAGGCAAGAAGAGGCTAGGTAGAAAACAACAGGTTTTCATGGGCGAAGGAAACTTGGAATAGCATTTAAGATTTTTCCCAAGAAATAAGAAGCCTAGGCAGAGTGCCTCCAGCGCCAGCTGTCAATGTAGGCTGGAACATATTTCGCAGTTAATGGACAATACTAGTATATACAAAAAGACTCATGCATGTAAGAAAAACTGACAACACAAGTTCAGTGTCCATGAAAATCAGCAGAAGCTTTTCATCAAATCCAGGATACATCACAGAGAATTTTTTGTTGGTGTTGCTCAAGCAGCTCTCAGTCTCGCTTCTCTGGTGCACCAGTGGGAATCACTCTTTGGCCTCTCTCTCACAAAATCTTCTGGACAAAACATCTGCTTTCACATCTCATATTTCCCATCCTAGAAGAAATCTCCTGTGGCCAAAGGTAGCTTTGCATTTATTAATAATCCTGAGGTTCACTGAAGGGAATTGAAAATAAACAGTGTAATGAAGACATTCTTAATACATGACAGGAGTGGTACCTTAGCACAGGTCTTCATATTGATTTCTAAAAAGGGCACACAAAAGGGATCTTCCATATGCTGAGATCCTTTTATTAGGAACTCTTCTGGTGTAAACCAGACCAGTGCTGATTCTGTTAAGTGCTGTGAATTCCCAGCTCAGTCTCTGCTCAGTGAGGCACTTCCTGCAGCTCAGGGCGGGTTTGCACAGACAGTGGCTGCTGCTGGCAGGGATAAATCTGATGGGCAGGGTTAGCACCAAGGCTTGGACTACAGACCAAGGGCATTGCTACATCTCATGTGGCACCTTGGGCTGCAGGAATGAAAAGCCTGCAGCTGCAGGGATAAGAATAGAATAGAATAGAATAGAATAGAATAGAATAGAATAGAATAGAATAGAATAGAATAGAATAGAATAGAATAGAATAGAATAGACCAGGTTGGAAGAGACCTTCAAGATCATCGCGTCCAACCTATCACCCAACACCGCCTAATCAACTAACCCATGTAACCAAGCACCCTGTCAAGTCTCCTCCTGAACACCTCCAGTGACGGCGACTCCACCACCTCCCCAGGCAGTCCATTCCAATGGGCAATCACTCTCTCTGTGTAAAACTTCCTCCTGACCTGCAGCCTGAACTTCCCCTGGCGCAGCCTGAGACTGCGTCCTCTTCTTCTGGTGCTGGCTGCCTGGGAGAAGAGACCAACCTCTGCCTGTTTGCAACCCCCCTTCAGGTAGTTGTAGAGAGCAATAAGGTCACCCCTGAGTCTCCTCCTCTCCAGGCTAAGCAGCCCCAGCTCCCTCAGTCTCTCCTCATAGGGCTTGATAAGGGGACAGGACAGGTGACCCTAAACTGACCAAAAATGGATTCCATCCCATGGATGGCATCTTCAGGATAAAGCTGAGGGATTACCAAGGTCAAGGCTCTTCTTCAATGGCTGGCGTGCCAGGAAGACTACCTTTGCTCCCAATCCAGGAATTCCTGAATCCAGTTCTGGAACGCAGCTCCTGAATACAGTTTCCATCTTCTGCTGATGAATCCAGTCTGGGATGTCCCCAGTGCCTGCCTACAGCATCAGTGGTGACAGTGACATCATTGCCATCAGGGCTTGGGTTCCATATTGGTTTGTACCATTTAGTCTCTATTTCATTGCATTCCTATTTCCATCCCAGCTGGTTTAATTGCTCTCCTACCTCACCAGTTTCTCGACCTTATTAATTTTCTCTTCCCTTTGGGAAGCAGAGGGGTTCATAAAGAGCCTCTGGCACTCCCTTGGTGGCTGGCCTAGTCGTGACCCTTCACTAGATTTTACCAGACTTGCAGTATAGAGGAAGCCAGTAGGTGAAACTTACACAGTTTTCCTGTTTGCTTTCAATACAATCAGTTTTTTTTTTTTCAGACTGTGAAGAAATGAAAGCAAAAGTACAGGAAGTTTTAAGTTAAGCGCTCTTTCTTCCAGAAAAATTGTCTAAACAGAAAAACTATAGTAAGAAAACAGATCTAACAGCATCCACCACTATGTATGCATCACTATTCTGTAGATTTGAAGGCTCCCGTTGTTCCATAAGAAAGAGAGGGTTTAATTTAAACCATTCTCATATGCACTCCAAATACTTCAGCAGAAAACATCCATTATTTGAGCCTAGATGTCCTTTCCAAACAGATGAATGGCATGAAGCTTTGGATCTGCCCAGCCTTCTTCCACAGGAAGCTCTTTCGTCCTGTTCGGTTTAGCTAGGCAGTGTATCTTCAACTCTCTCTGGTAGTTTCTTTAACAGCAAACCATCCAAGTCCCAAATCACTTCTTCCTCTTTCCTCACAAGGCCACAGTTCTCTGCATGCAGATGGTAGCAGACGAGGGATGAGCCAAGACTCAGAAGCACTCCAGATTTTCTGCAACCCGTATTTTTCTTATCATACAACAACAAAGGCAATCTTTGTGGTATGTTCTCTATTGCAATAAGAAGAACAGATCCAGTACTGGAAACTTTCTTTTGTGTGCAGGCATAGGAAACCTAGCAGATAGACCAGCTATTCCTGAACCTCTGGTGCTCTGCTGCCACATGAATTGGAAATGCTTGCACAGAAATTGAGACCAGGATTGATAACATTTCATTGAGATCTGGGGGCACTTTTCAGCTCCTGACATACCCTGAAGCTTGACTTGCTTGCCAAAGCAATTTAGTCTCAGCTTTTATTCCGGTCATGACCTACACCACTCATCATTTTGTCTTTTACCCAGAAAATTTGTCAACGTAGCATTTTACTGCACCCTCACACTGGGGCAATGTACCTGTACTTTATTGCTATTCCATCAGACTTCCATAACAAAACCACTGTAATATTTTGCAGACTTAATAATACAGGAGATTGAATAATTTAGTTAGTCCATAGTTTCACACAATCATTTTCAGATGGCACCAGAGAAGGGAAAATATTCTTCATAAAAAGGCTTTTAAATGTTTCACAAAAGTTTCATTAAGACACAGTTGGAGGACCAGAGAAAAGGCATAGCAAATAAATGTGGAGAAATGAATAACGGATTGAGAATGAATTTCCAACATCTCAAATCCTGTTCTCCCCCCCCACATAACAGGAGCATTTAGTGGACATTAACCTGACTGGCATACTTTGTTTCCCCTCCATTTCCCCTTTGTTCTGCTCTGTTATTTTTAGACACTCAGAACTATATAAGAACATAGGCCTTTGACTGTATGTATCACACACAGAATCACACAGAATCACAGGGTTAATGAGGAATCTTAATAGAATATCTAAGCATGCTATGCCCCACAGCTAGTGCCTATCTGTTATTATTATCCTTATTTGATTAAGTTGGATTTGGTTTCATGCACCCCTGTTGTGGTTACTCAGGTACAAGCCCAGAATACTCACTGGCTGATAAATTTATATCAGGAAAAGCCTTAACTGTGCCAGGCTCAAACTCTCCAGGACTCGTTCGCTCAATGACTCTGTCATGCTGCTTTCATGAGACCCCACTTGGAGTACTGCATCTGGTTCTGGGGTACCTAATACAAGAAGGACATGGAACTGTTGGTGTGTGTCCAGAGGAGGCCATTCAGATGATCAGAGAGTTGGGACACCTTCCCTAAGGGGATGGGCTGAGAGACTTGGGGATGTTCAACCTGGAGAAGAGAAGGTTCTGGGGATACCTTTGTGTATCTAGAGGGAGCTACAGGAAGGCTTGGAAGGGACTTTTTGCAGGGGCTTGTATTGGTAGGATGAGGGGGAATGGCTTTAAGCTGGAAGAGGGGACATTTAGACTGGATATCAGAAAAAAAGTCTTTACAGTATGGGTGGTGAGACAGTGGAACAGGTTGCCCAGGGAGGTCAAGGGTGCCCCTTCCCTGGAAGTGTTCATGGAGGTTGGACAGAGCCTTGAGCAAGCTGGTCTAGTGGAAGGTGTTCCTGTCCATGGCAAGGGGGTTTGGAACTACAAAATTTTTAAGGTCCCTTCCAACACAAACCATTCTATGATTCTGTGATTTTCGGAGGATGGATGAGACAAAAGCAGCCTGATTGCCTTCTGTGATGAAATGACTAGACTTGTGCACAGAGGGCACAGTGGATTTTGATTACCTTGACATTAACAAGGCTTTCCACATGATTTCTCACAACATCATCAAGACCAAGATAGAACACTATAATCAAGATGAATGGACTACTAAAGAAGTAAAAAATGGTTCAAAACGGTGTTAGTAAATAGTTTGTACTCCACTTGGAAGCTGGTTAAAAGCAGAGTACAACAGGGATCTACAGTAGTTCAGTATCTTTGTCAATTACCGGGAGGAGATGTACTGCCCTCTCATCAGTTTTGCTGAGTATTCCAAACTGAGATAAACCACCAGCATGATCAAAGGCAAGCCAGAGATTTAGAGACGGAAAGACAGGCTGGGTCAGCAGGAACTGCCTGAAAGTTAACAAGACAAATGACATTTCTGACAACATTGGGTGGGCTAACCTTACAACAGTTACAGGCTGGGAACTAAGTGGCTAACGAGCACCTAGTAGGAGATGAGAAACAACAAATGTAAATGGAAACAAGAGAGCTTCACTTTGAGGAAACTCCTTCCTTGCAAAGACAGTCAAACAGCGCAGTAGGCTACCTGGAGAGGCTGTGTAGTCTCCAATCATAGAATCATGAAATTATAGAATAGAATAGAATAGAATAGAATAGAATAGAATAGAATAGAATAGAATAGAATAGAATAGTATCATAGTATCATTCAGGGTTGGAAGGGATCACAAGGATCATCTAGTTCCAACCCCCCTGCCATGGGCAGGGACACCCCACACTAGATCAGGCTGGACAGAGCCTCATCCAGCCTGCTCTTAAACACCCCCAGGGACAGGGCCTCGACCACCTCCCTGGACAACCCATTCCAGGGTTTCACCACTCTCATGGTGAAGAACTTCCTCCTCACATCTAGCCTGAATCTCCTCACCTCCAGCTTCATTCCATTCCCCCTAGTCCTATCACTCCCTGAGATCCTGAGAAGTCCTTCCCCAGCCTTCCTGTAGGCCCCCTTCAGATACTGGAAGGCCACAATTAGGTCACCTCGGAGCCTTCTCTTCTGCAGACTGAACAGCCCCAACTCCTTCAGTCTGTCCTCATAGGAGAGGTGCTCCAGCCCTCTGATCATCCTTGTGGCCCTTCTCTGGACACGCTCCAGCACCTCCACATCCCTCTTGTAATAGGGACTCCAGAACTGGACACAGTACTCCAGGTGGGGTCTCACCAGGGCTGAGTAGAGGGGGAGGATCACCTCCCTCGACCTGCTAGCCACACTTCTCCTGATGCAGCCCAGGATCTGATTGGCTTTGCAGGCTGCAAGTGCACATTGAGAGCTCATGTTGAGCTTTTTGTCCACCAGCACCCCCAAGTCTCTCTCCTCAGGGCTACTTTCCAGCCAGTCACTGCCCAGCCTGGATTTGTGCCTGGGATTGCCTCGACCCAGATGCAGGACCCTGCACTTGCTCTTATTGAACTTCCTGAGGTTGGCTTGTGCCCACCTCTCCAGCCTGTCAAGGTCCCTCTGGATGGCCTCCCTTCCCTCCAGCGTGTCTGCTGCACCACACAGCTTGGTGTCATCAGCAAACTTGCTGAGGGTGCACTCAATGCCACTGTCCATGTCACCCACAAAGATGTTGAACAAGACAGGTCCCAGGACTGATCCCTGAGGGACTCCGCTTGTCCCTGGCCTCCACTGGGACATGGAGCCATTGACAGCCACTCTTTGGGTGTGGCCATCAAGCCAGTTCCTTATCCATCTAGTGGTCCACCCATCAAACCCATGTGTCACCAGTTTGGAGACCAGGATGTGGTGCGGGACAGTGTCGAAGGCTTTGCTCAGGTCCAGGTAAATGACATCAGTTGCTCGCCCCTCATCTATTAATTTTGTCACCTGCTCATAGAAGGCCACCAGGTTGGTCAGGCAGGATTTGCCCGTGGCAAAGCCATGCTGACTGTTCCCAATCACCTCTTCACTATTCTTTTGAGCGAGTAGTGACTCCAGGAGGATCTGCTCCATGATCTTTCCAGGCACAGAGGTGAGACTGACTGGCCTGGAGTTCCCTGGTTCCTCCTTCTTACCCTTTTTGAAGATGGGGGCAATGTTTCCCCTTTTCCAGTCTGTGGGGACTTCACCAGATTGCCATGACTTTTGAAATATAATAGAGAGGGGTTTAGCAACCTCATCTGCCAGTTCTCTCAGTACCCGTGGGTGTATCCCGTCGGGTCCCATGGACTTGAACACTTTCAGGTTCTTCAGATGATCACGAACCTGATCTGCACTTACAATGGGCAGTTCCTCCTCCCCGTCCCTGGCATTGTCTTCCATAACATCAGGAGTGTGGCTAGAGGCCCTTGCAGTGAAGACTGAGGAAAAGAAGTTATTGAGTACCTCAGCCTTTTCCTCATCACTTGTGACCATGTCACCATTTTCCTTTCTGAGGGGGCCCACACCTTCCCTAGTCTTCTTCTTCCCATTAATATACCTGTAGAAGTTCTTAGTGTTCCCTTTAATCTCCCTGGCTAGATTCAATTCAAACTCTGCTTTGGCTTTCCTAACCAGGACTCTTGCTGCTCGGGCAGCTTCCTTATATACCCCCTGTTCTACCTGTCCTTCTCTCCACTTCCTGTAGTTTCCTTTTAAGTAATAGTGTGTCCAGTAGCTCCTTGCTCATCCAGGTAGGCCTCCTAGCATTCTTACTTGCTTTTCTCTTTGTTGGTATACAGAGCTCCTGGACACAGGGGAGGTGGTCCTTGAATACTGACCAGCTGTCCTGGGTCCCTCTTCCCTCCAGGGCTTTGTCTCACGACACATTGGCTAGCAGATCCCTGAAGCGATCAAAATCTGCACGCCTAAAGTCTAGGGTCATGAGCTTGGAATACTTCCTCCTGATTGCCCTGAGGATATTAAATTCAACTGCTTCATGGTCACTGCAGCCAAGGCCGTCTCTGAGCCTCACATTGCTTACCAGCCCTTCCCTGTTGGTGAGAACAAGGTCCAGCATAGCACCATTTCTTGTTGGTTCCTCTACCATTTGGAGGAGGAAGTTGCCTTGTATGCAGTCCAGGAACATCCTGGATTGCTGGTGCCTTGCTGTGTTGTCCCTCCAGCAGATGTCAGGGTGGTTGAAATCACCCATGAGGACCAGGGCTTGTGACCTGGAAGTCGCTTCTATTTGCCTATGGAGGGCCTCATCTGCTTGGATCTGCTGGTCAGGTGGCCTGTAGGAGACCCCCACAGTAATATCTCCTTCCCCTGTCCTGCCTTTAATTTTAACCCATACGCTCTCAACTAGCTCATCATCCCTCCCCAGTTGGAGCTCCACTGATTCCAACTGGTTATTGACATAGAGGGCAACACCTCCTCCTCTCCTTCCCTGCCTATCCTTCCTAAAGAGTTTATACCCATCTATCCCTACGTTCCAGTCATGGGAATCATCCCACCAAGTGTCAGTAACAGCCACTATGTCGTGGCATCCCAGCAGCACAGTGGCCCTTAACTCATCCTATTTGTTGCCCAAGCTGCGCGCATTCGCATAGAAGCACTTCAGCTGGGCTGGCCCTGTCCTCCTATTGTGCCAATTCCCCTCGGTTTCCACAGAATGTCCTGGTGGATCATTCGTGGCTTGCCTCAGGGCAGCAAGTTGAGAGCCCTTACCAGCTCTCCTTCTCTCTACTGCTGGTGAGCTGCCCCTCTGTTTGTCACCAGCCAGCAGGAGACTATTAACCCCTTCCCCCTTCAAATCTAGTTTAAAGCCCTATCAATGAGGCCTGCCAATTCCTGCCCCAGGATTCTTATCCCCCTCTGGGACAAGTGTGTCCCATAAGTTGTTTTCAGCTCAGGTGCCTTGAAAACCAATCCATGATTGTGGAACCCAAAGCCCTGTCGATGGCACCAGCCCCTAAGCCATGAATTGATCTGTCGGCCATTCCTCAGTGTATCCTCATCCATTGCTGACATTAGAGCGATGGCAGAGAACACGACTTGAGCTCCTGATCCCTTTAGCAGTTGCCCTAAGGTTCTGAAGTCTTTTTTAATAGATTGTGAGCCTCTCATTGTTGCATCGTCACTACCCACCTGAAACACAGAAGTGGGTAGTAGTCTGAAGGACTCACGAGTTTGGGAATTCTATCTACGATGTCTTTTACTTGGGCACCAGGGAGGCAGCTGACTGCTCTATGAAATGGGTCTGGTCTGCATATTGGGCCCTCTGTTCACTTCAGTAGGGAGTCTCCTATGACGATGACCCTACAAGGTTTTTTTTCTGGGTAAGTTTTGATGGCTGGCCTGAGGCAACCTGTCATTGGTGCAGCTTCTGACCTTCTTGAGTCCTCAACCTTACCAATGACCTGTTCCTCCTGCAGAGCCTCATACCTGTTCTGTAACTGCACTGGAGGCAGCGTGCTGCTCAAAGTAGCAGACTTCCTTCGTTTGCATTTCTTCCGTTGAGCAGAGACCTGTTCCCATTGGCCCTGCTCATGTGGGTTACTATAGGGAGGTTGAGAGGCTTGCTGCTGGGAAGGTATCAAACTCCCTGTTCCACTAAGTGTTACCCCCTGTTCTGGTTTAGAAGAGATTACATTATGGGAATCGTCAATTTTCTGCTGGCCATCTCTTCTAGCTCTTAGCCTTTCCACCTCTTCTTTTAGTTTGAACACCATGCTCATCAGATCACTGACCTGATCACACCTGACACAGGAGCCGCTCCCTCCATCCTCCATATCGAGTGCCAGGCTCCAGCACCCACTGCAGCCACCTACCTGAACATCTGCATGCTTGTGTGTGGTCTCTGTTTGGGTGCTCACTGTCCTTCTGTTAGCCTTTGCTCTAGTAGTGACCATCTTGCAGTAACCACCCTCTCCACCCGTGGTGTGTTTTTTTTTGGTTGTTCTTTTTTTTTTTTTTCCCCTGTCACTAAGAAGGCTGAGCTGCGCTCCTCAAGCTGCCTCCTCTCTCTTCAGCCACGCACTGGGTTCTGTTTGGTTTGCACGCGGTCTCCGCGGCAACCCCTCCCCCAGCTACGTCACTGCCCTCTGACATGTAGGCAATCCGAGCCCCCTGCCCCTCCTCCTCTCTTCGGGAAGACCTGAGCCACCAGCCCCTTACCGACTGAAAAGCAAGGGAAGCAAAGCCAAACTCCCAGAGCTGCGCTCCTCAAGCTGCCTCCTCTCTCTTCAGCCACGCGCTGGGTAGAATAGAATTAACCAGGTTGGAAAAGACCTTTGAGGTCATCAAATCCAACCTATCATCCAACACTATCAAATCAACTAAACCATGGCACCAAACACCACATCCAGTCTCTTCTTAAAGACCGCCAGTGATGGTGACTCCACCATGTCCCTGGGCAGCACATTCCAATGATCAATCACTCTTTCTGGGAAGAACTTCTTCCTAACATCCAGCCTAAACCTCCCCTGGCATAGCCTGACACTGTGTCCTCTTGTTCTGGTGCTGGTTACCTGGGAGAAGAGATCAACCCCCACCTGGTTTCAACCTCCCTTCAGGTAGTTGTAGACAGCAATAACCATCAATCTAAGATAACCACAGCCTTTAAACCATGTCCAAAAATACCAAGCCCACTCTTATTAAATACTTCCAGGGACATTGACTCCTCCACCTCTCTGGGCAGCCGGTTCCAATGCCTGCTCGCTCTTTCAGGGAGGAAACTTTTCCTAATGTCCAACCTATACCTCCCCTAGCACAATTTCAGGCCATTTCCTCTCATTCCATCACCTGATACTAGGGAGACCAACACCCACCTCACACCAACCTCCTTTCAGGTAGATGTAGAGAGCAACCTTAGAGGTTTTTAAGACTTGAGTGGATAAAGCTCTGAGCAATCTGGTCCCTGGTAGTGTTGGCATGGCTGTGAGCTGGAGGCTGGATTAGAGACCTCCCATGGTGTCCTTCAACCTAATGGATACTGTCATTCTGTTTGTTCCACACACACAGTTGTGTAACCACCTCCTCCCGTTTAGTCTTTCCACTTCAAAACACAAACCCACTGAGAGATTGCATCTCTGCAGACATCTATTGTTAAATATAATCCACTGAGCTATATAGCGCCTGAATAAAGCCAGTCACTACTGAGCTGCTCTCCCCCTTCTTCAACATTCCCTTTTTGTGCAATAAGAGGGTTAGAAATTTTGCATATAAATTCAGCTGTCATTTTTTCCTGAGGAAATATCAAAGAACAGTGAAGTCTTTAGAAGTGACAAAGAATTCATGTTCAAATCAAAACAAGTTTAACAGAATTTGCTATTTTTAACAGTTGGGAGAGAGGAGGATGATTTTTTTTTCCCCCTCAATGTTTTATTTTGCTCCACACAAATTGTGCCACTCATCTGTTTCATAAGTAGTGTGAGCAGGGGAGGGGTGGAAATGAGGCTTTTTACCCTGCAAGGATGACCCACAAATACAGAACAGGGCAATCAGGAGGAAGTATTCCAAGCTTACGACACTAGACTTTAGGCGTGCAGATTTTGATCGCTTCAGGGATCTGCTAGCCAAAGTGTCATGGGACAAAGCCCTGGAGGGAAGAGGGACCCAGGACAGCTGGTCAGTATTCAAGGACCACCTCCCCTGTGTCCAGGAGCTCTGTATACCAACAAAGGGAAAAGTAGGTAAGAATGCTAGGAGGCCTACCTGGATGAGCAAGTAGCTACTGGACACACTATTACTTAAAAGGAAACTCTACAGGAAGTGGAGAGAAGGACAGGTAGAACAGGGGGTATATAAGGAAGCTGCCCGAGCAGCAAGAGTCCTGGTTAGGAAAGCCAAAGCAGAGTTTGAATTGAATCTAGCCAGGGAGATTAAAGGGAACACTAAGAACTTCTACAGGTATATTAATGGGAAGAAGAAGACTAGGGAAGGTGTGGGCCCCCTCAGAAAGGAAAATGGTGACATGGTCACAAGTGATGAGGAAAAGGCTGAGGTACTCAATAACTTCTTTTCCTCAGTCTTCACTGCAAGGGCCTCTAGCCACACTCCTGATGTTATGGAAGTCAAAGCCAGGGACGGGGAGGAAGAACTGCCCATTGTAAGTGCAGATCAGGTTCGTGATCATCTGAAGAACCTGAAAGTGTTCAAGTCCATGGGACCCGATGGGATACACCCACGGGTACTGAGAGAACTGGCAGAGGAGGTTGCTAAACCCCTCTCTATTATATTTCAAAAGTCATGGCAATCTGGGGAAGTCCCCACAGACTGGAAAAGGGGAAACATTGCCCCCATCTTCAAAAAGGGTAAGAAGGAGGAACCAGGGAACTACAGGTCAGTCAGTCTCACCTCTGTGCCTGGAAAGATCATGGAGCAGATCCTCCTGGAGTCACTACTCGCTCAAAAGAATAGTGAAGAGGTGATTGGGAACAGTCAGCATGGCTTTGCCACGGGCAAATCCTGCCTGACCAACCTGGTGGCCTTCTATGAGCAGGTGACAAAATTAATAGATGAGGGGCGAGCAACTGATGTCATTTACCTGGACCTGAGCAAAGCCTTCGACACTGTCCCGCACCACATCCTGGTCTCCAAACTGGTGACACATGGGTTTGATGGGTGGACCACTAGATGGATAAGGAACTGGCTTGATGGCCACACCCAAAGAGTGGCTGTCAATGGCTCCATGTCCCAGTGGAGGCCAGGGACAAGCGGAGTCCCTCAGGGATCAGTCCTGGGACCTGTCTTGTTCAACATCTTTGTGGGTGACATGGACAGTGGCATTGAGTGCACCCTCAGCAAGTTTGCTGATGACACCAAGCTGTGTGGTGCAGCAGACACACTGGAGGGAAGGGAGGCCATCCAGAGGGACCTTGACAGGCTGGAGAGGTGGGCACAAGCCAACCTCAGGAAGTTCAATAAGAGCAAGTGCAGGGTCCTGCATCTGGGTCGAGGCAATCCCAGGCACAAATCCAGGCTGGGCAGTGACTGGCTGGAAAGTAGCCCTGAGGAGAGAGACTTGGGGGTGCTGGTGGACAAAAAGCTCAACATGAGCTCTCAATGTGCACTTGCAGCCTGCAAAGCCAATCAGATGCTGGGCTGCATCAGGAGAAGTGTGGCTAGCAGGTCAAGGGAGGTGATCCTCCCCCTCTACTCAGCCCTGGTGAGACCCCACCTGGAGTACTGTGTCCAGTTCTGGAGTCCCTATTACAAGAGGGATGTGGAGGTGCTGGAGCGTGTCCAGAGAAGGGCCACAAGGATGATCAGAGGGCTGGAGCACCTCTCCTATGAGGACAGACTGAAGGAGTTGGGGCTGTTCAGTCTGCAGAAGAGAAGGCTCCGAGGTGACCTAATTGTGGCCTTCCAGTATCTGAAGGGGGCCTACAGGAAGGCTGGGGAAGGACTTCTCAGGATCTCAGGGAGTGATAGGACTAGGGGGAATGGAATGAAGCTGGAGGTGAGGAGATTCAGGCTAGATGTGAGGAGGAAGTTCTTCACCATGAGAGTGGTGAAACCCTGGAATGGGTTGTCCAGGGAGGTGGTCGAGGCCCTGTCCCTGGGGGTGTTTAAGAGCAGGCTGGACGAGGCTCTGTCCAGCCTGACCTAGTGTGGGGTTTCCCTGCCCATGGCAGGGGGGTTGGAACTAGATGATCCTTGTGGTCCCTTCCAACCCTTAATGAAACTATGAAACTATGAAACTAGGATTGCCTTCAGTTTTAGAAACTTCTGAACTGTGGTGGTTTGGCCCTGGACTGGAGGTCAGATGCCCACCAAGCCGCTCTATCACTCCCCCTTTTAAGTGAACAGGGGAAGAAGGGAAAAAAAATGTAACAGAATCCAGGAATAGGACAGGAGCAATTTTAATAACACTAATAAGCAAACAGCAATAGACCACACAGAAGCACAAAGCAGAGAGAGAGGTGTTAGTCTCTACTCCCCATCAGCAGGACAATGGTCGATCTTGGGAAGCAGGGCTCTCTAAGCTTGGTGGTTACTTGAGAGGATAGACACCATGGATGAATCCCCTGCATCCTTCTTTCACTTCCTTCTTATGCCTGAGTTGATGTCATATGGTATGGAATACCTCTTTGGCCAGTCTGATTCAGCTGGCTCATCCATGTCCCCTCCCAGGATTTTTGCCCACCCCTCAATGTACTCTTGGGGCAGGGAAATGTTGAAAGGACACAGCCTGAATACTGGATTCAACAGTAGCCAAAACACGCCTGTGTTATCAACTACTGCTGCAAAAAACATAGCACTAGAAAGATGCTGTGAGGAGAATTAACTCCAGCTCAGTCCAACCCAATACATGATCATAATACTTCGGGACATGGCTCATTTGCCACGGTGGTCTTAGGTTGAAGGTTGAAATTGATGATCTTGGAGGTCTTTTCCAGCAAATGGAATGGAATGGAATGGAATGGAATGGAATGGAATGGAATGGAATGGAATGGAATGGAATAGAATAGAATAGAATAGAATAGAATAGAATAGAATAGAATAGAATAGAATAGAATAGAATAGAATAGAATAGAATAGACCAGGTTGCAAGAGACCTTTGAGATCATCGACTCCAACCTATCATCCAATATTATGATTCTGTAAGAAATAAAGAATAATGAAGGGGGTAAGATAGATTTATTGAACATTACTGTCACATTTACTTAGCTCCAACCTCCAGATCTACACAACTCAAGAAGCCTACTCACTCTCTTCCCCACTCACTTTACTTGTGTGTGGCATCGCTGCTAATCTTGGTGGCATTTAAAGAGAATGCCTCCTGTCAGAGCAATATTGTATTTCACTTAGTAATGTCTAAGTATGTGAGTGTAGGAGGTTTTGGCCTCAGAAACTCACATGTTTATCTCAGCCAGCCAAACCTCTCAAGTGTAGGAGCCTGGGCCAAAAAATTAAATCCCTGAAGACTGCTGTTCTCATGGAATTGCTACAGTGAGCTACAAAACAAACAAACAAAAAAGGACATGGGGAAAACCAAAGGGCTTTTACAATTGTAGGTCAGGAATTATATAGTTTCAGTCTCCATTATTCTGAATTGCGCTCTTGGAAAGAGTGGGAACATACTTGACTTCCAGTCCATCTCTTGCTAAAAGGTAAAGCCACTGAGAAAGCAACATTGGGAAAGCTACAGCAAAACTACATGCCTGCCAAATCCCCAAGCCTTGGCAATCAGGCTTTCAGCCAGGTTGGAGCATTTAGAAAGCAACAGCAGCACTAAAATACTCTCTTCCTGTGACAATGGATTGCCTACTTCTCAATTCTGAAATTACTCAAACTCACTGTAGGCTCCAGCAGTCAGTCCCTCGGGGTTGCTGTCCCACTTAAGTGACATTTCTAAAAGCAGCTTTTGTAGTTGTACAATGAATTACTATTATGAGGATCCAAAAAGAAGTGATGGTAAGCTCTTTTATTACTAACAAGCAGAAAGCTTCAAGCCTTTTAAGAGATGTGTGGGTTTAGTTTGGATGATGAGAAATCATATTCCACCCTGCTTTATGGTGCAAGTGAAAGCAAGTGACCTGTGAATATCATAGAATCATAGCATCATAGAATGATTTGGGTTGGAAGGGACCTTAAAGATCATCTAGTTCCAAACCCTATCCCATGGACAGGGAAACCTTCCACTAGACCAGGTTTCTCAAGGCTTCATCCAACGTGACCTTGAACACTTCCAAGGAGGGGGCATCCAAAAGCTCCCTGGGCAACCTGTTACAGTGTCTTAGCACCCTCAATCTAAAGAGGATAGTAAGATCCAGAGTATTCCTAATATCCAGAGTAAATCCCTCCCTCTTCCAGCTTAAAACTGTTGCCCCTGTCCTCTGATTGCAAGCTCCTGTAAAAAAGCACGAAAAGATGCAAGGATTCTATCTACACCAGATTAATTAAGCCATCTGTCTGTCCTGAAAGTCCAGCAAGAGCAGCACCCTGCCAACAGGCTTCAGAGGCATGTGTGGACAATCTCATCCTCCCAGGACCAGGGATACCATATGCAGTACCTGACTTCAGCAGTTAACAACGGAAGCTGAGACAAGACCTAGCTTTAGCATTTCCTAGCACAGGTTAGTTAAATGTCATTGAATGTATTTATAAAGGTTATTATGGAAATTCTTTACCATTTCATTCCATTATTGTCACCGGTTGGGGCTGTCCCCTTAAGAAAGGGAATATGGTGGACGGAAGTTGGTAAATGAAAAGAACAATCTAAACTAATTTCATTGGTAAAGTGGGAGGAAGCACCTTCTGAACTGGGAGTGCAGGAGGGTATACTGGGCATTCCAGCACTTTATCTTCAGTCTTGCTTCCGCTCCTCCGCAGGGCAGCAGCTCTCTGTCCTGGGCTTTCAGCCAAGGCTTTGGCCTTGAAACCGATAAGCTACCAAGGCCTGTATTAACTGCTTTCCAATTAACACAACAGCTTCTAACCCTTTTTTTCTCTTTCTCTCTCTTTCTAACCCACTCGGGGGAAAGGGGGGAGAGAGGGGAGAGCGGAGGTGGGGAACCCCCTCAGCAGAGGGGGGAACTCTCATTTCTGTGCTACTTTATTGTATATCTTTGTATATATTGTAAATATTGTAAATTTGTATATATTCCCCTGCATATCCTACATTGCTTTGTAAATATACAGCTCCACTGCTTTGCTAATTCAGCTGTGAGTTTTTTTTCCTTTCCCTTCAATTTTTTTCCTTCCCTTTACTTTACAGGGGGGAGGGAAAAGGCTTTTTGGCCTTACCCTTCCAACCCTACGACAATTATGCAAATTATTGGATTTCATTTATGCCCTCGTTCTACTGTTACTTGGGGATGTCCTAGCACCCACCTGGTGGATGTGGAGAGGCCTGTGGATGTAGTCTACCTGGACTTCAGCAAGGCCTTTGACACCGTCCCCCATAGCAAACTGCTGGCCAAGCTGTCAGCACATGGCTTGGACAGCAGCACTCTGAGCTGCGTTAGGAACTGGCTGGAGGGCCGAGCCCAGAGAGTTGTGGTGAATGGTGCCACATCCAGCTGGCGGCCAGTCACTAGTGGAATCCCCCAGGGATCAGTGCTGGTCCCCATCCCCTTTCACATCTTTACTGATGATCTGGATGAGGGCACTGAGTCCATCATCAGTAAATTTGCTGATGACTCCAAGCTGGGGGCAGGAGTTGATCTGCTGGAGGAATGAGAGGCTCTGCAGAGAGACCTTGACAGGCTGGACAGATGGGCAGAGTCCAATATCATGAGATTTAACACATCCAAGTGCCAGGTTCTGCACATTGGCCACAACAACCCTATGCAGTGCTACAGGCTAGTGTCAGAGTGGCTGTAGAGCAGCCAGGCAGAGAGGGACCTGGGGGTGCTTGTTGATGGTAGGCTGAACATGAGCCAGCAGTGTGCCCAGGCGGCCAGGAGGGCCAATGGCATCCTGGCCTGCATCAGGAACAGTGTGGCCAGCAGGAGCAGGGAGGTCATTCTGCCCCTGTACACTGCACTGGTTAGGCCACACCTCAAGTACTGTGTCCAGTTCTGGGCCCCTCAGTTTAGGAAAGATGTTGACTTGCTGGAGCGTGTCCAGAGAAGGGCAACGAAGTTAGTGAGGGGTTTGGAACACAAGCCCTATGAGGAGAGGCTGACAGAGCTGGGGTTGGTTAGCCTGGAGGGGAGGAGACTCAGGGGTGACCTTATTGCTCTCTACAACTACCTGAAGGGAGGTTGTAGACAGGCAGAGGTTGGTCTCTTCTCCCAGGCAGCCAGCACCAGAACAAGAGGACACAGTCTCAGGCTGTGCCAGGGGAGGTTCAGGCTGGAGGTCAGGAGGAAGTTGTACATGGAGAGAGTGATTGCCCATTGGAATGGGCTGCCTGGGGAGGTGGTGGAATCACCATCACTGGAGGTGTTCAGGAGGAGACTTGACAGAGTGCTTGGTTGCATGGGTTAGTTGATTAGGTGGTGTTGGATGATAGGTTGGACGAGATGATCTTGAAGGTCTCTTCCAACCTGGTCTATTCTATTCTATTCTATTCTATTCTATTCTATTCTATTCTATTCTATTCTATTCTATTCTATTCTATTTCCAGCCACTGCTTCTACTGTGACCTGGCAGTCAGGTAACTGCAGGCAAAACTGCAGTTAGATAAGCCCCAAGAAGCAGTGTGAATTGTTATGCTAATTTGTAACCACGACTTGAGTTTCTTCTCTCCTTTTGTCAATCCTCCTTCTTTGCTGGGTGAGGTCATCAGGTGATAGAGAAACTGATCTGATCTAAATGCAGACAACACCACACACAAAATCGTCTGGAGTTTTTGAGACTAGAATAAATTTCTTCACTGAAAGGGTTGGAACGTTGTGTTTCCCTTCTCTCTTTTTTTTAATGCCTTATTTCCACATCTTCTGCCAACCTGAGAAAATATTCTTAGTGAATCCTGTCAAAATTACAAAGGCTGAGCTTTCTCCTGCCCCCAAACACACTCTCCTGCTTCAAGTGCATTCTAAATTTAATTTATTATTAGTTGGAAGTTAAATGCTTTACTGGGAACTGAATTTACTAGTCTGTATATGAAAGACATCTAGCATGTTCTGTAGCCTGATGTCTATGCTGGAGAGTTGGGCTGAGGGCAATCTCATGGAGTTCAACCAGGGCAAGTGTAGAGTCCTGCACCTGGGGGGAAATAACCCTGTAAACCAGGACAAGTGAGTTGGCACCTCAGGATAATGTCATTGGGAGCAGTCAACATGGTTTCACCAACGGAAAGTCATATTTAACCAATCTGATAGCCTTTTATGAGGACATAACCAGCAGAATAGATGATGGTAGTGCAGTGGCTGTGGTTCCTTGTCATCTCAGGAAAGCACTTGACACCATCTCCCGCAGAGAGAGGTCCCTTCCAACCTCTGCCAATCTGTGGTAACAAAATTCCTCTAGCAGTCCATGATCTTTGATTCCTCCTCAATAAATATTATTTCTGGACTTAGACTGTAAGAGGAGACAATGAAAGAACAGAAAAAGAAACAACAGTGCTTAAAAATCCAGTGAAAAGGACCAAGTTTCCTTTGGGTACATCTCTGCATTTGTGGCCTTTCTCTAAGACCACAGAAGCTGATGAAAGCAGCCTCCTTTATTTCCAGGATCCATGGCTTCTAACATTTCCATCTGCTGTGTGATATGGTTAATTCTAGATCTAATATCCCCGTGAAATTGCTAAGTGTATGAAAGGTTATTGTCAAGTACAAACATGGAATTTAACAGCATAAATGTGCCCTAAGCAGTAACGTTGCTCTTCCTACAGATCCTGCTCCCTTTATTTATGCTAACATTTTCTTATTGCCAAATAGGAGCTGGGATTGTTTAGCCTGGAGAATAGGAGGCTCAGAGGACACCTTATTGTTGTCTACAACTACCTGAAGGGAGGTTGTAGCCAGGAGGGGCTTGGTCTCTTCTTCTAGGCAATCAGCACCAGAACAAGAGGGCACAGTCTCAAGCTGTGCCAGGGGAAGTTTAAGCTCGAAGTGAGTTGAAAGTTCTTCACAGAAAGAGTTATTTGCCATTGGAATGTGCTGCCCAGGGAGGTGGTGGAGTCACCATCCCTGGAGGTGTTCAAGAGGTGATTGGACATGGCATTTGGTGCCATGGTTTAGTAGTCATGAGTTGTTGGGTGACAAGCTGGATCTTGATCTTTGAGGTCTTTTCCAACCTTATTGATTCTGTGATTCTATGATAAAGAGAATTCATTGGATTATAAGGCTCCTGGTCACTCAAGCCTAATCCCACGGTCCAAACCCTTTATTTTATTACAGGGACAGTGTTCCTTCTGGTACTATTCTATACTGGCACTGCCAGAATAGTTGGTGACAGGTCTGGAGAGCAGGTCTTCTGAAGGGTGGATGAGGGAACTGGAGTTGTTTAGTATGAAGAAGAGGAGCCTGAGGGCAGACCGCATTGCTCTCTGCAATTCCCTGAAAGGAGGTTGGAGCCAGGGGGGGACTGGTCTTTTCTCCCTAGTGACAAGTCATAGGGTGAGAGAAAACAGCCTCAAGTTGCACCAGGGGAGGTTTAAGTTGGATGTGAGAAGAGTATCCTTTGCTGAAAGTGTTCTCAAACACTGGAACAAGCTCCATATGGAGGGAACATGCTCCCATCCTTGGAGGTGTTTAAAAGAGACAGAGATGTGGTGCTGAGTGAAGCAGTTTAGCACAATGCTTCGTCAACTTAGAGAATGGTTGGACTCACTGATCTTAAAGGTCTCTTCCAACCAAAATGTTTCTATTATTCTATAGCCCATCTAGCCCACAACTAATGAACGTCCTGTTTGGCAGTATGTGAAATTTTCATATAGATATGGATGTCACCAGATGATGATAAACATTGTTCCTAATTTTGATGGGGACGGTGTATTAAACCAACTTTAGAGACTCCTAGTAACAGAATTATGGGTCTATGGGCATTTGGTTGTTGAACATTTGTTGAAGTAAGACATTCTTTAAGGATAAAGTCACGACTTCACTGCTCATTTTGGTCATTTAATTGGGACTGAGGGAACCACAAACATGGAAGCATAAATGCTGTTAGCAGACTGCCTCTAGGATATTGCTGATTTGGTAGACATTTATTACTCTGATCAGATTAAATACTCTTCAGGAAGACTAGCAGCTGCCAGGGGCATTGAGTATCATGTACCACAGTGAGGATTCCCTTACCTGCTTCCTGTTACTAACAAAGCCACAAAGAAAGTATCTATTTCTTTAAAATCCAAATTATAGTGAGAAAAAAAAAAAAAAAAAAAAAAAAAAAAAAGATGGAAACTATGTTGTACAGTGATCAGGACTGGGACTAGAAGGTCAAAAAAGTTCAATTTACTTCTGTACTTTATAGCTTATCCAAGGCTTGATGCTGTGACAGTTCACTCACTTCCCTGTGGATCAGTCTTCTTCATTAAAATTTAAGCATCTTGGACCAAAATCTAGCAAGAGACCTTTGCAAACAACAGATGAGTGATTAAAATCCCACTTAAATATTCTTACATGTCCACATCGAAGTCCATCTGTCCTCTAGAAGGCTGCAAAGACTTAAACAAGAATCTCAAAACCCAGTAAATGAATCCCTAAGAGAGATTCTTTGTATTGTCTTAAATGGGTTTTTCACCCTATTTTCTTTTATTTGTCATCACAAGATCACAGGATGTTAGGGTTTGGAAGGGACCTCCGGAGATCATCAAGTCCAATCCCCCTGCATAGAATCTAGTGCAGGTCATGCAGGAATGCACCCAGATGGGTCCTGAAATTCTCCAGAGGAGACTCCACAACCTCTCTGGGGAGCTTGTTCCAGTGCTCTGTGACCCTCACTGTGAAGAAGTTCCTCCTTATGTTGAGGTGGAACCTCCTGTGTTGTAGTTCATATCTACTGCCCCTTGTCATGAGTGAACGAAGCTGTCCTTGCTACCAGTTACTCTACACACATCCTCTACATCTGCAAATTAGTTTCTAAAAGCAAGAATTCAATAACACCAGCTAAAGAAGCTTTTAAAAGATCAGTGGGTTTTGGTTCTTTTGTTCTTTCCCATCTTCACATAAAACATACTGTAAAAAGAAAAGTAATGCTTTGTTTATGCATGTGGAATCACAGATTCCTAGGCTTGCTTGGTGTCGTAGGGTTGGAAGGGTAAGGCCAAAAAGCCTTCTCCCTCCCCCCTGTAAAGTAAAGGGAAGGAAAAACTGAAGGGAAAGGAAAAAAAAAACCTCACAGCTGAATTAGCAAAGCAGTGGAGCTGTATATTTACAAAGCAATATAGGATATGCAGGGAAATATATACAAATTTACAATATTTACAATATATACAAAGATATACAATAAAGTAGCACAGAAATGAGAGTTCCCCCCTCTGCTGAGGGGGTTCCCCACCTCCGCTTCCCCCTCTCTCCCCTTTTCCCCAGAGCGGGTTAGAAAGAGAGAGAAAAGAGAAAAAAAAAAAATTAGAAACAGTTGTGTGTTAATTGGAAAGCAGTTAATACAGGCCTTTGCAGGTTTATCAGTTTCAAGGCTAAAGCCTTGGCTGAAAGCCCAGAACAGAGAGCTGCTGCTTGGCAGAGGAGTGGAAGCAAGACTAAAGATAAAAGTGCCAGAGTGCCCAGGATACCCTCCTGCACTCCAAGTTCAGAAGGTGCTTCCTCCCACTCTACCAATGAAATTAGTTTAGATCCTTCTTTCCGTTTACCAACTTCCATCCACCATATTCCCTTTCTTAAGGGGACAGGCTCAACCGGTCACACTTGGGAGACTTAGGGCATGTTTGTCTTGTCTATGAGCTACAGAGTGAAGGAAGCTTCTACAGGGTACAATCTAATGCAGG
This sequence comes from Melanerpes formicivorus, assembly GCF_026170545.1. NCBI lineage: Eukaryota > Metazoa > Chordata > Aves > Piciformes > Picidae > Melanerpes > Melanerpes formicivorus. The sequence goes on along the minus strand of NW_027142376.1, from coordinate 2,252,662 downwards.
CATCTTATCAAGGGGATTCTAATGCAGAGAAGTTAGGAAGAACGAGGTGACATTTGAGGTCAAACTTAATAGGGTCCTGAGCAACCTGATCTAGTTGGAGATGTCTCTGCTCACTTCTAGGGATTTGGACAAGAAGACCTTTGAGGGTCCCTTCCAACCTGATGCATTCTGTTATTCAGTGTGATTCTGTGAACAAATGAAAACAAGGTACTTAAATTAGTTGCCTAAAAATAAATGGTCTGGATATATCCCTCACACTGCAACCAGTTTTTGAGGTTGCATGGGGGTACTGATGAGCAAAAAGCTGGACATGAGCCAGCAATGTGCACTGTCAGCCCAGAAGGCCAGTGGCATCTTGGGCTGCATCAAAAGAAGCACGGACAGCAGGTCAAGAGACCTGATTCTGCCACTCTGCTCTGTTCTGGTAAAACCTTACCTGGAGTCCTGTGTCCAGCTATGGGGCCCATAACAAAAGAGAGACATGGACCTGCTGGAGCAGGTCCAGAGCAGGGACACAAAGATGACCAGAGGGCTTGAGCACCTCTCCTATGAGGACAAGCTGAAAGAATGGAGGATGTTCAGCCTGGAGGGGAGACCTTAGAGCTACATTTCAATACCTAAGGGGGACCTACAGAAAAGCTGTTTAGAAGTGCTTGTAGTGACAGGATGAGGGGCAATGGTTTGAAACTGGAACAGGGTAGGTTTAACTTCAGCATAAGGAAGAAGTTCTTTACAATGAGAGTGGTAAAATACTGGTACAAGTTGCCCAGAGATGTGGTTGAGACCCCATCCCTGAAGACATTCAAGATCGGACTTGATGTGGCCCTAGGTAGGCTGATCTAGTTGGAGGTGTCTCTGCTGACTTCAGAGGTATTAGACAAGATGACCTCTTAGGGTTCCTTCCAACCCAATGCAATTTGTGAATCTGGCTCTTAAAGTGTCTCTATGAATTTAAACCAAAATTCAGTCTGCACTACTTCAGAATACTCACAGGAAGAAGCAGAACTGTCCACTCTCTCTTCCTTCTCTTCCTTTTCTTTTTCCTGACTCTTTCCACCTACTGCTTTTGGCATCACTAGCTTTTGCATGACCATATTGTAGACTGACAAAATAAAAAAATAAAAGTGGTGGGGTTTAACTAATCTTGTTTCCCTGTGTTTGTTGATGTTGTCAGGAAATCACAGAAATGGATCTGTTGCCACAAGGAGGAGAGACAGCACTGGGATCAGAGTGGGGAAGGATGAAGTGGCAGAGCCAGTTTAAATTATTTATGAAGTTATGATTGGCATTTTTCACACAGACAATTCTCTGTAAATAACAAGAAAATAACATTTCAAAGGCATCATCTGAGGAATAAGTTATACAAAGTCTCAGTAAATGTGAAGAATATCAGAGGCTCCATGCCCCAACTCTTACTGCCTGGGGGCATAATTCAGTCACAACACTTCATCCTAACAAGGGCAGCCACTTGGGTTAGTATCATGGGCAGTGGCATTGTGTACATCCTCAGAAAGTTTGCTGATGACACCCAGCTGTGTGGTGCAGTGAACTGACTTCAGAGAAGGGATGCCCTCCAGAAGGATCTTGATAGGCTTGGGAAGTGGGCCCCTGACAAGGGCATGATGTTCAACAGGTCAAAGTGCAAGGTTCTGAATCTGTGTGGGAGCAACACCAGGCAAAAATATAGGCTGCATGCAGAGTAAGTTGAGAATGGCCCTGAAGAAAAACACCTGGGGGTGCTGATTAATGAAAAGCTCAACATGAGCCAGCAGTGTGCTCAGGCAGCCAAGAGGGCAAATCATACCCTAGGCTGTATCAAGAGCAGTGTGGCCAGCAGGCCAAGAGAGATTATTCTTCCCCTTTACTCTGCTCTTGTGAGATCCTGCCTTGAATACTGCATACAGTTCTGGTGTCCTCAGTATAAGGAGGATATAGAACTGTTGGAGTGAGGTCCAGAGGAGGACCACAATAATGTCTGAAGGGCTGGAGCACCTCTGCTATGACAATAGGCTGAGGGAGCTGGGGTTGTTCAGCCTGGAGAAGAGAAGGCTCTGGGGGCACCTTCTAGCTGCTTTCTAATACCTGAAGGGATCCTAGAGGAGAGCTGGGGAGGAATTTTTCATAAGGACATCTCACAACAGGAGTAGGGGGAATGGGTTTTAGCTGAGGGAGAGTGGGTTTAGACTGGATATTAGGAAGAAGTCCTTCAGTATGAGGGTGGTGAGACTCTGAAATAGGTTGGCTGGAATGGTTGTGGATGCCTCTTCCTTGGAGGTGTTTGGTTAGATGAGGCCTTAGGCAACCAAGTCTAGTTGAGAGGCATCCCTGTCCACGGCAGGAGGCATTGGAGTAGATGATCTCTGAGGTCCCTTCCAACCTAATCCATTCTACAATTGTATGATTCATCATCTTTATCATGAAGGAAATGCAAGGTAGTGTAGTCCCTCCTCAGCTGTCCTGTAGCCCCCTTCAGACACTGGAAGGATGCCCTAAATTCTGCTTGGAGCCTTCTCTTCTCCAGGCTGAACAGCCCCAGTTTTCTCAGGCTGTCTCCATAATGAAGGTGTTCCAGCCCTCTGATGATCTTCATGGCCTCCTCTGGACCTGCAGCAACAGTTTGACATCCTTCTTTTATTGGGGGTCATAGACCGGACACAGTGCTCCAGGTGGGTTCTCATGAGAGTAGAGGGGCAGAATCACCTCTCTTGTTCTGCTGTCCACACTTCTTTTGATGTAGCTCAGGATTTGTTTGGCTGCAAGCTTGCAATTTCATCCAGAGGTAAATTTGGGGGTTTATTGCAGAATATTAGTGATTTCCCTAAAATAGTGCCAAAGAAATCCATTATTTCCTAGACCAGCAGTAACTGTAGCATAAGAGTAGCAGATTCTCTTTGGAGAAGACTGGCAACCACAGTGGCAAGTCACCACCAAGATCCCATGGTATTTTTAAGATTTTTATCTGCCACTTCCATTGACCAGAAATGCTGACAAAGTCCCACTAAAGGCTGATCTTGTAGCATCTCAGTTAAAATATTAGAGTAGGATTTTCAGTCTACACTTGCTGAAGCAGAAAATGCACTCAGTTTAGATAAATATGATCAATAGACCAAGGGAAGCATTCAGCCCCATTTTAAAGATGTGTTGAGGGTGCACATGGGGATGCAGTTTGTGACATATATTGATGAAACTGTCAAACAGGAATGGGATCTGATGTAATCTGTAAGGGAGGAGGATAAAGAATAAGGTTTCATTATTCTAGGAGGAAGACATTTTATTTCTGGTGGCACCCAGAGATGAAGCACTAAATCTTTCAAAATCCTTTCCATAAATGCAACTTTAAAAAGTGCATAAAAGGGATGGTTTTAATTGACATCATGTTCCTGTCTGGTTTTGGGTTTGGTTGGTTGGGGTTTTTTTTTCATAGACAACATAGATTTCTATTGTTTGCATCCTGGAAGCACACACATGCAATTTCTAATTCATAAGACAATGACATTGTCAGGGTGACGTTTAACATCTGTTACAGAACATGGAAAGAGAAAACAGAACAGAAATTTTAGCAAGCCATGTACCCAGTGCATCATATTCTTTCAGAGTTCAGATAGCACTGAGTTTAAAAATGGGGCAATCTCTTTTTTCTCTAATCAACACAAATTTTCCTTCACTGAGGAGTAGCACTGTGGTTTGTTTAGATGACAGGAAGTTGGAGGCTATGACATGTGGACCCATAAATTAGCTTCATTTATCTACTAAAAGAAATACAGAGAATTATAAAAACATAGAATCATTGAATTGTTTCAGATGGAAAAGACCTTCAAGATCATCAAGTTCAACTATTCTCTAACTCTATCAAATGTGGGGATAAACCATGTTCCTCAGCCACTTTCCAACACTGCCAGGAATGGGGATTCAACCACGTCCCTGGGCAGCTTGTTCCAGTGTTTGAGAACCCTTTCAGTGAAGAAGTTTCTTCCCATATCCAAACTAAACCTCCCCTGGTGCAACTTGATGCTATTTTCTCTTACCCTATCACTTGTTACTAAGGAGAAGCAGCTAACACCTACCTGGCTATAACTTCCTTTAATGGACTTGTAGAGATCCAGAACATCTCTCCTCACAGTATCACAGTATCGCTAAGGTTGGAAGAGACCTTGAGGATCATCGAGTCCAACCTGTCACCACAGACGTCATGACTAGACCATGGTACCAAGTGCCATGTCCAATCCCCTCTTGAACACCTCGAGGGATGGTGACTCCACCACCTCCCTGGGCAGCACATTCCAATGACTAATGACTCTCTCGGTGAAGAACTTTCTCCTCACCTCCAGCCTAAACTTCCCCTGGTGCAGCTTGAGACTGTGTCCCCTTGTTCTAGTGCTGGTTGCCTGGAAGAAGAGACCAACCCCCTCCTGGCTACAACCACCTTTCAGGTAGTTGTAGAGGACATTGAGGTCACCCCTGAGCCTCCTCTTCTCCAGGCTAAACAATCCCAGCTCCCTCAGCCTCTCCTCATAGGGCTTGTGTTCAAGGCCTCTCCCTAGCCTTGTTGCCCTTCTCTGGACACGTTCTTCACAGAGAGAGTTGTTAGCCATGGGAATGTGCTGCCCAGGGAGGTGGTGGAGTCACCATCCCTGGAGGTGTTTAGGAAAAGGGATTAGACGTGGCACTTGAAGCCATGGTTTAGTAGTCATGAGGTGTAGGATGACAGGTTGGACTTGATGATCTCTGAGGTCTCTTCCAACCTTATTGATTCTATGATTCTATGAGTCCAGGGAGACAATCCCTTTCCTCGTCCTGCTGCCCACACTTTTGCTGACCCAGGATGCTGTTGGCTTTCTTGGCCACCTGAGCAAGAGCTTTCTCTTATTTTTCTCTCCCTCATTCTTTTGTCAAAAAGAAATACTTTCTCTAATACCTAAATATAGATTGAAAAACAGACACTGACGGATTTCCATTTTATGAATAATGTATTCTCTTTCTCTCACATGTGACACTTGGAGATGAGTTTGGCATTGTGCTAAATTGTCCATGTCATCACTGCCTCCAGTACTTTTGACTATGATATTACCCTATATTTCATGAAATTATGCAAAATAAATGTAATAAATCCATTTACATTCCCACAGTCATTTAGCATCCAGAGTTACACTGCACCTCTGCTAGTCAGAGCTTTTCTGTAGCAACAGACCTTCCAGATAATCTAAGTGTTGTTGATGCCATACCTCCTTGCAAACACATTTCATACTTGGGATCATTTTTCTTTCCCTAGGTGTCCATATTATGAGGAATAAAAAGCATTCCTACTCACCAAGAAACATTGATTTTTTGTGGATTTTAAAGATATACCTGATAATGTAAAGAAATTTTTAAGAGAAATTATGAGAAGGCAGGGTAGAAAAGATGTTGAAGAACATCTGAGAAAGATATTCCACAACCTCTCTGGGCAGCCTGCTCCATCAACCTCACAACAAAGGTTTTCCTCACATTGAGATGGAACTTCCTGGGTCTAGTTTGTGTCCCTTGCCATTTGTCCTACCATGGGAAATCACAGAAAAGAGCCTGTCCCCTTCTTCTTGGCATGCACCCTTCAGATACTTATAAACATTAATAAGATCCCCTCTCAGACTGCTCTTTATTCAGTATTCCTAAGGGAAGGGAAGGGACCTCAAAGATCATCAAGTCCAACCTGTCACCACAGACCTCATGACTAGAGTAGGGAGGACACTACTGCCCACTGCAGGCTTGAACTCACGACCTTCCCATTAGGGGTCTGATGCACTACCAACTGAGCCACCTGTTCATCTTCTCCAGGCTAAACAGCCCCAGGGCTCTCAGCCTTTCCTGATAAGATTGATGTTCCACTTCCTTCATCATCTGCATAGCCTCTGTTGGACACACCCTAGTCTATCTCTTTCTCTCAAACTGGGGAGGTCCTTTCCACCCCTTACCATTTTGATTCTTTGATTCTGTGGTCTAATGGAAGGTGTCCCTGTCTATGGTGCTGGGATTTGAACTAGATGATCTTTAAGGTTCCTTCCAATCTAAGCCATTTAGAGGAGGCTCAGGGGAGACCTTATTGCTCTCTACAACTACCTGAAGGGAGGTTGTAGTCAGGTGGGGGTTGGTCTCTTCTCCCAGGCAATCAGCATCAGAACAAGAGGACACAGTCTCAAGCTGCACCAAGGAGGTTTAGGATCAAGGTGAGGAGAAAGTTCTTCACTGAGAGAGTTGTTAGCCATTGGAATGGGCTGCCAGGGCGGTGGTGGAGTCACTGTCCCTGGATGTATTCAAAAAGGGATTGGACATGGCACTTGAAGCCATGGTTTAGTAGTCATGAGGTGTTGGGTGACAGGTTGGACTTGATGATCTCTGAGGTCTTTTCCAACCTTCCACCATCCCTGGAGGTGTTCAAGAGGGAATTGGACGTGGCACTTGGTGCCATGGTCTAGACATGAGGTCTATGGTGACAGGTAGGACTCGATGGTCTTTGAGGTCTCTTCCAACCATGGTGATACTGTGATATAATCTTATGAAATATGAAGCATTTCCTTTCATCCTAGGATTTTATGACACTGTCAATATTAATTATAGGATTTAAAACTAAATTCTTGGATAGCAGAAAAAAACCCAAACAACAACCAGCAGCAAACAAACAAAGAAACAAAATGAAACAAAAAAAATCCAACCAAAAAATCCCCCCAAAAAACTCCTGAAGTTCAGTTATGGCAAGTGCAGGGTTTTGCATCTGGACTGGTAAAATCCCAAGCAAAGATACAGCACAGGCAAGGAGTGGCTTGAGAGCCATCTTGAGAAGAAGGACTTGCGAGTGTTGGTGGATGAAGAACTCAGCATGAGCTGGCAATGGTTGCTGGCACCTCAGAAAGCAGCTGTGTCCTTGGCTGCATCAAAAGAAGTGTAAACAACAAGGGAGGTGATTCTTCCCTTCTGCTCTTGTGACTATTGCATCCACTTCTGGTACCCCCTGTATGAGGAGGACATTAAACTGTTGGAGCAGGTCCAGAGGAGGCCACAAAGATGATCAGAGGGCTGAAGTAGCCCCCTCCCCCCTATGGCAATGGGCTATAAGAGTTGAGGCTGTTCAACCTGGAGAAGAGAAGGCTCTGGGGATAACTTATAGCTGCCTTAGTGTACCTGAAGGGGGCTAGAAGAGAGTTGTAATGGAACTTTCTACAAGGGCTTGTAGTGATAGGATGAGAGGCAATGGCTTTGAGCTGGAAGAGGGTAGATTTAGACTGGGTATTAGGAAAAAAGTCTTTCAAATGAGAGTGGAACAGGTTGCCCAGGGAGGTTGTGAATATCCCCTCCCTGGAAGTTTCCAAGGCCTCATTGGAGGGGGTTTTGAGCAACCTGATCTAGTGGGAGAGACAGGTACTAGATGATCTTTAAGGTCACTTGCAACCCAAACCATTCTACAATTCTGTGATCAAAAGTCATACAAGAAGTATACTCTGATATAAATAAACTATAGTCATAGACAGCTCAGGAAATGAGTATCAGCCCAGAAAGCATCATTCATTTACATCAGAAGGGACTAATTCTGCAAGAAAATTATTTCTTAAACAGTATACTGTTTATGCATGAGAATAGCAGCTTAGCAGCACCTGACGGTAACCTAGAAATTATTAACTTTTGTAGGCAACCCAAGAGGAATTGTAAATTGATACTGCTACCAATATCCTCTCTTTCCCCATACAGAGGATAAAGTCCTTATTAAATTACATTCCTGATTCTGAGGCTGTTTTCCATCCCACTGTTGTCTCATGACAGCTTTGAAGTGTTTACTGAGAATGGCCTTACCTCCTTGCTTGTTTTCCTTACAGGGTTCATTTAACTAATTCAACATATTCAGACAAACACTCATTGTCATTCTTTTCTAGCACTGTCACAGGCAGAGATTTTCAAGATGTTTTCCAGAAAGTGAATGATATTCATGAAAAATCTTGCCAAGCTGACTGGTATGTATATAAAGATGCATTTTTTCACTCTTCCCAGCAGATTTAATAATAAAGGTGGTTTAGGACAGATAGCAGGAAATTCGGTAACTTTGTAGTTATCTTGCTCAGCTTTTGTATAACTTTTAAAAAGTTGAGGTTTGTTTTGTTCTTAATTTAATCTACCAGTATGGCTTCCATTTCTATCCATTGTGAGACCTTCATGAGCCCAGCTCTTCACTGGAGCTGGAACATGGATGTTAGATTTTATTTTAGAGGTGAAGAGTAGAGATGTAATAGTCTAAGAATCAGACTTGAAAGGAATTCCCTGAGAAGGATAGATTCATTAAGTTGCAAAATACCTCTAAGATCATTAAGTCCAACCTTCAACCCACCACCACCATGCCAAATAAGCCATGTCCTGAAGTCCAATGCTTACATGCTTTTTAAACACCTCCAGTGTTGGTGACACCACCACCTCCCTGGGCAGCCTGTTCCAATGCCCGATCACTCTTGCAGGAAAGAAATTTTCCCTAATATCCAAACTAAACCTCCCCTGGTCCAACCACAGGCTATTTCCACTTGTCCTATCACCAGCTACTTGGGTACAGAGACCAACACTACTTGGCTAAAAATCCCTTTCAGGGAGCTGTAGAGAGCAACAAGGTCTCCCCTCACCATCCTGTTCTCCAAACTAAACCACCCCAGTTCTCTCAGATGCTCCTCACCAGACCTATTCTCTAGACCTTTCATCAGCTTTTTTGCCCTTCTTTGGATAGGCTCCAACACCTCAATGACCTTCTTAGAGTGAGGGCCCCAAAACTGAACACAGTATCACAGTATCACAGTATCACAGTATAACTAAGGTTGGAAGAGACCTCGAGGATCATCGAGTCCAACCTGTCACCACAGACCTCGTGACTAGACCATGGCACCAAGTGCCATGTCCAATCTCTTCTTGAATGCCTCCAGGGACGGTGACTCCACCACCTCCCCGGGCAGCACATTCCAATGATGAACAACTCGCTCGGTGAAGAACTTTCTCCTCATCTCGAGTCTAAACCTCCCCTGGTGCAGCTTGAGACTGTGTCCCCTTGTTCTGGTGCTGGTTGCCTGGGAGTACTCAAGATGTGGCCTCATCAGTGCTGAGTGCAGGAAAATAATCACTTCCCTGCTCCTGCTGGCCACACTATTCCTGATGCAGGCCAGAATGCTGTTGGCCTTATTGGCCAGCTGGGCAAACACTAGCTTATCTCCTGCCCTGAAGAAAATGATGGAATAGAATCATAGAATCAATAAGGTGGAAAAGACCTCAAAGATCATCAAGTCCAACCTGTGACCCAAGACCACATGACTACTAAACTATGGCACCAAGTGCCACATCAAATCCCCTCTTGAACACCTCCAGGGAGGGTGACTCCACCACTTCCCTGGGCAGCACATTCCAATGGCTAACAACTTCCCTTCAGGTAGTTGTAGAGAGCAATAAGGTCACGCCTGAGCCTCCTCTTCTCCAGGTTAAACAACCCCACCTCCCTCAGCCTCTCCTCATAGGGCTTGTGCTCGAGGCCTTTCCCTCAGAAAAGCTATGATTTTCATTAGGAATTGAGACTCATTCCCTACTCTGCACTTTTCTTCATCAATATATTTTCCTTTCTTCTTTTATTTTGGTGTGTTTGTTTGTTTGTTTATTCTACTTTACTTTATTTTACCTCAGAGAAGCAGCAACAGCATCTATGAGCTATCAGCATCATTTTCTTCTGATAAATGACTGTGGAAAGCCAGTGTTTGGTTATTTAAAGTAGACCGACAGATCTTTTTCTCCATAAAACTATGCAAGCAGCACGCAGACTTTCATGTTTCGGCCTCTAATGAGCATTTGAGGATAAAACCATAAATAAATTATGGATTTCTTATCTATGGAACAGACACTAATCAATTAATCATTGTTATTTTGGCTGCCATGGGTGCTCCGAAGAAATTGTTTCTGTGAGATATTTATTGCTTGCCAAGGAACACACCCTACAGCATTAAAAATATTTGTGGTACTCTTTGGAGCAAAACCAGATAATGGAGTTCAGCTTTAGCAATCAAACAAGCTCCCATATCCACCTTCAAGAATATCAGATTTTAGTTTCTTTACCAGTGCTAGAGTATAAATATTCCTAACAACAGCAAATTAATAACCTCTTCACCCCTGTCCCCTCTATCAATTGGCTCAGGTGAAAGAATCCCAGAATGTCTGAGGCTAAGAAACAACCTCTGGAGATCATCCAGACCAACAATCTGGTTTAAGACAGAGTCAAATAGACCATGTGGCTCTGTTTCTCATCCAGGGTGCAAAGATGGGATCTCCAGAGTCAGTCTGTGCTACCATTTCCAGTGCTTCATCATCCTCACACTAAAAAAGAATTATTTCTTGTACTTAAATGGAAGTTTCTCTGTTTCAGTTTATATCCATTGTCTCTTGCCCCATTGTTAGACACCAATGCTAGCATACAAGCTCCATCTTCTTTACGCCCTCCCATCAGAGATTTAAGCATATTGCTAAGGTCTCAAGTCCCAAATCAAATCAAATACTCCAACTCCTTGATCATAAAATCATAAAATCTTAGAATGGAAGGGACCTCTCTTATCATCTATTCAAAACCCCTCCATGGGGGGCATGGATGTCTCTCCACTAGACTTGGTTACCCAAGGCCTCATCCAACCTGACCTTAAACACCTCCAAGGAGCGGGTATCTGCAACCACCCTGACCAACCTGTTCCAGAGTCTCACCACCTTCATACTGAAGAACTTCTTCCTAAGATTCAGTCTAAACCTACTCTAAAACCATACCCCCCAGTCCTGTTACTAGACACCATTATGATAAGTCCCTCTCTAGCTTTCCTGTAGGGTCCCTTCAAGTATTGGAATCTTTCCCCTGAGTCATCTCCAAGTTAAACAACCCAACTCCCTCAGTCTATCTTCATAGCAAAGGTGCTTTAGCCCCTTGATCATCCTTGTAGCCCTCCTCTGGACTCACTCCAACAGTTCTATGTCCTTCTTATGATGGGGACACTTGAACTGGACACAGTATGCAAGATGAGGTCTCACAAGAGCAGAGTAACAAGAAAGAACCACCCCACTTGATGGCCCTTTGATGGACTCACTCCAGTACGTCCATGTCTTTCATATTGGCAAACCCATGACTGGACCCAGCACCCCAGACACTGTTTCCTTGAGTCTGTAGAAAACCATCTCTACTTTCCCCTCAAAAATCCTACCTCCATTCTCAGTTGCAATGACAACTATTAGCTCAGCTCCTCAGCTCATGTCAATGAGCACAGCTCTGCAGAAGTGTTGGAGTATCTGAACAGCTGTCTCAAAAATGTCACAAACTGATAGATTTTAAAGCCATTCCCTTTCTGGTCAGCTTGTACCTGCTCTTCTTACACCTTCAGTACACACTCAAGTATTTGCAGGCTCATCTCTTTCTCTATGAGCATCAAATTACTTTCTAATGAAGGGCAAACCAAATTACGTCGTTAATTACACTTCTGTTTTCTCCACTTTCCACCATCAATTTCTCATTTTCATATTCTGCTTATTTTTTTGGTACAATCTCCTCAGTTTCTCCTTTCCAGGGCATTATGACAGTTACCCTTCCCAGTACTTCTGAAATACCACCTCTACATTTCTCATCTTGCCATGTTCCAAGTGTCTAGCTTTCAAAAGGGTTTATTTAATCTCCTTCCTCCAAGATATCAGACCATGAGAGCCTCACATGATTGTCTTAGTTGTTGAGAAATTAGTGTCTCTGATTAGCAGAGACCATCCAGGCCCTCCCTGGTAGAATAGAATAGAATAGAATAGAATAGAATAGAATAGAATAGAATAGAATAGAATAGAATAGGACCAGGTCGGAAAAGACCTTTGAGATCAAGTCCAACCTATCATCCAACACTATCTAATCAACTAAACCATGCACACCTCCAGCATTAACTTGATTAGATTGTTCTTCAAGAAGGAGTTGGGCAGTTTCAGCAGCACCCTACTGATATTCTCACCCAGCACCCTCAGGGCAGACTATTTAGTTTTCAATCTTAATAAAGTGGAAGCAGAACTCTGGCTTCTGGTGCATGTGTTGCTGATTCCAACAGGTTGCAAATAGCCAATTTTTCCCAGCACTGATTTCTGCAACAGTATGCCTGCTTAGCCATGGGCCTTGTTGCTCACAGATCATGCTTCCACACCTTTGCTCTACCGTTAGTGCTTTCACAGCCCAAAATCTTCATCAGTATATTGGAATATCAGGCACTGGTATAGGCTGTCCAGGGAGGTGGTAGAGTCACCATCCTGGGAGGTGTTCAAGAAATGTGTGGATATGGCACAGTGGGACATGATTTAATGGTTATGGTGGTGTTGGGTCGATGGCTGGACTCAATGACCTGAGAGGTCTTTCCCAACCAAAGTGACTCTATGTTTCTGTATCTCAGCCTGCAGATTGTCACTGCACTGCTGGTGTGGACTTTCCAGAACAAAGTAGGAAATCCAGCAGTTTAAACTAGTACCAAAACCAAACTTCCACAGAGCAGAAATTTCATATGCGTAGTCACCAGGTGAAGGCTTTTCTCCCTCTTTACTGTGCTCTAGCCAGGCCACTTTGGAGTACTGGATCCAGTTCTGGGTTCTTCAGTTCAAGCGAGACAGGCAGCTACAGGAGAAGGTCCAGTAGGGTTCACCTGAATATGAGGAAAAACTTTTCTGTGAGGGTGCCAGAGCCTTGGAGCTGGGTGCACAGAGAATTTGAGGAGTCTTCTCTGGAGAAACCTACCTGGACATTATGATCCTGGTGAAACCTGCTGTGGACAACCATTTTAGCAGGGAGTTTGATTCTCAGAGATCTTTTATAACCTCCAGCGTTCAGTGATTCTGTGACTCCACTAATGCAAAATAGATTGTCTACTAAAATGTCATTCATACTAGGATAATCCTTGTTGTACAGCACTTCTTCCCTTTCTCTACTGTCACTGTAACATAAATAAAGAGCACCTTATGGATGGAGTACCCATAACCACAGCGTGTATAGAAAAAAAATCAAGCAAGGAGGCACTGGCAGGAAAACTAATGGCATTGTCTGGTTAAAGTGTCCAGAACTGAAGCTTTATTGTTCAGATGCATGATGGTTAAAGATTTCTATCCTTTTTTCTGTTTTCAGTAGACTGTTTAACTTTTGCTAAAATTAATTACCAGTTAAGCATTAAATGTTACAGATGTATCACGGGATTATAGAATGGTTTGGGTTGGAAGAGACCTTAAAGATCATGTAGTTCCAACTCCCCTGCCATGGACAGGGACACCTCCCACTAGACCAGGTTGTACAAGGTCCCATTCAACCTGACCTTGAACAGGAGGGGGGAATTCTCAGCCACAGAGGGGGAATTCACAACTTCCCTTGGGCAACCTGTTGCAGAGTCTCACCACACTCACTGTAAATAATTTCTCTGATTTGTCACCATTGTCCTGGATTAAGCCAGAGCAGCACTGACTCTGCTCAGTGCTGTGATTTCCCAGCTCAGACTCTGCTCAGGGCCAGCACTTTCTGCAGTTCAGAGCAGGTGTGTATAGACAGTGGCCATGCTGATGGGGAGAGACAATGCTGATGGGGAGGGTTAACACCCAGGTTTGGGGCGCAAACCAAGAGCACTGCTACATATTGTGTATGAGGAGGGGACAGGAGAGGTGACCATAAATTGACCAACAAGGGATTCTATCCCATGGATGGGGTCTTAAGGAGAAAGCTGAGTTGTCACCAAGGCCAAGTTCTCTTTGTCAATATCTGATGTCCAAGAAGGACTCTATCTATTCTGCCTGCCCTCCCAGTCCATGAGTTCCTGAATCTGGTTCCCGCATGTCACTGAGTCCAGTCAGGGTCCTCCCCAGTGCCTGCCCACAGTGTCAATGGTGGCAGTGGAATAAACTCCAAGCATCAGACTGCATAAGTTAATTTGATAGTGATAACAGCAAAACTTATTTTCTGCCAATGGAAAAAACACTGGTAAATAACATCAGACAGCAAATTCTTCCTCATGATTGCAACACAATGCAGGTGTCCTTTAAAACTTACAGAGCAGATATTTGACATTGCCCAGAGACAGCAGGAAGGCAAACAGGATGCTTATTTAGGTCATCTAGGGTGAACTATCATAAAATCGTCTTTCTCTAAACCTGATATGATCTCCTGATGATTTCCCTTATGGTTAAATCAATATTATTTCATTTTCTACTTTGTTTTGAACTATTTTATATCACTGTGGCTTTATTTTGTTGATTTTATCAGCTGTTTCCAAAGGTCCCAGTAGAGCCAGAGTCCCTGTTTCAGGTACTGAGAAGACCCACTTCAAAAAGATATTTTAACAGCTTCATCCTTCCCCCACTTCCCCTTAGTGTCTTATTCATGCTGCCAGTGTGAGCCAACAAGCTTGAATAACAAACCATAAAACACACATAAAATAGCAGGTAGACCATTAGAGATTTTGCTACTAATTTAAAGAGAATGAGGCTGGAAATAGATAATATTATACATAACAGCCAGAAGGAGGGACTAGCTCAAAATGCAAAGAGTAATGTCACCAGCATCTAAGTTAAGAATGAATACAGTTATGAAGTTAAGACCTTAAGGCTTCTTACACACAAATCTGGGGCAGTAGAGGTGTGAGCAGCTAAGGAAACTGGGGTTGTTCAGTCTGGAGAAAAGGAGGCCCTGGGGAGACCTTTTTGCTCTCTACAGCTCTCTGAAAAGACTCGTGGATGTGCTGCTGGGAAATATTTTTTGGTGGAAGTGACTTAGCAGTAGTGGTGGGATTGTGAGGTCTAGGTGAGCAGTTGGCCTTGATGATCTCAAAGGTCTTTTCCAATCTCAACAGTCCAGTGATACTAACAGAAAAAGGTCTCCCATGACATCTTCATGTACATAAATAACTGCCATGGCTCTTCACTGAAGAGTTTGTGGATTGTCACTCAAATGCCTTTTCCTTTTCCTTTTCCTTTTCCTTTTCCTTTTCCTTTTCCTTTTCCTTTTCCTTTTCCTTTTCCTTTTCCTTTTCCTTTTCCTTTTCCTTTTCCTTTTCCTTTTCCTTTTCCTTTTCCTTTTCCTTTTCTTCTTCCTTTCTCTTTTTCCTTTCTTTTTATTTCTCTCTTTCCTTTTCTATTTCTTTTTCTTTTTTCTTCTTAGTTTCATTTTTTCTTTTTAATTTTCCTATTTTCTTCTTTTCACTTCTATTTTATTTTTTCTTTCCCTTTCTTTTTCTTTCTCTTTTTCTATTTTAATATTATTTCCATTTTCATTTCTGTTTCTTTTATTTTACTTCCTTTGTATCTCTTCTTTTTTTTTAATCCTTTTTCTTCTGATTTTTTTTTAAAGGGAGTAGGAGAACGAAGGAGATTCAGTTACAATTGCCAAGCGTGTGTTGTTAATTCAGTAACAGATCGTTTTATCCTGTGGCACCTTGTCATTTCTCTTGGCTAATCTGAATGAGTCTGGACAGGTGCAACTGCATGAAGTACAGTTGGCTTATGTAACAGCCAAATTTATGTACCTACAGATTATACTGGTTCTTTCACAACACTTGCAGTTACAGTTGAGAAAATCTCCAGCAAGCAGCTAACTGCAGTGCAAGACTGAGCATCTTCTTTTATATTTCAAAGCCTTGTACTGTGCTGCCAGAAAGCTATTTTTAGACCTGTTCTGCAGTTGCACAGTTGTTGCTTATATCTTGTCTAAAGGAAGTGAGGTTGCCCTACTGAGACTTTGCCCTTCTTTCAAGGGTAAACTGAAATCCATTAAACTTAAATATATGCTGTAAACCCTGCACATTAGTGGCTATGATATAAATATTATGTTGTTATTTATAACAAGATATCCATTTGGGAAAGCGAAATAGATAGGCGTATCTGAAAATTATTGCTTCTTCATTCTCCTCTCAAAGTCATTATCTTAGTGCCTAAATCTTGAAAGTTTGTTTTGCTGCCATCAGGGCAAAGTGAAGAAAATGTGTCTGCACAGAAAAAAACACTGGTGCCACAATAAATAACTTGTGAAAGGGACCATAGACTTTCAACTAGATCCTGTATTCCTCCAAAGAAATCCGGACAAATGTTCCTGATTACAGGGGATGATTTTCAAACAGGCACTCACAGTAGTGAGAGGTAAGTAAACAGCAGAATCAGAGACAAATATTCACTTATTCTACCTAAATACACCCTGATAAAGAAGGGTCACTCACAGCAAGCTGCCCAGGATCACAATGTTCAGGTGGGTTTAGAATCTCTCCACAAAATAAAGAGTCCACAACCTCTCTGGGCAACCTGCTCCAGGGCTCCAGCACCTGCACAGCAAAGAAGCTTTTCTTCATGTTCAGATGGAACCTCCTGGATTCCAGTGTGTGCCTTTTGCCCTTTATCCTGTGACTGGGCACCATTGAAAAGAGCCAAGCCTCATCCTCTTGCCCCCAGCGCTTTAGCTCTTGGTGAGCATTGAGAAGATCCTCTCTTAGATTTCTCTTCTCCAGGCTAAACAGTCCCAGGTCTCTCAGCCTCTCCTCCTCACAGAGATGCTCAAGTGCCCTCAGCATCTTTGGAGTGTTCCATTGGATTTTCTACAGTAGTTTCCTGTCTCTTTTGAACTGGAGAGCCCAGAACTAGAGCCAGTACTCAAGCTATGGCCTCACCAGGGTGGAATACAGTGGGAGGAGAATATCCCTAGGCCTGCTGGTCACATTCTTTTTAATGCAGCCCATTAATGATCGAGAGAAGCAAGAATCTACTCATGCACTACTCATTTCTGTAGAACTGACTACAAACATAGTGAAGGTGTCTTATCCTGACACTGCTCTTGTCAATTACACAGATTCAGATGCATATTATTTAACTTTTTTTTTTTATTTGACTTTTGTAGTTTTGTAGTTAATACTAGAAGAGAAAACTGATGAAGGAAATGGGAGGGAGTAAACAGAAGGTCTGAAGAAGAGCTTTCTTTGAGAGCTTCTATAACATATCTGCCATGCTGTAAGATGCAAGAGCCCCTTGAGTAATAGAATATGCTACTTAATACTGCATCTTCTAGCATTAACTAATCTTATTTTTTTGTACTCTAATGATCTTCTTTTATTGTGTCTATGTTATAATTTAGTCAAGGTAAAGGGCAAATGTTATATCCAAAGGCAACACTGAGAGGCTTGCATAGTAGTGGTTGTCACTGGCATTCTTTGGAGGGATCCAGTATAATCCCGATATTAAAACCACTTTATGAAATTTATACACACACTAGATAAGCTATTCTGCTGTCCAATGAGCTTCATTAAGCTACAAAAGGGGTTTTTTAATGGCTCATGGAGAAAAGCAAAGAGCGACACACCAACAGGAAACTAGCTGGTCATTAAAATTTGGTTGTCTACAGCCAGCAGTCGGATAGGATAGGATAGGATAGGATAGGATAGGATAGGATAGGATAGGATAGGATAGGATAGGATAGGATAGAATAGAATAGAATAGAATAGAATAGAATAGAATAGAATAGAATAGAATAGAATAGAATAGAATAGAATAGAATAGAATAGAATTAACCAGGTTGGAAAAGACCTTTGAGATCATCAAGTCCAACCTATCACCCAACACTATCTAATCAACTAAACCATGGCACCAAGCACCCCATCAAGTCTCCTCCTAAACACCTCCAGTGATGGTGACTCCACCACCTCCCTGGGCAGCACATTCCAATGGCCAATCACTCTCTCTATGAAGAACTTCTTCCTAACATCCAGCCTAAACATCCCTTGGTGAAGTGTTGAGGAAACCACGGTGGTGAATCCTTTGCATGAAGAGTTGAAGTTGTTACAATGAAATTGTAGCTTTAATTATTCTAGCTAAAAATTTTGAACAAGATCATGATTTCTCTGAAACAAAATTATACACATAGCAGCTGCATTTAGGTTTCTGGGTTGGGAAGCTAAATCTGAATCTTTTGCTTATGCTTCGCTGTAAACCAACCAAAGTTTTGAGTGAGATAAATAGTACTGAAAAAAAGTTGTGTGCACATGTGTATGTGAAACTGCATGAGATTTAACAAGTTAAAGTGCAAGGTTTGGCATCTGGGCTGGGCCAACTGCAGCCACAAATACAGGTTGGGTGCAGAGTGGGTTGAGAGTAGCCCTGAAGAAAAAAACTTGGGGGTGTTGATTGATGAAAAGCTCAACAAAAGCTGGCCAGCTTTCCAGCCACTCTGCCCCAAGCCTGGAACCTTCATGGGGTTGTTGAGACCCAAGTGCTGGGTCCTGCACTTGGCCTTGTTAAATCTCATATAATTAACCTTGGCCTGACCACCCAGCCTTGCCAGAGCCCTCTGGAGAGCCCTCCTATCCTTGTGGAGACCAACATTCCCACTCATTTTAGTGTAATTTGCAAATGTACTGACAGTGCACTCAATCCACTCATCTAGATCATTGATAAAGATATTAAGGAGAATTTGCCCCTGAACTGAGCCCTTGGGAGCACCACTTGTGACCAACTGCCAGCTGGAGTTAACTCCATTTCACACCACTCTTTGAGCCTGGCCATCCAGCCAGCATTTTACCCAGCAAAACATCCACCCATCCAAGCAATGAGCTGCTAGTTTCTCCAGGAGGATGTTGTGGGAGACAGTGTAAAAAGCTTCACTGAAGTCCAGATAAACAACACCCACAGCCTTTCCCCCAGCAGATCACCTTGTCACAGAAAAAGATCAGGTTTGTCAAGCAGAACCTACCCTTCATGAAGCCATCTTGACTGGACTGATCATCTGGTTGTCTTCCACATGCTGCATAATGACACTCAAGATGACCTGCTCCATGACTTTCCCCAGCTCCTAGGTCAGATTGGCAGTTATATGTCTTGCAAAGTCTTTGTTGTATATTGGAAGAAATAAAAGGGCAAACAACTTTTCTATAGTGAGTAACATTAAAAACATTTCCCTCTTAAATAACCCAATAACACTTGATTGATTGATTGCTTACAAAGCACTCCACCTTTCAGAGATCTAAGTGCCAGCTGTCATAGGGAAAAATATCCCTGTAGCATCTACCTAAGGGATGGAAAGTACATGTTGGTTTTGTTACCTGCAATAACAACTGGTACAGAGGCAACACCTGCAACCAGTTGTTCTTTTGTTTCTTTCTTAATGAAGCTTTACACTAGAAGCCTCCTTTGTGTGTGGTTCTAAAGACAGAGTATGTAGGAAAATTGTCTGTCCTACTGGCATTTGAGGAGGATCATGCTAGACTACATTGTTGCTGGGTGCTTGTGGGGGCCACAGCAAAGAAAAATTTTGTCACCACATTTTCTCTCTGTGTCAGGAGCTAAAAACTGTCTGGACCCAAAAAGTGGTGTGTAATGGAATTAACTCCAGTGGACATCTGGTCACAAGTGGTCTTCCTCTGGAGGTGTTCAAGAGGGGTGGGTGCCATGGTTTAGTAGTCATGAGGTCTTGGGTGACAGGTTGGACTTCATGATCTTTGAGGTCTTTTCCAACCTTATCTATTCTATTCTATTCTATTCTATTCTATTCTATTCTATTCTATTCTATTCTATTCTATTCTACCCTATTCCTCGGGGCTCAGTTTTGGGGCCAGGTCTCTTTGATTTCAGTGATGTGGAAATGAGGGAATTGAGTGCACCCAGGATAATCTGCTTGAGGGTAGGAAGAAAAATAGCATCAGGTTGTGCCAGGGGATGTTCAAGCTGGAGATTAGGAAATATTTCTTTACAAGAGTGATCAGGCATTGGAACAGGCTGCCCAGGGAGGTGGAGGAGTCACTGTCCCTATAGTTGCTCAAGAAACCTGTGAACATGGCACTTTGGGACGTGGTTTAATGGCCATGGTGGTCTTAGGTTGGACTCACTGATTGTTTCTGATCAAAACAATTCTACAATTCTATGATTGCCATAAAAGAATGGATAACATATGTTAAAGAATTGCTCTCATAAAAATTTTTACTGCTGAAATGCACTCTGCCACAAGACACCAGTGTTTCCAAAGTAGCTTCTGTTGCATGTTTCAAGTATCTCCTGCTGTATCTGCAACTGTAAGCTGCTGGTGAGATACACAGCAAATCAAATCTCTCTTTTCTTTTTGGTCTGTTTTACTCTTTAACCTGAATCAAGTTCTACTCTGGATATGCTGTGTGACTTGAGAGTTTTTAGTGCTTCAGATGACAGAGCTGTTTTGTATGAGTGGGTAGGCATTTTATAAAGTAAGAGAATTTTATGAAAACAAGTATTTCAAGCCTGGCAGAGAGATGACTAGAAGTGGACAAGAGAGAATATAATTAATAACATCAAAATCACACACACAATAATGTCCAGGGGTCATATTCAGAACAGTTACTCCAGATATCATTAACTTTTCATGATTTTTCTAAGCATTATACCAAGAGAAGTTAATCCCTTGTTTAAAGAACATTACCTCTTCTGTTAAGCCAGAGAAATCTAAATTGAACACAGTTTTAGCTGACTGTGGAAACACAAAGAGTCTTGTTATCACAAAAAACACTTTCCTTTGCACTTCACATCATAGTATCATAGTAGAAGTATCATAGTATCAGTCAGGGTTGGAAGGGACCACAAGGATAATCTAGTTCCAACCCCCCTGCCATGGACAGGGACACCCCACACTTGATCAGGCTGGCCAGAGCCTCATGCAGCCTGGTCTTAAACACCTCCAGGGACGGGGCCTCAACCACCGCTCTGGACAACCCATTCCAGGGCTTCACCACTCTCATGGTGAAGAACCTCCTCCTCACATCCAGCCTCATTCAGTTTGCTGGTAACCAAGGTCTTACACATATCTCATCTTGATGATGGCTGAATCAAGGGTTTCAACTGGATGTTAGAAGAAACTTTTTTACTGAAAGGGTAGAAAAGGGTACCCGGGGAGGTGGTTGAATCCCTATTCTTGGTGGTGTTTTAAAGAGGCAGAGATGTGGTGCTGAGGGACATGGTTTAGCACCAGCCTTGGTAGTTAGAGAATAGTTGGACTCAATGATCTTAAAGGTCTTTTCCATCTGAAACAATTCTATGAATCTATGATTCTATGTATTTCTTTTAGTAGGTGGTTTTTGAGATCTTTTCCAACCAAAACAATTCTATGACAACTTGCATAGAACACTACTGCCAACACCTCCTTCCTTTCCTTTGGGATTCCATTCAATCTCTTGAGCTCCCAGCTTGTTTCCTGTTTCAAACTGTAGCAGCAGCATTGTTCCCCTCTTTAAGGGAACAAACTGTTAAATGGAGCAGATGCACACAGGAGGAATAACTTGGGTCTGCTCTTCCCACCTAAATCTTTTAGGGAATCTGTTTTAATGACTACAAATGCTGGACCAGGATTATAAATGTTAGAACACTTTTCTTCTTACCCAGTAAGGCACACCGGCTAAGCACACAGTGAGTTAGAAATACTGTGCTTTGTTGGTCCCTGTAAATGTTTTTAAAATCTCTTTAAAGTGACATGCTTTGACCAGAATAAGTTGTCTGTGAAGGCTCATGTAACATATTTTCATTGACATAAATATGTAGTCAGCCAAAACTCAAGTTCTGTTATCTTTTCCCATGAATATTCTGCAGATGGTCCAGCTCCAAAGTGTTCATTTGTGCTGCAAAGCCTGATTTGGGCTGATTTAGACTGGATGTTAGGAAGAAATTCTTCATAGAGAGAGTGATTGGCCATTGGAATGTGCTGCCCAGGGAGGTGGTGGAGTCACCATCATTGGGGGTGTTTAGGAGGAGACTTGATAGGGTGCTTGGTGCCATGGTTTAGTTGATTAGGTGGTGTTGGATGATAGGTTGGACATGATGATCTTGAAGGTGTCTTCCAACCTGGTCTTGTCTTGTCTATTCTATTCTATTCTATTCTATTCTATTCTATTCTATTCTATTCTATTCTATTCTATTCTAATTTGTGCATGTGAGAGAATATGAATGGAAAGAAGTTAAGATCCTACAGGAAATCAAATGTCTCTAGTTATCCTGGGTATAAGAAGGTAGAATCAATGGGAATCTGGCTGTGTTTACCTATCTCAGAGTCAAAATTATTTCTGAAGTTAGCTGTATAACTCCATCTTGCTGTTGCCCTAGAATGTCTCCAAAGGAGTGGGTTTGCAGTACTGCATCATTCTGTCCTGTGTCACTGCTGGAACCAGGGTTTGGCTGCTGCACAGCTGCTGGGATTTTCTCATCAACACCATCAGGTGTGTCTTCACTGTAGAGGTGGTGAGACGCTGGCCCAGGTTGCCCAGAGAGGTGGTAGATGCCCCATTTCATGTCAGGTTGGACAGGGCTCTGAGAAACTTGATCTGGTCGCTGATGTCCCTGCTGATTGCAAGGCAGTTGGACTAGATGACCTCTACAGGGTCTTTTCCAATTCAAACCAGCCTGTGAGTCTGTGAAAAAAATTATGGATGTAGAAGTGAACACCAAGTAAGACTTGTCACAGATACCTGTCACAGATACTTGTCTCAGAAACTTGAAGGTCCAGCACATGGTAGTTTCCCAGTACACATCAGCTCTGAAAGGTTGTCCTTCTTCTGCAACATCTAAATCCCCACAACTCCCTATTGTAATGAATTACTGCAGTTGGTATCTGATGCACTGAATTTAGGGAGCAATGCTCAGCTGATAGAAGGAAATGTTTTAGCCCTTGTAGGCCACAGACCTTTGGAACAAACTGCAACTGTGTAGAGAGAAACAAGCCTTTAGCTAATTACCAACGGCCATTGTGACTCAGGAAGCCCCACAACTACCTGAGAATTAGAGCTGGTAAACATTGCAAGAGAGTCTTTTGTTTTCCCTCTGAACTTAGATAAGAGATGCTTCATCGTTTGCCTTTTGTCTAACACCTGCCTGGGCCTTCCCCAGCAATGTGTGTTCCCTGGTATTTTCTCCACAGCCAATCACGAATCTGTAACTGTCGGATGGACACATTTAATTGCCAATCACCAGTTACTTTTGCTTATGTTAGCCTATATAAAGAACATACTTCGTACAATAAAGTAGACACTTTGCTTGCATCAAGCTTTGTTTCCATCTCTCAATCGCGGTAGGTATCCTGCTACATTCCTTGTATGTATTATTTGAATAACATTATTGTCTGTTAGGATGCTTATACTAAATTATTCCTCTGCCAGTTTGACTACTGGTGCAATTTTGCTCTCATTATCACAGTGTGATTTTTGATTGCTCAGAATTACACAAATACAGAACAGAACAGCATAGCATAGCATAGCATCGCATCGCATCGCATCGCATCGCATCGCATCGCATCGCATCGCATCGCATCGCATCGAATAGAATAGAATAGAATAGAATAGAATAGAATAGAATAGACCTTTGAGATCATCAAGTCCAACCTATCATCCAACACTATCTAATCAACTAAACCATGGCACCAAGTGCCTCATCCAGTCTCTTCCTAAACACCACCAGTGATGGTGACTCCACCACCTCCCTGGGCAGCACATTCCAATGGCCAATCTCTCTGTGAAGAGCTTCTTCCTAACATCCAGCCTAAACCTCCCCTGGTGCAGCTTGAGACTGGAGACTCTTGTTCTGGTGCTGGTTGCCTGAGAGAAGAGACCAACCCCCACCTGGCTACAACCTCCCTTCAGGTAGTTGTAGAGAGCAATAAGGTCTCCCCTGAGCTTCCTCTTCTCCAGGCTGTGATACGTACTTTTGAGAGAAATAGCTTCTCCTTGATTTAGAATGTAGATTAATAAATGGAAGGGAAAAAAAGCTTCCAACAACTTTCAGTAACTCCCAAATTAAGAAATTTTGCTAAACATTCATGAGGATAATGTGTATTTTGGAGGGGGGTGCTGCAGAATTCCAAAACCCCTGGAACTATTTCCTCAAACCCAAATTTTAAACAAAAATACCATACTCTTGTTCCAAGAGGAGCAGACATTTTTGCCATGTTTAGGCATGCAAATATTAAAAATTACCTTTGATGTTGATCTCTTCTGCCTAGAAGCAAGTGGTAGGATGAAAGGAAATGGCCTCAAGTTGTGCCAGGGGCACATTTAGGTTGGAAGTCAGAAGAAAGTTCTTCACTGAAAGGGTTCTCAAATACTGGAACAAGCTGCCCAGGGAGGTAGTTGCATTCCCATCCCTGCAGGTGTTTCCAAGAGGCAGATACGTGGTGCTGAGGGACATGGTTTGGCAATGGACTTGGCAGTGTTAAGTTAGTCGTTGGACTAAGGTCATCTTAAAGGTTTTTCCCAAACAAAGTGATGCTACGATTCTATGAAAACTATGTAATCACATGAATAAACACTACATGTATGTAATATAACATAAGGAATTTACATGAAGAAGCTTAATTAATATTGTCATGTACTTTATTTCATTTGCCTCTAGATGTTTCATTTTCCATCTGTCCTCATTCTCAAATAAAACTAAACAAACAAAACCAACAAAAAAACCCTCTATTCCTCTATCAACAACCAGAAAAGAAAAAATCAGTGAAGCATTGTATAAATATTAGGGAATAGTATTATTTCACAGAAAAAGCTAAGGTAAGGCTGCACCTTCACATAAATAGAAGAGTTTTAAGTGGTTATGTGCCCTGTAAAATTGATAGCAGCCTTGAATTTCACACCATTTCATAGAATCATATAATTAATAAGGTTGGAAAAGACCTCATAGATCATCAAGTCCAACCTGTCACCCAACACCTCATGACTAACTAAACCATGGCTCCAAGTGCCACATCCAATCCCTTTCTGAACATCTCCAGGGTTGGGGACTCCACCACCTCCCTGGGCAGCACATTCCAATGGCTAACAACTCTCTCTGTGAAGAACTTTCTCCTCACTTCAAGCCTAAACCTCCCCTGGCACAGCTTGAGACTGTGTCCTCTTGTTCCGGTGCTGGTTGCCTGGGAGAAGAGAACAACCCCCACCTGTCTACAACCTCCCTTCAGGAAGTTGTAGACAGCAATAAGATCTCCCTTGAGCCTCCTTTTCTCCAGGCTAAACAACCCCAGCTCCCTCAGTCTCTCCTCATAGGGCTTGTGCTTGAGACCTCTCCCCAGCCTCGTTGCCCTTCTCTGGACACTTTCAAGAGTCTCAATGTCCTTCTTAAATTGAGGGGCCCAGAACTGGACACAGGACTTGAGGTGTGGCCTAACCAGTGCTGAGTACAGGGGCAGAATGACCTCCCTGCTCCTGCTGGCCATGCTATTTCTGGTGCAGGCCAGGATGCCATTAGCCTTCTTGGCCACCTGGGCACACTGCTGGCTCTTGTTAAGCCTACTGTCAACCAGTACCCCCAGTTCCCTTTCTGCCTATCTTTCTTATGCCTGCATTTCTTGTGTCTGTGCCAATATGGTTCTTTCTCCTTCTGAGGATAATGATGATGTGAAACTTGATAGAATTATGGAATCATTAAGGCTGGAAAAGACCTTTAGAATTGTTGAGACCACTTATAACCCAGCTACCATAACTACTTCATAGAAGGCTAGAAGTCAAGCAGGATCCTGGCTAAGCTGTCAGCCCATGGCTTGGACGGGAGCACACTGCGTTGGGTTAGGAACTGGCTGGAGGGCCGAGCCCAGAGAGTGGTGGTGAATGGTGCCACATCCAGCTGGCGGCCAGTCACTAGTGGTGTATCCCAGGGATCAGTGCTGGGCCCTGTGCTCTTTAACATCTTTATTGATGATCTGGATGAAGGCACTGAGTCCATCATCAGTAAATTTGCTGATGACACCAAGCTGGGGGCAGGAGTTGATCTGCTAGAGGGTAGAAAGGCTCTGCAGAGGGACCTCAACAGGCTGGACAGATGGGCAGAATCCAACAGCATGAGATTGAACACATCCAAGTGCTGGGTTCTGCACATTGGCCACAACAACCCCATGCAGTGCTACAGGCTGGGGTCAGAGTGGCTGGAGAGCAGCCAGGTAGAGAGGGACCAGGGGGTACTGATCAATGGTAGGCTGAACATGAGCCTGCAGTGTGCCCAGGCAGCCAAGAGAGCCAATGGCATCCTGGCCTGCATCAAGAACAGTGTGGCCAGCAGGAGCAGGGAGGTCATTCTCCCCTTGTACCCTGCACTGGTTAGGCTGCACCTCAAGTACTGTGTCCAGTTCTGGGCCCTTCAGTTTAGGAAGGATGTTGACATGCTGGAACGAGTCCAGAGAAGGGCAACGAAGTTGGTGAGGGGTTTGGAACACAAGCCCTATGAGTAGAGACTGAGGGAGCTGGGATTGCTTAGCCTGGCAAGGAGGAGACTCAGGGGTGACCTTATTGCTGCCTACAACTACTGAAAGGATGTTGTAGACAGGTGGATGTTGGTCTCTTCTCCCAGGCAGCCAGCACCAGGACAAGAGGACAGTCTCAGGCTGCACCAGGGGAGGTTTAGGTTGGATGTTAGGAGGAAGTTTTACACAGAGAGAGTGATTGCCCATTGGAATGGGCTGCCCAGGGAGGTGGTGGAGTCACCATCATTGGAGGTGTTCAGGAGGAGACTTCATGGGGTACTTGGTGTCATGGTTTAGTTGTTTGGGTGGGTTGGATTGGTTGATGGGTTGGACTTGATGATCTTGAAGGTCTCTTCCAACCTGGTTTATTCTATTCTATCTCCCACTGGTAAACCCATATAGGGAGCTGAAGAGAGTAACTTTACACCTGTAAAAGAAGAGCAAAACCCAAATGTCTTTCAAATCTACACAGAGAGATGGAATCACCTGTACTAAGTCCATATTTGCTGAGTGCTATTTATTTTAAGTTCTTCATGTATGGGGAAAAAAGTGAATGTCATTGAATGCATGAGGACAGAAGGATATTACTGAGCTGTGTGTTTAATAAAAGCCCTTGCATAAGTTGCTATGACAGTGCACCAAGGAACACACAAAACCTCTATGCTCTCACACAGATTAGAAGGGAAAGGAAATGAACAATATTTCTCTTATCTAATATTTTCTCCATAGCTGCTTTGCAGGGCATGTTCCCAAGGAAATGAAGGCTTAGAAAAATCACATTGCCAAAGAAACGACCAGAGTGGATGGTTTTTTTTTTTAATAGCAGGACTGTCACCACACCAAGTTGCAGATTAGCAACAGGCAAACATTAATAGGCCTGATTTAGATCTTCTCTTTGGCACTTAGAAACTGATTGAAATCTACCCAAGCAAATGGGGGAAAAATTCACAGTACTGTGATTCTGTTCCTTAAATAACACTTTCATATGAGAGTATCAACATAGTTCACTTGCAGTTTTTATTACCTACATTGGAGATAAATCATTAAGCCTTCAAAACATGGGGATGTTGACAGTCTATAGCTGTGACTTTCAATTCCCAAACTTTCAAAATTTTCTCTGATCCAAAAGCCCTGGAGGATGATTTTCAGAGGCATAATTTGAAGTTCTATCATTTGCATAGTCTGTGATTATCTCACAGGGACACTTGACTTTGAAACCCCCAATTTCCTTGAACACTGAGCAGCCAAAAATAATATTAGAGTCATAAAGATACAGAACCATCCAATTAGATTTTAACACTTTGTATCTAAATGATACCAATCTGGCTGCAAATCTTCTCAACTTTGATGCATTTGATCACCAGTGATGTCTCATGGCAATGGACTGTGGGGGTCTACTACATGTTCCATTCTTGGAGGTGGTGAAGATAGAACAGAATTAACCAGGTTGGAAGAGACTTTTGAGATCATTGAGTCCAACACATCACCCAGCACCATCTAATCAAATAAATCATGGCACCAAGCACTCCATCCAGTCTCTTTCCAAACACCTCCAGTGATGGTGACTCCACCACCTCCCTGGGCAGCACATTCCAATGGCAAATCACTCTTTCTATAAAGAACTTCTTCCTAACATCCAGCCTAAACCTCCCCTGTCACAGCTTGAGACTGTGTCCTCTTGTTCTGGTGCTGGTTGCCTGGGAGAAGAGAACAACCCCCACCTGCCTACAACCTCCCTTCAGGCAGTTGTAGGCAGCAATAAGGTCTCCCCTGAGCCTCCTCTTCTCCAGGCTAAGCAACCCCAGCTCCCTCAGCCTCTCCTCAAAGGGCTTGTGCTCCAAACCCCTCCCCAGCTTTGTTGCCCTTCTCTGGATGCCTTCCAGCCTGTTAATACCTTTCCTAAATTGAAGGGCCCAGAACTGGACACAGTACTCAAGGTGTGGCCTAACCAGTGTTGGGTACAGGGGGATGAGCACCTCCCTGTTCCTGCTGGCCACAGTAGTGTCTCTAATACAAGCCAGGATGCCATTGGCTTTCTTGGCCACCTGGGCACACTGCTGACTCATGTTCAGTCAACTATCAACCAATAGCCTAAATGAGGTTGGATCAGAATCCTCCTGTCAGGCAGCTAATTAAAGCATAGGATCATAGAAATATTTCAGTTGGAAAAGGTCTCTAAGGTCAAGTTCAACTACTAACCTAACAGCACCATGGCTGTTAAACTATGTCCCAAGTGCCATATCCACACATTTCTTGAATGTGTCCAGGGATGGTGACATCATCACTTCTCTGAGCAGCCTGTTCCAATGACCACTCTTTCAGGAAAGACATTTTTCCTAATAACTAAACTAAATCTCCCGTGGCACAATTTCAGGCCATTTCCCCTCATTCTGTCACCTGATCCTAGGGAGAAGAGTATGACCCCCATCTCACTCCAGCCTCCTTTCAGGGAGTTGTAGAGAGCAATGAGGTCTCCCCTGAGCGTACTCCAGTTTCAAATGATTACCCTTTCTGACCAGCTCTAGTTTTCTGTAACACACAGGAATCACCAAGGAGATTTTTCTGCTGAGTTTTCAGCCTTGTGCAAGAAAATCTGTGAGTGCTTTGGAAAACAGGGATTCCTGAATGCTGTTTGAGAACAGCACATTCTTTAATTTGGGTGGTTACTCATGCACTCATGAATGATAAGCATTTCATCCTTCACAGAGAGTACAGCTTACCAATCCAGACTCAGAAGAAGTGACAAAAGCAGTGCTTTAGTATATGCCATCAATAACTTACTGCTAAATGTGCTACCCATATGCCCTAGTAAGGTGTGTCAGATCTTTTCTCATTAATTGCTTCCTTTCTCCATTATGCTAGACATTTTCCACATTGAAATCTGCTGTTCACAAGTGGCCTCTGTCAAGGAGCTGTGGCATCAGCTTTCTCAGCACAGAGTGTGAAACAGAGAAAAAGAGGAAATTAGTTAGAAATTGAAATGACAGCTTTGGTGATGGCTTTGTGTTCATCCAGCCAATTGTGATATAGTGCAGTCAAATGAACTCTTTCCAGTGTACCTCAGAAAAAATATATGAAGGAGCAAAGGCTATGTATTTCTTCTTTTAGTGCAGCATAAGATGCCTGTAGTGTCATTTCAACTTACAGATATGAAATTGATACCAAATGCTCCTTGTAATTGAAGTTTTTACTGCCTGTGATGTTTGAAAGTAGTGATATATTTAAAAACATAACTTAGCACTCAACCTTCCCAGGAACCACAACTAACCTCAAAGAAAACTCCCAGTGTGAGTAGCTCTATCATATATTACTCAACTCACTTCTTACACAATCTGCTCAAATGGATCAATTTAGTATAAAACTAGTTGTATACATCTGTTGTAAACACTGCTTTCCAAATTCAGTGATTGGTGTTGGATCACAGAATCATAGAATGTAATGGGTTGGGGCAGACCCCCCTCCCCACCACGCGCAGAAATAACGACTCAGACAAACGGATTGCAAAAGTGATGAAAAGTTTAAATAGAACGGTGAGTACGTGCAGAGAACTAGAAATACAGTGACAAGAGAGAGACCCAAAACAAACCCAGAGAGATCCCATTCCCACCTGAGGGTGAACTCAAACCCCCAGGGCTCCTCCTTCCCCCCCCGCACTGCTAGGCTAGTCTCAGCTGGCCAGATCTGAGACTGCCCATCCCCCCGTGGCCTTGGGCCTAACCAGGCCCATGGCCGGGAGATCTCTTCCCCAGTTACCAGGTGGTGAGGAGGAAGGAAAGAGGAAGTGCCAGACCCCGCTGTGAGACTTATAGTGGTGCAAGGGATCATGGTAGGAAATAACCTAATTTCCTGTGCCCACCCACTGGGCTGGACTTCTGGACACAGGAAACACCCCTGTAGCAGAGGACACCCAGCCTAAACTACAACATAGAGTTACAGAATCATGGAATCATAAAATCATAAGAGTAGTATGAGTTGGAAGGGACCTCAAATATCATCTAGTTCCAACCCTCTGCCATAGACAGGGACATCTTCCACTAGACCAGGTTGCTTAAGGCCTCATCCAACCTGGCCTTGAACACCTCCAGGGAGGGGGCATCCACAACCTCCCTGGGCACCCTGTTCCAGTGTCTTGCCACTCTCACTGTAAAGAACTTCTTCCTAGTATCCAGTCCAAATATCTCTTCTCCCAGCTCAAGTCCATTGGCCTTTATCCTATCACAAAAAGCCCTTGAAAAAAGTTCCTCCACAGTTTTCTCATAGCCCCCTTCAGGTACTGCAATGTGGCTCTAAGGTGTCCCTACAGCCTTCTCTTCTCCAAGCTGAGCAGCCCCAACTTTCACAGCCTATCCCCACAGGGGAAGTGCTGTAGTCCTCGGATCATCTTCATGGCCTTCTCTGTCCCCTTAGTGGATGTTTAGAAGAAAGTAGAAAGTCTTTGGCATGAGGGGCCTATGTTCAAGCCATCATGATTAAAAAACTCACTAAGTGAAAAACTGATTTAGATTTGCATCTCAGATTTTGGGGATATCAAGAAATCTTAGATATTGTGGTTCCTCAGTGCAATTTAAAAAGCAGTAAAACTACTAATATTTTCTGCTTTCCACACACAGACTTTCTTATAAGGGGAAATAATGTGTATCGACATATATATGGAATGGAATGGAATGGAATGGAATGGAATGGAATGGAATGGAATGGAATAGAATAGAATAGAATAGAATAGAATAGAATAGAATAGAATAGAATAGAATAGAATAGAATAGAATAGAATAGAATTAACCAGGTTGGAAAAAGACCTTTGAGATCATCAAGTCCAACCTATCATCCAACACTATCTAATCAACTAAACCATGGCACCAAGCACCCCATCCAGTCTCTTCCTAAACACCTCCAGTGATGGTGACTCTACCACCTCCCTGGGCAGCCCATTCCAATGGCCAATCTCTCTTTCTGTGAAGAACTTCCTCCTAACATCCAGCCTTAACCTCCCCTGGTGCAGCTTGAGACTGTCCTCTTGTTCTGGTGCACACACACATATATATATCTATGGTGCGCACACATATATATACACACACATATGTATCAAACTGTGCTGCACATACATATTTATTAACTACTTATAGAACCAGATAATCATTTTGGTTGAAAAGACCTTAAGATCATCGAGTTCAATCATAACCTTACATCTTCTTGTACAGAGCTGCTTAAGATCATCTAGCCCAAGCATTATCTAATTCTGCCAAGTCTGGGGCTAAACCATGTCCCTCAGCACTACATTTCTGCCTCTTGGAAACACCTCCAGGAATGGGAATTTAACCACCTGCTTGGGCAGCCTGTTCTGGTGTTTGAGAACCATTTCAGTCAAGAAGTTTCTTCCAATGTCCAGCCTAAACCTCTCCTGTTACAATTTGAAGCCATTTAATCTCATCCTATCACTTGTTACGAGGGAGACTCCTTGGTACCAAACTCCTTCCAGGGAGGTGGTGTGAGAAGGTGGTAGTAGTAGCAGTAGTAGTAGTACATACATATATTTTTAATAGAAAAGGGAAAGGAAATAAAGGAAAGATGAACTAGATTTTTAACAGTGGTCATTATCCATATAAGCTGATAGGCTCCTGGAAATCCTGGATAATTTGTAGACAAAAGTAATGGTTACAATCAATATTAGATTAGGTGGCTATGGATTTTACATACCCTGGTTAAAACGTTTCCTACAAAAGATTAAAACATGAAGCAAACTGTAACGAAGAACACACAAAAAAGGGAATGGGAAATAGTCTCAAATCAATCTAGTTATAGAGAAACCTCTTTGCTGTGAGGGTGCTGGAGCTCTGGAGCAGGCTGCCCAGAGAGGTTGTGGAGTCTCCTCTGAAGAGATTCCAAGCCTGTCTGGAGATCCTGTGGTCCTGGACTACCAGTTGTGGGTGAGCCTGCTTTAGCAGGGGGGTATAGGACTGTCATTCTGTGATTCTATGTAATTTTGGGTTTAGCAACAGCACTCAACTCTTTGGAGCAGATACTCCAAACAGACTGCGTGTTCACGTGCAGGAGCTAGGAAACCACTGACAGTTTTCTGATTTACTGGTTTATGGCCAGACAGAAAACGAACATAGAACAGAACCATAGAATGATAGAATTATTTCTGCTGGAAAAGACCTCCAAGCATCAGCCTAACACCAGCATGCCCACTAAACCACATCCCCAAGTGCCATGTCCACACATTTCTTGAACACCTCCAGGGATGGTGACTCCACCACATCCCTGGGCAGCCTGTTCACAATGCCTGATGACTCTTTCAGTAAAGAACATTTTCCCAATAAACATCCTAAACCTCCTCTGGCACAGTTACAAGACCTGACCTGAGTTTGAAATGAAAAGCTCTTAGGAGACGTCCCATTTTAGCTCTGTGAGACTTCCCATGGTGAAGCTTTAGATTAAAGCTTTTAATGAAGCTCAAGTGTGGAAAGCCACAGAATTGCCATTCAATTTAGCTGATAGAAAAACAGCAAAGAACTCTGGAGAAACAGTAGCTGCAAGAGACCAATGTAATTTCAGCAGTTATCTACACAGCATGGAAGTTCCACCCCCCTACTCCCAATATTTGCCGGTGTTTAATAGGGATGAGCTCTCTGGCTTCCTTTTTTCAGCAGCCCGGGGTGCTGGGAAGTGTCAAAGCTATTGGCGTAGGTGATGGCTGCTACACAGGTGGTAATGTTTTCCATCTCCATTTTTGAACCTTTATAGGAGAGACAAAAGTAGACATGAAACTTAATTTTCATATTACCCTAGCAGAATCGTAGATCATACAATGGTGGGGGTTGGAAGGGGCATCTGGGGGCTGGGGGTTGGTCTCTTCTCCCAGGCAACCAGCACCAGAACAAGAGGACACAGTCTCAAGCTGCACCAGGGGAGGTTTAGGCTGGATTTTAGGAAGAAGTTCTTCACAGAAAGAGAAATTGGCCATTGGAATGGGCTGCCCAGGGAGGTGGTGGAGTCACCATCACTGGAGGTGTTTAGGAGGAGACTGGATGGGGCACTTGGTGCCATGGTTTAGTTGTTTAGATAGTGTTGGATGATAGGTTGGACTCGATGATCTGAAAGGTCTTTTCCAACCTGGTTAATTCTATTATGTTCTATTGGGTTAATCAAGGAAGGACCAACCTGATGTTCCTGACTTGTCACAGGCAACATCAAGCCAAGCAAAGCTGCTAGAGATGGTTCCTGACACTAAGCATGTACACAAATAGCCACACCACCATGTACCACAAGCTTCAGCAAGGCTTGCTGGAGTGCTGCTTGGAAATGACATGCTAGTATGACTTTCTGTTCCACCCAGGCTATGCAAACTCTATCTGGTCCCACAGGACAACCTTTAAGAGCAGACTTCAGTAGAGTTTAAATTCATGAGAATCAATTCCATCAAAAAGTAAAGAAGAAACAATAGCCTTTTTTAAAATGAAAAGGCCCAAGGAAGGTAGTCCTGAGGTTTTGTTTCTAGTACGGTAAATGAAGAGAACAAATCTTGAAATTAAGACACACAAAATATTGTTCTTTTTGTAGCTGAATTTATTATCCTTTTTTTTTTTAGTTATTTTGATGTTTGCTTGTTTGTTCTTTCTGAGCAGTTAATGTCTGAAACACTCAATTATTCCATTTCATCTTCTATTATACATAGTATTCACATAGCTGTCACCACTCTTAAAGAATAGAGGGCTAAGAGATTGGATAAGAAAAAAAATCAAGGCATCACTGAGAGCATTGTTCCCACATTCTATTACTGGCTGTCAAGTGGACAAAGTATCTACTAAGAAACTAACAGAAATGGAAGAGAATACTTAAAAGGCACTAGAAGACTCAGGAAAGCTTTAAATACTTTACAAAAGCTGTGATCTGCAGGCTTTGCCTTCTGCCAATATCCACTCAAAGGGGGAAAAAAGCCTGAAAAAAAGAAAAAATCCAACCCTCTGAAAGAAATAGATAGCTCATGGAGATATTCTAGCCAACAAGCCTCCAGCTTTGTGCTTTGAATAAAAGCTGGCAGAACATTTTGAAAAATCTTCCATGAAAGATAGAAGAAAAAGGGAGATTTTTATTTTTTTTCCTCAGTGAGCTGAGTTTTTCCAGAGGATCTATTTTAATAACAATTCCAGGCCAATTGGATGTCTGCACCAAGTTCTGAAGTATATGTTCTAAGGTGCTGCTTTGCAATACATTTCATGGTAGTCTCCTAAGAGCCTTGCCAGAGAAGCAGAAATATTTTGCTTGATCTCAACACAGTGATGATGAACTTTTGGGCAGAGATAGGATGCTCAGAACATTAAAGATCTGTACAATCACACAGGTCAGAAATGACCTCTGCTAAGATCATCAAGTCCAGCTGTGAACCCACCACCACCATGTCCCCACATGCCTTGTCCACACATTTTTGAGCACCTGCAGGGATGGTGGAACCACCACCTCCCTGGGCAGCCTGTTCCAATGCCTGACCACTCTTTCAGGAAAGAAATGTTTCCTAGTATCCCACCTAAACCTCCCCTGGTGCAATTTCAGGCCATTCCCTCTCATCCTTTCACTAGTCCCTCAGGAAAAGAGACCAACCCCCACCTCACTACAACCTCCTTTCAGGTAGATGTTGAGAGTGAGAAGGTCTCCCCTCAGCCTCCTTTTCTGTACACTAAACAACCCCTAGTCCCTCAGCCACTCCTCCACCAGACCTGCTCTCCAGACCCTTCACCAGCTTCACTGCCCTTCTCTGTACCTGCTCCATGTATTTATTTGTGTTTATATTTGTTATATACATAAATTATAATGTTTATAGCAGAGGTAACTGTAAAACATGATGCACTCCTGTTGGAAAGGTCTCTATTTTCTCTTCTGGATGAGGTTCTCTCCAACTCAAACCATTCTGTGGTAAAAAAAAAATGGCATTTTAAATTTCAAGTTGAACAGAAACCTTTTTAAATGGATCCGAGTCAGATAAAGCACTGTGTGACTCCAAGAAAAGAAAGATCTTCCCAGCTAGCAGATCTTTTATTTTGCTCTCAAGACAAGGTAAAGCTTCAGAAAATTGGGAGATAAATGGCAGATGAGATAATGCAACCTGACTCTACCAGAGAAAGAGAATTCTGACATGATGCACTTCCATTCTTGGATATGACATTTACTTTTGCACAGGGAACTAGAAAAAATAATGTCTCTCGACATCTGCAAATGCTTCCTATCACACCAAATGGAAAACTATTGTAAACTGTGGCAAGTATGGGTGTCAGAAAACCTGAGATAAATGAGCAACTTGCTGAAGGGAAAGCCCAAAATGAGTTATACTGTAAAAGGAGTTTGGGGATTGCGAGGCACTTACTCCCTGAGTTTCTCAAGAGTATAACTTGGGAAAAATTTTATTTACCTTTTCATTTGATGATGTAGGCACACAAATCAACACACACTCATGAAATTTGCTGACACTGTGAAACTGGTGAGCAGTCATTACAAAGGGGAACAGAGGAGTCCTGGAGAAAGAACAACTGATGTTGAGGACTGGAGCCACAGAACTGGTATGGACCTCTTTGTTACAAAATACAAGTTCACGTCCTTTGGAATAAATAATAAGCTGAGAACTCACTAACTGGTAGCAGCAGAGGTAAAAACAAAATACTTCTTCAATAGGTCACAGAATGAGAATTAATGGAGGTGAAGATGGTTCTGGTTGTGACCCATGGCAAACTGTTGGCTCTGGTCCGGAAGAGGCCATGAAGGTGATCAGAATGCTGGAGCACCCCGCTGTGGGGACAGGATGTGAGAGTTGGGGCTGTTCTCCCTAAAGAAGAGAAAGCTCCAGGGAGACCTTAGAGCAGCCTGCCAGTACTTGAAGGGGGCCTACAAGAAAGCTAGGGAGGGGCAATTTACAAGAGCAGGGGGGAATGGCTTTGAGCTGGAAGAAGGGGAATTTAGACTGGTGTGGTGGTTTGGCTCTGGCCTGGAGGCCAGATACCCACCAAGCTGCTCTATCACTCCCCCTCTTAAGTGAACAGGGGAAGAAGGGAAAGAAAATATAACAGAAGCCGGGGATAAGATAGGAGCAATTTAATAACACTAATAAGCAAACAGCAAATAGACCGCGCGGAAGCAAAGAAAGCAGAGAGAGAGATGTTAGTCTCTACTTCCCATCAGCAGGACGGTGGTCAGTCTCGGGAAGCAGGGCTCTCTAAGCTTGGTGGTTCCTTGGGAGGATAAACGCCATGGACGAATCCCCCAACACTTCCTTCTTTCACGTCCTTCTTATACCTGAGCTGACGTCATATGGTATGGAATACCTCTTTGGCCAGTCTGAGTCAGCTGGCTCAGTTGTGTCCCCTCCCAAGATCCTGCCCACCCCTCCATGTACTCCTGGGGCAGGGAAATGTTGAAAGGACACAGCTTGGATACCGAATTCAGCCGTAGCCAAAACACTGCTGTGTTATCAACTGCTGCTGCAAAAAACCACAGCACTAAAACGATGCTGTGAGGAGAATTAACTCCACCTCAGTTCAACCCAATACGACTGGATAATGGGAAGAAACTGAGAGGTGATCTTATTAACGTCTATGGGTAACTGAGGGGTGGGTCACAAGATGAAGGTTACAGTCTAGTGGTTTAGAAATGTCCCACTGCATTAACAAGAAGCACAGCTCACTCAGTTGGAAGCAAATGGAAGCTATATTTACAAACAGTAACTACACTCTACAGTGGAATGCAATGTGCGAACATACATTATTTACAATATTATACAGGTATTTACAATCAGGAAACAGCACAGGAACCCCCCTGAACCCCTAATGGGATCCCCAAAAGGAGTGGCGGTTACTGCTCCAGCTCTCCCCTAACCTCCTCCCCCCTACCCCACTTTCTATGCTTAATTAGAAGGAATGAAAAAGAAGTTAGGCGTGATGTTAGCTCAAAGCATCATTAGTGTTCCTATCTCAAGGTCAGTGGCAATAAGATTCTCCCAGCTGAGCAGAGCAGAAGCAGCCACCAGAGAGGGAAGAAAGGAAAGAAGTGGGATGTGTGAGAGTGCTAGGGGTACCCTTCATACGTCTGCCCAATGAAATTCATTTAGAATAATCTTTTGTTTTCCTTTTCACACCCAACTGTGAATTGTTTATACTTCTCCACTCTTCTGCTCAAACTCTGCAGCTAACTTTGAAAGGCATAGCCTGAAACTGTCACAGACAGCCTCTTTTTGTTGGTGCCTGGCAATATGACAAGGAATGATGGGTATGAGCTGGAACATAAGAAGTTCCACCTCAACATGAGGAAAAACTTCTTTGCTGTGAGGCTGGAGCAGCCTGCTGAGAGAGGTTGTGGAGTCTCCTTCTCTGGAGACTTTAAAAAACCTCCCAGGTGCATTTTGGTGTGGCTTGCCCTAAGTGATCCTCCTTTGTCTGGGGGATGGGACTAGATGATTCCTGGCAGTCCCTTCTAACCCCTAACATTCCATGATTCTATGGGGAGACACTGGGGTAGGTAGTCCAGGAATATTGTGGATATCCTGTCCCTGGAAGTGTTCAAGGCCTAGATTGACAGGGACTTAGATAACCTGGTCTAGTGGATGGTGTCCCTGTCCATGGCAAAGGGGTTGGAACTAGATGATCTTTCAGGTCCTTCCAACCCAAACCATTCTATGTTACTACAATTCTGTGACATAGCATCCATAGCCAGGATCAATATCCAGTAGCTATAGAGAAAATTGTAAGGAAGATGAAAGTGAAAGGGAAAAAAAGAGAGAGTAACAGAGAAAATTCTTCAAACCTTTTCTTAATAAAAGAAATTCAGGACATCAAATGAAATTATCAGTGGAAGTTCAATAAGAGCATACATTTTCACAGTATGCATAATTAACACTGCGGGTATTATTGCACAAATTAATTCTATGTGATGTTGTAGATATCAAAAATATAAAAGGACTATGATAAAGTGGAAATGGATCCAATATCCCAAGGAAAAAATCCTTTTCCTATGCTCCTAGAGTCATGTATTTTTCACAGCCTTCCCAATGTTTTTGTCCATTTTGGGTAGCTAGTGCTGTCTGGTTTGTGAGTGCCTCCATGGGAGAAACAATTTAAGAAGCAGTAAGTAATACAGGGAAGACAAACTCACAAAGTGTACGATACCAGAGCACTGAGTGGAGTGCCAGAGCGTTAAATGGAGTACTAGTACATTAACTAGCAAGGTACATCCATCCTGGGCTGCACCAAAAGAAATGTAGCCAGCAAGTTGAGATGTGGTTCTGCCACTTTACTCTGCTCTGGTGAGACCCCACTTGGAGTACCTTGTCCAGCTCTGGGGCTCCCAACACAAGGACAAGGACCTGATGGAGCAATTCCAGAGGAGGGCCATGAGGAGGATCAGAAGGCTCAAGCACCTCTCCTACGAACACAAGTTGTGAGAACTGGGGTTGTTCAGACTGGAGAAGAAAAGGTTCCAGGGAGACCTTATAACTACATTTCAACATCTGAAAGGGACCTACAGGAAGGTTGGGGAGGGAGTGTTTACAAGAACTTGTAGTGATAGAACAAGGGGCAATGGTTCGAAACTGGCGCAGATTTGGGTTGGACATAAAGAGGGCATTCTTCACAAGAGAGTGGTGAAATACTGGAACACGTTGCCCCAATATGTAGTTGAGGCTCTATCCCTGGAGACATTCAAGGCCATACTTCATGGGCCCCTGAGCAACCTGATGTAGTTGGAGGTGACCCTCCTGACTGCAGGGGGGTTGGACAAGATGACTTTTGAGGATCCTTTCCAACTCAATGCATTTTACAATTCTGTGATATAAAGTCCCAGATAAAACATTATCTCTACTTCACTGCAAAGAGCATTCCAAGAAAAATATTAATCTTCTTTTTGGTGTCTTTTCATGTATTCAGCTGACAGCCTTTACCTGACTCCTCTTTGCACCACCGCTCTGTTGTAGAGTTGCCAGGCTTTGTGTTATACACAATTTTACTCACAGTGTCTAGTTTAACCTACCAACAAAGCCCCTAAGAGGACACATACCCCTGCTGCAGGCTTTAATATTTTGCTTTGAAGAAATATGCCCACAACAATCCTTTCTTGCAGTATGTTGTTTGATGAGATTGCAAATTTCCTTCCAAAGTGCAGTGCTCGCACACACACACCCCTGCTTATGCTGATAAATTAATTGCTTACAGTACATAATGGTTATGAACATTTTTTAATAATCCAAAATACAGAGGAAGACCAAGCAGTTCTTCAAAAGTTCAATATATGAAACCTTTGCTGTCTCCAAAGAGTAGTGTGGATTTAATTTTTTGCACCTGGTAAGGTTACCACAAACATGGTAAAATGTCTTCATGGGTAATCCCATTCCTTCTCCTGATCCAAGTAAAGCATTTTCTCCCAGGCAACCAGTACCAGAACAAGAGGACATAGTCTCAAGCTGCACCAGGGAAGATTTAGACTGGATGTTAGGAAGAAATTCTTCATAGAGAGGGTGATTGGCCATTGTAATGGGCTGCCCAGGGAGGTGGTGGAGTTGCCATCATTGGGGGTGTTTAGGAAGAGACTCGATGATCTTGAAGGTGTCTTCCAACCTGGTCTATTCTATTCTATTCTATTCTATTCTATTCTATTCTATTCTATTCTATTCTATTCTATTCCACCATCAGACTTTGGACCATACTTTCGTGTCCTGTCCATCCTACAAGAGTTCTTACTCCAAGAAAGTTCTTATTCTGAGAAAGCTCCTAACACTTATGTACCAAGAACAATTGTGATTATAGGTGTGTCCAAGACAGAAGCTAAAGGCGAGTTTGTTGTTCGATCCATGCTCAAGGTAAAGAGGAGGAGCTATCAACAATGTCACAGCTTAACCTTACAAAGCCCTCAGTGTGAGGAGATTCTTCAGAATAAGAAGTGAATGACTAATGATAGTTATTTACCAGCAAATCTCTTAGCTTAGAGCATAGAATTGTTAGGGTTGGAAGGGATCTCAAGGATCATCTAGTTCCAGCCCCCCTGCCATGGGCAGGGACACCTCACACTAGATCAGGTTGCTCAGAGCCACATCCAGCCTGGCCTTAAAACCCTCCAAGGATGAAGCTTCCACCACTTCTGTGGGCAACCTGTTCCAGTATCTCACCACCTTCAGGGTGAAGAACTTCTTCCTAATATCCAGTCTGAATTTACCCATTTCTATATTTGTTCCATTCCCCCTAGTCCTATCACTACCTGACACCCTAAATATTATATCATTATTTAACAAAACCACCTTTCCTGGTATTTAGTGGTCTTTAATTTTCTGTGTCTTTTGAAACCAATTTAACTACATAAACATACTCATATTTTGTTGAACTAAAGCCTTTCTTAGAAACAGAAGTGTTGCTTGCTCCTCTCATATATATCATAAAGAAAGGCTTCCCTGCTCCAAGAATGTTTATGAATATTTCACAGTTATAGCAGAATCCTACTTCACCTATAAGATTCAGGTTAAACCAGTGGTTCTTTTACAGACATCTACAGCTCTTTTGTCTCCTTATTCTAATACAAAGCTTTTGTGTGTGTATTCTTCCATGAGTGCCATTTGCTTCTATCTCAGCTTAAAGAAGTGTACACAGAGTGACACAGCAGAAACTCATCTGCTGTAGGTAGCAAATCTCTGTGCTAAAGGAAAGGGCACACTGCCTTCTCTTTGGAGAGAGTCTTTTTGTTTAAATTAAGGTCATAATTCTTTACAGAAAAAAAAAAAAAAAGGAAATCAGAGGACCACAGAATCGTAGAATGATAGAGGTTGGAAGGGACCTTGATATCATAGAGTCCAACCCCCTGCCAAGGCAGGTTCACCTAGAGAAAGTCACACAGGAACACATCCAGGCAGATTTTGAATGTCTCCAGAGATGGAGACTCTACCACCTCTCTGGGTAGCCTGGGCCAGTGCTGTGTCACCCTTAAATTAAAGAAGTTCCTACTCATGCTTCTTATGTCCAAGTTTGTGCCCATTGCCCCTTTTCCTGTTACTGGACAGCACTGTTTGTTTTCTCTGAATAAAATATGATAACTGAAAATTTATTATTTTGTTGTAGTTTGATTTCTTTCTACTGTTCCAGTTAGCACAGACCAGACATCAGTACATGAACAGGGATATCTGCAGTGTCTTCTATCGCTTTGCTTATTCACCTGCCATCTCCAACTCAACTACTACAACCTAGTAGTGTACCCCAGGATCACACAATCATAGAATGGTTTGGGTTGGAAGAGACATTAGAGATCATCTAGTTCCAACCCCCTTGTCAGAGGCAGGGATGTCTTCCACTAGGCCAGGTGGCTCAAGGCCTCATCAAACCTGGCTTTGAACACTTTTATGGGTTTGGGTATTTGTTTAGTTTTGGTTTGGTTTGGTTTGGTTTTTTTTTTTTGTTTGTTTGGTTTGGTTTGGTTTTGGGGGGGTGGTGTTTATTTGGTTGGTTTTTTGTTTTCATTTTGATTTTTTTCCCCTCCTCTGCCAAGTTTCTCAGTAAAATTTCTCAGATACTGGAAAGATACTGTATTGTGCCTGAATGTCAAATGATCCAAGATCACAAAAAAAAAAAACCAAGTGGAAGACAAGTTATCAAAGACAGGAAGAACATAAAAAGCTTCTCAAAGAAGCTGTGTTTCATGGGTTCCCTCCTATGACATGACCAAATGAGGCTTGAGCAGCAAGCAATCCTCAGCCTCCTCCTTCTCCAAATTCACATAGAATCATAGAATCAATAAGGTTGGAAAAGACCTTAGAAATCATCAAGTCCAACCTGTCACCCAACACCTCATGACTAACTAAACCATGGCTTCAAGTGCCACATTCAATCCTTTTTTGAACGCCTCCAGGAATGGTGACTCCACCACCTCCCTGGGCAGCACATTCCAATGGCCAATTACTCTTTGTGTGAAGAACTTTCTCCTCACCTTGAGCCTAATCCTTCCCTGGTGCAGCTTGAGACTCTGTCCTCTTGTTCTGGTGCTGGTTGCTGGGGAGAAGAGACCAATCCCCACCTGGCTACGACCTCCTTTCAGGCAGTTGTAGAGAGCAATAAGGTCTCCCCTGAGCCTCTTCTTCTCCAGCCTAAACAACCCCAGCTCCCTCAGCCTCTCCTCATAGGGCTTGTGCTGTGTGAACATCACACAGATGCCCACATTCATCTGTTGTCAGAAGCTTGGGTAAATTCAGCCATGGTGTAAAGGAAGGCATAGGCACTGCCGCAGCCTTTCCCTCTGCATATGCTGCAGAACTGTACCAGACTAATTGGAGGAAACAACAGTCCTCCTGGTTCCTAGGTAAATTCAAGCCTGCAAGGGGCTACACAACTTGCTATTTTTAATTTCAAGATAATTAAAGTATTTACCACAGTCTTAAAGTCCCCCAGTGTCTCCCACAAGAAAAAAAATACAAGAACCTTCCTTCTTTTTAATTTTTATATGTCAATTGTTACACTACAGACAGATCTCATACATCAAGTGGAATAAACAGGCCACTACTGAGGACACAATTGAGGTTACCATTCCTGGGTTTGACCTGTATTGTGAAAAGCCCCAGTGACATTGTCCCACATCTACAAGGCATACTACATTTGCTTATAAAGCAGCAAATGTTGCAGAAAACAAAATGTAAGGTTCACAGTGTGAAATGAGAGATTTGTGGGCCTGGGTTGTTTTTTTTTTCCTAAACCGATTATTTCTAAAATCTGGCACATTTTATTCCTGCCAACTGACTCTGAAATACAGAGAGAACAGGAAGAAGGATTCTCTGTCCCTCCCAAAGTTCTTTGTAGGAGCAGTAAGAAGATGACACCATCTGAATTTTCCATATTGGCAAAATAAATCAGTGGAAACTGAGTGAAATATGATATTCCACTAGGTTTAGTTTAAATTTAGGAAATCAGTGAATGCAATGGAATAAATTGATTGGTTTTCCTAATTTTAAGAACAATTGCACAAATATTAAGGAAAATGTTTGTATTTGTCTTCAAGAATTTCAAGTATTCGTGCCACAGCCTTAGAAGTTTAGTAGAAAGATGATTAATCAAGTGTGAAGGGAAAATCCAATCCTATTTTCTAGTTTGGTTTTAATCATTGACAGTGTAAATGTGTCTTATTCACAATTTTGAATAAAATTCAGCTTAAGTCAGACCCCTGAGGATCTTGTTGTGAAATACCCCTGTGTGACTGCTAGGATATTGATAATTTTTCTGCAAGGAGTTTCTTCAGTTGGCTATGTGCTCAGTTTTTCTCAGTGTTCAAGATTGCATTGGGTTGGAAAGGACCCTCAAAGGTCATCTTGTCCAACCTTCCTCCAGTCAGCAGAGACACCTCCAACTAGATCAGGCTGCCCAGGATCACATCAAGCCTGATTCTGAATGTCTTCAGGGATGGAGCCTCAAACACATCCCAGAGCAACCTGTACCAGGGGGGCCCAGAGCTGGATACAGTACTTCAGGCAAGGTCTCACCAGAGCAGAGCAGTAAAATCACTTCTCTGGACCCGTTGGCCATGCTTCTTTTGATGCAGCCCAGGATGCCATTGCTCTTCTGGGATGCAAACGTTCATTGTTAGCTCATGTCCCCCTTCTCATCCACCAGCACCCCCAAGTCCTTTTTCGCAGGGCTGCTCTCAACTTCATCATCCCTCAGCCTGTATTGATATCGAGGGCTGCCCTGACCTGGGTGCAAGACTATCTCTCTTCTTTAAAGATCACATCTAAGATTATATTGTGACAAGCAAGGATACACAGCTCCTTGCTACTATAGCTTGCCAATGGGGAACATTGTTTAATGGCCATGGTGGTGTTGGATCAATGGTTGGACTTGATGATCTTAGAAGTCTTTTTCAACTGAAACAGTTCTATGGTTCTGTGATTCTAATATATTAGGTTCATTAGGCAGCAAGCTGAGCAGCTTCACAATAGGTGTTTGAAGGCTCACATGACTCATGAGAAAGTTAGGTATCTCCAGAGTGAAATTACACATGTACAAGGACAATTAATGAAAAAAACTGAGTCTATTACTATATTTCTGAACTAATGGTAGCAATTAAGCCTTTTCATTAAGTCGCCCAGAATCCATGGTTTTCCAATGGGATGTTACCAATACATACTAATTCTCAGATTAATTGAGCTATGTAAATCTAATATTGTTGTTTTCATGGTAAGAAATGTTAGTAAACTGCCATTTGCAATGTAGTAGTTAGTGGGGGGAGGGGGAGGGGGGGGGGGGTCAGAGAAGCAATGAAAATGTCTAATAAATAAAGGCTCATTTTGTAGAAAACAAAAATTAAAATAATTGGCCAGCTCATCAATTTAGCCAAAGAAATGATAACATTTGCTTAAAGGCTTTATTTTGATTCAATATTGGGTAGTAAAATAATGC
The DNA here is from genome assembly GCF_026170545.1 of Melanerpes formicivorus. Taxonomy (NCBI): domain Eukaryota; kingdom Metazoa; phylum Chordata; class Aves; order Piciformes; family Picidae; genus Melanerpes; species Melanerpes formicivorus. The sequence goes on along the minus strand of NW_027142376.1, from coordinate 2,208,049 downwards.
AGTTTTTATTAATTGCTCAGAAAGCATTCAAACTATTTTCTGTAAAATAATGTCAAGGTCTTTTTCATGTCTTGGAAACATGACCCTTCTAAAGCTTTAGTCATTCCCACCAGGCTGTGTCAGACCATATCTGGTGGTGTCCCATGACAAACAAATACTGTATTTGTGGGCCAATGAGCTGTAGATGGTACTCCAAAAGTGATACATAGCTCACAAACCCGTCTGTGATGGCTCTTCTCCACCTCAGTGAGCAGAATGCTCTTACTCTTCTGTGTCTCTGTTACTCATAACAGATGAAAGCAAACTAGAAAATTTTTCACTGTGACAAGCTTAAGAAAGCTGCTGTGGATCTGAAACCTGCATCAGTAGTTCCTCTGATGTATTTCACCAAGCTGGAGCAAATCTAGACTCAGTTCTGACTGAGGTCACTGTCCTGCAGTGCTGGAGAATCATAAAATCATCGAATCATTTGGCTGGAAAATAAATATAAGACCACTGAATTCAACCATTCTCTAGCTCTACCAAGCCTGGTGCTAAACCATGTCCCTCAGTACCATATATCTGCCACCTTCAAATACCTTCAGGAATAGGGATTCAACCATCTCCCTGGACAGCCTGTGCTGGTCTTTGAGAGCCCTTTCAGATAGAATAGAATAGAATAGAATAGAATAGAATAGAATAGAATAGAATAGAATAGACCAGACCAGACCAGACCAGACCAGACCAGACCAGGTTGGAAGAGACCTTCAAGATCATCGTGTCCAACCTATCATCCAACACCACCCAACCAACTAAACCATGCAACCAAGCACCCTGTCAAGTCTCCTCTTGAACACCTCCAGTGATCGTGAATCCACCACCTCCCGCGGCAGCCCATTCCAATGGGCAATCACTCTCTCTGTGTAAAACTTCCTCCTAACCTCCAGCCTGAACCTCCCCTGGCGCAGCCTGAGACTGTGTCCTCCTGTTCTGGTACTGGCTGCCTGGGAGAAGAGACCAACCTCTGCCTATCTACAACTTCCCTTCAGTTAGTTGTAGAGAGCAATAAGGTCACCCCTGAGTCTCCTCTTCCCCAGGTGAAGCAACCCCAACTCCCTCAGTCTCTCCTCATAGGGCTTGTGTTCCAAACCCCTCACCAACTTTGTTGCCCTTCTCTGGACACGATTCAGCAAGTCAACATCCTTCCTAAACTGAGGGGCCCAGAACTGGACACAGTACTCGAGGTGCGGCCTAACCAGTGCAGGGTACAGGGGCAGAATGACCTCCCTGCTCCTGCTGGCCACACTGTTCTTGATGCAGGCCAGGATGCCATTGCCCTCCTGGCCATCTGGGCACACTGCAGGCTCATGTTCAGCCTACCATCAACCAGTACCCCCTGGTCCCTCTCTACCTGGCTGCTCTCCAGCCACTCTGACCCCAGCCTGTAGCACTGCATGGGGTTGTTGTGGCCAATGTGCAGAACCTGGCACTTGGATGTGTTCAATCTCATGCCGTTGGACTCTGCCCAGCCTGTCAAGGTCCCTCTGCAGAGCCTCTCTATCCTCCAGCAGATCGACTCCTGCCCCCAGCTTGGTGTCATCAGCAAATTTACTGATGATGGACTCAATGCCCTCATCCAGATCATCAATAAAGATGTTAAAGAGCACAGGGCCCAGCACTGATCCCTGGGATACACCACTAGTGACTGGCCGCCAGCTGGATGTGGCACCATTCACCACCACTCTCTGGGCTCGGCCATCCAGCCAGTTCCTAACCCATTGAAGTGTGCTTCCATCCAAGCCATGGGCTGACAGCTTGGCCAGGAGTTTGCTATGGGGGACGGTGTCAAAGGCCTTGCTGAAGTCCAGGTAGACTACATCCACAGGCCTCCCCACATCCACCAGGCGGGTCACCTGATCATAGAAGGAGATCAGGTTGGTCAGGCAGGACCTGCCCTTCCTAAATCCATGCTGGCTGAGCCTAATCCCTTGGCCATCCTGTAAGTGCTGTGCGATTGCACTCAGGATGACCTGTTCAATGATCTTGCCTGGCACTGAGGTCAGGCTGACAGGCCTATAATTCCCTGGCTCATCCAACCGGCCCTTCTTGTGGATGGGCATCACGTTGGCCAGCTTCCAGTATTCTGGGACCTCTCCAGTGAGCCAGGACTGATGAAAAATGATGGAGAGCGGCTTAGCCAGCTCATCTGCCAGCTCTCTCAGCACCCTAGGATGGATCCCATCTGGTCCCATGGACTTGTGGGGATCCAAGCGGCTGAGCAGATCACCAACTACCCCATTCTGGAACAGAGGAAAACTATGCTGCTCCCTGACTCCTTCTGCCAGCTCTGCAGGCCAGCTTCCTGGAAGACATTCTGTCCTGCTAGTAAAAATTGAGGCAAAGAACGTGTTAAGTAACTTTGCCTTTTCCTCATCCTTTGTTACAACATTTCCCTCCATGTCTACCAAGGAGTGGAGCTTGTCCTTGCCCTTCCTCTTGCTATTAATGTATTTATAGAAGGACTTTTTGTTGTCCTTCACAGAGGAAGCCAGTCTAAGCTCCAAATGTGCTTTTGCCACCCTAATTTTCTCCCTACAAGACCTAGCAACATCCTTAAACTTTTCATTTGTTTCCTCACCTTTCTTCCAAAGAGTTAAAACGAGTTTTCTAATATCCAACCTAAAACTCCCTGGTGCAACTCAAAGCCAATTCCTCTTCTATCATGTGTCACTGGGGAGAAGAGACAAACACCCACCTTACACCAACCCCCTTTCAGGGTGTTGTAGAGTACAAGGTCTTCCCTGAGCCTTCTCTTCTCCAGACTATACAACCCCAGTTCCCTCAGCTGCTCCTCACCAGACCTGTTCTCCAGACCCTTTAGCAGCTTTGTTGCCCTTCTCTGGACCTGCTCCAGCATCTCAATGTCTTTCATGTTTCTTCTCCTATTATGACACAAGTTTATGATATTTAAACTAAAGAGCAGCTTTCTTCTCCAAAAACATTTGAACAAAACAAGACAGATGAGTGAAGAAAATGCTTAAACACAAACTTGCTTTCCTGGGGGTGTTTAGGAGGAGACGTGATGGGGTACTTGGTGCCATGGTTTAGTTGATTAGATGGTGTTGGATGATAGGTTGGATTCGATGATCTCGAAGCTCTCTTCCAACCTGGTCTATTCTATTCTATTCTATTCTATTCTATTCTATTCTATTCTATTCTATTCTATTCTATTCTATTCTATTCTATTCTATTCTGGTTAGAGAGGTGGAGATTGGATAGATTGGAATATGCCATGTTTTCTTAGTTTTATTGGTTTCTAATGTGATTTGCCCACTAGAATCTTACAATGGAATCAGTCCTTTGATTCCATTCAGCTCTCTTTGTAAATTGACCCCCAAGCCACAGCAACAAACTGTATGAGTTCAGTGAATGATGCTCTCTGCAACATGTCCAAAGAAGGGCAACAAAGCTGGTGAAGGCTCTGGAGAACAGGTCTGGTGAGGAATAGCTGAGGGAACCAGGATCATTTAGCCTGGAGAAGAGGAGGCTGAGAAGAGACCTCATTGCTCTCTATGAATCTCTGAAAGGAGGTTGGAGTGAGGTGGGGTCAGTCTCTTCTTCATAGTGTCAGGTGATAGAATGAGAAGAAATGGTCTGAAATTGTGCCAGGGGAGGTTTAAGTTGGACATTAGGAAAAATTTCTTTCCTGCAAGAGTGGTCAGGCATAGGAAGAGGCTGCCCAGGGTGGTGGTGGAGTCACTGTCCCTGGAGGTGTTCAGTGGACATGGCACATTGGACCATGGTTTGATGGCCATGGTGGTGTTGGGTTGCTGATTGGATTCAATAATCTTCAAGGTCTTATCCACCCAAAACAATTTTATAATTCTAAAATCCACTAAACAACTAAAAAAACTCCTCCAGACACCAGTCCTTATGCCACACTACTTAAAAGACTTGAAGACACTCCCCTGCATTCAAGGAAGCTTGACTGTTCTTTCTCCCCACCTCTATTATACCAGTAGTAATAGCCATTTTGGAGGTCCTGTGCATCCCCAAATTATCTTAGAAGTGTTCTTCTTCTTGAAACCTATTTTGTAACAGTTTAATTTGCTTCAACCATCAGAAACTGCTCTGTTGCAACAGTTGGGGATTGAACTGCTTGTGCATACATTCAGAGAGTATTAGAATTCCCATCTAAAGGAATTTTCTCATCAATACAGGGAAAGTTAGATTTGGTACTGCATTAAGGCAACAATATTTCTATTAAGCAGTGAGGATAAATGTGTAGACAGCTCCTTTTGAAATTTTACCCTTGATGTAGAGGATACAAGAGCAGAGCATTGAAACTTCATAATACATAATACAAAACACTTAAACATTTCATCATTTCAACTTTTTATTCACTTGGCAGATATTTTTGTCCCTGTAATTCCCTTTGATGTGATTAGGTAAACTTTATCTCAAACTACATTGAATTTGAAAGAAGTATCAAAGAAAAGAAGGGGGGAAAAAAACACACTAAAAATCTGTCAATAAGAATACATTACAAACAGTGTCTAGGGCATGGGAGCCAGGCTGATAGTTAACTGAAATGGCTCTTGAAAACAAAAGTAACATGTGGCTCTGAGTACAGAGTCATAGAATGGTTTGGGTTGAAGGGACCTTAAAGGTCATCTATTTCCAGTCCCCCAGCTATGGGCAGTGATGCCTTTCATTAGACCATGTTGTTCAAGATCCTGTCCAACCTGTCCTTCCAGGGAGTGGGAATCCTAAGCTTTCCTGGGCAACCTGTTCCAGCGTCTCACCACCCTCACTGGAAAGAATTTCTTCTTAATATCCAGTCTTCCTGCATATCCAGTCTATCCTCTTCCAGCTCAAAGCCATTGTCCCCCATTGTATCACTAAAAGCCCTGTAAAAAGTCCCGCCTTATCTTTCTTGTAGCCCCCTATTGGAAGGCCACTCACATCTCCCTGGAGCTTTCTCTTCTCTGTACTGAACAGCCCCAACTGGCCAGCAGGAACAAGCAGGTGCTCAACTCCCTATACTCAGCACTGGCCAGACCACACCTCAAGTGCTGTGTTCAGTTGTGGGCCCCCCACTAAAGGAAGGACATTTAGGTGCTGGATGGTGTCTAGAATAGGACAACAAGGTTCATGAAGGTCCTGGAGCACATGGCCTATAAAGAGTGTCGGAGGGAGCTGGGGTTGCTCAGTCTGGAGAAGAGGAGGCTGAGGGGAGACATCACCCTCTCTACAACTACCTGAAGAGAGGTTGAAACTAGGAGGGGCCAGCCTCTTCTCCTTGGTGTCAAGGAACAGGACTAGATGAAATGGTTACAAGCTGCACCAAGGGAGGCTTAGGCTGGATATTAGAAATATTTCTTCAAGCATTGGAATGGTCTGTCCATGGCAGCAGTGTTCAAGTGGCATATGGACCTGGTGCTTAGTTACATGGTTTAGTGTTGACCCTTCAGTCCTGGATCAAAGATTGGACTGGATGATCTTTGAGGTCTCTTCCAATCAGCTATATTCTGTGATTCTCTGATATTAAAACATTGAAATTGGACATAGTCCACTTTGTAGATCTTGGACATTGTATTCTTACGAGAGTCTATGAGAAAGTGATCCAGTGCTACTAACATCCTTAACTATTTTGTTAGCCCTCATCTTTTCATGTTGAAATATAAAAGTGCCATTCACCACAAGCAGAGAGGCTATGGAAATAGACCATGTTTATGTGGTATACTACTCATCTTCCTTGAGTCATGTGGGGAAAAGCCCTTAGTGCAAGAGCTCCACAGCATTCAGTAGGCTTACTTGAAGAGCCTGGCTGAAAACTGCAGTGTTGTGAACTTATTTCTGCTCTGGTTTCCCTTTTGATGAAATGAGATATAGTCCAGCCCCAACACAGAATGCTTGTGGAAATAAGTAGCTTTAATCAATGAACAAAATGTAGTAACATTTGCACCTAAAGGAGGAGGGCAGATGTTATGACTTTTAGAGTGTTTTCCATCAAAATTTTGGTCAGCCTTAACTTGAGCTGAACACAGCTAGGTAAAAGATGTCTGCAATACATGACTCAATCAGGGAATGCCTGGAGGGGGCTTTGAATTGATACACACCAGGTTCATCTCAGGAAAAACAAAACAAACCCAAAACAGGGAAAAAAAAACCAACCCCAAAACAAACAGACAAAAACCAAACCACACCAGGAACATGCAAACATGCTTGCAACTGGCATCAAGAATTGCTTTCCTGACACCGACTTTACTGTCTAAAGCCATAAATTCAAGTCTAAGTTACCATGGTTCTAGCTCTTTAAAACAGCTTCTGAAGGATCTGAAAACCCAGCTGTACTTTCAAAAGCCAGTAAGGCACAGATGAGCTATTTTGCTTTACCATTAGCCTCCTGTGTTCCAGAGAAGTTATTTCCAATTAATAGCCACTGAACAGCTTAACTTTCTTTAATGACTCATTAAGCTATCGCTGTACCTTCATTTCTCTAAAACTAGATTCCTCTAAACTTGCTTATAAAGCTCTTTATCGTTCCACAATTTGGATGCATGTAGAAGGCACAACACCTTCCTCTGCCACCTGGTATTATTTTCACAGCTCCATTTTTCACACATCTTAACAGATGTCTTTTTCCTTCTAGTTACATTCCTGAGCATCAGCAGAAAAGCTGATTCTCTTTTGATACTCTGGGAAGTAAATAACTGTAGAGTCTGAGATGTAACTGCATGGTGACAAGATAAATGCTGACATATTAATGGAAATTACTGCAGATGTTTTTAGCTGTGCTTCAAGAGAGTTACTGTTAATGACAGCAAAATTAAAAGTTCATTTGACCAAAGTGAAGAACACACACATAGTCCTCCTTTTTTTGCACGAAGATTTGGGCTGCTAGCCTGAATGAAGAGAAACTGAGGTTTCAGACCTGGTTAAACCATGTAGTTGCACAGCATGAAGTGAAGCGGCATCAAGGTCAGCAATGAAATGCCTTAGTCCTCCTCAGCATTCAGTGGCCAGAAAGTTCTCAGAAGGGTTATCATCTAATGCAATCTTTAAAGGAACAAAATTATTCATGGCTTCTGATCTTTCAATTACAGTGAAAATGAATCTTTCATTGTGTTTTGAGACTGCTGGACACCAGACTTCATAAGCAACCTCTGCTTTCAGAGCACAACAAATGAGAAGAAATGCTGCATCTGAAGATTTTAGAACCATTTTAAGTCCCTCATGCCTCTCATCTTCCCAGATCAATAGTCCAATATAGGTCTAACTTTGCCTTTTTATATATTTAACAAAAAAAAAGAAAAAAGTTTACTGATTCTTTTACCATCTTTCCTGTAAAAACCATCAGCCATTATCAGACATTTGGGAGGTTGTAGCCAAGTTGGTCTCTTCTCCCAGGCAACCAGCAGCAGAACAAGGGGACACAGTCTCAAGCTGCACCAGGGAAGGTTTAGGCTGGAGGTTAGGAAGAAGTTCTTCATAGAAAGAGTGATTGGCCATTGGAATGGGCTGCCCAGGGAGGTGGTGGAGTCACCAACACTGGAGGTGTTTGGAAAGAGACTGGATGGGGCACTTGGTGCCATGGTTTAGTTGATTAGATGATGTTGGGTGATAGATCGGACTCACAGAATCACACAGAATCACAGAATCAATCTTTGATGATCTCAAAGGTCTTTTCCAACCTGGTTCTATTCTATTCTATTCTATTCTATTCTATTCTATTCTATTCTATTCTATTCTATTCTATTCTATTCTATTCTATTCTATTCTATTCTATTCTATTCTATTCTATTCTATTCTTCTCCAAACCCCAGCAGCATCCTGGTGTTCCTAATGCAAGCATTTCTCTCAGTGCCTTGTCCTCAGAGTAGGGTGAAGAACAGCAAGGGTTGGTCACACCAGAAGTCTGCACCAACTCCATGTATTGTACCAAGACAAAAATAGATGATGAAATACAGGAAAACCTTGTGAACTCACTTCCAATACCTGCCACCAAAGCCATTCCAGTCTCCAGATTATTATTTTTTCAAGGTCCTCCCAAGGCTTCTTCATTCAACATCCTGCAAAGATCCCTTCTATGGATTTCTTAGGGTGTTGCTGAAACCACACCTCAAACACTGGATAGAGTTTTGGCCCCCTCTCTAACATCCTGTGATCCTGTGGTCCAACAAAAGAAGGACATGGATTTGCTGGAGTGGGTGCGGAGGTGGCCATGAAGATGAACAGAGGACTGGAGTACCTGCCCTATGGGGATAGGCTGAGAGACTTGGCTCTGTTCAGCCTGGAGAAGGCTCCAGGGAGACCTTATAGTGGCCTTCTAGTATCTGAAAGGTGGCCTACAAGAAAGCTTGGGAAGAAATTTTTACAAGGGATTGTAGTGATAGGATGGGAGGGCAATGGCTTCGAGCTGGCAAAGGGGAGATTTAGACTGGGTATTAGGAAGAAATTCTTTCCTGGGACAAGAAGAGGGGTGGGGAGTGGAGGGGTGTGAGACAGGAACAGGCTGCCCAGGAAGGTTGTGGATGCCCCCTCCCTGAGGATGTTAAAGGCCAGGTTGGATAAGGCCTTGAACAACCTGGTCTAGTGGAAGATGTCCCTTCCCATGGTAGGGGAGTAGTAACTAGATGACCAAAACCATCTTATGCTTTTATGATTCTAAACAAAAGATGAAGGTCCATCCGCTGTTCTTACTGCACATTAAGTGGGAATCACAAACCACAAACTGGCAAGCAAAAATGAGCCCTTTCCTGATTTTTGTACCAGATCATGTTCCTTTAGGCTCACACATGCAAAAGACAATTCATTTGAGTATTTTCTTCCTTCCCCAGGCAAGTAAAATAAAAGGGGATGCACATGTCTGGGTTTTTTTCATGAGTTTTGTTCTTAAACCTGCTTCAAAAGTTTCTATGGATAAGAGTTGCAATACCACAGCACAGAGCTCAGAGGGAACCAACATTTGGTAGTGTATAATGCCCGTGGACAATTACATTGAATCCTAGTTAACTTCCTATTGATGTAATGAGGGAAATCAGGCTGTTTCTAATCATTTCAAGGCATCACAGGTGTCATGGAGATGCTGAATGTGACACTGCTGAAGGGATAAAAAGGGAGCTGACTTCTTACATTGCATAGAATCATAGAACCATAGAATGGTTTGGGTTGGAAGAAACCTGAAAGATCATCTCATTCCAACCCCCCCTGACATGGGCAGGGACACCTTCCACTAGACCGGTCTGATCAAGGGCCCATCCAACCTGACCTTGAACTCTTCCAGGGAGGGAGCATCCAGAACTTCCCTGGGCAACCTCTTCCAGTGTCTCACCACCCTCACTGGAAAGAATTTTTCCCTAATATCCAGGCTAAATCTACCCCCCATTCCAGTTTGTGCTCATTGCCCCTTGTCCTGTCACTGGGCACCACTAAAAAGAGCCCAGTGCCATTCTTTTGCCCCCCACCCTTTATCTCTTGCTGCACATTGAGAAGATCCCCTCTTAAGCTGCTATTCACAGAGATGCTTCAGTCCACTTACCATCTTTGCAGCCTGTATTGGACCCTCTCCATCATTCCCTGTCTCTCTTGAACTGAGGAGCCCAGAACTGGACACAATACTTCAGATCTAGTCTCAGAAGGGTATAGTAGAATGGAAAGAGAACCTCCCTCGTGCTGATGGCCACAGTCTTCTGAATGAACTCCAGGAGACCATTTGCCTTCTTGGTCACAAAGGCACATTGCTGGCTCATGGTGAACTTGTTCTCCAGCACTTCCAGGTCCTTCTCCACAGAGCTGCTTGGTTTTCTGTTCACTGTCTGAAGGACACAGAGCAGCAGTGTCTATTCATCACTCTCTAGATTTATGCTAAACTTTGCATTTGTGTGAAATGCGAGGTAGCAGCTCAAGAAGCCAGCAGTAAATTCTCATCTGGCTTTAGCAGACCAATGTTTTAATTTACAGATTTCAACTATTCTTACTGAAGAGTCCTAAATAAATATAAGAAGGGAATTGATGGCCAAATGTGCTAAATTTTGCATTCATCATAGCTGGATGTGTTAAATTTTTGATGCAGGATATAAATAATTAGTAACATGCACATTCATTTAAAATGTTTCATCTGCTCAGGCATGCATGTATCTGACATGGAAGTGCAGAAGTGCACAATGTGCCTTCTTTGCTGCCTCTCTTTCCTAGCACTTTATGTGGATAACCAAGGAGCCATGTTCTTCTCCTGTGCCTGCCAAAGAGCCAGGGGTCCATCATGAATGTTCAGAAGACTGGAAGCCCTTCCATGAAAAAAGGCTGAGAGAACTTGGTTTGTTCAGCCTTTAGAAAAGAAAGGTTAGGGAAGACCTTATCACTATGGACCAGTGCACAAAAAGTGGCTAGCAGGAGGATGGAGACTTCCTTTTTTCAGGGACTGCCATGGAAAAGACAAGGAGTGATGGGGACAAGTTACTCCTGGGGAGATTCCCATCAAACTCCAAAAGAACAATTTTCCCCATGAGAACAATCAGACATTGGAATCATCTCCCAAGGGAGAGCATCCCTTACACTGGTCACTTTTAAGACTCAGCTTGACAGGGTGCTGGGCTATCTCATTTCAACTATGCAATCATGTAGAAAGGTTGGACCAGATGATTCATAGAACCTGCCCTATGAAGAGAGGCTGAGAGAGTTGGGACTGTCAACCCTAAAAAAGGCTCCAGGGAGACCTTAGAGCAACTCTCCAGTACCTGAAGGGGGTCTACAAGAAAGCTGGGGAGGGGCTTTTTCAAGGGCTTGTAGTGATAGGATGAGAGAGAAGGAATTTAAGCTCCAGGAGGGTAGATTTAGACTGGGTGTTAGAAAGAATTTCTTTACAGTAATGGTGGTGAGACACTGAAACAGGTTGTCCAGCAAAATTGTGGAAGCCTCTTCTCTGGTAGTGTTCAACGTTGGGTTCAATGGGGCCTTGAGCATCCTGGTCTAGTGGAAGCCTCCCTGCCCATTGCAGGGGAGTTGGAACTAGATGATCTTTAAAGTCCCTTCCAAGTAAAACTATTTTATGAATATAGAATCCTTGGGGTCTCTTCCAACCTGGCATTCCATGAGTCCATGATTCTATAATCATTTTACTGTGTGCTCTTTAATTCCCTCAGCTATAACAGAGAGCTACTGATGTACACTGACGGCTCGCTGGGACTTGTCTGTAGTAGAACACAACATAATCCATCCATTCACATCTCTATTAATGTCATTCTTGCATAGGCATAACACCATACACTTATTCCCCCAAGCCCTTTATTTGCCTTCTCGCACTCAGTCTTCTAAGCCACTTCTAATCACATCAGGCCTGAATTAGGGAAATATAAAGAAATTACTCTGATGAGAAGAAAAAAAATATATGTACACATGCATACTTATAAAATTGCAAAATTCACTGTCACAGAGCATGTAGATAAACTCAACAAAAACAAGGACTCACACAGAAGTGATCTGTGCACATGAAAAAATTAAAGGTATGCAAGCGTAAGCACAAGTGCATGTGCTAAAAAACAGGGACTCTACAGCATATTTAGTCCAGCAATTTTCATATTCATATTCATATTCCTTCTTTTTTTTTATTTTGTTTGTTCCAGTGAGATGGTGGAGTCACAACACACTGAGTAAAAGACAAACGTGGTCAGACTCGTCATCCCAGTGGCAGGAGCGGCTGAATTTAAAAGGCTCGGCTGCGGCTCGCGCGAGCTCTCTTCGTTGGGCAGCTCTCCCGTATTCTCTTGTACTCTCACACACCGCCCCACTTTTTCTAATTTTTTTTTTTTTTTTTTATTGGCAGTAGGTGCTGTGGCCAGGGACAGCCATGGTTGTAACTCGCAGCAAAATCTCCCTAAAAAAATCAGTGTCGACCCAGACTGAGGTAGAACAGAAGCAGGTAGCTGTCCAGGTATCTGGCTGTAGAGAATGCTGGAGCCTGGCTCTTGAGAAGCAGGGTTGTGGGGGCAACTCTTGTATAAGGTGTGAGCAGGTTGACTATCTGCTTAATATGGTGGCCAGACTGAAGGATAAGGTTGCTAGCCTTAGAAATGTAAGGGAATGTAGGAAAGAGATGAACCAGAGGAGGAAGGAGATGAACCAGAGGAGGAAGGAGATGGACCAAAGGAGGAAAGAGATGAACCAGAGGAGGAAAGAGTTGAATCAGAGTAAGCAGGCTCTGCAGGCTCCCCCAGCAGAGGCTGGTTATTCAAAAAGCAGAGGGGAATGGATGCAGGTTCCTCTCAAAAGACGCAAAGTTAAACCTCCTTGCCTCCCCTCACCTTCCCCGCTGCTCTTGGAAAACAGATATGGAGCACTGGAGATCGAGGGTGAGGTGGTCCTGATGCCGGAAGACACACCATCTGGGGTTCTCCCTAAGGCTAAGCAGCCTAAGATTAAACAGCCTTCCCCTGGCATCAGGACCTGTTCCCTCAAAAAAAAGAGGAGGGTAATTGTTATTGGTGATTCCCTCCTGAGAGGAATGGAGGGCCCTATATGTTGGCCTGACCCATCTCATAGGGAACTCTGCTGTCTGCCAGGAGCCCAAGTTAATGATGTTACCAGTAGGCTGCCTAGACTGGTGCAGCCCTCTGACTACTACCCTTTACTAGTTATGCAGTTAGGGAATGATGATGTTGCAACCAGAACTCCCACGGCTATCAAAGATGACTTCAGGGCCCTGGGAGACCTGGTTGAGGGGTCAGGAGCACAAATAATTTTTTCATCAATACCCTTAGCTGCAGGAGGGAATACCATAAGGAACAGGTCAGCAGCTATAGTTAACAAGTGGCTTAGAGGCTGGTGCAGTCAAAAGAATTTTGGGTTTTTTGATATAGGGAAACTTTCTACTGCACCATGCCAGCTGGCAATAGATGGAGTACATCTGTCCCAGAAAAGGGGAAAGGTCACAGTATATGAGAATGGCCTGACCCCCAAAGGTAAAAAGATCCTGGGAAGGGAATTGGCAGGTCTCATCGACAGGGCTTTAAACTAGTTTCGAAGGGGGAAGGGGCTGAAACTAGTCCTCTCAGACAAGAGTCTGGGGGCGACAAGATAGAGTCAGAGGTGAAACCAGCAGCCCAGCTGAAGTGCATGTACACTAATGCATGAAGCATGGGTAACAAACAAGAGGAGCTGGAAACCTTGATGCAGCAGGAAAGTTATGATGTCATTGCCATCACAGAGATGTGGTGGGACGACTCACATGACTGGAGCGCTGCAATTGACAGCTACAAGCTCTTCAGGAGAGACAGGTAAGGAAAAAGGGGTGGAGGGGTGGCCCTGTACATCAGGAAGGCACTAGATGCCATTGAGATGGAGATTAGGGATGATCGGGTTGAATGCTTGTGGGTAAGAATTAGAGGGAAGACCAGCAGGGCAGACACCCTGGTTGGAGTCTGTTATAGACCACCCAACCAGGAGGAAGATGTTGATGAAGCATTCTATAGGCAGCTTAGGGCTGTCTCAAGATCTCCGGACCTTGTTCTCATGGGCGACTTCAACCTGCCTGACATCTGCTGGGATCTCAACACAGCAGAGAGAAGACAGTCTAGGAGGTTCTTAGAATGCATGGAGGACAGCTTCTTATACCAGGTGCTGCGAGAGCCTACTAGGGGCAAGGCTATGCTTGACCTCCTCTTCACCAACAGGGAAGGGCTGGTGGGTGATGTGGTGGTCAGAGGGTGTTTGGGGTCCAGTAACCACGAGATAATTGAATTCTCGGTTTTTGGTCATGCTAAAAGGGGCAGCGAGAAGACCTCCACTCTGGACTTCCGGAGGGCAGACTTTGGGTTACTCAAGGAACTAATTCAGAGGGTTCCTTGGGATAAAGCCCTTAATAATAAAGGGGTCCAGGAGAGCTGGACCTACTTCAAGGAAGAATTGTTGAAGGCCCAGGGACAGGCTGTGCAAATGTGCCGGAAGATGAGCCGCCAGGGCAGACGGCCAGCCTGGATGGGCAATGAACTTTTAATGGAACTGAGGGAAAAAAGAGGGTGTATCATCTTTGGAAGAGAGGGGAGGCAACCCACAGAATGTTTAAGGATGTTGCTAGGTCTTGTATGAAGAAAATTAGGGAGGCAAAAGCACACTTGGAGCTTAAACTGACCTCTATTGTGAAAGACACCAAAAAGTCCTTCTATAAATATATTAATAGCAAGAGGAAGGGCAAGGACAACCTCCACTCCTTGGTGGACATGGAGGGAAATGTTGTATCAAAGGATGAGGAAAAGGCAGAGATACTTAACACCTTCTTTGCCTCAATTTTTACTAGAAGGACAGAACGTCTTCCTGACAGCTGGCCTGCAGAGCTGGCAGAAGGAGCCAGGGAGCTGCAGTTTCCCTATGTTCCATGAGGAGGTGGTTGGAACTCTCCTTAGCAGCTTGGATCCCCACAAGTCCATGGGACCAGATGGGATTCATCCTAGGGTGCTGAGAGAGATGGCAGATGACCTGGCCAAGCCACTATCCATCATTTTCCAGCATTCCTGGCTCACTGGAGATGTCCCAGAGGACTGGAAGCTGGCCAACGTGGTGCCCATCCACAAGAAGGGCCGGTTGGAGGAGCCAGGGAATTATAGGCCTGTCAGCCTGACCTCAGTGCCAGGCAAGATCACAGAACAGGTCATCCTGAGTGCAATCACACAGTACTTACAGGATGGCCAAGGCATCAGGCTCAGCCAGCATGGATTTAGCAAGGGCAGGTCCTGCCTGACCAACCTGATCCCCTTCTAAGATCAGGTGACCCGCCTGGTGGATGTGGGGAGGCCTGTTGATGTAGTCTACCTGGACTTCAGCAAGGCCTTTGACACCATCCCCCATACAAACTCCTGGCCAAGCTGTCAGCCCATGGCTTGGAAGGGAGCACACTGCGATGGGTTAGGAACTGGCTGGAGGGCCGAGCCCAGAGAGTGGTGGTGAATGGTGCCACATCCAGCTGGCGGCCAGTCACTAGTGGTGTATCCCAGGGATCAGTGCTGGGCCCTGTGCTCTTTAACATCTTTATTGATGATCTGGATGAGGGCACTGAGTCCATCATCAGTAAATTTGCTGGTGACTCCAAGCTGGGGGCAGGAGTTGATCTGCTGGAGGGTAGAAAGGCTCTGCAGAGGGACCTCGACAGGCTGGACAGATGGGCAGAATCCAACAACATGAGACTGAAAACATCCAAGTGCCAGGTTCTGCATATTGGCCACAACAACCCCATGCAGTGCTACAGGCTGGGGTCAGAGTGGCTGGAGAGCAGCCAGGCAGAGAGGGACCTGGGGGTGCTGGTTGATGGTAGGCTGAACATGAGCCTGCAGTGTGCCCAGGCAGCCAAGAGGGCCAATGGCATCCTGGCCTGCATCAGGAACAGTGTGGCCAGCAGGAGCAGGGAGGTCATTCTGCCCCTGTACACTGCACTGGTTAGGCCACACCTCAAGTACTGTGTCCAGTTCTGGGCCCCTCAGTTTAGGAAGGAGGTTGACTTGCTGGAACAAGTCCAGAGAAGGGCAACAAAGTTGGTGAGGGGTTTGGAACACAATCCCTATGAGGAGAGACTGAGGGAGCTGGGGTTGCTTGGCCTGGAGAGGAGAAGACTCAGGGGTGACCTTATCACTCTCTGCAACTACCTGAAGGGAGGTTGTAGACAGGCGGATGATGGTCTCTTCTCCCAGGCACCCAGTACCAGAACAAGAGGACACAGTCTCAGGCTGCACCAGGGGAGGTTCAGGTTGGATGTTAGGAAGAAGTTCTATACAGAGAGAGTGATTGCGCTATGGAATGGGCTGCCCGGGGAGGTGGTGGAGTCGCCGTCATTGAAGGTGTTCAGAAGGAGACTTGATGGGGTACTTGGTGCCATGGGTTAGCTGTTTGGGTGGGTTGGATCGGTTGATGGGTTGGACACGATGATCTTGAAGGTCTCTTCCAACCTGGTTTGGTTTATTCTAAATAAAGGTTTATCCTATTTCTTTTGCTTGCCTACAGTTGAAGGAAGTTGTTCTATGCCAGTTAAACTGTTCTAAAGGAACACTTCAGGTTCTGCTAACAGCAGGGGATATTTATTTATTTATTTATCAGCACTACTTAGGCCACACCTTGAGTACTGTGTACAGTTCTGGACCCCTCAATTTAAAAAGGACATTGAGACTCTTCTGTGTCCAGAGAAGGGCAACAAAGCTGGTGAGAGGTCTTGAACACAAGCACTATGAGGAGAGGCTGAGGGAGCTGGGGTTGCTTAGTGTGACCGTTTGAGCCTGTGCCCTTAAGAAAGGGAATATGGTGGACGGAAGTTGGTAAACGGAAAGAATAATCTAAACTAATTTCATTGGTGAAGTGGGAGGAAGCACCTTCTGAACTGGGAGTGAACTGGGCACTCCGGCACTTTTATCTTCAGTCTTGCTTCCGCCTCTTCTTCGGGCAGCAGCTTTCTGTGCTGGGCTTTCTGCCAAGGCTTCGGCCTTGAAACCGATAAGATATAAGGCCTGTATTAACTCCTTTCCAATTAACACAAGTGCTTCTAACCTTTTTTTTTCTCTCTTTTCTTTCTCTTTCTATCCCACTCTGGGGAAAGGGGGAAAGAGGGGAGAGTGGAGGTGGGAAACCCCCCTCAGCAGAGGGGGGAACTCTCATTTCTGTGCTACTTTATTGAATATTTTTGTATATATTGTAAATATTGTAAATCTGTATATATTCCCCTGCATATCCTACATTGCTTTGTAAATATACAGCTCCACTGCTTTGCTAATTCAGCTGTGAGGTTTTTTTTTCCTTTCCCTTCAATTTTCCTTCCCTTTACATTACAGGGGGGAGGGAGGAGGCTTTTGGGCCTTACCCTTCCTACCCCACGACACTTAGCCTGGAGCAGAGGAGGCTCAGGGCAGACCTTATTGCTGCCTACAACTACCTGAAGGGAGGTTGTAGTGTAATGGGTTGGGACAGGCCCCCTCCCCACCACGCGCAGAAATAACGACTCAGACAAACGGATTGCAAAGGTGATGGAAAGTTTAAATAGAACAGTGAGTGCGTGCAGAAAAAAAAAAAAAAAAACTAAAAATACAGTGACAAGAGAGAGAAACCCAAAAACAGACCCAGAGAAACCCATCCCTACCTGAGGGTACACCCAAGACCCTCAGGGCTCCTTCTTCCCCCTCCCATTGCTAGGCTAGTCTCAGCTGGCCAGATCTGAGACTGCCCATCCCCCCGTGGCCTTGGGCCTAGCCAGGCCCAAAGCCAGGAGATCTCTGCCCCAGTTACCGGCTGATGGAGGAGGAAGAAAAGAGGAAGTGCCAGACCCCGCCGCGAAACTTATAGTGGTGCAAGGGATCATGGTAGGAAATAACCTAATTTCCTGTGTCCACCCACTGGGCTGGACTTCTGGACACAGGAAGCACCCCTGTAGCAGAAGGGCACCCAGCCCAAACTACGACAGGAGCCACCCCTTTATTTCAAACCATGATGCCTGCACCCAAACACATCATCAAATCAGAAAACTGATGACATGTCCGGCGAAGTCCGTGTCTTCATCTGGGCGTCCACTCAGTCTCTCAGTCAGGCTCTAGTGTCTGTTCATTCCAGTTCTTCTTCCTTCATCCAGTGGAACCTCCCGGCGATGCAGAACTCATTCTCCTGCAGTGCAAGTTCTCCATGGATCCGTTGGGCATCCTGGTCACCTGGAACAGCCTCACGACTTCTCAGCCAAGCCTCTTTCACAAATAATCACTCGGCGGCATATTCTCCACCCCTGGGGCAGGCCAGTCGAAACCATCCAACCCACGACTGCCTTTTTCAATCCATCCAGGGTGCCGCAATCAACCGCTTCCAACTGCGGTCCAACTACACGGATGCTTGTCCAAGGTACTCCGCCCCCCCACTAGGCGTACCCGTACCAAAGCAAGACAGCATCCGGCTGCACACCCCCCCCCTTGGAAAGGGAGGGGCTGCACCACAGCTCACTGAGAAGAAGGGAGGTGGAGCCAGGTGCTCGGCGCCAGTTTCGGAACTCGTCCGAAAAAGTCGGGGAAGAGACTAGGGCCGGGCCCGCCGCAGCCCAAGCGTACGGCCGGGTCCGCCGGCACCGCTCGCCCGCAGCAGGGCTCCGCCCACCTCTGCCGCCGCGGCGCAGAATCAAAATCACCTCCACCCCTCGGACACTCAAACGGCTTCTCCAGCGAAAGCCATGCGCGCGTTCTCAGAGCCCTTGAAAACGGCTTTCCAGCTGGAGTCCCCGTCGGCCCCCCGGGGCTTCGGGAGCTGGCTCGCCCGCTCGCAGCGGCTGGCTCTATCCCCGCAGCGAGAACGGACCTGACTCTGATCTGCTCGCCGCTGCCCCTCCCCCACTTCACTGCCCGCCGCGGAGGAGGGGCAGGTTCCGCGTTCTCAAGCGGTACCCCGATGCTGATGGTCGAGAACCACCCCTGCCTGAAATAGCAGAGGGTCCGCGCCACCGGCAGCGCACCAGTCATCCCCCCACAATCCACACGAACTTACACGGCCGCCCCGACAACATCACTTGAGCCCCCAACTGCCAAACCCAAACCGACGCCCAGAACTGAATTTAAACTCTCCATCCTTTGCAATCGATCTGCAGAGTGGGCACAACAGCCAGCCCCACGTTGGTGCGCCAAAAATGTAATGGGTTGGGGCAGACCCCCTCCCCACCACGCGCAGAAATAACGACTCAGACAAACGGATTGCAAAGGTGATGGAAAGTTTAAATAGAACAGTGAGTGCGTGCAGAAAAAAAAAAACTAAAAATACAGTGACAAGAGAGAGAAACCCAAAAACAGACCCAGAGAAACCCATCCCTACCTGAGGGTACACCCAAGACCCTCAGGGCTCCTTCTTCCCCCTCCCATTGCTAGGCTAGTCTCAGCTGGCCAGATCTGAGACTGCCCATCCCCCCGTGGCCTTGGGCCTAGCCAGGCCCAAAGCCAGGAGATCTCTCCCCCATGTTACCGGCTGATGGAGGAGGAAGAAAAGAGGAAGTGCCAGACCCCGCCGCGAAACTTATAGTGGTGCAAGGGATCATGGTAGGAAATAACCTAATTTCCTGTGTCCACCCACTGGGCTGGACTTCTGGACACAGGAAGCACCCCTGTAGCAGAAGGGCACCCAGCCCAAACTACGACATGTAGCTAGGAGGGGGTTGTTCTCTTCTCCCAGGCAACCAGCACCAGAACAAGAGGACACAGTATCAAACTGCACCAGGGGAAGCTTAGGCTTGAGGTGAGGAGAATGTTCTTCACTGAGAGAGCTGTTAGCCATTGGAATGTGCTGCCCAGGGAGGTGGTGGAGTCACCATCCCTGGAGGTGTTCAAGAGGGGATTGGACATGGCACTTGGTGCAATGGTTTAGTAGTCATGAGGTGTTGGGTGACAGGTTGGACTTGATGATCTTTGAGGTCTTTTCCAACCTTATTGATTCTATGATTCTATGATTTTGTACAAGCAGAGGGGACAGGACAGCTGATCCTAAACTGGAGATTCACAGCATTACAGATTGCATCAGATTAGAAGGGAACCTCAAAGGTCATCTTGTCCAAGCTTCCTGCAGTGAGCAGGGCCATCTCCGACTAGATCAGGCTGCACAGGGCCACATTTCATCTCATGGATATCATCTTCAGGGTAAAGCTGAGGGATCACCAGGGTCAAGCCTAAGCCTCTTTATCCCCTTCTTCAATGTCTGGTGTCTTAAGGGGGACCCTGTTCTGTCTTTGATCCCAATCTGGGCCCCTCAGTTTAAGAAGGATGTTGAGTTGCTGGAACATGTCCAGAGAAGGGCAACAAAGCTGGGGAGGGGTTTGGAGCACAAGCCCTATGAGGAGAGGCTGAGGGAGCTGGGCTTGCTTAGCCTGGAGAAGAGGAGGCTCAGAGGAGACCTTATTGCTGTCTACAGCTACCTGAAGGGAGGTTGTAGCCAGGTGGGGGTTGGTCTCTTCTCCCAGGCAACCAGCACCAGAACAAAGAGGACACAGTCTCAAGTTGCACCAGGGGAGGTTTAGGCTTGAGGTGTTAGGAAGAAATTCTTCATAGAACAAGTAATTGGCCATTGGAATGTGCTGCCCATGGAGGTGGTGGAGTCACCATCACTGGAGGTGTTTAAGAAGTTATTAGATGGGAAGCTTTGTATCATGGTTTAGTTGGTTGGATGGTGTCGGATGATAGGTCAGACTCGATTAACCAACCTGGTTAATTCTATTCTATTCTAATCCACAAGTTCCTGAATCTGGTTCCTGTCTACCCCTGAGACCAGTGTGGGACTGCTGCCACAGTATCAGTAGTGACAGTGAGTAACTGCCATCAGGGCTTGGGTTTGATACTGTTTTGTATCTGTTTCCTTATATTGTTCTTATTTCCACCTCAGCTGATTTAGTTTCTTTCCCAACCCATCAGCCTCTATCTGCCTGATTCCCTTCCTCTTCCCTTTAGGAAGCAGAATGGTTGCTAGAGAACCTCTGACATTTCTTTAGTGGCCAGCCCAGCCCCTACCCTTGCCAACAGTAGAAAAAAATACTGGTTGTTTTATGATACCTCACTGACACCACTATCTTTCAGATTTTTCCTCCCAAGCCTTTTTAATGGTAATTCCATCCTTTCCCAGGACAACTCTTCTAAGCACAGAGGAAGTTACACTCTTCCGCCTAATTAGCATTCTTATTACAACACCTGCAATTAGACTGAGTTATGTGGCTTGGCATCCTGCCTCCTGATAGCATCAAATGAACTCAAGGAGAGAAAAATGGAGTCAAACTGGAAGAAATTAACATAATTCTCCATCTGACAATTTTTTAATCGATTGAAATATATCCTTGAGTGATTACTTGACGCCCCTGGTAAAATACTGACTGCATCTTGAACCCAAGAATGGGCCCAGAAGTTAGGCTTGCGGTGTCTGTTTGTCACCTGCTTTCTCTCACTTTGAAACCAAAGACATATTTCAACTCTCTCTCATATGAACAAAGCAAACAATACATAAACTGTGACAATACTGGATGCAGGAAGCTGTGACTCATTGCTTTCTGAAAGCAGCTCTTTAGGTTCTCTGATTGTCTTTCAGGCCTGTTAAAATACCTAACTCTTGAGGAGTTTAACCCTCCCCAGGTTTCCTGTCATAGAATCATAGAATCAATAAGGTTGAAAAAGACCTCAAAGGTCATCAAGTCCAACCCGTCACTCAAGATCTCATGACTAGACCATAGCACCAAGTGTCACGTCCAATCTCCTGAACACCTCCAGGGATGGTGACTCCACCACCTCCCTGGGCAGCACATTCCTATGACTAATGACTCTCTTGGTGAAGAACTCTCTCCTCATCTCAACTCTAAACTTCCCCTGGAACAGTTTGAGACTGTGTCCTTTTGTTCTGGTGCTGGTTGCCTGGGAGAAGAGCCCCTTCTGTCTACAACCCCCCTTCAGGTAGGTATAGAGATTAATAAGGTCTCCCCTGAGCCTCCTCTTCTCCAGGCTAAACAGTCCCAGCTCCCTCAGCCTCTCCTCATAGGGCTTGTGCTCCAGAACCCTCCCCAGCCTCGTTGCCCTTCTGTGGACAAACTCAAGTGTCTCAATATCCTTCTTAAATTGAGGGGCTCAGAACTGGTCACAGTACTCAAGGTGTGGCCTAACCAGTCCTGAATACAGGGCAGAATGACTTCTGTGCTGCTGCTGGACACACTATTTCTGATGCAGGCCAGGATGCCATTGGCCTTCTCGGCCACCTGGGCACACTGCTGGCCTATATTCAGCCAGCTGTCAATCATTACCCCCAGGTCCCTTTCAGCCTGGCTGCTTTCCAGCCACTCCAACCCCAGCCTGTAGCACTTCATGGGGTTGTTGTGACCAAAGTGCAGCACCTGGCACTTGGACTTGTTGAATACCATCATGTTGGACTCTGCCCATCTGTCCAGCTTGCCAAGGTCTCTCTGGAAAGCCCTTCTATGTTCTAACGGATCAACACCTGCTCCCAATTTGGTGTCATCTGCAAATTTACTGATGATGGACTCAATCCCCTCATCTAGATCATCATTACAGATATTGAACAAGATGGGGCCCAGCACTGATCCTGGGGGACACCACAAGTGACTGGCTTCCAGCTGGATGTGGCACCATTCACCACCACTCTCTGGACACAGCCCTCCAGCCAGTTCCTAACCCAGCACAGAGTGCTGCTGCCCAGTATTGAAAGGCCACTCTAAGGTCTTTCCAGAGTCTTCTCTTATCCAGCCTGAACAGCCCCATCTACCTCAGCCTGTCCCCATAGGTATGATGCTCCAGACCTCTGATCATCTTCATGGATTCCTCTGGACCTTCTCCAACAGTTCCATGTGTTTGGGTCTCCAGAATTGGATGCAGTGCTCCAGGAGTGGTCTCAATGAGAGCAGAGCACAGGAGGAGGATCACCTCTCTCATCCTGCTGGTCACACTTCTTTTGACATATTTCCTGATTTCTGTTCATGACCTTATTTTCCTCCCTTTCAAGTCAGCAAAGCTACTCTAGGTAAATCTCCCCCCACGCATACTTCTTCCACGCTTTTCACTTTTCTTTCATTTCTAAAGTGCTTAAATTAACAATCCATGACAAAGCAATGCTTTTGCACTGTTAGCTCTGGAGGCGTTCCAGACTTGCCAGAACAAACAATGCAACACCCCTGTTGGTTTCCTGTGGTGATGGTGTTAATTCCTCAGCTTTAAGCAGCTCTGGACAACAATGGATGCAAAAGCTGTCTATTCTCTGCAGCCTTTTTGCAACCCAAACCCAAATTTCCTCATTGTGCCCAAGGTGGTTTTCACAGAGTTGTGGCTGTTCAGTCTGGAGAAAAGAAGGCTCCAATGTGACCTTATAGTAGCCTTCCAGTATCTGAAGGGGGCCTACAAGAAGGCTGGGGAGGGACTTCTCAGGACATCAGATAGTGATAGGACTAGGGGGAATGGAGTGAAGCTGGGGGTGGGGAGATTCAGGCTGGAGGTGAGGAGGAGGTTTTTCACCAGGAGACTGGTGAAGCCCTGGAATGGATTGTCCAGAGAGGTGGTTGAAGCCCCATCCCTGGAGGTGTTTAAGCCCAGGCTGGATGAGGCTCTGGCCAGCCTGATCTAGTGTGAGGTATCCCTGCCCATGGCAGGGGGGTTGGAACTAGATGATCCTTGTAGTCTCTTCCAACCCTGACTGATACTATGATTCTACATTAACTGATAATTCCAACATTTTTAAAGCCCCTCCTTTGCTCCTCTGCCCCCAAACATCACAGAAGCTGGAAAATTGAAACACTGCCCTGATTTTTAGCTGGAAGAGGGTAGATTTAGGCTGGATATTAAAAAGAATTTCTTTGCAGTGAGGGTGGTGAGACACTGAACAGTTTGCCCCAGGAAGTTGTGGATTTCCTCTTCTTGGGCGTGTTCAAGGCCAGGTTGGATGAGGCCTTGAGCAATTTGGTCCAGTGGAAGGTGTCACTGCCTATGTCAGTGGGGTTAGAACCACATGATCTCTAAGGTCCCTTCCAACCCAAACCATTCTATACTTCTATAATTCTATTTTTGGAGTTGCCAGGAGGTTACAGTTGAATGAGAAATTGTCATTGTGTAACTCTTGTAAATGAAGCTGTGCTTCTTACCACAAACACAAATTGAGAAACTGGCATACTGTAAAAGTACTACTGTGATCAGAAAAGAAGTGCTGTACACTGCTTTTCACATGTCTTCCTCCTATCTTTCATTTTCACAGATACCCACATAACCTTCTTACCCCTCTTACTTTTTCATTTTTCTGAACGGATCTTTTCCTTTTGATTATGTATTGAATGATCTTCGTTCTTTCCCTCTCTTCTACTCTCTCTCTCTTCTTTAGAATGCCTTACTTCATTCTACAAGAGTAAGCAGTTCTTTCCCATTTTTTAACACTCTAAGAAGAACATTGAAATCCTGGAGAATGTCCAGAGAAGGGCAAAAACTCTGGAAAACAGTCTTGTGAGGAGGGGCTAAGGGAATTAGGGTTATTTAATCTGGAGAAGAGGAGGCTGAAGGGAGACCGTCTCACTCTCTAAGTCCCTGAAAGGAGATTGGTATGAGGTAGGAGTTGGACTTTTCTCCATAGTAGCAAGTGATAGGATGAGGGGAAAATGGCCGCATGTTGCACCAGTGGAGGTTTAAGTTGGATATGACAAGAAACTTCTTCACTAAAAGTGTTATCAAAGACCCCATCCCTAGCGGTGTTGAAAAGATGCAGATGGGGTGCTGAGTGACATGGTATAGAATAGAATAGAATAGAATAGAATAGAATAGAATAGAATAGAATAGAATAGAATAGAATAGAATAGAATAGAATAGACCAGGTTGGAAAAGACCTTTGAGAAGTTCAAGTCCAACCTATCATCCAACACTATCTAATCAACTAAACCATGGCACCAAACACCCCATCCAGTCTCTTCCTAAACACTTCCAGTGATGGTGACTCCACCACCTCCCTGGGCAGCACATTCCAATGGCCAGTGTTTAGCATCAGCCTTGCTACAACTGGAGAATGGTTGGACTCAATGATCTTGAAGGTCTTTTCCAACCAAAACAATTCTGATTCTTTGATTCTATACTTCTATTAACATTATGTCACCAAGAAACCCTAGCATGAGGGTTAACGTGAGCTACAATACCAGTCATTTGCTCACTTAACCAAAGCAACCTACTTCTTTTCTTGCATTTCCTTCCTACGGTTTTATCCACCACATTGTCTCCCTTGGCACCAACATTAGAAAACCACTTTTCCTCAAAGTCTGTAAATATTCCTCTGTCCAGAACACAGGGCATTGCCAAGGATCAGGGCCAGGCTGGCCACTAAACAAGTGCCAGATGCTCTCTACGAACCCCTCTGCTTCCCAGAGGGAAGAGAAAAGGTATAAAGGAGAGAAACTGATAAATTGGGTAAGAAATTGAACCAGCTGAGATGGAAATAAGAAAAAAATCAATGAGATAGACACAAAAATAGATACAATCCCGTATTAAATGCAACCCCTGATGGCAATTTGTCACCATCACAACTGATGCTGAGTGCAGGCACTAGGGAAGTCCAAGACTGGACACAGCAGCAGACGCAAATCAGACTCTGGGACTGGATTTGGGAACACATAGAATAGAATAGAATAGAATAGAATAGAATAGAATAGAATAGAATAGACCAGATTGGAAGAGACCTTCAAGATCATCGCATCCAACCTATAACCTATCAATCAATCCAACCCACCTAATCAACTAAACCCATGGCACCAAGCACGCCATCGAGTCTCCTCCTGAACACCTCCAATGAAGGTGACTCCACCACCTCCCCGGGCAGCCCACTCCAATGGGCAGTACTCTCTCTGTATAGAACTTCTTCCTAACATCCAACCTAAACCTCCCCTGGTGCAGCCTGAGACTGTGTCCTCCTGTTCTGGCGCTGGCTGCCTGGGAGAAGAGACCAACATCCACCTATCTACAACCTCCCTTCAGGCAGTTGTAGAGAGCAATAAGGTCACCCCTGAGTGTCCTCCTCTCCAGGCCAAGCAACCCCAGCTCCCTCAGTCTCCCCCCATAGGGCTTGTGTTCCAAGCCCCTCACCAACTTTGTTGCCCTTCTCTGGACATGCACCAGCAAGTCAACATCCCTCCTAAACTGACGGCCCAGAACTGGACACAGCACTCAAGGTGTGGCCTAACCAGTGCAGCATACGGGGGAGAATGACCTCCCTGCTCCTGCTGGCCACACCACTCCCAGTGCAGGCCAGGATGCCATTGCCCTCCTGGCCATCTGAGCACACTGCAGGCTCATGTTCAGCCTACCATCAACCAGCACCCCCTGGTCCCTCTCTGCCTGGCTGCTCTCCAGCCACTCTGACCCCAGCCTGTAGCACTGCATGGGGTTGTTGTGGCCAATGTGCAGAACCTGGCACTTGGATGTGTTCAATCTCATGCCGTTGGACGCTGCCCATCTGTCCAGCCTGTCAAGGTCCCTCTGCAAAGCCTCTCTACCCTCCAGCAGATCAACTCCTGCCCCCAGCTTGGTGTCATCAGCAAATTTACTGATGATCGACTCAATGCCCTCATCCAGATCATCAATAAAGTTATTAAAGAGCACAGGGCCCAGCACTGATCCCTGGGATACACCACTAGTGACTGGCCGCCAGCTGGATGTGGCACCATTCACCACCACTCTCTGGGCTTGGCCATACAGCCAGTTCCTAAACCAATGCAGTGTGCTGCTGTCCAAGCCATTGGCTGACAGCTTGGCCAGGAGTTTGCTGTGGGGGACAGTGTCAAAGGACTTGCTGAAGTCCAAGTAGACTACATCCACAGGCAGGTCACCTGATCGTAGAAGATCAGGTTGGTCAGGCAGGACCTGCCCTTCCTAAATCCATGCTGTCTGGGCCTGATCCCTTGGCCATCCTCTAAGTGCTGTGTGATTGCACTCAGGATGACCTGTTCAATGATCTTGCCTGGCACTGAGGTCAGGCTGACAGGCCTATAATTCCCTGGCTCATCCAACCGGCCCTTCTTGTGGATGGGCATCACGTTGGCCAGCTTCCAGTCTTCTGGGACCTCTCCAGTGAGCCAGGACTGATGAAAAATGATGGAGAGTGGCTTAGCCAGCTCATCTGCCAGCTCTCTCAGCACCCTAGGATGAATCCCATCTGGTCCCATGGACTTGTGGGGATCCAAGCGGCTGAGTAGATCACCAACTACCCCATTCTGGAAAACTATGCTGCTCCCTGGCTCCTTCTGCCAGCTCTGCAGGCCAGCTTCCTGGAAGACATTCTATCCTGCTAGTAAAAATTGAGGCAAAGAAGGTGTTAAGTAACTCTGCCTTTTCCTCATCCCTTGTTACAGTGTTCCCCTCCATGCCCACCAAGGAGTGGAGGTTGTCCTTGCCCTTCCTCTTGCTATTAATATATTTATAGAAGGACTTTTTGTTGTCCTTCACAGCAGAGGCCAGGCTAAGCTCCAAATGTGCTTTCGCCTCCCTAATTTTCTTCCTACAAGACCTAACAACATCCTTAAATTTTTCATGGGTTGCCTCATCTTTCTTCCAAAGATGATACACCCTCTTTTTTTCCCTTAGTTCTTTTAGAAGTTCATTGCCCATCCAGGCTGGCCGTCTGCCCCGGCGGCTCATCTTCCAGCACATTTGCACAGCCTGTTCCTGCGCCTTCAAGAATTCATCCTTGAAGCAGCTCCAGCTCTCCTGGACCCCTTTGTTTTTAAGGGCTGTTTCCCAAGGAACATCCTGAGTTAGTTCCTTGAGTAACCTGAAGTCTGCCCTCTGGAAGTCCAGAGTGGAAGTCTTCTTGCTGCCCCTCTTAGATTGACCAAAAACCGAGAATTCAATTATCTCATGGTCACTGGACCCCAAACACCCTCCAACCACCACATCACCCACCAGCCCTTCCCTGTTGGCGAAGAGGAGGTCAAGCATAGCCTTACCCCTGGTAGGCTCACGCAGCACCTGGGATAAGAAGCTGTCCTCCATGCACACTAAGAACCTCCCAGACTGTCTCCTCTCTGCTATGTTGAGATCCCAGCAGATATCAGGCAGGTTGAAGTCGCCCATGAGAACCAGGTCAGATGATCTTGGGACAGCCTGAAGCTGCTTATATAATGCTCCATCAACATCTTCCTCCTGGTTGGGTGGTCTATAAAAGACTCCAAACAGGGTGTCTGCCCTGCTGGTCTTCCCTCTAATTCTTACCCACAAGCACTCAACCCAATCATTCCTGATCTCCATCTCAATGGCATCTAGTGCCTTCCTGATGTATAGGGCCACCCCTCCATCCCTTCTTCCTTGCCTGTCTCTCCTGAAGAGCCTGTAGCCATTAATTGCAGCGCTCCAAGATCAAAGTGGACAGAGTCCTCCTGGCACACCAGTCACTGCAGAAGAGGCTTGACCCTGGTGATCCCTCAACTTTACCCTGAAGATGTCACCCATAGGATGGAATCCCTTGTTGGTCAGTTTAGGATCACATGTCCTATCATCTCCCTGCAGCTGAAGCATTTTTCTTCCTACAGCTCTAGATGGCACACAAAATGTAGCAGTGTCCATGGTCTGTAGCCAACCCTTGGTGCTAACTCTCCCCACCAGCATTGTCACTGCTAGGAGAAGCCACTGTGTGTGCAAACCTGCCCTGAGCTGGAGAAAGTGCTTCACTGAGCAGAGAACGTACAGCACTGAGCAGACTCAGCACTGGTCTAACTCATACCAGGACAGGCAATGAAAACAAGAAAGAATGGAATGGAATGGAATGGAATGGAATGGAATGGAATGGAATGGAATGGAATGGAATGGAATGGAATGGAATGGACCAAGTTGGAAGAGACCTTCGAGATCATCATGTCCATCATCCAACACTATCTCATCAACTAAACCATGCATCCAAACACCCCATCAAGTTTCCTCCTGTACACCTCCAGTGATGGTGACTCCACCACCTCCTTGGGCAGCACATTCCAATGGCAAATCACTCTTTCTATGTAGTAGAATTTCTTCCTAACATCCAGCCTAAACCTCCCCTGGTGCAGCTTGAGACTGTGTCCTCTTGTTCTGGTGCTGGTTGCCTGGGAGACGAGAACAAACCCCACCTGGCTACTACCTCCCTTCAGGTAGTTGTAGACAGCAATAAGGTCTCCCCTGAGTCTCCTCTTCCCCAAGTTAAGCAATCCCAGCTCCCTCAGCCTCTCCTCATAGGGCTTGTGCTCCAAATCCCTCCCCAGTTTTGTTGCCCTTCTCTGGACATTTTCCAGCAAGTCAACACTTTCCTAAACTGAGGGGCCCAGAACTGGACACAGGACTCAAGGTATGGCCTAACCAGTGCGGTGTACAGGGGCAGATGGGGAAGGGACCACATTATTTTTGTGGCTTTAAATTTAAACATTAAAAAAAAAAAATAATAATAATCCAAATGGTGTGTTTTATGTCACAATACTGATAAGTAATTGGCAAATAAAAGATATCTGAAGAAAGCATGTTTTATGTTTCTCATAGTGTGTTCTTTTGCTGTGGAAGAGGGGTGAGTCTTTGGGCATTTCACAGTATTGACATTACTACCATGCTCTGTGAACCAGTATGTGTCAAGTTCTTTACTGTCATACTGTCATTGTATTTGGTGAGTTATCTCAATAGCAGAAAGGACATACTATTTCTTTCCCTTCAGACCTGTCAGGCTTATTAAATCATAGAAACTACAGCAGACAAAGTGATTTCAGATGTTCTCCCAAAGCATTTGTTTATGTGCATTGCATAAGGAGGGAGCTTATTTCTTATTTTAGGAACAGAAAACAGTTTATCACCCAAAACACACCAATTAAGAGAAAAAAATCAAGGACATGTATTATATATATTCATTCATTCTTCTGATGCCTCAGAGATATTTCAGGGTCTCTGCTCTTTCCACTATATGGAAAATAGGGGATTTAATTATACCGTTAAGTGAAACATGATTATAGAATTTCAATTTCCCACCAGGTACTGAATAGAACCTTGCATAAGAGACAATCCCAGCCACACTGTGCTCCAAGGTGGAGGGGGATGGGCTTGAGAAACACGGCAGTAATGATTTCCTTGCATATTTATATATGGGTTTGTGTTCTACTAAGGAATGACAACAGTTTAAGGAAATAGGATGGCAGTCATTTTTAGCTCTCAGAATATTAATAGCCTTATTTTCAGTTCATTGTCACTGTCACATTATGTAATTGTGGAGGCAGATTCTACCCCTCACAACCAACAGGCATATGCTGCATTCCCTGGGAAAGTAAATCCCCAGCATGTGTGCTGACAGAGCTGGGAATAGCCTGGATTTAAGGAGGGCTTTTAGCTTCCAGCAGATCAAGAGTGGTGATTCTTCCCTTTTACTCTGCTCTTGTGAGACCCCACCTTGAATACTGCAGCCAGTTCTGGTGTCTCCATCATAGGAATGACACAGAATTGCTGGAGAAGGTCCTGAGAAGGGCCACAAGGATGACTGAAGAGCTGGAGCACCTCTTATATGAGGAGAGGCTGAGGGAGGTGGGGTTGCTCAGCCTGGAGAAGAGAAAGTTTTGGCACCTTATAGCTGCCTTCCAATACCTGAAAGGAGCCTACAGAAAAGCTGGAGAAGGACTTTTCATAAGGGTGTCTAGCAATGGAACTAGGGGGAAGTGGTTTAAGCTGAGGGAGAATAGGTTTAGACTGGATCTTAGGAAGAAGTTCTTCAGTATGAGGGTGGTGAGACCCTGGGATAGGTTGCCAGAGTGTTTGTGGATGCTCCCTCCCTGGAGGCCAAATTGGATGAGGCTTTGGGTAACCAAAATTAGCTGAGAAGTGTCATTGCCCATGGCAGAGGGTTGGAGTAGATATTTCTGAGGTGCTTTTCAACCTAAACCATTCTGTGATTCTCTGTGAACTTCCACTTCACTGAAGAACCTTCTAGGAGTTTTTTCTGTGTTCTGGAACATGTTCAAACTCTGATCCAGACTGCAGTTAAGCAACAGCATCTGAGGGAACTGGGGGGTGCTCAGTCTGAGAAAAGAATACTAAGGGGAGACCTCATTGTTCTGTACAACTCTCTGAAAGGAGTTTGGATTCAGATGGGGATGGTCTCTTCTCCCTAGTATCAGATGATAGAATGAGTTGAAATGGCCTGTGTCATAGTTTGGGCTGGGTGCCCTCTGCTACAGGGGTGTTTCCTGTGTCCAGAAGTCCAGCCCAGTGGGTGGACACAGGAAATTGTGTATTTCTACCATAACTCCTGCACCACTATAAATTTTACGGTGGGGTCTGGCACTTCCTCTTTCCTTCCTCTCTGACACCTGGTAACTGGGGGAGATATCTCCCAGCCATGGGCCTGGCTAGGCCCAAGGCCACGAGGGGATGGGCAGTCTCAGATCTGGCCAGCTGAGACTAGCCTAGCAGTGTGGGGGAAAGGAAGAGCCCTGGGGGTTTTGGGTGGAACCTCAGGTAGGGATGGGATCTCTTTGGGTCTGTTTTGGGGTTCCTCTTGTCACTGTGTTTCTAGCTTTCTGCACGCACTCACTGTTTTCTATTTAAACTTTCCATCACTTTTGCAATCTGTTTGTTTGAGTCCTTATTTCTGCGCATGGTGGGGAGCGGGGTTTGCCCCAACCCATTACAGCCTGAAATTGTGCCAGGGAAGGTTTAGGTTGGGTATTAGGAAAAATTTCATTCCTGTGAGAGTGGTCAGGAATTGGAAGAGGCTGCCCAGGGAGGTGGCAGAGTCACTGTCCCTGGAGGTGTTCAAGAAATGTTTGGGCATGGCACTTGGGAACATAGTGACCATGACACTTTGGAACATTGTAGCCATGGTCTTAGTTTGACAGTTGGACTCAATGATCTTAGAGGTCTTTTCCAACAAAACCAATTCTGTGATTCTATGATAGCAGCATTAAGTTGCCCCAGCCAGAGAAGAAATGCTACCAGTGTACCATTATCCGTTATCCTTTCAATAATAGCACTTGACATCAAACCAGGGAACAGCCACTTTGCTAAGCCTGCTCTGCAGTCAACTTTCTAAAGCAGTGCCAAAATAATGCTGCATAAGACATTAAGTCAAATAAAAATATTACAGTCATCTTTCACAGGCTCTGCTCTGCAGCATTTGGAACTTATTAATCCAAGACTGCAGGAAAATAGTTGAAGGCACTTATTCATAAACCAAAGAATAAGAAAACATAACTAATCTGGTTGGTTGGTTTGTTCTATTGTGTTTTAAAATGTATGTTATTCTGAGTTCTGATTCCTGAAAAGAAACCCCTGATTTGTGGATTTTCTTTTTCTACAGTTTCAGGATAACTCATTATCCAAGATTTCATAGCCTGCTACAGTTGTGCATTTGATGGGGAAAGAAAGATCTTCATAGACCCCAAAATGAATACAACTTGCAATGTGTGTGACCAAAAAATGTTGTTTATGACTTGAAATAAAGATTACAAGCACAAATCTAGGCTGGGCAGAGAATGGATAGAGAGTAGTGCTGAGGAGAAGGACTTGGGGGTGATGGGCAATGAGAAGCTCAACATGAGCTGTCAATATGCACTCAGAACCTAGAAGCCAACCATGTTGTGCGCTGCATCCCCAGCAACATGAGCAGCAGGTGGAGGAATGGATTCTGCCCCTCTGGTCTACTCAGTGAAGGGCCCAGCTCTGGATTCTTCAGCACAAGAAGGACGTGGAACTATTAGAGCAGGTCCAGATGAGGATCATGAAGATGAGCACCTCCCCTATTGAAGCAGGCTGGGAGAGTGGGGGCTGTTCAGATTGGAGAAGAGAAGGTTCAAGGGAGACCTTAGAGAAGCATTTCAACATCTGAAGTGGACCTACAGGATGGTTTGGGAGGCACTCTTTAGAAAGGCTTGTAGTAATAGGATAAAAGACAATGGTTTGAAACTGGAGCAGGGTAGATGTAAGTTGAACATTAGGAGGAAATTCTTCACAATGAAGTTGTTAAAGTACAGGAGGAGCCCTGAGAAGCTGGGGGGGGGGGGGGGGGGGTGTGTGTGTGTGAGGAGGTGGTGTCAGACAAGATAGCATAGAATAGAATTAACCAGGTTGGAAAAGACCTTTGAGATTATTGAGTCAAACCTATCACCCAACACTATCTAGTCAACTAAACCATGACACCAAGCACCCCATCCAGTCTCTTCCTAAACACCTCCAATGATGGTGACTCTACCACCTCCCTGGGCAGCACATTCCAATGGCCAATCACTCTTTCTATGAAGAACTTCTTCCTCACCTCCAGCCTAAACCTCCCCTGGTGCAGTTTGAGACTGTGTCCTCTTGTTCTGGTGGCAGTTGCCTGGGAGACGAGAACAACCCCCACCTGGCTACTACTTCCCTTCAGGTAGTTGTAGACAGCAATAAGGCCTCTCCTGAGTCTCCTCTTCCCCAAGCTAAGCAACCCCAGCTCCCTCAGCCTCTCCTCATAGGGCTTGTGCTCCAAACCCCTCACCAACTTTGTTGCCCTTCTCTGGACACGTTTCAGCAACTCAACATCTTTCCTAAACTGAGGGGCCCAGAACTGGACACAGTACTGAAGGTGTGGCCTAACCAGTGCTGAGTCCAGGAGCAGAATTACTTCCCTGCTCCTGCTGGCCACAAGATGACCTTCAAGGATCCTTTCTAACCTGATGCATTATATGATTTTATAAGCTCCTGTACAACTACAGAGATTGGCCGATGAAGACAGTTTACAACAGGGGACTCCAGTTTGTATCAGCTTATCTTTTGTGTTCACCACAGAAAATCTAAAAGCAACTGATCTCAGAGAGATTTACATATCCCAAGATTCATTTTCAAAGAAAATAAGCAATTAATTATTTTTCTGGAAAACACATCTCTTTGGAGTTCTCCAGTTCTCTTCTACCAAAGGAATTACACTGAAAAGTATTTGCATACTATCTGCATACTGCACAAAGTTCCTCAACTACTAGTCTCAGCACTACTAATAAGCACAATCTCAGCAGCTGTCTATACCATATGAATGAACTAAAGGAAAATTACAGGGATAGGTATTTGCCATCTATGCAAATTCACTTAGATTTTCCCTTCATATGAAACAGGCTGATTATAACTTCTGTAAGATTCCTGCATATTTGCTTGTAGAACCACTTTGGTAACTATTATCTTGGAGGTGGTGGAGTCACCATCACTGGAGGTGTTTAAGAAGAGACTCGATGAGGCACTTGGTGCCATGGTTTAGTTCATAGATAGCGTTGGGTGATAGGTTGGACTTGATGATCTCAAAAGTCTTTTCCAACCTGGTCTATTCTATTCTATTCTATTCTATTCTATTCTATTCTATTCTATTCTATCCTGAAAGTGCATTCTGCTGTCAAGGATCAGAGCTGGATCACCAGTGAACGAGTGGCAGAGGCTCTCTATGAATCCCTCAGCTGCCCAAAGAGAAGAGAAAGGGAAGAAGGGAGAGAGACTAATGGGGTGGGAAAGAAACTAAACCATTTGAGATGGAAATAAGATTAAATGAAATAGAGAATATGGAACTCCACTCCTGGTGGCAATGGTGTCATTGTCACAACTGATGCTGAGTGCAGGCACGGGGGAAGGCCAAGACTGGACTCAGCAACAGATAGGAACCTGATTTAGGAGCTCGATTCTGGAACTGGATTTAGGAATTTGTGAATCAGGATCAAATGCAGAATAGACAGAGTCCTTCTGGCACACCAGCCATTGAAAAAGAGATTTATCCTGAAGCTTTATCCTGAAAACACTGTCCATGGGATGGAATCCTTTGTTAGACAATTCAGGGTCAACTGTCCTGCCCCCTCCACTCCACAGCTAAAGCCTTTTACTTCCTGCACTCCAAGGTGGCACACAAGACGGAGCAGTGCCCTTTGCACTCCAACCTTTGGTGCTGTCTCCATCAGCATTGTCACTGCCATCAGCAGCCACTGTCTGTGCACTGGAAAGCATCACATCACAGATTAGTGAAGGGCAGCCTTACTTCTAGTCTTCGTTTTCACTGAAATTTGAAAGATGGCCCAAGAAATGCATGGAAAATTTCACAGCTTTATTAAAAAACTTGTTCAGACATATCTTTCTGATAATTATTCCTACAATAGTGTTTCCCAGGGCTCTGTGGCACACAGGGCTCAACAAACCATGTTTCCTTAAGAAACAAAAAAGCTTCCATTCATTGCAGTGAATAGAAGCTGAGAACACAGAGCCACTAACAAAAGATGTATTGGTACAATGCGCTACATGGCACAGCCACATTAATTAGGACTGAAGTGTATTTAGACCATTCAATCAATTACTTTGTAATTAGAATGACTCATTTAACCAGAAGTAAGGATTAAATGCCTGGATTGCTCAATTATGAAATAAAAGGGGAAAGATTAATACATTTATTGCTTACTAAAATTCCAAGGCAAATTTAAACTGTAGGGCTTTTAAGATGTACTTGTGTACGTGTAACTGATGCAGTTCAAATACCTAGATTAATTATTTATGTCTACACTTGCAGCCATTCCTCAACCCAATTCCGTGCTCAGGCTGCACTTCTGCCCAGGGAATGCAGCAGCTTCATCTGTTGTCTCTTCTTTCTCATGTAATCACCCAGCATTTGTAGATGAGTGCTTCAGAGTCATAGACATCTATATAGACTTTCATTTAATTACAGGAACAGAAAGCATTTACCCACCAACCCCACAATCTGTTTTATACCTCATGGGCCTTTGAGATAGGAGAGAGTGAACCCAGCATTCAAGGTGTGGCCTCACCAGTGTTGAATCCAAGGGGACAGTCGATTCCCTGGTCTTGCCTCCTCTAATACTATTGCTGATCCAGGCCAGGATGCTGTTTGCCTTCTTGTTCCTCTGGGCACATGCTGGCTCATCTTCAGCCAGCTGTCAACACCCCCAAGTCTTTTTCTACTGAGAAGCTTTCCAGCCACTCTGCCCCAAGCCTGGAATATTGCATGGAAGTGTTGTGACCCAAGTGCAGGACCCAGTACCTGGCCTTGTTGGATGCATTAAGGCATGCCCTTAATGTACCTGGCTCCTGCCTCCCTATTCTCTGAAGACAATAAGGGCAATTACCTCCTGCAGTGGACCAGAACGTTGAAGTGTACCCACAGGACACCTGGCTCTGACTTCCCTCTTTATCATCTTGGAGCTCTTATGACCTGGTACACTTGGATTCTGGCCCAGAAAGGGGAACAGAAGGACCCCAAGATCTAGTAAGTTCTGGACATGCACAACTTATGGAAAAATAGCATCACCCTCAAGTTCAAAATATGCAAATCAGAATATCTCAACTCCTGAGCTTGCTTAAATTGGAAAAGTACCTGACAAAAGTCAGTTATCTCAGACCCTGTAATTAGTGACACAAAATGAGACCTTTAGAGGTTTCCTGGACCACAGCAGGCTGTGTCCAACATCTCCTCAGAACTCAGACAGCTCCCGGGACCACCTGCTGGTGAAGTCAATGACAGGCCTGCACAAGACTACCTGAGAAGTGCCTTGTGAATATTTATTTACTCAAAACTCAAATAAATGTTTGGTATAGGCCAGAAATTTTAACCCACCTCTCTACCTGCTGAGGTGCTTGGGTTTATGCAGTCGCATTTCTGAGCGTGGGCATTCATGGCAAGAAATACATTGAGGTGCTGGAGCAGGTCCATAGAAGGACAATAAAGATGGTGAAGGGTCTGAAGAAAAGGTTTGGTGAGCAGCAACTGATGTAAAGCTGTTTTTCCTCATGTTGAGGTTGAACATTCTGAGTTCAAGTTTCTGCCCACTGTCCCATGTTTCTGTAAAGAGACTGGCCCCTTCTTCCTGACACCCACCCTTCAGATATTTGTAAGCATTAATAAGATCCCCTCTCAGTCTTCTCCAGACTAGACAGACTCAGGTTTCTCAGCCTTTCCTCATCAGACAGATGTTCCAAGTCCTTCATCATCCTCATAACCTCCCTTGGACACTCTCTATAATATCCCCATCCTCTTGACCTGTGGATCACAGAACTAGACACAGTACTCCAGATGTGACCTCACCAGGGCAGAATAGAGGGGAAAGAGAACCAAACTGACCTGATAGACACCCTTCTTGACACACCCTGGAATGTCATTGGCCTTCTTAGCCATAAGAGCATGCTGCTGTCCCATGGATAACTTAATGTTCACCAGGGCTCCAAGATCCTTCTCCATGGAGCCACTTCCCAGTAGATTAACTCCTAATCTATACTGGTATATGGTGGTTTTCTTCCCCAGATGCAAGATTCTTCATTTATTTTTGTTGAACCTCATTAGATACCCTTATGCTCAGTCTTCGCCTAAAGCAGAAATGTCACCAGATGTCATGCTATGGAATGTGTCAGATGACACTAAAAAGTAAAGCTCCAAAATTTATCAAATGTAATTTCTATTTTAGAATGTTCAAAGGATAGGTGTCATGGCAACTATACCCACAACAGCCCTTTAGGAAAGTTCCTTCAATGTTACCACCAAGCAATCACCAATTTTCAAGATGAATGAATAAGCAGAGTCTGAAGTAAACCTGAAAGGATTGTAGCTGGGTAAAGGGAATGCTTTAACTTTTAGAATAGAATAGAATTAACCAGGTTGGAAAAGACCTTTGAGATCATCAAGTCCAACCTATCATCCAACACTATCTAATCAACTAAACCATGGCACCAAGCACCCCATCCAGTCTCTTCCTAAACACCTCCAGTGATGGTGACTCCACCACCTCCCTGGGCAGCCCATTCCAATGGCCAATCACTCTTTCTGTGAAGACCTTCTTCCTAACATCCAGCCTAAACCTCCCCTGGCACATCTTGAGACTGTGTCCTCTTGTTCTGTTGCTGGTTGCCTGGGAGAAGAGAACAACCCCCACCTGGCTACAACCTCCCTTCAGGTAGTTGTAGAGAGCAATAAGGTCTGCCCTGAGCCTCCTCTTCTCCAGGCTAAGCAACCGCAGCTCCCTCAGCCTCTCCTCAAAGGGCTTGTGCTCCAAACCCCTCCCCAGCTTTGTTGCCCTCCTCTGGACACATTCCAGCAACTCAACATCTTTCCTAAACTGACGGCCCAGAACTGGACACAGGACTCAAGGTGTGGCCTAACCAGTGTGGTGTACAGTGGCAGAATGACCTCTCTGCTCCTTCTGGCCACACTATTCTTGATACAAACCAGGATGCCATTGGCCTTCTTGGTCACCTGTGCACACTGCTGGCTCATGTTCAGGCTGCTATCAACCAGTACCCTCAGGTCCCTCTCTGCCTGGCTGCTCTCCAGCCACTCTGACCCCAGCCTATAGCACTGCATGGGGTTGTTGTGGCCAATGTGCAGAACCCAGCACTTACTATAAATCACAAATCTGTCACCTCACCGCACTCTTTTGTGAGGGAGTCACTATTCATTTTCCATAGCTCAAAAAAACCAAAGCACACTGCTCACAATATCAGTTGGGTTTTAATCAAGCACTCACACTTACATTTTATGTAATTAAACTGAAAATCAAATAAACAGTTGTGCTTGGATCATGCTACTACTTCAATGTGTCATTTATTCACAGCCATGCATTGACAGCAAATTAGCATAAAATGAAAACCGTATTAATATCTAAATATTTAACATCATGGTCAGAAAAAAAAATGTTTCCTTCCAGGATTGGGTGGATGAAGTAGAAATGTGGCATTTCTCCACATCAGGACTCATTTTCATACTGCAAATAGATATAATGAAGATAAACCCGGCAAAAAGCACCAGAACAAGAGGACACAGTATCAAACTGCACCAGGGTAAGTTTAGGCTTGAGGTGAGGAGAAAGGTCTTCATGGAAATAGTTATTGGCCATTGAAATGTGCTGCCCAGGGAGGTGATGGAGTCACCATCCCTGGAGGTGTTCAAAATGGGATTGGACATGGCACTTGAAGCCATGGTTTAGTAGTCATGAGGTCTTGGGTGACAGGTTGGACTTGATCTTTGAGGCCTTGGATGATCTTTGAGGTCTTTTCCAACCTTATTGATTCTATGATTCCATGAACAATGATCTGAAATAGCTGAACTGTCTGGAAGAAAACTTTTGAAGGAATTGACATATCCAGAAAAACATATTCCTCTTGTTCAACACAGAAAATCTAACTTCCTGTGGAACAGTGCTGTATGATTTCAGCTGGAACTTTAAATGAATAAACAATATAGAAAAACTCTTCAAATCTAGTAAATTCTTTGAAATCATACAATCATGGAATTATTTTAGTTGGGAAAGACCATTAAGACCACCAAGTCAAATCATTACCCAACTCTTCCAAGCCTGGTACTAAACCATGTCCCTTGGCACCACATCTCTGTGGCTTTTAAATGCCTCCAGGGATGGGGATTCAGTCTCCCCCTGGGGAGCCTGTTCCAGTCTGAAAAGAGCCCAGTTCCATCTTCTTGCCCTCCATCTTTTTGCTGCTGATCAGCATTGAGAGTATCCCCTCTCACTCTGCCCTTCTCCAGGCTAAACAGCCTCAGGTGTCACACCTTCTCCTCTTAGGAGAGATGCTTCATCCCCCTAGTCAGATTTGTGGCCTTCCACTGGACTTTCTCTAGTCTCCCTGTCTCTCTTATCTGCAAAACCCTGACTGTAAACAATACTCCAGATGCAGTCTCACCAGGGCAGAGTGGAGAAGGAGAAGAACCTCCCTTCACCTGCTGGCCACATTCTTATTGCGCCCCTGGACACCATTGCCTTCTTGGCCACAAGGGCACATTGCTGGCTCATGATGAACTTGTTCTCCACCTGCACTCCCAGGCCCATCTCTGAAGAGCTGCTTTGCACCAGGTGAACCCCTCACATGTCCTGGTGTGGGGAGTTATTCCTCCCCAGGTGCAGGACTCTACTCTTGCTCTTGTTGAACCTCATGAGGTTGCCCTTTGCCCAACCCTCCAGCCTGCCCAGGTCTCACTGAATGGCAGCATAGCCTAACAGTGTATCAACTGCCCTCCCAGTTTGGTATAATCAGAAAATTTGCTGAGGGTACAATGTGTCACTTCCTCTGGGTTCCTGGTGAATAGAATGAACAAGACTGGCCCAACTTTTGACCCCTGGGGAACACCACTAACTACAGGACTCCAACTAGACCCTGCATCACAGATCACGATTCTCTGAGCTCTGTCATTCAACCAGTTCTCAATCCATTTTACTTCCCTCTCATCTAACCTACACTTCCTCAGATTACCTAGGAGGATGTTCCAGCAGACAGTGTCAAAAGCCTTGCTGAAGTTGATATAGACAACATCAAGAATTGTCCCCTCCTCTACCTAGCTGATCACACCATCACAGAAGGCTGACACTTGATGCACATTGTAATAAACCTGCCAAAAGAAAATTCCCCATTGTTGGAAATAATATGAATTGCAATCCACTATGCATGGAATGAAAATTCAGAGACGACTGACAGAAAAGTTTGTGATCATGAATACAAAACTTCTGCTGGGCTGAAGCAGAGGTTTCTGTCTGCTGTGGCTTTACACAGTTTTACGTTAAACATTAGTGTTTTGGATAGGCAGTAGGAAAGAGGGCAAACTTTTAGCCTGCCCTTCCTTGATGGTCATTTGATTGGAGCCAGAAATACATGAGAACCAGTTGTCATAATTATTCATCTTGCCTTGGTGTCCAACAGTGGGTAATTTGGTAGAAGTTTAACTCTCTTGCAATCCAGCTTGCCCTCAGATATCAGAGGTACTGAGCTTAACTCCTGAGTGATGCCAAATCGGATCTTTAATGTGACTAACTGAACATTCTTGGGAACAGAATTAAGACTCAAATGGAGTCAAGTGCCAAACTGGTTTAGTTAACAGGCAAGAGGGGTCTGATCAATAAGGGGTGTGCATCGCACTCACATGAGCAGGAATGACATGAATGGGGGCGGCAAGCGGGGGTCAGGTAGGATGGCAGCTCTCTCTCACTCCATGGCAGGCAGGGCAGCAGGTAGACAGGCTGACAGGCAGGAGGGCAGGCAGGAGCAGTCCTCCACAGTCCCAGTATAGCAACCAACTTCTCAGTAACTGCTTGTTTGCACACAACTCCCTCACAAATGGCTCCTCAACATCGGCTGCTCCAACAGTGGCTCTCACCCTAGCAGCAGCTTTGCTCTAGCAGCGGTTCCTCATGGCAGTCTCCTCAGTAACTGACGCTTCCTTGGCAGATGACCCCCCTAGAAGATGACTCCTGTACCTGAAACTTCCCTGGCAGGTGGCACCCTTAGCAGATGACCCCTGTAACTGAATCTTCCCTGGCAGGTGATACCCTAGCAGATGACAACCAGCCCACCATACTGTGACACCTTTTATAGTTTCACACTGTTGCTAAAATTAGCCCACACCCCGCCCTGATTCTGCAGTGGAGCACATGCCTGATGCAATCTCCAGGGCTCTAAACTCTGTCTGTGTTGACTCTGCTTCCAGGGAGTCCCCAGGGTCCCAAAATCCCACCAGGGAGTCTCCCGACTCCCAAACCTTCCTTGGTCAACCCCAGCAGGCCAAGTGCCCAGCTCCCTGTCTCAAACGACTTTCCCAACAAAGATTAACCACATCTGTAATAATTTCCCTTACACTTGGGGAAAGTAGTCCTAATGAGAAATAATTCTCTGGTAGATTCCTTCCTACTCCTGATCCAGAACACTGTAGATAATACTTTGATGGAAAAGGAATAACAACAAATGACAAATCTGGTTTTTGGCACCAAACTTGCCTTTCAGTATTGACATGTCCTTGATCTAGGTGTAATGTAGTCATACATGTTAGAAAACACACAAAATAGAGGCACACTGGTGGTGCTCTTTGGAGCCTAGACCTGATGTCAAAAATGGATATTGTCCCTATGGCAACAGACATCTCAGAGCTGAAAATACAGCTTTTGGAACTCGGGGAGCTTGTGCAAGAGCACTGCCTAAAACTGGAGCACCATATTCCCTTTCATGTTCATCACAAGGTGATGAGAAATGGATTTACTCAGGCATAAGGCCAGACCTTCATGCCAAGGAGTTTTAAAAAACAAATGAGCCCCAAACCTGGCCCCAAAATGATCAAAGCTGGTCATGATGACTTCTTGAGCAGCGAGCCAGTCTGTTAAGCGCTTGTTTGACAAGAGGCTTCTTGCCAGCAACCTGGTGTAGTGGCATCCTGGGAGCCAGATTAAAGCAGACTTTTGAAGATGTTTAGATACTACACTAGAGATTGTCCCCTAATGATTTTGGAAGCCTTCAGAGACTGAACATTGAAAGACTGAAGGGGAAAAAAAAAAAAAAAAAGCCTGGCTTGGCAACTTCTCCTCATACTTTTCTTAGATAGAAAGAGAAATTATGAAACAGCTTTCCTCTCTAGGAAGTGTCTGACAGAAAATTAAGTCTTGATATAAACCCTCATTCCAGGGGTAGTCAGCCTGATTTTTCTCTAGCTGCCTCGGGCTTCCTTATCAGGAATGGACACTAAACAGGGCAGGTTCCACAGAGTTGCAAACAGCTGGATTTTCCTTGCATACGTCCAGCAGATAATATCTGGCTGCAGGACTGGTGCCAGTGGGAGGATTTGGGGTTCTTTGGTCATGGGCTGCTCTACAAGAGTTCCAGACTATAAAGAGGAAACGCTTGTCTCTAAGAGGATAAAGAATCCTGGGACAAGAACTGGCAGGGCTGGTTGATAACTCTTTAAACTAATTTTGAAGGGGGAAGAGGGTAAAAACAGGCTCACTGAAGACAATCAGACAATCCTGGGACAATTGCTGTAGGGGATGGTGGATTATGTGACACCCACAATGGTAACAGATGTTCCTCTGCTAAGCTTCTGAAGTGTCTGTATACCAACACAGGAAACATGGGAAATAAGCAAGATGAACTAGAAATCTGGGTGCAGCCTGAGGGCTGTGATCTTATTGCAATTGCAGAGCCATGGTGGGCCAGTTCCCATGACTGGAATGTGGTTATGGACAACTATGCATATTTCAGGAAGGACAGACTGGCAAGGCAAGGTGGTGAAGTTTCTCTCTGTGTAAGTAAGCAACTAGAATGCATTGAGCTTAACCCAGATGGAGATCATAAAAGTGCTGAAGGGGTTTGATACTGTCTCCTATAATATCCTAATAAAAAGCTCAACAAATGCAGCATAGACAGTTGGTCCGTGAGGTGGATTGAAAACTGGATCGACAACAGAGCTCAGAGGGTTGCCATCAGTGACACAGAGTCAGCTTGGAGGCCTGTGGCCAGTGGTATTCCCAGGGATCAGTACTGGGTCCAGTTTTGTTCAATATCTTTACCAACAACCTGGGTGAGAGGATTGAGTGCACCCTCAGCAAGTTCATTGATGATACAAAACTCAGGGGCATGGCTGACCCCTGGTCGGGCTGTGCAGCCATCCAACCTGACCTGGGGTGACCGTTTTAGGCTATGCCTTTAAGAGAGGGACAGTTACTGGAACAATCTAGCTGAATGTTTCAGTGTAAAAAGGAAAACAAAGATATTCTAAATTAATTTCATTGGTAGATTGGTAGAATGCAACTTTGAATTTTAGTTCAGTTTGAGTCTCAGTCAGTTTAGTCTGTCTCAGTTTGCCTGAGCAGCTTCTGTCTTTCCTCTGCTGGACAGAGTTGACCTTGAGCTAACTGAGCTAATGAGATAAGAAACTAATTCTTTTCTTGCCTTAACACAAGCTTTGAACTAACAGAATTTCCTCCTTAATAATTACTTCTCTCTCACTAACCCTTTTTGGGAAAAAAAAGGGAGGAAGGGAGAGAAGGAGGTTTTTGGGGGACCCTTCTTTCTAGAGGAGGGCAGGATTTCTGTGTTACGTTCTTTGCTGTATATTTCTGTATATGTTGTAAATACTGTATATTGTGTATATATTCACTGCATGTCATCCTGCTTGTAAAATATAGCTCTTATCTATTTTAGAATAGAAGAATAGAATAGAATAGAATAGAATAGAATAGAATAGAATAGAATAGAATAGAATAGAATAGAATAGAATAGAATAGAATAGAATAGAATAGAATAGACCAGGTTGGAAGAGACTTTCAAGATCATCATGTCCAACCTATCATCCAATGCCACCTAATCAACTAAACCATGTAACCAAGACTGAGTTAGCTGTGGGTTTGGGGGGGGGGGGGGGGGGGGGGCAGAGAACTGAACCTTCTCTCACCACCACACCTGGACAAGCCGGAGAGCTGGGTGCAGACAAACCTCATGAAGTTTAACAGGGACAAGTGCAGGGTGCTACATCTGGGGAAAAATAATAACAGGCATCAGTTCAGGTTAGGGGCTACCCTGCTGGAAAGCAGTTCCATGGAGAAAGACCTTGGAGTCCTAGTGGACAGAAAGTTCTCTATGGGATAGCAACATGCCCTTGTGTTCAAGAGACCAAATGATATCCTGAAGTGCATCAAGAAAAGCGTGTCCAGCAGGACTAGGGAGGTTCTTCTCCCCCTCTACTCTGTTCTGGTGAGACCACACCTTCTTCCCTGGACAGATTCAAAACCCATCTGGCTGCATTCCTGTGCGGACTATCCTAGGTGATCCTGCTTTGGCAGGGGGTTGGACTCAATGATCTCTGGAGGTCCCTTCCAGCCTCTAATGTATTGTGTTACTGTAGTTCTGTAACTGCAATCCTTGAATGCAGAGGGTGTTTCACAAGGGTGGTTCGCTAGCTGATTGGGACTGCTCGTTCAGAACCGCTCCGCTTGAACTGTGAGTTTCTCTCGGGGTTTTTTTGCCTTCCTTTCGGGGTTTTGCGGGTTGGGAGGACTCCTGGTAGGGGGGAGCCGGCAGGATTGTGATCACGTGAGCTTGCATGGGAACAGGAGCCTGACGTCAGCTGCAGCAGTTTTAAATACCGCCCGGGCTGTGCGCGCGGC
Source organism: Melanerpes formicivorus (assembly GCF_026170545.1). Taxonomy (NCBI): domain Eukaryota; kingdom Metazoa; phylum Chordata; class Aves; order Piciformes; family Picidae; genus Melanerpes; species Melanerpes formicivorus. Next base: position 2,163,708 of record NW_027142376.1, on the reverse strand, counting down.
GCCATTTTGGTTCATTAGCTAGCCTATCGGCTGGTTGCAAAAAGAACCCCAAAAAAACCAAAACAAGAAAAAAAAACACCAACCAAAAACCCACAAAAAAAAATCCCCACTCAAACGTTGCACCATGGCTGTCACTCAGATGAAGGGTAGAAAAGCAGCATCTGCCCAGACAGAGCTGTTTCACCAGCATGCTGGAGTCCAGGCTGCCACCTGCAGAGAGTGCTTCAGCCTGGCACTTGGAATAGAAGGGGAGGGAGAGGACACCTGTGTCAGGTGTGACCAGGTGAACTTTCTCCTCAGCCTGGTGGCAGAGCTAAAGGACGAAGTGGCCAAGCTGAAGGAGGAGGTATCTAGGCTAAGGACAATAAGGGAAAGTGAAAGGGAGTTAGATTTGTGGGAGAAGGCTCTGCAGAACTCCCCTGCTGAGAGAAGGGTCCCTGGAAACGAAGAGGGATGGATACAGGTCCCTGCCAGGGGTGGCAAGAGAAATTCACCCCGACCCTCTCCTCCTCTTCCGCTGCCCTTGCATAATAAGCATGAGGCCCTGCAGGCTGAGGGCAGTGGGGATAGGAGGGCTGAGGCTGAAGAGCAGCCATCCAGAGGGGAGCCTAAGGCCAAGCGGTCCCCACCAGCTATAACGACCAGCTCCAGGAAGGAGCCTAAGCCCAAGCAGTCCCCACCAGCTATAACGACCAGCTCCACAAAGAAAAGGAGAAGGGTTATAGTTGTTGGGGACTCTCTCCTGGGGGGTACTGCGGGACCCATATGTCGTCCCGACCCATCCCACAGGGAGGTCTGCTCCCTACCCGGGGTGCGGGTTAGGGACATTGCAAGGAGACTCCCTAAATTAATCCAGCCCACTGACTATTATCCTCTGCTGGTAATACAGGCTGGGAGTGATGAGATTGACAGGAGGGTCACCAGGGTGATTAAGAAGGAGTTCAGGGCCCTTGGACAATTGATTGATGGGGCAGGAGCTCAAGTGGTGGTTCTGCTCAGTTCCCTCAGTGGCAGGGGTGTACACTGAGAGGAATGGGAGAACCCACACCATCAACAATTGGCTCAGGGGATGGTGCCAGCGGCAGAACTTTGGGTTCTTTGATCATGGGACAACTTTCACTGCACCCAACCTGCTGGGTCCTGATGGGGTGCATTTATCTAGAAGGGGTAAGAAAGTCCTGCCACTGGAGTTGGCAGGACTCATTAGAAGGGCTTTAAACTAGGTCTGAAGGGGGTGGGTGAGGCAATCGGTCCCTCTGCAGAGGAAAAAGTAGGGCACAAGGTAGGGTCAGTTGAGAAGTCAGGAACCCAACTGCAATGCGTGTACACCAATGCACGCAGCCTGGGCAATAAGCAAGAGGAGTTGGAGGTCCTGATCCATCAGGGCAACTATGATATAGTCGCCATCTCAGAAACTTGGTGGGACAACACCCACGATTGGAGTGCTACCCTGGGGGGCTACAGGCTCTTTAGGAGAGACAGGTGAGGGAGAAGAGGAGGAGGGGTGGCTCTGTATATTAGGGAGTCACTCTCTGCCACACAACTTGAGGTGGAAGATGACGGAGTTGAGAGCCTGTGGGTTAAAATCAGAGGACAGCCTAACAAATCTGACATCCTGATTGGAATCTGTTACAGACCACCCAACTAGGATGAGGAGGCTGATGAATTGTTCTACAAGCAACTGGAGGCCATCTCAAGATCATCAGATCTTGTCCTTGTCGGCGACTTCAACCTCCCAGATATCTGCTGGGAACTTAATTCAGCAGAGAGGAAGCAGTCCAGAAGATTCCTGGAGCAAATGGAGGACTGCCTCCTGACGCAGCTGTTAAGTGAGCCTACCAGGGGACAGGCTCTGCTTGACCTGCTGTTCTCCAATAGGGAAGGGCTGGTGGGAGACGTGATCGTGGGAGGCTGCCTAGGGTGCAGTGACCACGAGATAGTGAAGTTTTCAACATGCAGGGAGATAGGGAGGAGCACCAACAGAACCTTCACCTTGGACTTCCAAAAGGTGAACTTCAGCCTGTTTAAGAAACTTGTTTGTAAAGTCCCCTGGGTACCAGCCCTCATGAACCAAGGGGTTCAGGAGGGTTGGACCTACTTCAAACAGGAGCTCTTGAAGGCACAGGAACTGGCAGTTCCCACGTGCCAAAAGGCGAGCCGGAAGGGAAGGCGATCTGCCTGGATGAGCAAGCAGCTCCTGGAGGATTTAAGGGGGAAAAAGAGGCTGTATCACCTTTGGAAGGAGGGGAATGCTTCTCGAGGTATGTTCAAGGAAGCTGTTAGATTATGTAGGAATAAAATTAGGGAGGCAAAGGCCCAGTTGGAACTGAAGCTGGCCACCTCTGTCAAAGATAATAAAAAGCATTTTTATAAATATATTAACAATAAGAAGAAGGGCAGGAAGAACCTGCACTCCTTATTGGACCTGGAGGGGAACACGGTGACTGAAGATGAGGAAAAGGCTGAGGTCCTGAATGCCTTTTTCGCCTCAATTTTTAACAGCAAGGCAGGAGTTCAGGATGAGTGGCCTCCTGAGCTGGGAGATGGGGTCAGGGAGCAGTGTAGTGCCCCGGTAATCCATGAGGAATTAGTTCGGGACCTGCTGAGCCACTTGGACACTCACAAGTCCATGGGACCGGATGGGATCCATCCTAGGGTGCTGATAGAGCTGGCAGATGAGCTGGCCAAGCTGTTCTCCATTATTTTCCTCCAGTCCTGGCTCACCGGTGAGGTCCCAGATGACTGGAAACTGGCCAATGTGGTCCCCATCCATAAGAAAGGTCGGATGGAGGAACCTGGAAACTACAGGCCAGTCAGCCTGACCTCAGTGCCAGGGAAAGTGATGGAGCAGATTATCCTGGCAGCAATAACTGTGCACCTGAAGGATGGCCAAGGGCTCAGGTCCAGCCAACATGAATTTAGGAGGGTCAGGTCCTGCCTCTCCAACCTGATCTCCTTCTATGATCAGGTGACCTGTCTGGTGGATGTGGGGAGGCCTGTGGATGTGGTCTACCTGGACTTCAGCAAGGCCTTTGACACCGTCCTCCACAGTAAACTGCTGGCTAAGCTGTCAGCTCATGGCTTGGACCACTACATTCTGTGCTGGGTTAGGAACTGGCAAGTTTGCTGATGACACCAAGTTAGGAGCAGATGTGAGTCAGTTAGAGGGTAGAAAGGCTCTGCAGAGGGACCTCGACAGACTGGACAGATGGGCAGAGTCCAATGGGATGGCATTTAACAAGTCCAAGTGCCGGGTGCTGCACTTTGGCCACGGCAATCCCATGCAGAGCTACAGGCTGGGGTCGGAGTGGCTGGAGAGCTCCCAAACAGAGAGGGACCTGGGGGTGCTGATCGACAGCCACCTGAATATGAGCCAGCAGTGTGCCCAGGTGGCCAAGAGGGCCAATGGCATCCTGGCCTGCATTAGGAATAGTGTGGCCAGCAGGAGCAGGGAAGTCATTGTGCCCCTGTACTCTGCTTTGGTTAGGCCACACCTTGAGTACTGTGTCCAGTTCTGGGCCCCTCAGTTTAAGAAGAAGGACATCGAAACCTTGAACGTGTCCAGAGAAGGGCAACAATGCTGGGGAGAGGCCTTGAACACAAGCCCTATGAGGAGAGGCTGAGGGAGCTGGGATTGTTTAGCCTGGAGAAGAGGAGGCTCAGGGGTGACCTCATTGCTCTCTACAACTACCTGAAAGGTGGTTGTAGCCAGGAAGGGGTTGGTCTCTTCTCCCAGGCAACCAGCACCAGAACAAGGGGACACAGTCTCAAGCTGCGCCAAGGGAGGTTTAGAATCGAGGTGAGGAGGAAGTTCTTCACTGAGCAAGTCGTTCGTCATTGGAATGTGCTGCCCAGGGAGGTGGTTGAGTCCCTATCCCTGGAGGTGTTCAAGAGGAGATTGGACGTGGCACTTGGTGCCATGGTCTAGTCATGGGGTCTGTGTTGATAGGTTGGACTCAATGATCCTCGAGGTCCTTTCCAACCTAAGTTATACTGTGATACTGTGATACTGTAAGGGAAAACCAAAATGCATAGAGATTAGGTAGATACTTCTGGGGTTGACTGCCAACATCTATCTGCCTGAAAAATGTGCAAATCCCTTTATGGCTCTCACCATAAAGCATACAGCACAGGCATGAATTCAGGAGCAGAATTTCTCTCCCACCTCCACAACAGCTTTCAAATTTCATCTTCTGGATTTCTCCCCTCTACACATACACACACATATATATTTATAATTACTTTTATTTTAACATAGCTAAGACAATAACACAGTGCAATAACACAGCACTTACAGGATGGCCAAGGGATCAGGCTCAGCCAGCATGGATTTAGGAAGGGCAGGTCCTGCCTGACCAACCTGATCTCCTTCTATGATCAGGTGACCCGCCTGGTGGATGTGGGGAGGCCTGTTGATGTAGTCTACCTGGACTTCAGCAAGGCCTTTGTCACCATCCCTCACAGCAAATTCCTGGCCAAGCTGTCAGCCCATGGCTTGGATGGGAGCCCACTGCGATGGGTTAGGAACTGGCTGGATGGCCGAGCCCAGAGGGTGGTGGTGAATGGTGCCACATCCAGCTGGCGGCCAGTCACTAGTGGTGTATCCCAGGGATCAGTGCTGGTCCCTGTGCTCTTTAACATCTTTATTGATGATCTGGATGAGGGCATTGAGTCCATCATCAGTAAATTTGCTGATGACACCAAGCTGGGGGCAGGAGTTGATCTGCTGGAGGGTAGAAAGGCTCTGCAGAGGGACCTCGACAGGCTGGACAGATGGGCAGAATACGACGGCATGAGATTGAACACATCCAAGTGCCAGGTTCTGCACATTGGCCACAACAACCCCATGCAGTGCTACAGGCTGGGGTCAGAGTGGCTGGAGAGCAGCCAGGCAGAGAGGGACCTGGGGGTACTGATCGATGGTAGGCTGAACATGAGCCTGCAGTGTGCCCAGGCAGCCAAGAGGGCCAATGGCATCCTGGCCTGCATCAGGAACAGTGTGGCCAGCAGGAGCAAGGAGGTCATTCTGCCCCTGTATACTGCACTGATTAGGCCACACCTCAAGTACTGTGTCCAGTTCTGGGCCCCTCAGTTTAGGAAGGATGTTGACTTGCTGGAACAAGTCCAGAGAAGAGCAACAAAGTTGGTGAGGGGTTTGGAACGCAAGCCCTATGAGGAGAGACTGAGTGAGCTGGGGTTGCTCAGCCTGGAGAAGAGGAGACTCAGGGGTGACCTTATCACTCTCTACAAATACCTGAAGGGAGGTTGTAGACAGGCAGATGATGGTCTCTTCTCCCAGGCACCCAGTACCAGAACAAGAGGACACAGTCTCAGGCTGCACCAGAGGAGATTCAGGTTGGATATTAGGAAGAAGTTCTATACAGAAAGAGTGATTGCCCATTGGAATGGGCTGCCCAGGGAGGTAGTGGAGTCGCCGTCATTGGAGGTGTTCAGGAGGAGACTTGATGGGGTGCTTGGTGCCATGGGTTAGCTGTTTGGGTGGGTTGGATTGGTTGATGGGTTGGACGCGGTGATCTTGAAGGTCTCTTCCAACCTGGTTTGGTTTATTCTAATTTTTATTCTAAGACAGAGCTAAGATGTAGAACCAAGACACACTGTCATAATATCAACAACTTTTTCTCAGCTCTGAATTCTTACATGCCAGTTTTTACCAAAGATGCTGGCCAGACACTGCATACAATCATAGAACGGTAGGGATTGGAAAGGATCCCTTGAGATCATCAGTTTCCACCACCAAGCCAAGGCAGGTTCAGAAAAGAAAGGTCACACAGGAACGTGTCCAGGTGGGTTTTGAATGTCTCCAGAGCTGGAGACACAGCCACCTCTCTGAGCAGCCTGCTCCACTGCTCTGTCACCCTTAAAATAAAACAAAAAGTCCTCCTCATCTTTGAATGGAAGTTATTATGTTCAAGTTTGTGCCCACTTACGCGTGCTCAATTTTAAGCAAATTTGCAGGGAAGCAAAGTAATGTTCCTGAAATATAAGAATGGGTGCTCTGGGTCACACCATGGGTCCATATAGTCTAGTACCATGTCCCTGACAGCAAGCCAAAGTAACTTGGCTAAAGCCAAGGAAGCAATAAAATGTTCTTCATGACAAAACCTTTGTTAACTGAAAGTGTATACTGAGCTTGATGTGGTTGGTCTGTATTGGGTAACTTTTCATTTCTGTGACTTTGTTCAGTCTTGCTCTGAGCCCATGGAAATTTTCAATGTCCCAGGATCATGGAATGCCAGGGCTTGGAAGGGACCTCCAAAGATCATTGAGTCCAACCCCCTGCCAGAGCAGGGCCATAGAATCTAGCAAAGGTCTCACAGAAACACATTCAGATGGGTCTTGAAAGTCTCCAAAGACAGAGACTCCACAACCCCTCTGAGCAGCCCATTCCAGTACCCTGTGACCCTCACAGTGAAGTTCCTCCTCATGTTGAGGTGGAACCTCCTGTGTTGTAGTTTATATCCATTACCCCTTCTTCTATCACAGGGTGCAATGGAGAAGAGCATGTCTCCTTCTTTTTGACATCCAGCCCTCAGATATTTAAAAACATTTATTAAATCCCCTCTAAGTCTTCTCTTGTCCAGACTAAAAAGCCCCAGGTCTTTCAGCCTCTCCTCATAAGGCAGTGTTCCAGTCCCTTCATCATCCTGTTAGTTCTCTGTTGGATTCTCTCAAGTTGATCCCTGTCCCTCTTGAACTGGGGAGCCCAAAACTGGACACAATATTCCAGGAGTGGCCTCACCGGGGCAGAGTAGAGGGGGAGGAGACATAATCTAGCAAGGAGTTCCACACCAGCAGGATCAAACCATGTGCAATGGTTAACAGACCTGCTCCATGTCAAAGTAGTGTAAGACTAAATACACTCTACAGGCTTTTTCTTAGAGGATATTATTCAGAGCCTGGCAGACAGGGTCTCTTTTTTATCCTGAAGCCAGGATACCCATGGCAAGCAGAGCAACCTCCCTCACCAAGCTGCCCACTCTGGCAAGAGAGGCAGATGAGGTGTGGGCAGAGCTGCAGCCCTGGTAGGCTCTTCAAATGCCTCAGAAGCCCTGCCTACTGAAAAGATAGACTAGAATAGACTAGAATAGACCAGACTAGACTAGACTGGAATTGAATTGAACTGAACTGAATTGAATTGAATTGAATTGAATTGAATTGAATTGAATTGAATTGAATTGAATTGAATTGAATTGAATTGAATTGAATTGAATTGAATTGAATTGACGAGGTTGGAAAAGACCTTTGAGATCATCAAGTCCAACCTATCAACCAGCACCATCTAATCAACTAAACCATGGCACCAAGCACCCCATCAAGTCTCTTCCTAAGCACCTTCAGTGATGGTGACTCCACCACCTCCCTGGGCAGCACATTCCAGTGGCCAATCTCTCTTTCTATGAGTAACTTCTTCCTAACTCCAGCCTAAACCTCCCCTGGTGCAGCCTGAGACTGTGGTCTCGGTCAGCAGTTTACAAGTCTCGGTCACATGTGTGGGCATGACATTTTGGGCCATAGCAGGGTTAGGTTGACAGTTGGGCTCAATGATGTTAGAGGTCTTTTCCAACTCAAACAATTGATTCTATGATTGACTAAAACACAGGCTTGCCAACTTCTCTGACTTCAAGGTGCATTTTGCAGAATTTGATGGTTTTCCTTAAAGCCTCAGCTCCTGAAGGTATGAGACTGCCAAGCAGTCTTAGCTTTCATTATGAAAAATGTGAACACTTAGACTTCATAGTTGTAGTGAAAAAGCCTAAAAATGAGAAGCCTAAGGCTTATAAACCATTCATAATAATAACAGTAAAGATCTAAAATATACTAGTTTTAAAAAAATCTCATAATTTTGAAATGAGTCTCATTATTTCAGGTTGATGTGGAGAGGGAGGAAGAAGGAAGTGTGACTCATGGTTCTGAATAAAGGAGGTTTCTAATACTGAAAACCTAGGCATGGTTGTAAAACACCACTTCATGGTCAGCTTTCTTTCCTGATGTTCCTGAATCATTGCTGATGGATTCAGAGTTTTTGAACTGTCCTTCAAGTTAGGAACTGTCCTTCAGTTTAGGAAGAGACTGGATGGGGTGCTTGGTGCCATGGTTTAAATGATTAGATAGTGTTGGATGATAGGTTGGACTTGATCTCAATGGTCTCTTCCAACCTGGTTAATTCTATTCTATTCTATTCTATTCTATTCTATTCTATTCTATTCTATTCTATTCTATTCTATTCTATTCTATTCTATTCTATTCTATTCTATTCCATTCCATTCCATTCCATTCCATTCCATTCCATGGGGTGCTTGGTGCCGTGGTTTAGTTGTTTAGGTGGGATGGATTGGTTGGTGGGTTGGATGTGATGATCTTGAAGGTCTCTTCCAATCTGGTTTATTCTATTCTATTCCATTCTATTCTATTCAACAATGAACCAATCTGGGTAGAAGCATGGAGGACTCCTGATCATTGAAAGCTTTAAGTGCTAAGGAATTGATTTCTGAAGCATTTACTTAAACAATTTAAGATCTTTCTACATAGCCTGTCAAGCATACCTTTGCATTATCTAGAAGGTTGGGAAAGATGCTGCATGTGACCTCTTTTGGCTACAAAATGTTAGCTGGGAATTGTAAGAAGACCCATGAACTGTTATTGCTTTTAGAAGTATTATCCAAAGCTCAGATAAAAGAGAATCAGCTCTACCATTATATTCAAGGGGATTCTGCCTACATATATACTATGTTGAAGTATCCATCAGGAAGTGCAGAATTTTCTCCTTATTATTATTCATAGAATCATAGAATAGCTTGGGTTGAAAGGGACCTTAAACATCATCTAGTTCCAACCCCACTGCCATGGGCAGGGACACCTTCCACTAGACCAGGTTGCCCAAGGTCCCATCCAACCTGGCTTAAACACCTCCAGGAAGGAGGTATCCACAACCTCCTGCTCCAGTGTCTCACTACCCTCACCCTTAGGGTTTCTTCCTAATCTCCAGTCTAAATCTTCCCTCTTCCAGCTCAAAACAATTGTCCCTCATCCTATCACTATAAGCTTTTGTAAAAAAAATCCCTCCTCACTAATAGTGTATTAGTTGCCAATAAGAACACATTCTGCACTCACTTTAGGTATGTGCCTTGATAGTCTGAGTTCATCTAGAAATCAAAAACATATCATAGAATCATAGAATCATAGAATCATAGAATCACAGAATGGTCTGGATTGGAAGAGATGTCCCCAAGCCCCTCTACAGTAAGCAAGGGCATCCACAAATAGATCAGGCTGCCTAGAACCCTGTCAAGCATCACTTTGAGTACCTCCAGGAATGGGGCCTCAACCACCTCCCTGGGCAACCTGTCCCAGTGATTCACCACCCTCATAATAAAGAACCTGTTCCTAACATCCATTCCACTCTTCAGTGTGAAGCCATTGCCCCTTGTCTTGTCACTGCAGGCCTTTGTAAACAGACTCTCTCTCCATCCTTCTTGTAGGTCCCTTTCATGTACTGGAAAGCTGCTATTATGTCTCCCCAGAGCCTCCTCTTTTTCAGGCTGAACAACCCCAGTTCCCTCAGCATGTCTTCATGGCAGAGGTGCTCCAAACCCCTGAACATTTTCATGGCCCTCCCCTGGACTGGCTCAGATACTTCAAACAAGAAGTTCTTTACCAAAATTAATTCTCCCAATGAACACTGAAATATGCAATTGGAAGCAATCCAGTAACCTGTTCTCACCAAGATACTGTGTCAATATCTGTGAAAGGCCTTTCTCTCTAATATGCTTTGAGAGCATTGTGGAGCTGATACAGCTACAATTTTAGTTGAAACAGCTGAATATTCCAAGGAAGAATTATACTCTTTATATCAACTTTTTGATGCCCAGCTTTAGCAGAACAAAGGCTGCTTGAGAACAATGGTTTGTGGCAGTACATTTCTAAGCAAACTATGCTGTTAAGCGTGAAGTCTGTGAAAGAGGCTTAATTTTTCCCCCCTAAATATAAGCTCAACCTGCAAATTATCAGAGATTCTTAGCTCTCAGTAACTTCAGATATAGAGCATGGATTTATTTATTTGTTTGTTTGTTTGTTTGTTTACTCATTTAATTATTTATTGTTAATAAAATGTATGTCCTGACAAAAAAAATTCCGTAACAGCAAAATTAAAGAACTTAACCAAACCTTAAACAGAGTGCTGGGAAAATGGGGTGGGATTGATGTCCCTGATAATTGCACTTAGAAAACCTTAAATAAAGCACAATCACAACACATCCAGTCAAGGGTTTTTTTGTGTTCTTCTCCCTCAGTGGACATTTTGTATACATGCTGGAAAGAGAGAAATTTGACCATTTGCCAAAGATAGTCATAATCCCCTTGGATCTAGCAGCACGGTATGTCAAAAGCCCAGACAAGTCCTCTGAACCTATAGAAATGAAATTCAACATCTGTACAAAACCCATTTATCTTATATGGAGATGTGCTTCTTAACAAGGGAGGACTTGTAGGTGATGAAATGGTTGGAGGCTGTCTTGGGCATAGCCATCACAGAATGGTAGAGATTTTGATTCTCAGAGAAGGGGGATGAGTAAAATTGCCACCTTGGACTTCTGGAGGACAGACTTTTCACCTGTTTATGTGCCTGGTTGATGGAGTCCCTTGGGAGGCAACCCTATAGGGCCAAGGATTCCAGGAAGGCTAGATATTCACATCATAGAATCATAGAGTCATGGAATGGTTTGGGCTGGAAGGGACCTTAAAGGTCATATGGCTCCAACCCCACTGCCATGGGCAGGGACACCTTCCATTAGAACAGGATGATCAAGGCCTCATCCAATCTGGCCTTGAACACCTCCAGGAAGGGGGCATCCACAACCTCCCTAGGCAACCTGTTCCAGGGTCTCATCACCCTCACTGTAAGAAATTTCTTCCAGTTAAAATGTCCTCTCTTCCAGCTTAAAGCTATTCCCCCTCATCCCACCATTATCAGCCCTTACATTCTTCATGAAGGAAGCCTTACAGGAACAGGAGTAGCCTGTCCCCATGCATCACAAAATGAGTTGACAGGGAAGGAGGGGCCTGGATGAACACAAAGTTTTGACTGGATCTCAGTAAGAGAAGGAGAGTTTACAACCATTTGAAAAAGGCCTCTCAGGAGGACTGCAAGGATGTCATAAGCTAATGTAGGGAGAAAATTAGAAGGGTCAAAGCCCAACTAGATCTTAGTCTGACTACTGCCATAAATGACAATTTAAAATGTTTTTAGAATGGAGTGGAGTGGAGTGGAGTGGAGTGGAGTGGAGTGGAGTGGAGTGGAGTGGAGTGGAGTGGAGTGGAGTGGAGTAGAATAGAATAGAATAGAATAGAATAGAATAGAATAGAATAGAATAGAATAGAATAGAATAGAATAGAATAGAATAGAATTAACCAGGTTGGAAAAGACTTCCAAGATCACTGAGTCCAACCTATCATCCTACACTATGTAATCAACTAAACCATAGCACCAAGCGCCCCATCCAGTCTCCTTATAAACACCTCCAGTGATGGTGACACCACCACCTCCCTGGGCAGCACATTCCAATGGCAAATCACTCTTTCTGTGAAGAACTTCTTCCTAATATTCAGCCTAAAGTAACATTAACACCAAAAGGAAGACTGAAGAGAATCTCAGTGTTTGCTGGATGCAGGAGGAAATAATCTGACCAAGGATGAGGAAAAGGCTGAGGTACTTAACATGCTCTTTGTTTCAGTTTTTGAAAGTAAGATCAGTTGTCCTCTGAGTGCTCAGCCCCCTGATCTGAAAGATGGGGACAAAGAGCAGAATGAAACCCCATAATTCAGGGAAAACAGTCAGCAAACTGCTATAGCACTTAAGACATACAAACATCCATGGGGCTGTACAAGATCCACCCAAAGGTGCTGAGGGACCTGTCAGAAGTGCTCATCAAGCCACTTTCCATTGCTTACTAGCAGTCCTGCATAAATGGGGAGGTCCCAGCTGACTGGAGATTGGCAAACATGACAGTCATCTACAAGAAGGTCCAGAAGACGGATCTGGGGAACTTCAGACCTGTCAGTGCAACCTCAGTGCCAGGGAAGGCTACAAGAGCGATCATCTTGTGTATAATCCACTGCAACCAGCCAACAGGCACAGTCAAGCATGAGATTATAAAAGGCAAGTCCTGTTTGACTTACCTGTTCTGCTATGACATGGTCGTTTGCTTAGTGTATAAGGGACAGGCTTTGATTGTTGTAATCCAAGGGAAATAAAACTGAAAATGGTAAATCCAAAACAGAGGAAATGTGTGTGAGAGAGCTGCTGCTGTAAAAAGCTTTCTGGCTGGAACACATGGCTGCTGGGAACAAAGAGCTATTTGCCCTGAAGACAGAAGGCACTTGGATCACAACAACCCCATGAACAGTCCATGCTTGGGATGGGGTGACTGTAAAATTGCTGTCAGAAAAGGACCTGGGGGTGGAGGTTGACAGCCAGATGAACATGAGACGCCATGTGTCCAGGTGGCCAAGAAGGCTTGGCTGTTGGAGCATCCGTGCCTGGCTCAGGAACAGTCTGGCTGGCAAGTCTAAGGAAGTGATCATGCCCCTGGATTCAACATTGATGAGGCAACATTGCAAATATTGTGCTCACTTTTGGGCCCCTCGCTACAAGAAGGACATTGAGGTCTTGGAGCATGTCTAGAGAAGGGCAACAAAGCTGGTGAAGGTTCTGAAGAACAGGTTTTGTGAGGAGGGGCTGAGGGAACTGGGATTGTTGAGACTGGAGAAGAGAAGGATGAGGGGAGACCCCATTGCTCTCTGAAACACTTCTATGATAACATTAAATGTAGTAAGATATTTTGTCTATGTATAATGACATAGGTATTCTTACATCTTTGAGGGCACTCAGTACAACCTAAGAATGTCACCGTAGTTAATCTCTCAGCAGTTATCCCATCAACTGTTGTGAACTGGATCTTTTATGAGCCTTATACTGGAAGGTCTCAAAGACTCAATGTATTACCTTGCTTCACTCTGTGAGGTCCTATATTGATCAGAAGATCTGAAGTAAGGAGTGATACTGAAGTTGCTTGATTGAAATTCACAGGTTTTCACATAGGAAGGATTCACTCATCTTGCTAATTACTATTACATCAAAGCAATTTTTTTCTTTCTGGTAGAGTTGTTGGGCAACACTTCCCTTATATTGGACAGCATTGGGCAGAAAAGGCAAAATGTTTGGTACAAGTTTAATTAGGACACTATTTTTAGGGGATTCATTTCTGAGTCCCTCACTACACTCTCCTGTCACAGAAGAGAGAATCAAACCTGGCATAAATTTTCAGCATCAATGGTATGTTTTAAATGTGTTGCTCCAGGGATGAGTAGAAGGGATGGAGAGCTAGAGGGCTGCTGTTCCTGTTGCTGTCCAAGATAAGAGACACAATTAGTCCTGCTGGCTACCTGCCCAGCAATGCCCAGTCCTTGCTGTGATGGTCAAACATCTCCCTTAGGACCAAATCTCCCTTTTATGAAGTTCTGCTGGACAAAGCAGTCAATGGGGCCAAAGCCATTTTGCCTTTTCTAGGAGATTTATCAGCCTTAACTGCTGTCTGCTTTTACTTACTCAGACAGAAAGAGTTCTGGAGAGATCCAAATGGAAAATACAATTTTTCAATTAGAAAAAATAGACTTGATGATAGTTGAGGTCTCTTCCAACGTTGGTGATTCTGTGATTCTGTGAAAAGTCTTAACAGATGAACTATAAACAGTACAGAGGGAAAGAAAAAACAAACGAACAAAAAACTATAAAGGTGTTTTGTTTAATTCAGGGCTTGTCAAAATCCTGAAGTTGTACCAAAATGGATTTCTCCTCTTCTGGTCAGTCATAATGTTGAGCTCAGTTATAGTAAATAGTTATATCAGGTTGGTCACCAGTCACCAGTGAGGTTCCCTAGGGCTCAATGATAGGGCCAGTGCTCTTTAATATATTTATCAATCATCTAGACATAGGAGTCAAATGCAGATTAAGTAAGTGTCCTGATAAATTATGTGGAGCTGTAGACTCCCTTGGGGGTAGAGTGGACTTACAGAGAGATCTGGATAGATCAGAGACATTTGGCAGTCACCAAATGTATGAAAATTGGCAAAAGGAAATTCAAGTTTCTCCTCTTGGGATGGGGTACTCCTGGTTATATATACAAACTGGGGGATGGGAGGCAGGAGGGCAGCCCTGCAGAGAGAGATCTGGGGGGTCTGAGACAACCTGGTAATTGAAAGGATTAGCTGTGTCCTGGGGTGTATCAAAGAAAACATGCCGAGCTGCTTGAGAGATTGTCCTACTCTGTACTGCACTCATGGTTCCACACCCCAAGTACTGTGTGGATGAAGCTCCATCTGGCCCTATGTCCTGTCTTCAAAGTGTCCAACCACAAGCATCTAAAGGAGAGCACATGAGCAGTGCAAGTTGACTTCTGTCAGAGTCCTGGGGTGCTCATAGGTGTCAGTGGCTGGGATCAGCCTCCCCTGGGACTCCCACCCCTACCATCATCATGCCAACAGCCCAGGTGATGTGTCACAGATCAGCTCAGATAGGGGCCTCCAGAGGAACCATGAGCTTGTTCTTTGTCTGAAATGCTGAGGGTTTCCAGCTCCAAAAACACATCAAAGGACACAAAACACAAAGGGTACAGGTGGAAATAGGATTTTATTTTGGTTTATGTTGGTTTGTGTTATTTTATTGTTTTTATGCTTCATTGTCCTGGGAATCTAGAAAGATTCCTCCTCCTGGATGTCCATCCCAAAGGCCACCTCTGCAGAGCGTGAGTGACAGGTTCCCTACCCTGAGTCTAGAGAGCTTGCCTCCTCCTGCATGAGCGGCCCGAAGGCCACGTGTGGAGCACAAGAGTTCCCTCCCTGTGCTGCCACGGTAGATGGCTGCTCCCTCTGGATGGGCGGCCCGAAGGCCACCTTTGTGGAGCGGCCCAAAGGCCACGTGTGGAGCACAAGAGTTCCCTCCCTGTGCTGCCATGGTAGATGGCTGCTCCCTCTGGATGGGCGGCCCAAAGGCCACCTTTGAGGAGCGGCCCAAAGGCCACGTGTGGAGCACAAGAGTTCCCTCCCTGTCCTGCCATGGTAGAAGGCTGCTCCCTCTGGATGGGCGGCCCGAAGGCCACCTTTGAGGAGGACAAGCAACAGGCACCTGGCTAGCTAGGGTGGTCTAGAGAGCTTTCTGTCACTGGCTCTGCAGCCTGAGGGCCACCTTTGAGGGGGACATGCAGCAGGCCCCTGAGTAGCTCGAGTGGTCTAGAGAGCTTTCTGTCCCTGGCTATGCAGCCCGAGGGCCACCTTTGTGTAGCACAAGCAGCAGTCCCCTGGCCAGAATGGCCCCAAAGAGGCCTGGCCAAGGGAATGTGCTCAGTGCTGCAGAGGAAGGCAAAAAAACCCCGGGGACACTTAATAGTCCCTTGTGAGGGGAAAAAAGCCTTCCTGCCCTAGCTGCAGGGCATGAGAGGCCATCTTCCTGGTGCATGAGCAGCAGGCAGTAACCCAGCCGAAAGGAAGCGGAGGAGCCCTGGCAAGTGGTGATGCTCAATGCTGCAGAGGAAGGCAAAAAACCCCCAGGGACCAGTGCCAATGTGCCCCGGGGGAAAAAATTCCTTCCTGACCCCAGCGCTGGCGATCGGCTACTCCCTGAGCATGTGAGCAAGACCTGCTTCCTCCTCCCACAGGCTTCTCATGCCTCCCAGGAGATGCCCAAGCCCTCTTCTCCCTCAGCCTGCAGCTATTCTCTCAGGGGCTTCCCAGAGTAGCCAAATGCCCTGCCCTGATAGGCCTTGAGGACAAAAATCCTTCCCCTGCCTGCTGCCGCTGCCCCTGCAGGGGCTGAAGATGGTGATCTCTGCAGGGCTCCTGAGAACACATTCCCTTGGTCTTGCTCTTGCTACCCAGCTGAAAAAGCCTCAGGCAGCTCCAGCAGTTGTTGGTTGTTCTCATTCCCAGCAGCCTGGTCTAGCCTCTGCTCTTCATCTCTCAGGCCTTACGAAGTTATACCACCTGCTCCTCCGGGACCTCCTCTGTGCCAGGTCTGTCAGCAGGCACGGGAGGATGCTCCCTTTTATACTGTCTGGTGGCATAGCGCTGCCGTTGCCAGGTGGTGGCCCTGTGACATCAGGTGACAGCTCCCCATGCACAGCCCTGCCCACCAGCGCCCCGCCCAGCGCCCCTCTGCCCAGCATCCTTCAGAGGAATCAATCCTTCGGGGTGCCGGCCCTGAGGCAGTCCCCGTGTCTAGGGTGCCCAGGGAGCTTTCCCTGCCCCTGGTGGCCACTTGGCACAGCTGCTGGACATCTTCAGCTGCTTTTACACAGAACACTTTTACACATACTAAGGCTTGTTGAAGCAGTTTGGGAGCAGAACATTATGTCACGACATGTCAAGTGCTAGATACTTTAAATTAAATTCAACACTGTCCTTATACAGCCTGCCTGTTTAATTGTTATTTGAAAATTGCTCATGCATCACTACTTTTTTACTCTATGGAACCATAGCTTAGTGATGGGAGCAACCATCTCTGGTTTCTCCTTTATAATGGGTACCTTTTTGCATAATAAATCAGATTAGATTGCTGCATTGCTTTACCTGTTGTCACAATATTATTCTTAATTTAGATGTAGTTTTTAAATTCCCTCTATTTGTCCTTAAAGTAATTTATTTGCATCCCACACCTGTGCTTTACTAGGTGAAGCAAAACTGAACATTTTGTGTCAGTAGTAGTGCGCCACGAACTCTACAGTATCTTTTGCTGCAACAGAAAAGCAAGACTGTTGGTATTGTTAGAGGGGATTAAGTGCACCCTCAGGGGCTTTGCAGATGATGCTAAAATGGGAGGAAATGTTGGTCTGATGGAGGTTAAGAAGTCTCTGCAGAGGGACCTGGACAGGCTGGCTGGATGGGGGGAGGTCAGCTGCATGAGGTTTAACAAAGACAAGAGCTGGGTCCTGCATTAGGGTCAAAACAACCCCATGAACACTCCAGGCTTGGGGCAAAATGGCTGGAACATGTCTGATGAGGAAAAGCTGAGAGACCTGGGGCTGTTTAATCTGGAGAAGACTGAGAGGAGATCTTATTAATGTTTAGAAGTATCTGAAGGGTGGGTGCCCATCCCTTTCCAACTGTGTCCTGTGGCAGGAAAGGGGGAAATGGATTCAACCTGAAACCCAGGAAGATCCTCCTCATCAGGAGGGAAAACTTATTTGCTTTGAGTATGATGGAGCCCTGGAGCAGGCTGCCCAGAGATGTTGTGGAGTCTCCTCCTCTGGAGACTTTCAAGGCCCATCTAGATGCATTCCTGTGTGATCCTAGGTGATCCTGCTTTGGCAGGGAGGTTGGACTTGATGATCTCCAGACTTTAGGATTTGACTTCTGCTGTTTTCTAAATATTTTATTAACATATTTGATAAAATATTCCTAATTGTGTGCTTAAAGTCATCCAGCAAACTGTATGAAAGTCCATAAGGAGAGGGAAAAAACACGGGGGGAATCCCTCTGAAACCTCCGCTATCTCATTCTGTTTGTCTGAAACTTAATTTTGATTTGGCAGCCCATTCTACCCCTTCACTGCTGAAGGATTGTGGCTGCAGTCAGGATATACTAGATTTGATATCTCTCACATGAATATATGTGCATTCATACAGAGGTTTTGTCACATCCTAGTGCTAGCTTGTCTTACGCTACCATAAGGGATGAATCTCCATTTACTAAACTCTTCTACTGCACTACACAGGGCATGTATTTACAGTTTAACAGAGAAAAGAGGGAAAAGTGACAGCAAAAGCATGACTTTGCCCTGATTTGGGCAATTCTAATCCAATTTTAGAGATTATATTCCCCAACAAGGTCCTGGTTATTTGAGTGGAGATTCTTTTTCTTGTTAATTTGAATGTTCACCAGGTCTCACCAGGGCTGAGTAGGGAGGTGATCCTCTCCCTCTACTCAGCCCTGGTGAGACCCCACCTGGAGTACTGTGTCCAGTTCTGGAGTCCCTATTACAAGAGGGATGTGGAGGTGCTGGAACGTGTCCAGAGAGGGGCCACAGGGATGATCAGAGGGCTGGAGCGCCTCTCCTATGAGGACAGACTGAAGGAGTTGGGGCTGTTCGGTCTGCAGAAGAGAAGGCTCCGAGGTGACCTAATTGTGGCCTTCCAGTATCTGAAGGGGGCCTACAGGAAGGCTGGGGAAGGACTTCTCAGGATCTCAGGGAGTGATAGGACTAGGGGGAATGGAATGAAGCTGGAGGTGGGGAGATTCAGGCTAGATGTGAGGAGGAGGTTCTTCACCATGAGAGTGGTGAAACCCTGGAATGGGTTGTCCAGGGAGGTGGTCGAGGCCCCGTCCCTGGAGGTGTTTAAGCCCAGGCTGGATGAGGCTCTGTCCAGCCTGATCTAGTGTGGGGTGTCCCTGCCCATGGCAGGGGGGTTGGAACTGGATGATCCTTGTGGTCCCTTCCAACCCTGAATGATACTATGATACTATGATACTATGTTCCTGGCAGTATGTGATAAAGAAGAGTGCTGTTGACACAGCAACTAGTTGATCACAGAAACACAGAAGGATAGGGGATGGAAGAGACTTCTGGAGATCATCTTGTCAAACCCCCCTGCTAAAGCACCTCGCTCAGGTTGCACAGGATTGTGTCCAGCTGAAATCTGGGAGTCACCAGAGAAGGAGACTCCACAACCTCTCTGGGCAACCTGATCTAGGGCTCCATCACCCTCACAGCAAAAAAAACTTTTTCTTCTGCTTCAGTGAAGCCTTCTGTGTTCCAGTTAGTATCCATTGCCCCTTGTTCTGACACTGGGCACCGCTGTGATTCTGTGATAAGAGTCTGACCCTCTCTTCTTGACCCCTACCCCTTAGCCATTGCTGAGCATGGAGAAGTTCCCCTCTCAGGCTGCTCTTCTCCAGGCTAAACAGCCCCAAGGTCTCTATTACACAATGCCTTCCGTCTTTTTGAAGGACTATAAAAGTAGCAATTATCTGTGTTTCAAATATCACATCCTCTTTGAATAACCTTGTTCCATTAACTGGCCAAATTCTTACTCAGAAGTAACCTGTAACACTATGCTGAGAAAGAAAACCATGGCACCTTCCCATTTTGTTAAGCATTTGAAGCCTTTGTTATAAATCAGACATTATCAATATTGAGGAAGTGAGCTTTTCTATTTTTTTCTGTGTCTTTTAAAAGTATTTAAGAATATCTTTATCAGGAAGAGCAGATTGTGTTGCCTGCTAGCATTAGCGCCCTGAACGTACTGCATGTTGTTGCCACTGAAATCTCCACACTCAACACTCCCCACCCCCCAACTAGCTCTTGCTGCTTACTGTCCAAGTAAGGGGCCCCGCCCAGTGCCCCTCTGCCCAGCATCCTTCAGAGGAAGCTTTTGGGGTGCCGGCCCTGAGGCAGTCCCCGTGTCCAGTGTGCCCAGGAAACTTTCCCTGCCCCTGGTTACAACTTGGCACACCTGCTGGACATCCCTGACACATTTTCTGCTGCTAGGCTTCAGGGATGTAGCTCATGTTGTTTCTTTTCTCTAGTCTGTGGCAGGAACTACCTTTGTACCCAGCTGCTCCTCAGCCCTTGAAGATGGGCGAGAAGGGCATATTTAGTCACAGAATCACCAAGGTTGGAAGAGACCTCAAAGATCAGCAAGTCCAACCTGTCACCCAACACCCTATGACTAACTAAACCATGGCTTCAAGTGCCACATCCAATCCCTTTCTGACCACTTCCAGGGACAGTGACTCTACCGCCTCCCTGGGCAGCACATTCCAATGGCAAACAACTCTTTCCATGAAGAACTTTCTCCTCACCTCCAGCCTAAACTTCCCCTGGCACAGCGTGAGACTATGTCTTCTTGTTCTGGTACTGGTTACTTGAGAGAAGAGACCAACTCCCTCATGGCTACAACCACCCTTCAGGTAGTTGTAGAGAGCAATAAGGTCTCCCCTGAGCCTCCTCTTCTCCAGGCAAAATAATCCCAGCTCCCTCAGCCTCTCCTTGTAGGGCGAGTGCTAAAGGCCTCTCACAAGCATTGTTGCCCTTCTCTGGACATGTTCAAGAGTCTCAATGTCCTTCTTAAATTGAGGGTCCCAGAACTGGACACAGTACTCAAGGTGTGGCCTAACCAGTGCTGAGTACAGGGACACAATGACTTCCCTGTTCCTGCTGGCCACACTATTCTTGATGCAGGACAGAATGCCATTGGTCTTCTTGGCCACCTGGGCACACTTCTGGCTCATGTTTAGGCTGCTGTTAATCAGCACCCCGAGGTCCCTTTCTGTTTGGCAGCGCTCCAGCCACTCTGACCCCATCCTGTGGCTCTGCATGGGGTGGTCAAAGCATAAAAGGAATGAGAAACTTGGCTGTGCAGGGTGACAAGATGGGCAGGAGAAGATGCAGCCTCTAGAGAAGAATTTGGTTTGGACAATTTGTAGACTGGAAGAGTGGTTGTTCCTTGGTGTTCATCTGAGGGTGGAGAGGAGCTGTCAAGCAGTGGATGTGGAGAGGATGCAGGGAAGTCATGGCCTTTTAGGACACCACAACCTCTTTCTGACTCTGATGGTCACCAAGAGAAATGGAAGATAGGGTATGGCAGAAGGAAGGGATGCAGACATGGTTTCTGTGCCTGTGTCACCCCAGCCAAGCAAAAGCAGAATGCAGGGGGACAATTAACCTTCTCTTGGAAGTTGACGTTACCTTCTCTTTACTCTGTGTGTGACCTATGTCTTCATTTAGGACTAAAGATATATTTCATAGAATCATAGAATAGTCTGGGTTGGAAGGGACCTGATATAACTAGAGGAAATGACCTGAAACTGTGCTGAGGGCGGCTTAGATTGGATATTGGGAAAAAGTTCTTTCCTGAAAGAGTGGTCAGGCATTAGAACAGGCTTCCCAGGGAGGTGGTGGAGTCACTGTCCCTGGAGGTGTTCAAGATACACATGGTCGTGGCCCTTTGGGATATAGTTTAATGGCCTTGGTGGACTCTATAATGGACTTGGTTGGACTCTATAATGTTTGGGGGCCTTTCTGACCTCTATCATTCATTAGTTCTACGATTCTATGGTTTTCTACCTCACCTATTCTTCCTGGATGTGCCTTCACCACTGGCTTGTCTAGCAAGATGCAAGGATGCTTAAGGGACTGGAGCATGTGCCCTATGAGAAGAGGCCAAGAGACCTGGGGCTGTTTAGTCTGGAGAGAAGACTGAGAGCAGATTTAATAAATGTATCTAAATATCTGAGGGCTGGGGGTCAAGAGGGAGGGGACAGGCTCTTCTCAGTTGCACCCTGAGATAGGACCAGGGGCAATGGATATAAACTACAACACAGGAGGTTCCACCTCAACATGAAGAGGAAGTTATTTACTGTGAGCATCACAAAGTACTGGAACAGGCTCCCCAGACAGGTCGTGGAGTCTCCTTCTCTGGAGACTTTCAAGGCCCATCTGGATGTATGCCTGTGCAACCTGTGATAGAGTCTAACGTCCTGTTCTGGCAGGGGGGTTGTACTCAGAAGTCCCTTCCAGCCCCTAACTTCCTGTAACCTCACAGTGTATGTACATTGACAGTCTAGCTCTCATTATCTTATTTAGGAGACACAAGTGGCTTAGGGCAGATCACAGAGATACTTCTGATGTACCTAAAGCAGCAGACATAAAAGTTTCAGCCTCAAATACACTATTCTGATTAAAAGTAAGAGAATCTCTGCATTATTCGACCTGGAAAGACGAAAGGGAGTCACTTCCCTGCAGAACCGAAAAAGCAAAGTGTGACCTCTACTTTTAATGGAGACAAGAGCCCCATGAATTTTTACATACTGGGGGCGACAGTTACCTGAACTGTCCCTTTGCTAGGAGTATTTCACACTGCAACAGAGAGAAGGTGTGAAGCAAACTAGAAGACACAGAGCTCCTAAGAGCTGAAAACCAGCAAAGAGCTTAGTTGCCTTTCCCACTGTGACCGTTTGAGGCGGTGCCTTTCTTCTTAAACTCACCACACCCACGGAGAGCTTTCATCAATAAATGGAGAAAACTTTCCAAACCTTTCAAGTTAAAAGAAAAACAAGACAATTCATCCAGGTATTACTTGGAAGGGACCAACAATTCTAACTGCAGGGTTGTTCTAATGGCCCATTGATTTTAATGGCTCGTACATTACAGCAAGTACCATGGAAGAGGGAGCAACTGAAGAAATGGTTTCACACGTATAGAAAGAAGTTGTCGTTCCTACTGCACTGGAAGGAACAAGGTTATACTTTCATCTTTCAAATCAGACAATTTACGGTTTTATGGTTAGTACTTACAGCATACATCTTTCCAACATAGAATCATAGAATCAATAAGGTTGGAAAAGACCTCAGAGATCATCAAATCCCAACTGTCACCCAACACCTCATGACTACTAAACCATGGCACCAAGTACCACATCCAGTCCCCTTTTGAACACCTCCAGGGATGGTGACTCCACCACCTCCCTGGGCAGCGCATTCCAATGGCAAACAATTCTCTCTCTGAAGAACTTTCTCCTCACCTCAAGCCTAAACTTCCCCTGGCACAGCTTGAGACTGTGTCCTCTTGTTCTTTTGCTTGTTGCCTGGGAGAAGAGACCAATCCCCACCTGTCTGCAACCTCCTTTCGGGTAGCTGTAGAGAGAAATAAGGTCTCCCCTGAGCCTCCTCTTCTCCAGGCTAAACAACCCCAGCTAACCTAGTTCATATAGAATGTCAGTGCCTGGATGAAAAACAGCCGTATAATGGTGGGCCTTGGAAAAGTTGCTGTGAAGTAGTACTTTGCATTACTCATTTTATCAGTAACAACTATGCCAAAAATCTTGAGCAGGATTCTGGATTTACAAAAGGCATGACTAGTTTCTGCATGCCCCCAAAACAATGTACCTGTATTCAGTACTGGGCTTCAACATTTTGGAGTTGCACGTGTTTAATATCAAAGTAAGCAGAAAAAAGGTAAAAAGGAGTAGTGGTGATAAAAATAGTAGAAAAAGTAGTAAAAAATGCAAAGAGTGCCAAAATGCAGTCTTAGACAGATAAACTCATGTTTGCTTCAGTAAAGGCAGATACTGTTTGTTCCTCATGACCACAGAATTAAAGAACATCCATTTTGGGTTGGAAGGGACCTGTAAAAATGGATTGTGTAAGTGGGCTACCAGGATGGAAGTGAGACTGATGTGAGACTGACTTGGGCTTCCCTCTCTGCAGAATCCCTCTGATCATCTTATCAAGCTTTCTCTCATCTTCCTTGACACTGTAGTTTGCTCACCTCCTTCCACAGTTTCTTAACTTGGCCACACACGTCATACCTCCTGCAGGCAAGATTCAAAATGCAGCTTTTGAAGTTTATGTCATGTAATCATTTTTACTGTTTTTTCTACTACTCTCTGCATTATGCAACACGAAAGAATACAAAGTCTTTTAAGATTACTTAATAAAATAAGAGTCATATCCTCTCCTTGAGAGGGAGATGTGAGTCCTGTGGCAGGTAGACAAGTTACTCTAGTAATAAAAAAATGGGACAGCTGGGACTTCATGTAGAAGCGCATGCTCATATTTTACAGAGATGAAAATCACATAATCTTCTCTGATATTTCTCTTGATTTATGCTGCAATAACTGCAAGAAAAATTAATCTGTACTGAGATTTACAGGGAGTCTAGGGAAGACTGTCAGGGCCCAGCAATGACTGGCTGCCCATTAAGGGCCAGGGGCCTGAGAACCAAGCATGAAAACATGAACAGCAAGACATGGATTTCATCTCCCAGGGTCCCATCCCACAGCCACCAAGGTAAAACAATCAAGGAAGCCCAAGGGTGGTAGCTAGTGTTGGCCAGGAGTCTAGGTTGCCAGACAAGTTTGTGCTGACAGGTAGCAGCTGAGATCAGGATAGGCCATCAAACTGCTGGTCAGCGCTTGGTTTATTAAAGGCATGGTGTAGTGGGTTGGAAGGGTAAGGCCAAGAAGCCTCCTCCCTTCCCCCTTGTAAGGTAAAGGGAAAGAAAAATTGAAGGGAAAGGGAAAAAAAAACTCACAAGCTGAATTAGCAAAGCAGTGGAGCTTTATATTTACAGAGCAATGTAGGATATGCAGGGGAATATATACAAATTTACAATATTTACAATATATACAAAGATATACAACAGAGTAACACAGAAATGAGAATAACCCCCCTCGGCAGAGGGGGTTCCCCACCTCCGCTCTCCCCTCTCTCCCCCCCTTTCCCCAGAGTAGGTCAGAACAGAGAGAGAGAAAGAGAAAGAAAGAAGTTAAAAGCAGTTTGTGTTAATTGGAAAGGAGTCAATACAGGCCTTCTATCTTATTGGTTTCAAGGCCGAAGTCTTGGCAGAAAGCCCAGCACAGAGAGAGCTGCTACCCAAAGAAGAGGCGGAAGCAAGACTGACAGAGAAGTGCTGGAATGCCCAGTTCACTCCCAGTTCAGAAGGTGCTTCCTCCCACTTTACCAATGAAATTAGTTTAGATAATTACAGTATCACAGTATCACAGTATCACTTAGGTTGGAAAGGACCTCGAGGATCATCGAGTCCAACCTGACACCACAGACCCCATGACTAGACCATGGCACCAAGTGCCACGTCCAATCTCCCCTTGAACGCCTCCAGGGTCGATGACTCAACCACCTCCCTGGGCAACCCATTCCAATGCCGAATGACTCGCTCGGTGAAGAACTTCCTCCTCACCTCGAGTCTGAACCTCCCCTGGCGCAGCTTGAGACTGTGTCCCCTTGTTCTGGTGCTGGTTGCCTGGGAGAAGAGGCCAACTCCCTCCTGGCTACAACCACCCTTCAGGTAGTTGTAGAGGGCAATAAGGTCACCCCTGAGCCTCCTCTTCTCCAGGCTAAACAATCCCAGCTCCCTCAGCCTCTCCTCATAGGGCTTGTGTTCAAGGCCTCTCACCAGCCTTGTTGCCCTTCTCTGGACACGCTCAAGTGTCTCAATGTCCTTCTTAAACTGAGGAGCCCAGAACTGGACACAGTACTCAAGGTGCGGCCTAACCAGAGCAGAGTACAGGGGCACTATGACCTCCCTGCTCCTGCTGGCCACACTATTCCTAATGCAGGCCAGAATGCTATTGGCCCTCCTGGCCACCTGAGCACACTGCTGGCTCATATTCAGGTGGCTGTCGATCAGCACACCCAGGTCCCTCTCTGTCTGGGAGCTCTCCAGCCACTCCGACCCCAGCCTATAGCTCTGCATGGGATTGCCATAGCCAAAGTGCAGCACTCGGCACTTGGACTTGTTGAAAGCCATCCCATTGGACTCTGCCCATCTTTCCAGTCGGTCGAGGTCCCTCTGCAGAGCCTTTCTACCCTCTAATTGACTAACATCTGCCCCTAACTTGGTGTCATCTGCAAACTTGCTGATGACTGACTCTACCCCTTCATCCAGATCATCAACGAATATGTTGAAGAGGACAGGGCCCAGCACTGATCCCTGGGGGACACCACTGGTGACTGGCCTCCAGCTGGATGCGGCACCGTTCACGACCACTCTCTGGGCCCGGCCCTCCAGCCAGTTCCTAACCCAGCACAGAGTGTAGTGGTCCAATCCACAGGCTGACAGCTTAGTCAGCAGTTTGCTGTGGGGGACGGTGTCAAAGGCCTTGCTGAAGTCTAGGTAGACCACATCCACAGGCCTCCCCACATCCACCAGGCGGGTCACCTGATCATAGAAAGAGATCAGGTTGGAGAGGCAGGATCTGCCCTTCCTGAATCCATGTTGGCTGGACCTGAGCCCTTGGCCATCCTTCAGGTGCACAGTTATTGCTGCCAGGATAATCTGCTCCATCACTTTCCCTGGCACTGAGGTCAGGCTGACTGGCCTGTAGTTTCCAGGTTCCTCCATCCGACCCTTCTTGTGGATGGGGACCACGTTGGCCAGTTTCCAGTCATCTGGGACCTCACCGGTGAGCCAGGACTGGAGGAAAATGATGGAGAGTGGCCTAGCTAGCACATCCGCCAGCTCTCTCAGCACCCTAGGATGGATCCCATCTGGTCCCATGGACTTGTGGATATCCAAGTGGCTCAGCAGGTCCCGAACTAACTCCTCATGGATTTCCAGGGTATTACTCTGCTCCCCGACCCCAACGCCCAGCTCCCGAGACCACTCGTCCTGAACTCCTGCCTTGCTGTTAAACATTGAGGTAAAGAAGGTGTTCAGGACCTCAGCTTTATCCTCATCCTCAGTAACTGTGTTCCCCTCCAGGTCCACTAGGGAGTTCAGGTTCTTCCTGCCCTTCTTCTTATTGTTAATATATTTATAAAAATGCTTTTTATTATCTTTGACTGAGGTGGCCAGCTTCAGTTCCAGCTGGGCCTTAGCCTCCCTAATTTTATTCCTACATAATCTAACAGCTTCCTTGAACATACCTCGAGAAGCCTTCCCCTCCTTCCAAAGGTGATACAGCCTCCTCTTCCCCCTTAAATCCTCCAGGAGCTGCTTGCTCATCCAGGCTGGTCGCCTTCCCCGCCGGCTTGCCTTCCGGCACATGGGAACCGCCAATTCCTGTGCCTTCAAGAGCTCCTGTTTGAAGTAGGTCCAACCCTCCTGAACCCCTTGGTTCATGAGGGCTGGTACCCAGGGGACTTTGCAGACAAGTTTTTTAAATAGGCTGAAGTTCGCCCTTCGGAAGTCCAAGGTGGAGGTTCTGTTGGTGCTCCTCCTAATCTCCCTGCATAATGAAAACTTCACTATCTCGTGGTCACTGCACCCTAGGCAGCCTCCCACGATCACATCTCCCACCAGCCCTTCCCTATTGCAGAACAGCAGGTCAAGCAGAGCCTGTCCCCTGGTAGGCTCGCTTAACAGCTGTGTCAGGAAGCAGTCCTCCATTCGCTCCAGGAATCTTCTGGACTGCCTCCTCCCTGCTGAATTAAGTTCCCAGCAGATATCTGGGAGGTTGAAGTCACCAACAAGGACAAGATCAGATGATCTTGAGACAGCCTCCAGTTGCTTGTAGAACAACTCATCAGCCGCCTCATCCTGGTTGGGTGGTCTGTAACAGATTCCAATCAGGATGTCAGACTTGTTAGGTTGTCCTCTGATTTTGACCCACAGGCTCTCAACTACCTCATCTTCCACCACAAGTTGTGTGGCAGAGATTGACTCTCTAATATACAGAGCCACCCCTCCTCCTCTTCTCCCTCGCCTGTCCCTCCTAAAGAGCCTGTAACCCCCCATTGTAGCACTCCAATCGTGGGTGCTGTCCCACCAAGTTTCTGAGATGGCGACTACATCATAGTCGCCCTGATGGATTAGGACCTCCAACTCCTCTTGCTTGTTGCCCAGGCTGCGTGCATTGGTGTACATGCATCGCAGCTGGGTTCCTGACTTCTCAACTGACCCTACCTTGCGCCCTACTCTTACCTCTGCAGAGGAATTCTTTCCATTTACCAACTTCCGTCCACCATATTCCCTTTCTTAAGGGGACAACGTCAACCGGCCACACATGGCTATGGCTGAACTGCAGACCAGCACTCCTACTTTGTCAGGGGTACAGTCTAACATACCCAGGCTGAGCAGAGCTGGAATGGGCTCCCTGGCTCATGATTATGCATACAGAGATGCCCCAGGTGAGGGTGGTCAGGGCTAGAAGGCTCATTGGTGCACTCAAGTCCCTGCCAAAAACAGTAAATGCTCTATAGGGTATTTTAGGTTCTGAGGCTGCAGGAAAATGTTAGATTAGATGGTCACAATGGTGGCTTCTGAATCTAAAATCCATGGCAAGAATACCCCTCTCAAATGCTTGCCAAAACAAGCCAACCTCATGAAGTTCAATAAGAGCAAGTGCAGCGTCCTGCATCTGGGTCGAGGCAATCCCAGGCACAAATACAGGCTGGGCAGTGACTGGCTGGAAAGTAGCCCTGAGGAGAGAGACGTGGGGGTGCTGGTGGACAAAAAGCTCAACATGAACTCTCAATGTGCTCTTGCAGCCCGCAAAGCCAATCAGATCCTGGGCTGCATCAGGAGAAGTGTGGCTAGCAGGTCGAGGGAGGTGATCCTCTCCCTCTACTCAGCCCTGGTGAGACCCCACCTGGAGTACTGTGTCCAGTTCTGGAGCCCCTATTACAAGAAGGATGTGGAGGTGCTGCAGCGTGTCCAGAGAAGGGCCACAAGGATGATCAGAGGGCTGGAGCACCTCTCCTATGAGGACAGACTGAAGGAGTTGGGGCTGTTCGGTCTGCAGAAGAGAAGGCTCCGAGGTGACCTAATTGTGGCCTTCCAGTATCTGAAGGGGGCCTACAGGAAGGCTGGGGAAGGACTTCTCAGGATCTCAGGGAGTGATAGGACTAGGGGAAATGGAATGAAGCTGGAGGTGGGGAGATTCAGGCTAGATGTGAGGAGGAGGTTCTTCACCATGAGAGTGGTGAAACCCTAGAATGGGTTGTCCAGGGAGGTGGTCGAGGCCCCGTCCCTGGAGGTGTTTAAGCCCAGGCTGGATGAGGCTCTGGCCAGCCTGATCTAGTGTGGGGTGTCCCTGCCCATGGCAGGGGGGTTGGAACTGGATGATCCTTGTGGTCCCTTCCAACCCTGAATGAAACTATGAAACTATGAAACTCTCAGCTACAACAGAGGAAATATTGAAGCAATTTCAGTCTCTGGCAGGAAGACATAGCACATGATTCTGGTTCAAATATGCAATTTTCCAAACTAATTATAGCAACTAATTAAGATTTCAATCAATAATCCCAAATACTAATTTAAAAGAATGCAAAAGGGTGTAATTTTGCTTTATTAAATTTCCTTGCCTATTTGATTTTTAATAAGAAATTTCAAGGGCATATGTGTTGGTTCAAGCAGAGATTTTTGAGTATACAAGTTACAAGAGAACCCACTCTCCCATCTTGATAATTCTTATTGCTCATCCTGAGCCCAGTCATTTCCCATCAGCTGACAGCATGATCAGGCCTTCACTACTCACCTAGGTCGCCTTGTGTCTCCCTCTTGCACAGGGCAAACAGCAGAGCACAGCATGCATCTGTGTGGCTAAATTTTGTTCACACCCACAAAAGGGAAACATCATCTTTTTTGTTTATTAGGAGCATATTATTTAGACCAAGAGCATCCTTTGAATGTTGCTTGAGAGTGTGCCAGAAGGCATAGATCAAATCATGGCAGGAAGAGCAATAGCTACTAAGTGACATGGTTACTCATATGACAGTGCCTTAGATCACATTCTGGCCTTTTCCAGCTGAGTAGTTTAGCTAAAGATTTCACGTCCATAGAAATTCAACTTCCTCTAAGGCCTGGTGTTTCACTTTGGTCCCTGCTTAGAATCACAGTGTTACAGTTTGAAGGGGGAACTTTAGCCTAGTCCCTGGCTGCAAAGACTGAAAGTAAAATAATTACTATTGGATACAAAAGAAAAATAGTGATAAGATCTATATAATTCATTGGTTTGCTAATGGGGTTATAGAGTAATGGCATAAACAGTTCTTTCTCTCTTTTCTTCTTCTGTCACTTCAGCTTGCAACTTCTCTCTCTCTCTTCTGTGGCCTTGCCAGGGGTATCTCTGTTTTGACTACTGTGTGATGAGGACACAGTCTCAAGCTGCACCAGGGGAGGTTTAGGCTGGATGTTAGGAAAAAGTTCTTCACAGAAAGAGTGATTGCCCATTGGAATGTGCTGCCCAGGGGGGTGGTGGAGTTACCATCACTGGAGGTGCTTAGGAAGAGACTGGATGGGGTGCTTGGTGCCATGGTTTAGTTGATTAGATAGTGTTGGATGATTGGTTGGACACGATGATCTCAAAAGTCTCTTCCAACCTGGTTAATTCTATTCTATTCTATTCTATTCTATTCTATTCTATTCTATTCTATTCTATTCTATTCTATTCTATCCTATCCTATCCTATCCTATCCTATCCTATCCTATCCTACGGAGGGAGGGAGCAGAGGAGTTGAATGGCCCCCCTGGATCCATCCAGAGGCCTCTGAGGAGTTTTCTGTGTTGTTTATAAATTGTAAATAAATAAATAAATAAATAGATAAATAAATATGTATATATGTGTGTGTATGTGTGTATAACATATAATTGTATATTTTGTATACATTCATTGCATTTCATATTTCCAGATTTTAGTTTGCTTGTAAATACAGCTTCATTTGCTTCCAAACTGAGCTAGTCTGGTGATTTATTTTGGGGATAGTTCTCCAAATTAGCTGGGGGGTAATTTCAACCCACCACACACAGCATCTTTCTTGTCAGAAAAGATCTTCTAGATCATTGAGTCCATAATCTTACTCTACCAAAGCTGGTGCTAAACTACACCCTTTAGCACCATATCAGCATCAGAAATAGTGTGGCCAGCAGGAGCAGGGAAATCATTGTGCCCCTGTACTCAGCACTGGTTAGGCCACACCTTGAGTCCTGTGTCCAGTTCTGGGACCCTCAATTTAAGAAGGACATTGAGACTCTTGAATATGTCCAGAGAAGGGCAACGAGGCTGGAGAGAGGCCTCGAGCACAAGCCCTATGAGGAAAGGCTGAGGGAGCTGGGATTGCTTAGCCTGGAGAAGAGGAGGCTCAGGGCAGACCTTATTGCTCTCTACAACTACCCCAAGGGACGTTGTACACAGGTGGGGGGTTGGTCTCTTCTCCCAGGCAACCAGCAACAGAACAAGGGGACACAGTCTCAAACTGTGCCAGGGGAGGTTTAGGCTTGAGGTGAGGAGAAAGTTCTTCATTGAAAGAGTTGTTTGCCATTGGAATGCGCTGCCCAGGGAGGTGATGGAGTCACCATCTCTGGAGGTGTTCAAAAAGGGATTGGACGTGGCATTTGAAGCCATGGTTTAGTAGTCATGAAGTGTTGGGGTGACAGGTTGGACTTGGTGATCTCTGAGGTCTTTTCCAACCTTATTGATTCTATGATTCTATGATTCTGCCCTTTTCCAACACCTCCAGGGGTGCTTCTGCCATACTGAATGATGTCCAAGTCTATAGATATATAGTAGGTTTTTTCCTCTGTCTCTTGAAATTCCTTTCAGCCACACATATTCACATGCACCCATTTAGCACAGTACCTTCTCCTTTTACAGAGTTGTCCTACCTTGACAAGGATATAAAGTTGTCAGGCTTCTTCACAAGTGTCCAGAAACCTACAGGGAACAAACAAAACCAAAACCAACCAAACAAAAAACCCAAACCAACAAACCAATAGTAACCATATCTTTACCACTCCTCCTGACACATTTCATTCAATTTAGGTGGATGGGAAAGTGTTAAAGAAGAAGTTGTTAATTTTAAATTTCTTGGCTGTACTGTTTAACACATTGCTCAGCTATTTGTATTAATCTAAGAGATCTAATTTACAAGGCCCTTACCACCAAGTGGAATGTTTTCACAGACTGCATTATCCTGTGAAGCAAGCAGCAGCTATTTTATTCCCACACAGAGCCACTTGTGAATTCATATGAAATAAAACCAGCAAAATGGTGGAACTGAGGGCAGCACCCACCAGCTACTACAATCACTGTTACCCTGGAGCATGGGGAGTCCTGCTCTCTGGCCAAAAGGATGATTTTGTGTGCAGCTAGTCAAAATCTAAACTTTTGTGTCTCTTCTTTGCTTTGCTTGTTGGAGACTTCAAATAAATTTTGAAATGTTTAATCTTTTTTTTTTTTTTCTTCACTTGCTTTCTTCATCTGGACTCAATAAAAACTGAAAGAACATCATCAGAGACACTTTCATCATTTTGATAGCATAGCATAGCATAGCATAGCATAGCACAGCATAGCATAGCATAGCATAGCATAGCAGTGAAGTGAAGCGAAGCGAAGCGAAGTGAAGTGAAATGAAGTGAATTAACCAGGTTGGAAAAGACCTTTGAGATCACCAAATCCAACCTATCATCCAACACTATCTAATCAACTAAACCATGGCACCAAACACCATGGTTTAGTTGATTAGAGT
Source organism: Melanerpes formicivorus (assembly GCF_026170545.1). NCBI lineage: Eukaryota > Metazoa > Chordata > Aves > Piciformes > Picidae > Melanerpes > Melanerpes formicivorus. Next base: position 2,131,713 of record NW_027142376.1, on the reverse strand, counting down.
GTTGGATGATTAGGTACTGTTGGATGAACACAGAATCACCAAGGTTGGAAGAGACCTCAAAGATCATCAAGTCCAACCTGTCACCACAGACCTCATGACTAATAACAGGAGCTGCTGAAAGTTTTACATGGTCTCCACCCTATTTGTTGGAGGTCTGCTGTGCTATCAAGCAGAGTACAAGCAGAGTAGGCAGTGGCTGAGTAGAAGAGCCCATATGCTCTAGTTGAGCCTGGACAAGGACAAAACACCTGTGTAATTTTTCAGATCAGCCTTATTCCTGCAGTGTAGCTGGAGACATGGGGTTAGTTTTTCTGATAGCAGTGGGAGGCAAAATGTAGATGGATTCATAACCACTGATTCTGGACTGCAGACTGGTTAACTTGCTTACAACCTCCTGAATCACAGGGAGATTCCACTTCTATGAGAGAGTTATAGTCAAGCTTTTCCACTTTGATGACAGAACAGTGATCACTGCTGCAAGCAGGTTCAGAAATGGTTGAGAATTTTTCTTCAACATCATGACAATATCCTTTAACATTTTCACCCTTCCTCAGTGTTTTCCTGAAAACCTTCAGTCCCTGATCCAGTCACAGCAGATTGAGCTTGTATACAGAAAGCAACAAGACAGAGGCCTGAGTTCACTAAAACCCTTCTGTTTAAAATTTAAATACTGAATTTCTTGCTGCTAGGGCATGCTGGTTTAAAAAATGCATAAGCCTCTGAAAAAAACCCAACACAATAACAGGCCCAGTAATGGATGAAGCAATGTGCAAATCCCTACTGCACAATGGTCTGTCATTCCCTTCTCTCTAAGTAAGAATGTAGGCCATGTAACCAAGGAAATATAGTGTAATAAATGTATATGAATGAATAAACCAAAGTTGATTAACCTTGAAGTATGCATGTGCCTTTTCATTACTTTCTCTGCCTTTTCTCTGATGATTTTTTTTGGGTTGGGTTGGGTTGGGTTTAATATAAGGCACTGCTGTCATGCCAGTGTGCAAGGATGCAAGAGATCTATCTACACTGAAACTATGACCAAAACTCGGACTGAGGCAATTTTCTATTTCATGTATGTCTGGTATTAGTTTCTGAAGGTACTTGCCATCTTTATTCAGGCTGCTAACCTCCAAGTGCCTGTGCTTCTGGTTTAGTGGAGAGCTGACAGCCCATGAGTGAAATGATTGCCTACATAGAAAAGTGCTACTGACACACACCAGCATCTACTTGAAGTGCTGATTCTGGACTTTACCTAACATCTCAGACAGTTAACAGCTGCCTTTTTGGTATCAGACAAGAATATATGTCTTCCTCACTTTCCTTCAACAACTCAGTCCCTACTAAATCCTGCCCTAGGAATTCTAATCATCACAAGGGCAATAATTTCCTGGTTCATCATGACATTTGCTTGCACATAGAATCATAGAATTGGAAGGGACCTCAAGGATCATCCAGTTCCAACCCCCCTGCCATGTGCAGAGACACCTCACACTAGGTCAGGTTGCCCAGAACCACATCCAGCCTGGCCTTAAAAACCTCCAAGGATGGGGTTTCTACCACCTCCCTGGGCAACCTGTTCCAGTGTCTCACCACCTTCATGGTGAAGAACTTCTTCCTAACATCCAATCTGAACTACTCACTTCTATTTTTGCTCCATTCCCCCTAGTCCTATCACTACTTGACACCCTAAGAAGTCCCTCACCAGCTTTTTTGTATCTTATTCCATGCTGCTTAAATGGCATGGTCAGTAAGAGGGTGTAATGGGTTAACCACCTATTTCCCTCCATCACAGGAGTGAGGGAAAGTATCACCAAAATAAATGTCCAGGTTGAAATACAGAGCTTCAGTGAGAAAAATGAGATAACAATGCACAATTACCTTAGCCTATGATTGCAGAAAAAGTGCAGCAAAATGTAGAAAGCAGCAGCAGAAGCCAGCAAACTAACCCCCACACACCTCCCATCCTCTGCCCACCCCAGCAGAAGAGAACAGCACCTCAAACCCGGACAGGGAAAAGAGCAACTGGAACAGGAAGCCTCCCATGTTACAACCTGAATTTTGAGCCCTATAATACTTTGCTCCAGCCAGCACTTTCCTTTTGGAGCTGGCATGAGAGCAGCATGGTGTGAATAGCAAAGGATCCAACACAGCCCATGACAGAGGGCTACTGAGTTGCCAAAATGTGATTAGAGAACTGTCCTTCTCTGAGCCAGACCAGCACTGATTCTGCTCAGTGCTGTGAGTTTCCAGCTTGTTCTCTGCTCAGGGACAGCCATTTCTGCAGCTCAGGGCAGATTTGCACAGGCAGTGGCTGCTGCTAGCAGTGACAACACTGATGGGGTGAGTTAACACCAAGGCTTGGGGTGCAGACCGAGGGCACTGCTACATCTTGTGTGCCACTCTGGGCAGCAGGAAGGAAAAGGCTGTGGGGATGAAGGGACAGGACAAGTGACCCAATTCGACCAACAAAGGATTTCATCCCATGGATGTCATCTTCTGGAGAAAGCTGAGGGGTGACAAGAGTCTTTCCTCTTCCTCTTCTTCAGTGGACAGTGTCCCACTAGGACTCTTCTGCCTTTGATCTCGATCCATGTGTTCCTGAATCTAGTCCCAGAATCCAGCTCCTGAATCTGTTTCCCATCTGCTGCTAAGTCAAATCTGGGACTTCCCCAGCACCTGGCAGAGCATCAGTGATGTTGATGACTACTTGCCATCAGGGGTTGGTTAGATATTGGCTTGTATCCCTTTGTCTCTATTCCATTTGATTGTTCTTATTTCCATCCCAGCTGGTTTAGTTTCTTTCTCAACCCATTAGTCTCTCTCCCTTATTCCCTTTCTCTTCCCTTTGTGAAGCAGAGGGGCCAGCCCAGTCCTGACTCTTGACAGGAACAGAGCAGGCAGAGCAGATTTTCTGCAGCACTTCAGACCATTTTAAGGATGGCTACTGTGCACTAGCAGCACAATGACAGTTTGTCGTAAGTTTTTTGTATCCCTGCTGCAGAAGGATAGTTTTAATGCAGTTGTGTGCCTCTGCTTTCTACCCACTGAGCAGGGCTGAAAACATCAGTCACTATAATATATTTATATACACGTATTTTATTGGGTCATGCTACGGGCTACATACATAAATAGTGCAGGGAGCACACGTAGCACAGTCATGCATGCAATTATGTGTACCATGTGTCACATTTAGCACATGTCATTGCTATACATAAAAAAAAAAGGCACTGTGAAAAAGCACATTACAAGAAGGGGGAGTCACTCTCTTAAGAAAGGAGAGAAGGAATCCTGAAATATACATTAAGGTGGTAAATTTTTAAACATACACAGTATTCTTCCTGCCTTCTTTTTCTTATTCTCTTCACACTTTTATTTCTACTTCATGTTAATTTTTATGTCTACTTCACATTGGTTTTTTTTTTGTTTCTACTCCACAGTATTTGCAGTAGATGTTGAAATCTGTCCTTTCTCTCCCTGTTTTCTTAAATTCTGTTATTTGATAGGTTGGACTTGATGATGTCAAAGGTCTTTTCCAACCTGGTTAATTCTATCCTATCCTATCCTATCCTATCCTATCCTATCCTATCCTATCCTATCCTATGCTATCCTATCCTATCCTATCCTATTTTATGAAGAGGCAAAATGACAGGAACAACTGCTTTCCAGAAATCACTTTCAGCTTCTCAGCAATATGTCTTTAGCTTTCATGAAATGCATTTGAATTTTTACATCAGTTAATTAAAAAGGATTCATTAACAGCCTAAATTCAGTTTTTAACTGTAGGACTTAGATGATCCTTGGGGTCCCTTCCAACCCTAACAATTCTATGATTCTATGAACACAGAACACAGCACACAGGCTTGACACTAAATGTAAGGGCAGAATTTATAATACACACAATTCTGGAGGCTGTGTGATGTGGAGCCTACTCCTCCAAGGGTATTATAGGAGAAATTGCAGCATAAATCAGAAAGGAAGTGCAAATATACATTTCCTCAAACACAGGTGCAAAATCTTCCACAAACCACTCAAAGTGTGACTCTCATTCATTCTGAAAAACAAGTCAAGATCACCTTGTGCTGGAGGAGGCAGGTGGAATATGGTTGAGAGGTTTGATCAGAGAGAAGAGAAATGCATAAGGCATGCACGTGGAAGTCTTCCTTGTTCACCTCACTTTCTATGGGATAGTGAGCAAAGAAGCTGCTGAATGCCAGACAGAATTTGCTTCTGCAGAATAAGGGTTCCAGAGTCCCCCTTTGGAGCTGTGAAGGTACAACAATGAAGAGCTGATAAACACTTGAACGTGTCCAGAGAACGGCAGGAAGGCTGGTGAGAGGTCTCCAGCACAAGCCCTATGAGGAGAGGCTGAGGGAGCTGGGATTGCTTAGCCTGGAGAAAAGGAGGCTCAGGAGAGACCTTGTTGCTCTCTACAACTACCCCAAGGGACGTTGTACACAGGTGGGGGTTGTTCTCTTCTCCCAGGCAACGAGCACCTGAACAAGAGGACACAGTCTCAAGCTGTGCCAGGGGAAGTTTAGGCTTGAGGTGAGGAGAAAGTTCTTCATGGAAAGAGTTGTTAGCCATCGGAATGTGCTGCCCAGGGAGGTGGTGGAGTCACCATCCCTGGAGGTGTTCAAGAGGAGTTTGGACGTGGCACTTGATGCCATGGTTTAGTCACAAGGTCTGTGGTGACAGGTTGGACTTGATGATCTTTGAGGTCTCTTCCAGCTTTGGTGATTCTGTGATTCTGTGGTTCTGAATTAAAAGCTAGCAGCTGCTGACTTATGAGTCTAAGGCCCACATGTGGAAAGGTTACTTTGGCATGACAGTCATCCCGGTTCAAACCCTCTTGAAGCTCTTTGTCTATGTTTCTTTTATCAGATAACGTCAATGGGTTGAATTATGCAAAGGTACTTTCCACTGTGTGGTGGGTTGGAAGGGTAAGGCCAAGAAGCCTCCTCCCTTCCCCCTTGTAAGGTAAAGGGAAAGAAAATTGAAGGGAAAGGAAAAAAAAACTCACAAGCTGAATTAGCAAAGCAGTGGAGCTTTATATTTACAAAGCAATGTAGGGTATGCAGGGGAATATTTACAAATTTACAATATCTACAATATATACAAAGATATACAACAGAGTAACACAGAAATGAGAGTAACCCCCCTCGGCAGAGGGGGTTCCCCACCTCCGCTCTCCCCTCTCTCCCCCCCTTTCCCCAGAATGGGATAGAAAGAGAAAGAAAAGAGAGGAAAAAAAAGTTAGAAGCAGTTTGTGTTAATTGGAAAGGAGTTAATACAGGCCTTATCAGTTTTTCAAGGCCGGAGCCTTGGCAGAAAGCCCAGCACAGACAGAGCTGCTGCACGAAGAAGAGGCGGAAGCAAGACTGACAGAGAAGTGCTGGAAATGCCCAGTTCACTCCCAGTTCAGAAGGTGCTTCCTCCCACTTCACCAATGAAATAGTTTAGATTATTCTTTCTGTTTACCAACTTCCGTCCACCATATTCCCTTTCTTAAGGGGACAGCGTCAACCGGCCACACACTGCATCTCTCTCAGCTTCATCTGGCTCTGGATGTCAGTCTGCAAGGCGCAGTGGAAAGAGACTTCAATTGTTTTTACTCATAATGCCTGAACTAGATCACTGACAGGCAACCTAAGTGCTTATGTAGGGCCATGTCACAAGTCTACCCTAAGTCTCCTTGCTACCAGGACTTACTGTGTCACAGTAACAGGGAAAAGAGGACATTCTCAAGGTTTAAGAATTCTGTTCATAACAAACTCTGATCTGCTAGCACTTCCTCAGCTCTCATACTTGACACATCTCTTATTTAAAATCTAAGCCTTTAATTTAAACATTGCGGAAGACATAGATTTGCAAGAGAGGCTCACAGATGGTTGCAGAACAGTGAACAGCTTTAGAAAGCTTACAACTCTTCCTCTATAGACAGATCTCTGCTGCCTAGTTTTTGGGTTTGCTACCTAATCACATTAGCAGCAAGCACTGAGAAATCTTCCCAGAGGTGCTGTAACAAATAGTTTTCCAAAGGGACAGAGTGCCACTGGAGAGCTACTGAAATGCTCTATGGAAACACATTTTCACTAGAGTCATAGAATTGTTTTGATTGAGAAAGACCTCTTCGAACATCAAGTTCATCCATCAATCTAAGATGACCATGGCCACTAAATCGTGTTCCCAAGTGCCATGTCCAAGCGCTTCTTGAAGACTTCCAGGGATGGTGACTCCACAACCTCCCTGGCAGCCTGTTCCAATGCCTGACCACTCTTGCAGGATAGAAATTGCTCCGAATAACCAATCTAAGCCTCCTCTGGTGCAACTTGAGACCATTCCCCCTCATACTGTCACTTGTTTCTAGGGTTAAGAGACTGACCCCTGCCACACTCCAACATCCTTTCAGGGAAATGTAGAGAGCAAGGAGGGATCTCTTCAGCTTCCTTTTCACCAGACTAAGCAATTGCAGTTCCCTCAGTCACTCCTTGTAAGACTTTGTTTTGAACTGTTAGAACATTGTGATAATCCTGGTCACTTGGAAATAGAGCAGGAAATCTCTGCATTCCCAGCCTGAAATTTGATATATATCTCATCCCTAAATGATGACTTCTGACCCTGTTATTCAGTCCTGATGGCTTTTAGATATGCTTTACAACTCCAGAGAGCCTTCAGGATGCTGGACAAGTTGTCAGTGGATGCTAGACTTGGACAGTAAGCAGCAAGAGCTAGTTGGGGGGTGGGGAGTGTTGAGTGTGGAGATTTCAGTGGCAACAACATGCAGTACGTTCAGGGTGCTAATGCTAGCAGGCAACACAATCTGCTCTTCCTGATAAAGATATTCTTAAATACTTTTAAAAGACACAGAAAAAAATAGAAAAGCTCACTTCCTCAATATTGATAATGTCTGATTTATAACAAAGGCTTCAAATGCTTAACAAAATGGGAAGGTGCCATGGTTTTCTTTCTCAGCATAGTGTTACAGGTTACTTCTGAGTAAGAATTTGGCCAGTTAATGGAACAAGGTTATTCAAAGAGGATGTGATATTTGAAACACAGATAATTGCTACTTTTATAGTCCTTCAAAAAGACGGAAGGCATTGTGTAATAGAGACCTTGGGGCTGTTTAGCCTGGAGAAGAGCAGCCTGAGAGGGGAACTTCTCCATGCTCAGCAATGGCTAAGGGGTAGGGGTCAAGAAGAGAGGGTCAGACTCTTATCACAGAATCACAGCGGTGCCCAGTGTCAGAACAAGGGGCAATGGATACTAACTGGAACACAGAAGGCTTCACTGAAGCAGAAGAAAAAGTTTTTTTTGCTGTGAGGGTGATGGAGCCCTAGATCAGGTTGCCCAGAGAGGTTGTGGAGTCTCCTTCTCTGGTGACTCCCAGATTTCAGCTGGACACAATCCTGTGCAACCTGAGCGAGGTGCTTTAGCAGGGGGGTTTGACAAGATGATCTCCAGAAGTCTCTTCCATCCCCTATCCTTCTGTGTTTCTGTGATCAACTAGTTGCTGTGTCAACAGCACTCTTCTTTATCACATACTGCCAGGAACATAGTATCATAGTATCATAGTATCATTCAGGGTTGGAAGGGACCACAAGGATCATCCAGTTCCAACCCCCCTGCCATGGGCAGGGACACCCCACACTAGATCAGGCTGGACAGAGCCTCATCCAGCCTGGGCTTAAACACCTCCAGGGATGGGGCCTTGACCACCTCCCTGGACAACCCATTCCAGGGTTTCACCACTCTCATGGTGAAGAACCTCCTCCTCACATCTAGCCTGAATCTCCCCACCTCCAGCTTCATTCCATTCCCCCTAGTCCTATCACTCCCTGAGATCCTGAGAAGTCCTTCCCCAGCCTTCCTGTAGGCCCCCTTCAGATACTGGAAGGCCACAATTAGGTCACCTCGGAGCCTTCTCTTCTGCAGACCGAACAGCCCCAACTCCTTCAGTCTGTCCTCATAGGAGAGGTGCTCCAGCCCTCTGATCATCCCTGTGGCCCCTCTCTGGACACGCTCCAGCACCTCCACATCCCTCTTGTAATAGGGACTCCAGAACTGGACACAGTACTCCAGGTGGGGTCTCACCAGGGCTGAGTAGAGGGAGAGGATCACCTCCCTACTCAGCCCTGGTGAGACCTGGTGAACATTCAAATTAACAAGAAAAGGAATCTCCACTCAAATAACCAGGACCTTGTTGGGGAATATAATCTCTAAAATTGGATTAGAATTGCCCAAATCAGGGCAAAGTCATGCTTTTGCTGTCACTTTTCCCTCTTTTCTCTGTTAAACTGTAAATACATGCCCTGTGTAGTGCAGTAGAAGAGTTTAGTAAATAGAGATTCATCCCTTATGGTAGCGTAAGACAAGCTAGCACTAGGATGTGACAAAACCTCTGTATGAATGCACATATATTCATGTGAGAGATATCAAATCTAGTATATCCTGACTGCAGCCACAATCCTTCAGCAGTGAAGGGGTAGAATGGGCTGCCAAATCAAAATTAAGTTTCAGACAAACAGAATGAGATAGCGGAGGTTTCAGAGGGATTCCCCCCGTGTTTTTTCCCTCTCCTTATGGACTTTCATACAGTTTGCTGGATGACTTTAAGCACACAATTAGGAATATTTTATCAAATATGTTAATAAAATATTTAGAAAACAGCAGAAGTCAAATCCTAAAGTCTGGAGATCATCAAGTCCAACCTCCCTGCCAAAGCAGGATCACCTAGGATCACACAGGAATGCATCTAGATGGGCCTTGAAAGTCTCCAGAGGAGGAGACTCCACAACATCTCTGGGCAGCCTGCTCCAGGGCTCCATCATACTCAAAGCAAATAAGTTTTCCCTCCTGATGAGGAGGATCTTCCTGGGTTTCAGGTTGAATCCATTTCCCCCTTTCCTGCCACAGGACACAGTTGGAAAGGGATGGGCACCCACCCTTCAGATACTTCTAAACATTAATAAGATCTCCTCTCAGTCTTCTCCAGATTAAACAGCCCCAGGTCTCTCAGCTTTTCCTCATCAGACATGTTCCAGCCATTTTGCCCCAAGCCTGGAGTGTTCATGGGGTTGTTTTGACCCTAATGCAGGACCCAGCTCTTGTCCTTGTTAAACCTCATGCAGCTGACCTCCCCCCATCCAGCCAGCCTGTCCAGGTCCCTCTGCAGAGACTTCTTAACCTCCATCAGACCAACATTTCCTCCCATTTTAGCATCATCTGCAAAGCCCCTGAAGATGCACTTAATCCCCTCTAACAATACCAACAGTCTTGCTTTTCTGTTGCAGCAAAAGATACTGTAGAGTTTGTGGTGCACTACTACTGACACAAAATGTTCAGTTTTGCTTCACCTAGTAAAGCACAGGTGTGGGATGCAAATAAATTACTTTAAGGACAAATAGAGGGAATTTAAAAACTACATCTAAATTAAGAATAATATTGTGACAACAGGTAAAGCAATGCAGCAATCTAATCTGATTTATTATGCAAAAAGGTACCCATTATAAAGGAGAAACCAGAGATGGTTGCTCCCATCACTAAGCTATGGTTCCATAGAGTAAAAAAGTAGTGATGCATGAGCAATTTTCAAATAATAATTAAACAGGCAGGCTGTATAAGGACAGTGTTGAATTTAATTTAAAGTATCTAGCACTTGACATGTCGTGACATAATGTTCTGCTCCCAAACTGCTTCAACAAGCCTTAGTATGTGTAAAAGTGTTCTGTGTAAAAGCAGCTGAAGATGTCCAGCAGCTGTGCCAAGTGGCCACCAGGGGCAGGGAAAGCTCCCTGGGCACCCTAGACACGGGGACTGCCTCAGGGCCGGCACCCCGAAGGATTGATTCCTCTGAAGGATGCTGGGCAGAGGGGCGCTGGGCGGGGCGCTGGTGGGCAGGGCTGTGCATGGGGAGCTGTCACCTGATGTCACAGGGCCACCACCTGGCAACGGCAGCGCTATGCCACCAGACAGTATAAAAGGGAGCATCCTCCCGTGCCTGCTGACAGACCTGGCACAGAGGAGGTCCCGGAGGAGCAGGTGGTATGACTTGGTGAGGCCTGAGAGATGAAGAGCAGAGGCTAGACCAGGCTGCTGGGAATGAGAACAACCACCGATTGCTGGAGCTGCCTGAGGCTTTTTCAGCTGGGTAGCAAGAGCAAGACCAAGGGAATGTGTTAACAGGAGCCCAGCAGAGATCACCATCTTCACCCCCTGCAGGGGCAGCGGCAGCAGGCAGGGGAAGGATTTTTGTCCTCAAGGCCTATCAGGGCAGGGCATTTGGCTACTCTGGGAAGCCCCTGAGAGAATAGCTGCAGGCTGAGGGAGAAGAGGGCTTGGGCATCTCCTGGGAGGCATGAGAAGCCTGTGGGAGGAGGAAGCAGGTCTTGCTCACATGCTCAGGGAGTAGCCGATCGCCAGCGCTGGGGTCAGGAAGGAATTTTTTCCCCCGGGGCACATTGGCACTGGTCCCTGGGGGTTTTTTGCCTTCCTCTGCAGCACTGAGCATCACCACTTGCCAGGGCTCCTCCGCTTCCTTTCGGCTGGGTTACTGCCTGCTGCTCATGCACCAGGAAGATGGCCTCTCATGCCCTGCAGCTAGGGCAGGAAGGCTTTTTTCCCCTCACAAGGGACTATTAAGTGTCCCCGGGGTTTTTTTGCCTTCCTCTGCAGCACTGAGCACATTCCCTTGGCCAGGCCTCTTTGGGGCCATTCTGGCCAGGGGTCTGCTGCTTGTGCTACACAAAGGTGGCCCTCGGGCTGCATAGCCAGGGACAGAAAGCTCTCTAGACCACCCTAGCTAGCCAGGTGCCTGTTGCTTGTCCTCCTCAAAGGTGGCCTTCGGGCCGCCCATCCAGAGGGAGCAGCCTTCTACCATGGCAGGACAGGGAGGGAACTCTTGTGCTCCACACGTGGCCTTTGGGCCGCTCCTCAAAGGTGGCCTTCGGGCCGCCCATCCAGAGGGAGCAGCCATCTACCATGGCAGCACAGGGAGGGAACTCTTGTGCTCCACAGGTGGCCTTTGGGCCGCTCCACAAAGGTGGCCTTCGGGCCGCCCATCCAGAGGGAGCAGCCATCTACCATGGCAGCACAAGGAGGGAACTCTTGTGCTCCACACGTGGCCTTTGGGCCGCTCATGCAGGAGGAGGCAAGCTCTCTAGACTCAGGGTAGGGAACCTGTCACTCACGCTCTGCAGAGGTGGCCTTTGGGATGGACATCCAGGAGGAGGAATCTTTCTAGATTCCCAGGGCAATGAAGCATAAAAACAATAAAATAACACAAACCAACGTAAACCAAAATAAAATCCTATTTCCACCTGTACCCTTTGTGTTTTGTGTCCTTTTATGTGTTTTTGGAGCTGGAAACCCCCAGCATTTCAGACAAAGAACAAGCTCATGGTTCCTCTGGAGGCCCCTATCTGAGCTAATCTGTGACACATCACCTGGGCTGTTGGCATGATGATGGTAGGGGTGGGAGTCCCAGGGGAGGCTGATCCCAGCCACTGACACCTATGAGCACCCCAGGACTCTGACAGAAGTCAACTTGCACTGCTCATGTGCTCTCCTTTAGATGCTTGTGGTTGGGCACTTTGAAGACAGGACATAGGGCCAGATGGAGCTTCATCCACACAGTACTTGGGGTGTGGAACCATGAGTGCAGTACAGAGTAGGACAATCTCTCAAGCAGCTCGGCATGTTTTCTTTGATGCACCCCAGGACACAGCTAATCCTTTCAATTACCAGGTTGTCTCAGACCCCCCAGATCTCTCTCTGCAGGGCTGCCCTCCTGCCTCCCATTCCCCAGTTTGTATATATAACCAGGAGTACCCCATCCCAAGAGGAGAAACTTGCATTTCCTCTTGCCAATTTTCATACATTTGGTGATTGCCAAATGTCTCTGATCTATCCAGATCTCTCTGTAAGTCCACTCTACCCCCAAGGGAGTCTACAGCTCCACATAATTTATCAGGACACTTATTTAATCTGCATTTGACTCCTATGTCTAGATGATTGATAAATATATTAAAGAGCACTGGCCCTATCATTGAGCCCTAGGAAACCCCACTGTGCTGGGGGGGGCCGCTGGTGGGCAGGGCTGTGCATGGGGAGCTGTCACCTGATGTCACAGGGCCACCAGCCTAAGTCACACGGCCACCACCTGGCAACGGCTGCGCTATGCCACCAGACAGTATAAGAGGGAGCATCCTCCCGTGCCTGCTGACAGACCTGGCACTGAGGAGGTACCGGAGGAACCTTGCAGAGATCATTATCTTTGCTGCCTGCAGGGGCAGGGGCAGGGGCCTCAGCAACAGCAGCAGCAGCAGCTGTATCTGTAAGAAATGGGGTGCAGAGATGTTGATAGGGGTCCCAGGCAGGGGAAGGATTTTTGTCCTCAAGGCCTATCAGGGCAGGGCATTTGGCTACTCTGGGAAGCCCCTGAGAGAATAGCTGCAGGCTGAGGGAGAAGAGGGCTTGGGCATCTCCTGGGAGGCATGAGAAGCCTGTGGGAGGAGGAAGCAGGTCTTGCTCACGTGCTCAGGGAGTAGCCGATCGCCAGCGCTGGGGTCAGGAAGGAATTTTTTCCCCCGGGGCACATTGGCACTGGTCCTTGGGGGTTTTTTGCCTTCCTCTGCAGCATTGAGCATCACCACTTGCCAGGGCTCCTCCGCTCCCTTTCGGCTGGGTTACTGCCTGCTGCTCATGCACCAGGAAGATGGCCTCTCATGCCCTGCAGCTAGGGCAGGAAGGCTTTTTTCCCCTCACAAGGGACTATTAAGTGTCCCCGGGGTTTTTTTGCCTTCCTCTGCAGCACTGAGCACATTCCCTTGGCCAGGCCTCTTTGGGGCCATTCTGGCCAGGGGTCTGCTGCTTGTGCTACACAAAGGTGGCCCTCGGGCTGCATAGCCAGTGACAGAAAGCTCTCTAGACCACCCTAGCTAGCCAGGTGCCTGTTGCTTGTCCTTCTCAAAGGTGGCCTTCGGGCCGCCCATCCAGAGGGAGCAGCCATCTACCATGGCAGCACAGGGAGGGAACTCTTGTGCTCCACACGTGGCCTTCGGGCCGCTCATGCAGGAGGAGGCAAGCTCTCTAGACTCAGGGTAGGGAACCTGTCACTCATGCTCTGCAGAGGTGGCCTTTGGGATGGACATCCAGGAGGAGGAATCTTTCTAGATTCCCAGGACAATGAAGCATAAAAACAATAAAATAACACAAACCAACATAAACCAAAATAAAATCCTATTTCCACCTGTACCCTTTGTGTTTTGTGTCCTTTGAAGTGGTTTTGGAGGTGGAAAACCCCTCAGCATTTCAAGCAAAGAACACGTTCATGATTCTTCCACTCATGGGGAGTGCAGGGAACAGAAGAGCACAGTTCTGCTGTGGGATGCTGAGGTCAGCATCACAACAGGCTTTGACACAGGGCTGAGGGCTCCATCCAGGAGAGCAGCTCACTGCAGTGCAGGTATCAGCTCCATCCAGGAGACAGGAACAGACACACTTATAACACCTCTGAGGCAGAGCCTGGAGACCCCTGGCTGAGCTAAGAGACAACCCCGGGGCGTTTAGCATGAGACGGTAGGGGTGGGAGTCCCAGGGGAGGCTGGTCCCAGCAACTGACACATAGGAGCACACACAGGACCCTGACAGAAACAGACTTGCACTGCTCAATGGCTTGAAGCCCAGATGGAGAGCACTGACAAGTGGTGCCCCTCAGGGGTCTGTACTGGGACCTGTGCTGTTTAATATTTTTATCATTAATATAAAAGTGAGACTGAAAGCACCATCAGCAAGTTTGCAGATGACGCTAAGCTGAGTGGTGCTGTTATGCCAGAGGGACAGGATGTCATCCAGAGGGACCCGGAAAGCTGGGGAGGTGGCCCAGGTGAATCTCAGTAAGAGGTTCAGTAAGTGCAGCAAGTGCAGACTCCTGCACCTGAGCCAGACCAATCCTCATTATCAATACAGGCTGAGGGATGAGGTGATAGAAAGTAACACTGCAGAAAAGGACTTGGGAGGTGTGGTTGATGAGACGCTGGACATGAGCGGGCAGTGTGCGCTTGCAATCCAGAAAGCCAATCACACCCCGGGCTGCATCACAAGAAGCCTGGCTGGACTTGATGATATTGGGGGTCCTATCTAGCCTGGAAAATAATGGCATTCCATGGCTCTATGATCTCCTGCCCATCTTGTTGGCCAGCACAGCCAAGTTTCTCATTGCTTTTATGCTTTGTTTGCTCCTCAGTAGAGGAGATTGACTAAATATGTCCTTCTAAGCCCATCTTGAAGGGCTGAGGAGGAACTGGGTGCAGGAGTGGTTCCTGCCACAGCCTGAGGGAAAAGTAGCAGCATGAGCTACATCCTTGAAGCCTAGCAGCAAAGAACATGTCAGGGATGTCCAGCAGCTGTGCCAAGTGGCCACCTGGGGCAGGGAAAGCTCTCTGGGCACCCTGGACACGGGGACTGCCTCAGGGCCGGCACCCCGAAGGATTGATTCCTCTGAAGGATGCTGGGCAGAGGGGCGCTGGGCGGGGCGCTGGTGGGCAGGGCTGTGCATGGGGAGCTGTCACCTGATGTCACAGGGCCACCACCTGGCAACGGCAGCGCTATGCCACCAGACAGTATAAAAGGGAGCATCCTCCCGTGCCTGCTGACAGACGCAGAGGAGGTCCCGGAGGAGCAGGTGGTATGACTTGGTGAGGCCTGAGAGATGAAGAGCAGAGGCTAGACCAGGCTGCCTAGGATGAGAACAACCACCGATTGCTGGAGCTGCCTGAGGCTTTTTCAGCTGGGTAGCAAGAGCAAGACCAAGGGAATGTGTTATCAGGAGCCCTGCCGAGATCACCATCATCACCCCCTGCAGGGGCAGCGGCAGCGGCAGCAGGCAGGGGAAGGATTTTTGTCCTCAAGGCCAACCAGGCCAGGGGCATTTGGCTACTCTGGGAAGCCCCTGAGAAAATAGCTGCAGGCTGAGGGAGAAGAGGGCTTGGGCATCTCCTGGGAGGCATGAGAAGCCTGTGGGAGGAGGAAGCAGGTCTTGCTCACATGCTCAGGGAGTAGCCGATCGCCAGCGCTGGGGTCAGGAAGGAATTTTTTCCCCCGGGGCACATTGGCACTGGTCCCTGGGGGTTTTTTGCCTTCCTCTGCAGCACTGAGCATCACCGCTTGCCAGGGCTCCTCCGCTCCCTTTCGGCTGGGTTACTGCCTGCTGCTCATGCACCAGGAAGATGGCCTCTCATGCCCTGCAGCTAGGGCAGGAAGGCTTTTTTCCCCTCACAAGGGACTATTAAGTGTCCCCGGGGTTTTTTTGCCTTCCTCTGCAGCACTGAGCACATTCCCTTGGCCAGGCCTCTTTGGGGCCATTCTGGCCAGGGGACTGCTGCTTGTGCTACACAAAGGTGGCCCTCAGGCTGCAGAGCCAGTGACAGAAAGCTCTCTAGACCACCCTAGCTAGCCAGGTGCCTGTTGCTTGTCCTCCTCAAAGGTGGCCTTCGGGCCGCCCATCCAGAGGGAGCAGCCATCTACCATGGCAGCACAGGGAGGGAACTCTTGTGCTCCACACGTGGCCTTTGGGCCGCTCCTCAAAGGTGGCCTTCGGGCCGCCCATCCAGAGGGAGCAGCCATCTACCATGGCAGCACAGGGAGGGAACTCTTGTGCTCCACAGGTGGCCTTTGGGCCGCTCCACAAAGGTGGCCTTCGGGCCGCCCATCCAGAGGGAGCAGCCATCTACCATGGCAGCATAGGGAGGGAACTCTTGTGCTCCACACGTGGCCTTCGGGCCGCTCACGCAGGAGAAGGCAAGCTCTCTAGACTCAGGGTAGGGAACCTGTCACTCATGCTCTGCAGAGGTGGCCTTTGGGATGGACATCCAGGAGGAGGAATCTTTCTAGATTCCCAGGACAATGAAGCATAAAAACAATAAAATAACACAAACCAACATAAACCAAAATAAAATCCATTTCCACCTGTACCCTTTGTGTTTTGTGTCCTTTGAAGTGGTTTTGGAGGTGGAAAACCCCTCAGCATTTCAAGCAAAGAACACGTTCATGGTTCCTCCACTCATGGGGAGTGCAGGGAACAGAAGAGCACAGTTCTGCTGTGGGATGCTGAGGTCAGCATCACAACAGGCTTTGACACAGGGCTGAGGGCTCCATCCAGGAGAGCAGCTCACTGCAGTGCAGGTATCAGCTCCATCCAGGAGACAGGAACAGACACACTTATAACACCTCTGAGGCAGAGCCTGGAGACCCCTGGCTGAGCTAAGAGACAACCCCGGGGCGTTTAGCATGAGACGGTAGGGGTGGGAGTCCCAGGGGAGGCTGGTCCCAGCAACTGACACATAGGAGCACACACAGGACCCTGACAGAAACAGACTTGCACTGCTCAATGGCTTGAAGCCCAGATGGAGAGCACTGACAAGTGGTGCCCCTCAGGGGTCTGTACTGGGACCTGTGCTGTTTAATATTTTTATCATTAATATAAAAGTGAGACTGAAAGCACCATCAGCAAGTTTGCAGATGACACTAAGCTGAGTGGTGCTGTTATGCCAGAGGGACAGGATGTCATCCAGAGGGACCCGGAAAGCTGGGGAGGTGGCCCAGGTGAATCTCAGTAAGAGGTTCAGTAAGTGCAGCAAGTGCAGACTCCTGCACCTGAGCCAGACCAATCCTCATTATCAATACAGGCTGAGGGATGAGGTGATAGAAAGTAACACTGCAGAAAAGGACTTGGGAGGTGTGGTTGATGAGACGCTGGACATGAGCGGGCAGTGTGCGCTTGCAACCCAGAAAGCCAATCACACCCCGGGCTGCATCACAAGAAGCCTGGCTGGACTTGATGATATTGGGGGTCCTATCTAGCCTGCAAGATAATGGCATTCCATGGCTCTACGATCTCCTGCCCATCTTGTTGGCCAGCACAGCCAAGTTTCTCATTGCTTTTATGCTTTGTTTGCTCCTCAGTAGAGGAGATTGACTAAATATGTCCTTCTAAGCCCATCTTGAAGGGCTGAGGAGGAACTGGGTGCAGGAGTGGTTCCTGCCACAGCCTGAGGGAAAAGTAGCAGCATGAGCTACATCCTTGAAGCCTAGCAGCAAAGAACATGTCAGGGATGTCCAGCAGCTGTGCCAAGTGGCCACCTGGGGCAGGGAAAGCTCCCTGGGCACCCTGGACACGGGGACTGCCTCAGGGCCGGCACCCCGAAGGATTGATTCCTCTGAAGGATGCTGGGCAGAGGGGCGCTGGGCGGGGCGCTGGTGGGCAGGGCTGTGCATGGGGAGCTGTCACCTGATGTCACAGGGCCACCACCTGGCAACGGCAGCGCTATGCCACCAGACAGTATAAAAGGGAGCATCCTCCCGTGCCTGCTGACAGACGCAGAGGAGGTCCCGGAGGAGCAGGTGGTATGACTTGGTGAGGCCTGAGAGATGAAGAGCAGAGGCTAGACCAGGCTGCCTAGGATGAGAACAACCACCGATTGCTGGAGCTGCCTGAGGCTTTTTCAGCTGGGTAGCAAGAGCAAGACCAAGGGAATGTGTTATCAGGAGCCCTGCCGAGATCACCATCATCACCCCCTGCAGGGGCAGCGGCAGCGGCAGCAGGCAGGGGAAGGATTTTTGTCCTCAAGGCCTACCAGGCCAGGGGCATTTGGCTACTCTGGGAAGCCCCTGAGAGAATAGCTGCAGGCTGAGGGAGAAGAGGGCTTGGGCATCTCCTGGGAGGCATGAGAAGCCTGTGGGAGGAGGAAGCAGGTCTTGCTCACATGCTCAGGGAGTAGCCGATCGCCAGCGCTGGGGTCAGGAAGGAATTTTTTCCCCCGGGGCACATTGGCACTGGTCCCTGGGGGTTTTTTGCCTTCCTCTGCAGCACTGAGCATCACCGCTTGCCAGGGCTCCTCCGCTCCCTTTCGGCTGGGTTACTGCCTGCTGCTCATGCACCAGGAAGATGGCCTCTCATGCCCTGCAGCTAGGGCAGGAAGGCTTTTTTCCCCTCACAAGGGACTATTAAGTGTCCCCGGGGTTTTTTTGCCTTCCTCTGCAGCACTGAGCACATTCCCTTGGCCAGGCCTCTTTGGGGCCATTCTGGCCAGGGGACTGCTGCTTGTGCTACACAAAGGTGGCCCTCAGGCTGCAGAGCCAGTGACAGAAAGCTCTCTAGACCACCCTAGCTAGCCAGGTGCCTGTTGCTTGTCCTCCTCAAAGGTGGCCTTCGGGCCGCCCATCCAGAGGGAGCAGCCATCTACCATGGCAGCACAGGGAGGGAACTCTTGTGCTCCACACGTGGCCTTTGGGCCGCTCCTCAAAGGTGGCCTTCGGGCCGCCCATCCAGAGGGAGCAGCCATCTACCATGGCAGGACAGGGAGGGAACTCTTGTGCTCCACACGTGGCCTTTGGGCCGCTCCTCAAAGGTGGCCTTCGGGCCGCCCATCCAGAGGGAGCAGCCATCTACCATGGCAGCACAGGGAGGGAACTCTTGTGCTCCACACGTGGCCTTCGGGCCGCTCATGCAGGAGGAGGCAAGCTCTCTAGACTCAGGGTAGGGAACCTGTCACTCATGCTCTGCAGAGGTGGCCTTTGGGATGGACATCCAGGAGGAGGAATCTTTCTAGATTCCCAGGACAATGAAGCATAAAAACAATAAAATAACACAAACTAACATAAACCAAAATAAAATCCTATTTCCACCTGTACCCTTTGTGTTTTGTGTCCTTTGAAGTGGTTTTGGAGCTGGAAACCCCCAGCATTTCAGGCAAAGAACAAGCTCATGGTTCCTCTGGAGGCCTCTATCTGAGCTGATCTGTGACACATCACCTGGGCTTTTGGCATGATGATGGCAGGGACACCTTCCACTAGACCAAATTTGCTGTCTACAACTACCTGAAGGGAGATTGTAGCCAGGTGGGGGTTGGTCCCTTCTCCCAGGCAACCAGCACCAGAACCAGAGGACACAGTCTCAAGATGCACCAAGGGAGGTTTAGGCTGGATGTTAGGAAGAAGTTCTTTGTAGAAAGAGTGCTGCCGAGGGAGGTGGTGGAGTCACCATCACTGGAGGTGTTTAGGAAGAGACTGGGTGGGGTGCTTGGTGCCATGGTTTAGTTGATTAGATAGTGTTGGATGATAGGTTGGACTCAATGATATCAAATGTCTTTTCCAACCTGGTTAATTTTATTCTATTCTATTTTTTAAGTCCCCATTCAACCTGGCTTTGACCACTTCCAAGGGGCAGACATCCACAACCTCCCTGGGATTAACACATGACATATGGGGTAGGCAACCTTATAGACAAGGCCGGTGTGGTAAACAGAAGAGCCTTCTGAGAACAATTTTTGAAGCTGTCTGTCAGGAATGAAGTGAAGAAAGACACAGGCTGTTATTAGACACAGACTGCTATTACAGCTGTATTAAACATGCTGAGAGCCTAAAAACTCTTAGTGATATTCTGATGCTGTAATAATTTTGTTACTGGTTTGCAACTGCTGTAAAAAACTCAACGATCCAATTTCGTACAAGCAATGCAGAAACATGATCATCTGGAGGCACCTCTGTAACTCAGTTTCTAATAAACATACTGTATCCAGAAAGAGAGCATATAGCTCCCAGGGTGCAGGCAATCAATTACTGCAGACAGTAAAGAGCACATGATGGATTGTTTTATTGCATCTTGTTCAGAAAACACAACTTTTAACAAAATATGAGGCTGAGTACTGGTTCACCTCATGCAGTCTCATATAAAGCTATACCCAGCCCAAAGGAGCAAGCAGTTACCAAACGAACAGAAGTCATAAGGAATCAGACCAAATTCATGGAGTTAGGTAAGAGCCAGAACGCAACATACTGAAAAGGCCAAGGGAGGTTCTCCACCCCTTCTGCTGCCCTGGGGAGGCCACATCTGGGATATTGTGTCTACTTCTGGGCTACCCAGCTCAGGAAGTACAGAGACTTGCTGAAGAGGATAAAGAAAAGGGATACAAAGATGATTGGGGGACTAGAACATCTCACTTATGAGGAAAGACTGAGAGATTTGGGTCTTTTTAGTCTAGAAAAGAGAAGACTACAAAAGGATTTCATCAGTGCTGACCAATATTTAAAGGGTGGATGTCAGGAGGATGGGAACAGTCTTTTTTCAACGATGCCCAGTGACAGGACAAGGAGCAATGGGCACAAACTTGAGCATATGAAGCTACATCTAAAAATGAGGAAGAATTAGAATAGAATAGAATAGAATAGAATAGAATAGAATAGAATAGAATAGACCAGGTTGGAAGAGACCTTCAAGATCATCGCGTCTAACCCATCAACCAATCCAACCCACCTAAACAGCTATGCTATTCTAAGAACAGCCCCATGGATCAATACAAATGGAGGACTGATAGAATAGAATAAACCAGGTTGGAAGAGACCTTCAAGATCATTGTGTCCAACCTATCATCCAACACCACCCAATCAACTAACCCATGCAACCAAGCACCCTGTCAAGTCTCCTCCTGAACACCTCCAGTGACGGTGACTCCACCACCTCCCCAGGCAGCCCATTCCAATGGGCAATCACTCTCTCTGTGTAAAACTTCCTCCTGACCTCCAGCCTGAACCTCCCCTGGTGCAGCCTGAGACTGTGTCCTCTTGTTCTGGTGCTGGCTGCCTGGGAGAAGAGACCAACATCTGCCTGTCTACAACCCCCCTTCAGGTAATTGTAGAGAGCAATAAGGTCACCCCTGAGTCTCCTCTTCTCCAGGCTAAGCAGCCCCAGCTCCGTCAGCCTCTCCTCAAAAGGGCTTGTGTTCCAAGCCCCTCACCAACTTCGTTGCCGTTCTCTGGACTCATACCAGCAAGTCAACATCCTTCCTAAACTGAGGGGCCCAGAACTGGACACAGGACTCGAGGTGTGGCCTAACCAGTGCAGTGTACAGGGGCAGAATGACCTCCCTGCTCCTGCTGGCCGCACTGTTCTTAATGCAGGCCAGGATGCCATTGGCCCTCCTGGCCGCCTGGGCAAACTGCAGGCTCATGTTCATCCTACCATCAACCAGCACCCCCAGGTCCCTCTCTGCCTGGCCGCTCTCCAGCCACTCTGACACTAGCCTGTAGCACTGCATGGGGTTGTTGTGGCCGATGTGCAGAACCTGGCACTTGGATGTGTTACATCTCATGCCATTGGACTCTGCCCATCTGTCCAGCCTGTCAAGGTCTCTCTGCAGAGCCTCTCATTCCTCCAGCAGATCAACTCCTGCCCCCAGTTTGGTGTCATCAGCAAATTTACTGATGATCGACTCAATGCCCTCATCCAGATCATCAATAAAGATGTTAAAGAGGATGGGGCCAAACACTGATCCCTGTGACTGGCCGCCAGCTGGATGTGGCACCATTCACCACCACTCTCTGGGCTTGGCCATCCAGCCAGTTTCTAACCCAGCTCAGAGTACTGCTGTCCAAGCCATGGGCTGACAGCTTAGCCAGGAGTTTGCTATGGGGGACGGTGTAAAAGGCCTTGCTGAAGTCCAGGTAGACTACATCCACAGGCCTCCCCACATCCACCAGGCAGGTCACCTGATCATAGGAGATCAGGTTGGTCAGGCAGGACCTACCTTTCCTAAATCCATGCTGGCTGAGCCTGATCCCTTGGCCATCCTGTAAGTGCTGTGTGATTGCACTCAGGATGACCTGTTCCATGATCTTGCCTGGCACTGAGGTCAGGCTGACAGGCCTATAATTCCCCGGTTCATCCAACCGGCCCTTCTAGTGGATGGGCATCACGTTGGCCAGCTTCCAGTCTTCTGGGACCTCTCCAGTGAGCCAGGACTGATGAAAAATGATGGAGAGTGGCTTGGCCAGCTCCTCTGACAGCTCTCTCAGCACCCTAGGATGGATCCCATCTGGTCCCATGGACTTGTGGGGATCCAAGCGGCTGAGTAGATCACCAACTACCCCATTCTGGAAAACTATGCTGCTCCCTGGCTCCTTCTGCCAGCTCTGCAGGCCAGCTTCCTGGAAGACATTCTATCCTGCTAGTAAAAATTGAGGCAAAGAAGGTGTTAAGTATCTCTGCCTTTTCCTCATCCTTTGTCACAACTTTCTCCTCCATGTCCACCAAGGATTGGAGGTTGTCCTTGCCCTTCCTCTTGCTATCAATATATTTATAGAAGGACTTTTTGTTGTCCTTCACAGCAGAGGCCAGTCTAAGCTCCAAATGTGCTTTTGCCACCCTAATTTTCTTCCTACAAGACCTAGCAACATCCTTAAATTTTTCATGGGTTGCCTCATCTTTCTTCCAAAGATGATACACCCTCTTTTTTTCCCTTAGTTCTATTAACAGTTCATTAACCATCCAGGCTGGCCGTCTGCCCCGGCGGCTCATCTTCCGGCGCATTGGCACAGCCTGTCCCTGCACCTTCAACAATTCTTCCTTGAAGTAGGCCCAGCTCTCCTGGACCCCTTTGTTTTTAAGGGCTTTATCCCAAGGAACCCTCTGAATTAGTTCCTTGAGTAGCCTGAAGTCTGCCCTCCAGAAATCCAGAGTGGAGGTCTTCTTGCTGCCCCTCTTAGCTTGACCAAATAATGAAAATTCAATTATCTCGTGGTCACTGGCCCCTAAGCACCCTCCGACCACCACATCGCCCACCAGCCCTTCCCTATTGGTGAAGAGGAGGACAAGCATAGCCTTACCCCGGTAGGCTCATGCAGCACCTGGGATAAGAAGCTGTCCTCCATGCATTCTAAGAACCTCCTAGATTGCCTCTACTCTGCTATGTTAAGATCCCAGCTGATCTGCTGAAGAGCAGCTCTGGGGAAAGGGATCTGAGAGTCCTGGTTAATATTCAAACATCATTTCCTTCAAGGTCAAGATTCCTTTGAGTAAAAAGTAAGGTAAAGCAAGCAGGAGACCTGCTTGGATGAGTAAAGACATGGATATGGATAAGGATAGGATAGGATAGGATAGGATAGGATAGGATAGGATAGGATAGGATAGGATAGGATAGGATAGGATAGGATAGGATAGGATAGGGTAGACCAGACCAGGTTGGAAAAGACCTTTGAGGTCATCGAGTCCAACCTATCACCCAACACTACCTAATCAACTAAACCATGGCACCAAGCACCCCATCCACTCTCTTCCTAAACACCTCCAGTGATGGTGACTCCACCACCTCCCTGGGCAGCCCATTCCAATGGCCAATCACTCTTTCTGTGAAGAACTTCTTCCTAACAGCCAGCCTAAACCTCCCCTGTTGCAGCTCATCAGATACAGGACTGTACACTTGCCCTTAATGAATTTCATTAGATTTCTTCCTGCCCAGCCTGTGTGGATAATAACTCTGCCGGGAAACTGTCAGAGTGACAATTCATGTTAACTCTAGGACATGGAAAGTCAACTATCAACCGTGAATCAAAAATCTGAAACTAATTATGGGTTCAGTGTAAACATGACAAGTAGGTCGCACAAAAAATAGCCAATGTCTTGCAAAATCCCACAGGCTGTATACACTATATATAAGGAATAGTGTGGCCAGCAGGAGCAGGGAGGTCATTCTGCCCCTGTGCACTGCACTGGTTAGGCCACATCTTGAGTTCTGTGTCCAGTTCTGGGCCCTTAGTTAGGAAGGAAGTTGACTTACTGGAATGTGTCCAGAGAAGGGAAACAAAGCTGGAGAGGGTTTTGAAGCACAAGCCCTGTGAGGAGAGGTTGAGGGAGCTGGGCTTGTTTAGCCTGGAGAAGTGGAGGTTCAGGGGTGACCTTATTGCTCTCTACAACTACCTGAAGGGAGGTTGTACACAGGTGGGGATTGGTCTCTTCTCCCAGGCAACCAGCACCAGAACAAGAGGACACAGTCTCAAGCTGCACCAGGGGAGGTTTAGAGTGGATGTTAGGAAGAAATTCTTCATAGAAAGAGTGATTGGCCATTGGAGTGTGCTGCCCAGGGAGGTGGTGGAGTCACCATCACTGGAGATGTTTAGGAGGAGACTTGATGGGGTGCTTGGTTGTATAGTTTAGTTGATTAGGTGGATGGTAGGTTTAATGCGATGATCTTAGAAGTCTCTTCCAACCTATTCTATTCTATTCTATTCTATTCTATTCTATTCTATTCTATTCTATTCTATTCTATTCTATTCCAGATTTTTTTTAAAAGGGGGGGGGGGGGGGGGGGCGCGATTGAGCAGAAAGAAGCAGATCAAAGCCACACAGCAGTGCAGACATTAGTTACAAACAGAGTGGTAGTAATAACATACCAGTCCCCCCGCACTCAGCACTGGTGAGACTACACCTCAAGTACTGTGTCCAGTTTTGGACGCTGCAGTATAGGAAAGATGTTGAGGTGCTGTAGTGGGTATAGAGAAGAGAAACGGAGCTGGTAAGGGGTCTGGAGAGCATGTCTTATGAGGAGATGCTGTGGAAGCTAAGTTGTTTAGCCTGAAGGAGAGGAGGCTGACAGGTGACCTTATTGCTCTTTCAGCTTACAGCTACCTGAAAGGAGGTTGGAGTGAGGCCAGTGCTGGCCTCTTCTCCCAAGCAACTAACAGGACAAGAGGTAATTACCTCAAGCTGCACCAGGGGAGGTTTAGGTTTGAGGAGGAAGTTCTTCACCATGAGAGTGGTGAAACCCTGGAATGGGTTGTCCAGGGAGGTGGTTGAGGCCCTGTCCCTGGAGGTGTTTAAGACCAGTCTGGATGAGGCTCTGGCCAGCCTGATCTAGTGTGGGGTGTCCCTGCCCATGGCAGGGGGGTTGGAACTAGATGATCCTTGTGGTCCCTTCCAACCCTGACTGATACTATGATACTATGATATTAGGAAGAATTTATTTACTGAAATAGTGGTCAGGCATTGGAATATATTGCCCAGGCAAGTGATGGAGTCACCATCACTCGAGGTGTTCAAAAAACAAGTAGATGTGATACTTTGTAACATGGCCTACTGATTGTGGAGGGGTTGGGTAGAAGGCTGGGCTGGATCTTAGATTCTATCATTCTATCATTCTATAAGAAGAGCGAGACTTCAGATGTTAGGAGTTTCAGTAAGTGTATAGTGCTTGATTGCTGTAATTCCTGCTGAAAGGTTAACTTCATGAGACAAGAAAGGGAAAGGTTATCTTTGAACTAAGCATTCAGCTATTCATAAAAGTATAGCCAGAACAGATTAGTCTGGTTTGAGGATAATAGTACCAAATTAATATCTCTTTCGTGTTGAATATTCTGCTGCAGCTTTATAATCTCATAAAAAGCTGTGATCCAGAAAGCTTACAATTCTGAGCACGTGCTGATCAGTTTGTAAGTATATCAACTGCTTCAGTCACATTGTGTGTTATGTAATCTGCATCTATGTAACACACACAATGTCATGGCTCTCAAAGCCAGGCTGGACGTGGCTCTGGGCCACCTGATCTAGTGTGAGGTGTCCCTGCCCATGGCAGGGGGGTTGGGACTAGATGATCCCTGAGGTCCCTTCCAAACCTAACAATTCTATGATTCTATGACTGTTCATAGTAACAGAGTCATAGAATTGTTTCAGTTGGAAAAAAACCCTAAGATGATTGAGTGCAACCACCAACCTAGGACCACCATGGCCATCAAACAGTGTCCCATAGTGCCATGTCCACACGTTTCTTGAACACCTCCAGGGACAGCAATTCCAGCACCTCCCTGAGCAACCTCTTCCAATGCCTGGCCACTCTTGCAGGAATGAAATTTTTTCTAATTTCCAACCTAAACCTTCCCTGGCACAATTTCAGGCCAATTCTTTTCATTCTGTGACTTGATACTTGGGAGAAGAGACCTAACCCCACCCCGCTCCAACCTCCCTTCAGAGAGTTGTAGAGAGCAATGAGGTCTCTCCTCAGCCTCCTCTTCTCCAGACTAAACAACCCCAGCTCCCTCAGATACTCCTCACAAGACCTGTTTGTGAGAGTCTAATAAGTTTGTCTCTCTCTATGTGAGTCAACAAAGATAAAGTGATAGCAGAGCCACTGGAAAGAAGGTGGAAAGAATCCTGTCCACCAATCCTGGATGCAAATCAGCTTGTGATTGCATCGTGATAACACGGGACTACAACAATGGACCCAAGGACCCAGCCATCACGCTTTCTGGGCAGGGTGGTTTCCGCCCATCAAGTACCTTGGGCAGGGTGATACGATGGTTTCCACCACCTGTGTAAAGAAATGTGGGAGGACTTGTCTGAATGGAGGGGGGGGGACGGAGGCCCCCCTCGCCTCCATCCAAAAATCTTGCCCACATACACAGCAATACACAGAAAGATTTCCAGGGGAACAGATACCTGGATTATTTCCTTGCCTCTGGAATACCTGACATACCAACACCTTCCTGAGGACTAAAAAATTGTATAAAAGACTTGAGCAACTACTGGTTTGTAGAGAGAAACAGAGGAGAGAAACAGAGGAGAAAAACGGGGAGAAAAACGGAGATGAAGGAAAACACAGGAGACGGGCCAGGCCGCTGAGAAGAGAAAGCCGGGACAATGCTGCTCCGGAGAAAAGAAGCTGCCCGGAGGACCACAGCTCCAGCCAAATCCTCAGCACCCTTTCTCTACAGACCCAGGCTGCCCAGAGGAGCCTCAGCACCGTTTCTGTATCAACCCAACATCTCCCCAGAGGACCACAGCTGTTCTCCAGCAAAAGCCTCACCACGGTTTCTCTACAAACCCAACATCTCTTGCAGCACCTTTCCTCCACAGACTTTAACTGTCTTGGGGGGGATGAGGGGTGTGGTAATATAATTCCTTTCCTCTTCTATCTCTCGTCCCTCTCTCTCTCTCTTTTCTCCCTTTCCCTTCTTATGTCCACTTTATTTATCTAATAAATAGTCTAGCTGTTGATACTTTGGCCTCGTTTGTGCCTCTAATTTCACAACACGGGAAAATTTAAAAGAACTGTGCCTCCGGACCGAGACATCTAATGTCTCCGGACCTTGACACTGTTCTCCAGACCCTTCAACAGCTTCGCTGCCCTTTTCTGGACATGTTCCAGCACCTCAATGTCCTTCTTGGAGTAAGGGCCCCAAAACTGAACCCAGTACTCAAGGTGTGGCCTCACCAGTGCCCAGTACAAGGGGACAATCCATGCCCTAGTCCTACTGGTCACACTATTCCTGCTGCAAGCCAGGATGCTGTTGGCCTTCTTGGACTCATTTTATGGTTATAACTGGTGATGAGTCACAGTAATCATACACTCCTCTTTTCATTCTCATTTATCCTTTCTTCACTACTCATGACTTACCAAAATTTGTATAACTGAGAAGACCTTCCAAGTTTCTTTCTGTTAAATTACATACCAGGAGGCGTAGAACCTCAGAATTTACACTTTCTCTGTGTTCTCCTTTTCCAGAAAATATGTCATGAAGAAAAAAACAAAACATTGGAGATTGTTTGGAATTTTTTCCCTAACAACAGTATATACTTTTAACATAAAAACCCAAACACTGTAGGGTAGCTGTAGTTAGGTAGAAAGCAGTAACTGCAATGCATTGGACTTTGTCCCAGCCACACTATCTTTGCAAAAGTGGAAGAGAGCTGCATTGAAAGCTGTGCTGGTGTGGGACAGACCAACACTGACTCTTCTCAGTGATCTGACTGCCCAGTTCAGTCTCTGCTCAGTGAGGCACTTCCTGCAGCTCAGGGCAGGTCTGCACAGACAGTAGCTTGTGCTAGCCATGACAACACTGATGGGGCACCAAGGCTTAGGGTGCAGACCGAGGGCACTGCTATATCACCTTCAGGTGTAGGAAGGAAAAGGTTAGAATAAACCTTTATTAGAATAAACCAAACCAGGTTGGAAGAGACCTTCAAGATCATCATGTCCAACCCATCAACCAATCCAACCCACCCAAACAGCTAACCCATGGCACCAAGCACCCCATCAAGTCTCCTTCTGAACACCTTCAATGACGGCGACTCCACCACCTCCCCGGGCAACCCGTTCCATAGCGCAATCACTCTTTCTGTATAGAACTTCTTCCTAACATCCAACCTGAACCTCCCCTGGCGCAGCTTGAGACTGTATCCTCTTGTTCTGGTACTGGGTGCCTGGGAGAAGAGACCATCATCAGCCTGTCTACAACCTCCCTTCAGGTAGTTGTAGAGAGTGATAAGGTCACCCCTAAGTCTCCTCTTCTCCAGGCTAAGCAGCCCCAGCTCCCTCAGCCTCTCCTCATAGGGCTTGCGTTCCAAACCCCTCACCAACTTTGTTGCTCTTCTCTGGACTTGTTCCAGCAAGTCAACATCCTTCCTAAACTGAGGGGCCCAGAACTGGACACAGTACTCGAGGTGTGGCCTAACCAGTGCAGTGTACAGGGGCAGAATGACCTCCCTGCTCCTGCTGGCCACACTGTTCTTGATGCAGGCCAGGATGCCATTGGCCCTCTTGGCTGCCTGGGCACACTGCAGGCTCATGTTAAGCCTACCATCAACCAGCACCCCCAGATCCCTCTCTGCCTGGCTGCTCTCTAGCCACTCTGACCCCAGCCTGTAGCACTGCATGGGGTTGTTGTGGCCAATGTGCAGAACCCGGCATTTGGATGTGTTAAATCTCATGCCGTTGGATTCTGCCCATCTGTCCAGCCTGTCCAGGTCTCTCTGCAGAGCCTCTCTACCCTCCAGCAGATCAACTCTTGCCCCCAGCTTGGTGTCGTCAGCAAATTTACTGATGATGGACTCAATGCCCTCATCCAGATCATCAATAAAGATGTTAAAGAGCACAGGGCCCAGCACTGATCCTTGGGGCACACCACTAGTGACTGGTTGCCAGCTGGATGTGGCACCATTCACCACCACTCTCTGGGCTCGGCCCTCCAGCCAGTTCCTAACCCATCGCAGTGTGCTCCCGTCCAAGCCATGGGCTGACAGCTTGGCCAGCAGTTTGCTATGGGGGACGGTGTCAAAGGCCTTGCTGAGGTCCAGGTAGACTACATCAACAGGCCTCCCCACATCCACCAGGCGGGTCACCTGATCATAGAAGGAGATCAGGTTGGTCAGGCAGGACCTGCCCTTCCTAAATCCATGCTGGCTAGGCCTGATCCCTTGGTCATCCTGTAAGTGTTGTGTTATTGAACTCATGATGACCTGTTCCATGATCTTGCCTGGCACTGAGGTCAGGCTGACAGGCCTGTAATTCCCTGGCTCATCCAACTGGCCCTTCTTATGGATGGGCACCACGTTGGCCAGCTTCCAGTCCCCTGGGACCTCGCCAGTGAGCCAGGACTGCTGGAAAATTATGGAGAGTGGCTTGGCCAGCTCATCTGCCAGCTCTCTCAGCACCCTAGGATGAATCCCATCTGGTCCCATGGACTTGTGGGGATCCAAGCTGCTAAGGAGAGTTCCAACTACCGCCTCATGGAACATAGGGAAACTGTGCAGCTCCCTGGCTCCTTCTGCTAGCTCTGCAGACCAGCTGTCAGGAAGACGTTCTGCCCTTCTAGTAAAAATTGAGGCAAAGAAGGTGTTAAGTATCTCTGCCTTTTCCTTATCCTTGGTTACAATGTTCCCCTCCGTATCCACCAAGGAGTGGAGGTTTTCCTTCCCCTTTCTCTTACTATTAATGTATTTATAGAAGGACTTCACAGTCCTTCACAGTAGAGGCCAGTTTAAGTTCCAAGTGTGCTTTTGCCTCCCTAATTCTCTTCCTACAAGACCTAGCAACATCCTTAAACATTCTATGGGTTGCCTCCCCTCGCTTCCAAAGGTGATACACCCTCTTTTTTTCCCTCAGTTCCATTAAAAGTTCATGAACCATCCAGGCTGGCCGTCTGCCCCAGCGGCTCATCTTCTGGCACATTGGCACAGCCTGTCCCTGAGCCTTCAACAATTCTTCATTGAAGTAGGTCCAGCTCTCCTGGACCCCTTTGTTTTTAAGGACTTTATCCCAAGGAACCCTCTGAATTAGTTCCTTGAGTAACCCAAAGTCTGCCCTCCAGAAGTCCAGAGTGGAGGTCTTCTTGCCGCCCCTCTTGGCTTGACCAAAAACCGAGAATTCAATTATCTCGTGGTCACTGGACCCCAAACACCCTCCAACCACCACATCACCCACCAGTCCTTCCCTGTTGGTGAAGAGGAGGTCAAGCATAGCCTTGCCCCTGGTAGGCTCTCGCAGCACCTGGGATAAGAAGCTGTCCTCCATGCATTCTAAAAACCTTCTAGACTGTCTCCTCTCTGCCGTGTTGAGTTCCCAGCAGATGTCAGGCAGGTTGAAGTCACCCACGAGAACAAGGTCCGGAGATCTTGAGACAGCCCTAAGCTGCCTATAGAATGCTTCGTCAACATCTTCCTCCTGGTTGGGTGGTCTATAACAGACTCCAACCAGGGTGTCTGCCCTGCTGGTCTTCCCTCTAATTCTTATCCACAAGCATTCAACCCGATCATCCCTAGCCTCCATCTCAATGGCATCTAGTGCCTTCCTGATGTAAAGGGCCACCCCTCCACCCCTTCTTCCTCGCCTGTCTCTCCTGAAGAGCTTGTAACCGTCAATTGCAGCGCTCCAGTCGTGTGAGTCGTCCCACCATGTCTCTGTGATGGCAACTATATCATAATTTTCCTGCTGCATCAAGGCTTCCAGCTCCTCCCGTTTGTTACCCATGCTTCGTGCATTAGTGTACATGCACTTCAGCTGGGCTGCTGGTTTCACCTCCAACTCTAGCTTGTCACCCCCAGACTCTTGTCTGAGAGGACTCTCTTCAGCCCCTTCCCCCTTCGAAACTAGTTTAAAGCCCTGTCTATGAGACCTGCCAATTCCCTACCCAGGATTTTTTTATCTTTGGGGGACAGTCCGTTCTCATATACAGTGATCTTTCCCCTTCTCTGGGACAGATGTACTCTATCTGTTGCCAGCTGGCCTGGTGCAGTGGAAAGTTTCCCAATATCAAAAAACCCAAAATTCTTTTGACTGCACCAGCCTCTAAGCCACTTGTTAACTATAGCTGCTGACCTGTTCCTTACTGTATTCCCTCCTGCAGTTAAAGGTATTGATGAAAAAATTATTTGTGCCCCTGACCCCTCAACCAGGTCTCCCAGGGCCCTGAAGTCATCTTTGATAGCCCTGGGAGTTCTGGTTGCAACATCATCATTCCCTAACTGCATAACTAGTAAGGGGTAGTAGTCAGAGGGCTGTACCAGTTTAGGCAGCCTACTGGTAACATCATTAACTTGGGCTCCTGGCAGACAACAGAGTTCCCTATGAGATGGGTCAGGCCGACATATAGGGCCCTCCATTCCCCTCAGAAGGGAATCACCAATAACAACTACCCTCCTCTTTTTATTGAGGGAACAGGTCCTGATGCCAGCAGAAGACTGTTTGACCTTAGGCTGCTTTGCCTTAGGCTGTTTAATCTTAGGCTGCTTAGCTTTAGGGAGAACCCCAGATGGTGTGTCCTCCGGCATCAGGACCACCTCACCCTCAATTTCCAGTGCTCCATATCTGTTTTCTAAGAGCAGTGGGGAAGGTGAGGGGAGGCAGCAGTGGAGCAGAAGGGATGACCCTAAACTGACCAAAAACGGATTCCATCCCATGGACCTCATCTTCAGGATCAAGTTCAGGGATCACCAGGGTCTAGGCTCTTCTTCAGTGGCTGGTGTCCAAGGAGAACTCTCTCTGTTCTGCCTTTGGTTCCAATCCGTGTGTTCCTGTCTGCCACTGAGCCCAGTCTGGTATTTCCCCAGTGCCTTTCCACTGCATCAGTGGTGAAGCAATTAATTGTCATCAGGGATTGAATTTGCTGTTGGTTTCTATCTATTTCATTTAATTGTTCTTATTTTCATGATAGTATTTTTTAATTTCTTTCCCAACTCATCAGTCTTTGTCTCCCTGATTCCATTTCTCTTTGGGGCAGAGGGGTTCATGAAGAGCCTCTGGCACATGTTTAGTGACCAGCCCAGCCCTGACCCTTGACAAAAGCCCAGAGTAGTTTTCAAGGTCGTTCCTTATTTGACAACACAACAAATACAGAGCAATTTCTGTAAACAGACAGCATTATTTTATTTGCCATCTCCCAGGCTGGAACACATGTTCCCTCCAGCACACTGCAAATGTACTGTAATGCTGTATGACAGTTTATGATAGATGAACCTCAAAGAGGTAAGAGATTTGGTTCAGATAAATTCAGAGGCAATGTTGAAAATTCAAGACTTCTCTGATCCAGATATGAGGTAGGCAATGAATTTCCTTCCTGCAATTTACAGCATATCCTGGCTTTAAATAGCTCATAAATTTCTCCTAATGCATTTCCCACAGTCCAGGCAAAGACATGCAGCTGAAATTATGTTGGCTCTACACAGGTCAGGTACAGCATTCAGGGGCTGCACACAAACTCCTCTGAAGCACCTGCAAAGCACCTCTTGAACCTCAGTACAAAAGGTCTTGCCCTCCCAGAATGCAGAAATGTAATTTTAATAAGGTACAACATTGTTTTCAACTCTGATTATTCAAAATTGTCAGGATCTGAAAGGATGAAAAGAAATTCATTCTCCAGGACTACCAATCAGGGCAGTTTTGAGGTTATGTCTCCTGGGAAATTTGAGATGTGATTCAGCTTTCCAAAGCCTTTATACCTGCCTTCCTTGGAACAAAGCATTCACTAAAGAGTACTCGAGCATTATTCTCCACTGGGGAGCATGCTAAGATAGTCTAATTAATTTCTCAAGTAACCTAAACTAGATCTGGATCCTGAGAGACACAAGGAAATCAAAGTCAAACAATGTGATCCCTCTCTTTCTCTCTCCTTCTGCTTCCTTTTTTAGACATATTATTTAAACTGCAAGAGACTATTTTAGGTCACCAGTGGAAAGCTAAACTTGATCTTCACAGTTAACAATCCTTCTGTTAATCCCCTCCATGAGGCATGTTTTGAGCTTGTCTCAGTTTCAAAAAAAAGAGCCTCTAATTGCTGGCTTATGCAAATGTTTTGCAGGATGAGTTTGGTACAGATCTTGCTATTTTTGGTGGTAAATATGTAAAAGGAAATATGCTAAATTTTTAACCTCCCAGTTGTTCTTTTTTTTGTTTTTTTTTTCTGAAAGTCTAAATTAATCATAAATGAACATGAATAATGGAATCACAGGATGATGGGGGATGGAAAAGACTTCTGGAGATCAATTATTCCTGCTAAAGCAGGGTCATCCACAGCAGGTTGTCCAGAATCACAAAGTCCAGATGGGTTAGGAATCTCCCCAGACAAAGAGATTCCACAAAATCTCTGGGCAGTTTGCTCCAGGGCTCCAGCACCCTCATAGCAAAGAAATTTCTCCTAGTGTTTAAGTGGAACTTCCTGGCTTCCAGTTTGCATCTATTGCCCTTTGTCCTCTCACTGGGCACCACTGAAAAGAGTCTGGCCCCGTCCTCTTGCATCCCACCCTTTAGATATTGCTGAGTGTTGAGAAGTGTGACCGTTTGAGGTTGTGCCTTTAAGAAAGGGACAGTGGTGGGACACTTTACTTACAAACTGTAAATATTGTTTTGGATTGGATGGACAGTATAAACAGCCAATGAAATCATTTAGAAGGGGTGGACTGTGACCGTTTGAGGTTGTGCCTTTAAGAAAGGGACAGTGCTGGGACACTCTGGCTGAATGTTTTGGAATAATAACAAAAACAATCAGATATTCTAAACGAATTTCATTGATAGATGGGTAGAATGCAACTTCAAGTTTTGAGTTCCGTTGGAATTTTTCTCAGTTTCTCTCTGTCCTGCTTTTCCAGCCTGTCTGCTTCTGAGCAGCTGGAGTTCTGGCCTTGGATAAAGATAAGCACTAATCCTACTAATAGGCCTACTAAAACTGTTCTCTCTTAATAACTGCCTTTTTCTCTCTCTCTAGCCCTTTTTGGGAAAAAAGAGAGGGAGGGGGAGAGAGTGGAGTACAGGGAGGAAACCCTCCTCTGTCCAGAGGAGGGAATTTCGTTCCTGTATTCTTTTTTTTTCCTTGCTGTATATTTCTGTGCATGTATTGTAAATACTGTATATATTGTGTATATCTAACCTGCCTTTCCACATTGCTTGTAAAATATATCATTCCTTCCGCTTCTCCGGTTGAGTTAGCTGTGTTTTTTTTCCTCTTTGTGGGGGAGAGAAAGCTAGGCCTTCTCTCTCAACCCACTACAAGAAGTTTCCCTCTCAAGCTTCTCTTCTACAGGCTAAACAGCCCCAGGGCTCTCAACTTTTCCTCCTTACAGAGGTGTCCCAGTCCCCTCAGCATATTTGTAGCCTCCATTGGACTATCTCCAGTAGTTCCCTGTTTCTCTTGAACCCAGAAATGGACACAATACTCCAGGTGCAGTCTCACCAGGAAGTTTGTTTTCATCTGGAATGGCATATTATTGTTTGGAAACATGGTCAGGCAGTTTGTTAAATTGCTAGTGTGATGCACCCAGCTGCATGAAACAAAATTCATATTAAGACAGTAAATTGTTTTTGAGCTCAGAATTCATCATGTTTATGCCAAGAGCTAGATCACACATAAAAGAAGAAAAGAAAAAGGAAACAAAACAAAACAAACCCAACCAACATACAAATGGTGGAAAAAAATCCAACACAGAATAACCCAAAAGCACAACAAGAATCACAGAATACATCAGGTTGGAAGGGACCCTTTAAGGGAGTCTTCCAACCCAATCCACTCTGTGAATTTGTGATTGTCCCTCCTATACCTGGCACTGATGAGGCCATACCTTGAGGACTGGGTTCGGGTTGAGGCCTTCAGTCCAAGAAAGAGATTGTGGCACTGGAACATGTCTGGAGAAGGACAATGAAGCTGGTGAGAGCTTGAGTTTTGTGATGAGCAGCTGAGACAACTGAGGTTGTTCTCCCTGGAGAAAAAGAGGCTGAGGGGAGACCATCTCTCTTGTTACAACTCCCTGAGAGGAGGTTGGAGCCAAGTTGGGGTTGGCATCTTCTCCTGGGTAACAAGTGATAGGATGAGTGCAACTGGTCTCTGTTTGCCCTAGGGGTGATTTAGATTGTCATGAGGAAAAATTTCTTCACTGCAAGAGTGGTTAAGCATTGAAAGAGTCTGCCTAGGGAAGTGATGGAATCCCCATCCCTGGAATTATTTCGAAGACATATAGGTATGGTGCTGAGGGACATGGTTTTTAGCACCAAAATTCATATTGCTGGTTTACCGTTTGTATTTCATTATCTTAAAAACCTCTTCCAACCAAAATGATTCTATCATTCCATGAGTACAGTGTGCATTTTGGTACCATGAATATTATAGGCAAAAGTATCTCTTGGGAGTTTTCAGGTTTCTACCACAGAATGATAAGCAACTGGTTGCATTCAACCAAACCAGACTCCAGACTAATGAGTAGTGGTCCCATTACAAAACAGGAACATTCTCAGACCATCAGGCAGTACTACCCAAGAACTCTACCCTAGGAGAGTAGGGTACTACTGCTTTTCACCACCACTTGATGTAGCAGCAAGAATGACAGGGAGCTTGGATTCCACAGTCAGTGATAATGGACCTATTCTCTCTCTCTAAGGGAGAGATGACTGCAACTGACAAGAGGAATGGCCTGAAGTTGTACCATGGGAGGTTTAAGTTAGATATTAGAACAAATTTCTTTCCTGCACGAGTGGTCAGGCATTGGAACAGGCTGCCCCAGGAAGTGATGGAGTCACCTGCCCTGGAGGTGTTACAAAACTACAAGAAACAACAGGTTCAAACTTGAACATAGAAGATTTTACCTCAACATGAGGAGACACTTCTTTACAGTGAGGGTGACGGAGCACTAGCACAGGCTGCCCAGGAAGGTTGTGGAGTCTCCTTTTCTGGAGACTTTCAAAACCCACCTGGATGCATTCCTGTGCTTTGGCAGGGGGAGTTGGACTCAATGATCTCTTGAGGTCCCTTTCAACCTCTAATATACTGTGATACTGTGGTATTCTGATGTAGAAATGACACTTTGGGCCATGGTTTAGTCGCTGTAGCAGTATCAGGTCAACTTGATAACCTTCAGAGTCTTTTCCAACGGAAGCAATTCTGTGATTCTGTGTTGTAAACCAACACTTGGCGTCCATCTGATTTTGTAGATGTTATCATCCTCACTACACTTTCTGAACAAATGGGTAAGCACCACAAATAGCATTTATCACATGGATTGTGAATGTTTTTGCTCTCCAGCCAGTATTCAAAGAATCATATGCATGCAGAAGTAGTCGCCATATGTTTGCACTTCTATTCATACATTCAAGCTACAGGATACAAAATTGGATCTACTAGCTTTGTTCCCAGGGAAAAACATGTTGTGGTAACTGGTGACTCTCCATTGCTGGGAGGAATTAATTTCCTGGTCTTGGTCACTGCACTGGCCAAGATCTTTTAGCAGCATGGGGAAGTTGACCTCTTTCTGCACAACTACAGCAGACAAACTAGAAAACATGACTGGTTTTGTTATCACAGAGTGCAAATGAGAAATTACAGCTGCATGAGAACTTCTTCCTCATAAGACACAAATGCCTATTTTGGATCAGACCCTGTCTGATGGCCCAGATGACATACTAAGGAAAACCAAACACCAAACAAGCAAACAAAAGAAAATTAAAAGACCTAAACAGCAACTGAGCCAAAACCAACCAAAAACACAACAAAAAAATGTGAAAACAAGGTGAGCACAGCAGAACATCTTTCCCTCTACTTCCTTCTCATCCACTAATTAATGGGTTGGAAACTTCTGATCCAGAGTGCCAGTGGGGCCATTGTTTCTCATGGAGAAGAAAGTGAAGAAATTTGTCCTCTAAGAACCTATCTGCCTCTATTTTCAATGCCTTGATAATTTTAATCTCCACAATAAATGAACTCCAAAAATAAATATTATAGAAGTTTTGTGGAAAAGTGACTCCCCTCTTAAAATCTGTGGGAATGCCACAACAACCCCATGCAGTGCTACAAGCTGGGGTCAGAGTGGCTGGAGAGCAGCCAGGTAGAGAGGCACCTGGGGTACTGGTTGACAGTAGGCTGAACATGAGCCTGCAGTGTGCCCAGGTGGCCAAGAGGGCAAATGGCATCCTGGATTAAGAACAGTGTGGCCAGCAGGAGCAGGGAAGTCATTGTGCCTCTGTACTCAGCACTGCTTAGGCCACACCTTGAGTCCTGTGTCCAGTTCTGGGCCCTTCAGTTTAGGAAAGATGTTGACTTGCTGGAACGTGTCCAGAGAAGGGCAACAAAACTGGGGAGGGGTTTGGAGCACAAGCCCTATGAGGAGAGGCAGAGGGAGTTGGGGTTTCTTAGCTTGGAGAAGAGGAGGCTCAGGGGAGACCTTATTGCTCTCTACAATTACCTGAAGGGGGGTTGTAGACAGGCAGATGTTGGTCTCTTCTCCCAGGCACCCAGCATCAGAACAAGAGGACACAGTCTCAAGCTTCACCAGGGGAACCCTGAACATCCTGATCTAGTTGGAGATGTCCCTGCTGGGGGTTGGACAAGATAATCTTCAAGTGTCCCTTGCAACCAGATGCATTCTGTCATTCTATATAACCATGGTTTTAACCAGTTGTTAAAATAGACATGTCCAGCGCCACTGCAGAGGCTTTGGTGCGTGTGACAATGTACCAACTGCATGTGAGTATCCTAGCCACAGGAGGAAGCCTCAAATAGAACAAGGCATCCCCTGTCTGGAGCCTGATCTGGGTCACTGCGACCATGCAAACCTGCTACCACCCGCCGTGCCTAGTTTCAGCTGTGAATAAATAACTGTAACAGCAGTGAAAGTTGCTGCCCAACTGTTTATCACCGTTTCTTGGACCATCACACACCCCAAAGTGGATCAGCCACATGGGATTCCACTCCTGGCTCAACTCAGCTCATTTTTAAATCACTGTTCATAAGTAGTTTACTGGACATACTTATCAATGGCTAAAGGGTGCATGTTAAGAGGCATGGGGCCAGACTCCCCTCGGTGGTGCCCTGTGATAGGACAAGGGGCAATGGGCAGAAGCTGGAACCCAGGAAGTTCCACCTAAACATAGGGGGAAAACTGTTTTGCTGTGAGTGTGCTGGAGCATTGGAGCAGGCTGCCCAGAGAGGTTGTAGAGTTTCCTTCTCTGAGAAGATTCTAAACTCATTTGGACATTGCGATCCTAGCCAACCTGCTGTGGGTGTGAGCCTGCTTTAGCAAGGGAGTTGGACTGGATAACCTCCAGAGGCCCTTTCCAGTCCCCACCATGATGGGATTCTGTGTGATTCTGTGATTTTGTGATTCAGTGCTCCTGGATGGGGAAGTGGGTTGCACTCTAGCTGCTAGACATTGCCATGCTCCTGGGAGCCTCTTCTCTCCCTCACAGCACCCTGACATCTGGAATGAGGAGGGAAATATCCTTAAGAGCCCTCAGTCACTCTGCAATTCATTTTCAGTTGCTTCTGGCTTTGCCCTAGCCATCTTCTGATGTGTCACCTTGCCCTTACAGAAAGCAAAAGGGTTAGATGGTCTGACATACCACAGCAGTGAAAAGACAGACATTAGACTCACAATGACACATTTGATGGATGTATTATGAATAAAAAGCTGTCATCACTCATTCTTATAATTACATTTTTAGCTGTTCATGTTCAATCCAGTCATGTCAACAGATGGCTTGATAGCAGCACAGCTTGTTCAGGTTGTATTGGTAACAATCAGGTCAAAATCTCACCTTTTGATTTTCAGTTTTGCAGGTGTCCCTCAATACTTCTTCGATGACTTGAAAAATAACATGGTTTGCTTCTTGCAAGCCTACAGAGATCCAGCTGCCATGCAGAATTTAATCTAGAAAAACTTGGTGTGCTTCTGAATGGTTTCTAATTTAAAGGTAGTCTTCAGGATGAGAGGAAATTACCTCAAACTGCACCAGTGGAGGTTTAGGTCAGATATTAGAAGAAACTTCTTGACTGAAAAGGTTCTCAAAAACTGGAATAGGCTCCCCAGGGAGGTGGTTGAATCCCCATGCCTACAGGTGTTGAAAAGAGGCAGAGATGTGGTGCTGAGGGACTTGGTTCAGCACCAGACATTGTATAGTTGGCTATTGTTGGACTCAATGACCTTAAAGGTCTTTTCCAACTGAAATGATTCTATGATTCTATCCCTTATCTCAGCCCTGAAGATAAAGAGCACAAACACTCCTTGAGATTATATATCTTATTCCAACAGATTCCTAAATATTACTTTTCTGTCTGCATAGTGAGCTGGAAAACACAGGAAATACCTAAAGACGAGGATGCAGAAGGCTGAGGTGATATTCTTGCAGGGACATTTCTTGCTGTGCCAGTTAAGGGTTTAAAATGAAAACTACAAATAACTGAAGGACTAAGCACGGGGGACTAAATTATGTTTCATCCAGTATTGTGATGTAATTTGAAATATTTACAGCCAAACTAAAACACAACCAGCTGTACTAATCCAAATAGGTTTCTTGGGTTTTTCTCTCCATGTGACACCAAATTAATCCCAGTGTCAGTGCACAGTAAAAATTATTCCTGATTGTGTTCCCAGAATCACAGAACAGTTTAGGTTGGAAGGGACCCTAAAGATCATCTTCGTCCAATATCCCTGTCATGGGATAGACCAAGTTGCTCAAAGCCACATCCCACCTGCCTTTGAACACTTCCAGGGATGGGGCATTCACAGCTTCCCTGGGCAACCTGTTGCTGTGCTTGACCACACTCACCATAAAAATGTATTTCTTATATCTAATTTAAATCTACCCTTTTCCATTTTGAAACCATTGCCTTTCATTCTATCACTACAGTCTTTGATAAAGAGTCCCTCCACATCTTTCCTGTATCCCCCTTTTAATTACTGGAAGGCTGCTCTTAAGATCTCTCTGGTGCCTTCTCTTCTGCAGGCTGAACAACCCCAACTCTCTCAGCCTATCCTTGTAGGAGATGCTCTCTAGGAACTTGATCATAGCCCTCCTTCAGACCCACTCCAACAGGGAAGTGTGAAGTCACTGTCCCTGGAAGTTTTTAAAAAGCATGTAGATGTGGCACTTAAGGACATGGTTCAATGGTGGATTTGGCAATGTTGGGTTAACAGTTGGACTCGATCACCTTAAAGACCTTAAAGATCATCAAGTACAACTGTAACCCAACTACAATGGCCACTAAACCTAGAATAGAATAGAATAGAATAGAATAGAATAGAATAGAATAGAATAGAATAGAATAGAATAGAATAGAATAGAATAGACCAGGTTGAAAGAGACCTTCAAGATCATCACATCCAACCCATCATCCAACACCATCTAATCAACTAAACCATGCAACCAAGCACCACATCTCCACACTTCTTGAACACCTCCAGAGATCACAACTCCATCACCACCCTGGGCAGCCTGTTCCTGTGCCTCACCATTCCGTCAGTAAAGAAGTTTTTCCTAATGCCCAGTCTGAGAGGTCAGATAAATGCTTGAATTCCTTATATCTTAGGGTGATGTTTTTCTTTTAGCATTCTTCATAGAAACTGAGAAAACTTCTATTTTTCTTTGTCTATATGGGTAAGAAACCACGAGTTTAAGCTGCAGAATGTTCTGGTATCCTGAAGACAGTTTGTAAAGTAAGTGCAATGAAGCAACTCCAAAAGCTCTCTGTGGAAAGAATTTCAGCAGAATTTCTGATCCCTGCAGAAAAGCATGTGTAAAGGTTTTTCACTGAGGGAAAAACTCAGACACATGCCACAATGACACAGGTATATATCCCTGAAAATATCCAGTGCTGAAGTTAACACATTACCAGCAAACCTGAAGCTGGCAGGGTGCAAAGCCAACTGAAATGCTGCTGAAATTAAGCGATCTTCACAGCTGTTCTCAAGTCACCGCCAGAAAATTTTCAAAGGGGAGAGCTGACTGCTTTTACATCTTCACTGTTGGTCTTTGCAGACTGGAAAACTTTTCTGATTTAAAATGTGTTTAGGAAGAGTACAATTAGCCAAGGTTATATTTAACACGAGTAAATATAAGAAAATGGGTGAGAAATGATACAATGTAGCTAGGAGGAGGAATGATGGCTGCAGGCAGCCTTGGCTATAAACCCAGCAGAACCTGCAAATTCAATGACAGAAGAAGCAGCTTTATGAAACACATCCCCACAACTATGAAAGCCACAACAGAAAGCAGTGAATAGTGGATTTATTTACAGACCCTGCAGAGCTCTCTCTGTGACCTCTGATAACCCCTTCTCTGGGCTGACAACTGCTGCTTGGGTTTTTTCCATGTTGCTCTGTGTCAGTGTGCCTGAGAGGGCTATGCTCAGGTTATTAATTTAAGTACATCAGAGTGCTTGGAGTATTGCAGCTGGCTTCCTCAACCACCTGACCTATTTTAGACTTATCAATTTGTGAAGAAGAGGGAAAAATAAATGTGGGATGAAATGAAGAGGTGTCCTGGGCAAATGTCTAACTTACTGGGCATGACTGAGGTAATCACAGAATCATTAAACTGTTTGGGTTGGAAGGGACCTTAAAGATCATCTTCCATTAGACTATGCTGCTCAAACCTTGTCCCATCTGGCCTTGAATACCTCCAGGGAGGGGCATCCACAGCTTCCCTGGGCAACATGTTCCAGTGTCTCATCACTCTCACTGTAAAGAATTCTTTTCTAACATCCAGTCTAAATCTACCCTCTTCCTTGTCCTGTCTCAACAAGCCCTTTTAAAAAGTCCCTCCCCAGCCTTCTTGAAGGGCCCCTTCGGGTACTGGAACTATGGGTACTATGAGGTCTCCCCAGAGTCTTCTCAAGGGATATTTTATACAGCCTTCACTTACCCTAACTTACAGTTTTGGCAAAAAAAAACCAAAATTGTTCTTTACAATGAGAGTGGTAAAATACTGGAACAGGTTGCCCAGGGATGTTATTGATGCCCCATTCCTGGAGACATTCAAGATCAGACTTGATGGCCCTGGGCAACCTGATCTAGTTGGAGGTGTCCCTGCTGACTGCAGCAGGGTTGGACAAGATGACTTTTGAGGGTCCCTTCCAACGCAATGCAATCTGTGAACCTGTTAAAAGAATTCCACCCTGTGATACAGCCATTTTAGTGTCCCTGCTTGGACACAAAGCTCCTCCTTAGCTGACTGGTTTTGTATCTATGCTTTGTCTGCAGCTTACCTGATTTGCAAAGCTGGACTGCTCAACAAAGGTCTTAATCAAGATTCCAGAGGAGTGTCTTTCTTTGTGGATGTTCCTCTCCATTTGCCAATAAAAGACACACAAAAGATCTTCTGATGTACAGTTTCGCCTGAAGGAACAGAAAACACCACTTTAAGGGAGTCTTATGTATTTCCAGTACTACAGTAGATGAATCTGGCTCAGTTTATTTGAATTTTCTGGCTTATTAGATAAACTAAGCTCTTAGGAATCATTTGTTATCTCAAAGTCTTTCTCAATTTAAACTGTCCATCCACATTTTGTCTTGATAAAAGTAGAGACACAGCTGCCACAAAGGAAGACAATCTATAATGGCCTTTGGCTGCCCCAAGGAAGGTTGTTCTATACAGCTGGTTATCCCTCAGTACAATTAGTCATACAATATGAGGTAAATGATGAACATTTTGTGGAGGACAATGGATTTAAAGACTTAAAATGGGATTTTTCTATGAGGCACCACAGATCAGAAATAACTCATGTGCCAAAGGAGAAAATATTAGAACACTGTAATGTGTGCTTTTGCTACATTTGAAATCTTCTTATGGTGAAAAAAAGGAAACAAACCTCATATATAAAGGCAAGAACTTACTGTTAGTGCAATTGCAATCTTAGCAGTCCAATAAATATACTTATTACTATTATTGTTATTATTGCAAGTCTAGTCATTACAGAAAGTGAATATAGAAAATAATTTATCATCTATTCTTTCCCTACAGCTGGCACCCATGTGGCAAGAAAAATCCCTCACTGGTCTACCCACTCTCACCAGAGAGGTAGGCAAGGCGTGGGCAGAGCCACAGTGGTCTATTTATACATCCCAGGGGTTGCACCAATCCAGGTCAAACAGGAGGGGCAAAGCAGCTCCATGGAGAAAGACCTTGGAATCCCAGTGAACAGCAAGCTCCCCACATGACAACAATGTGCCTTCATGGCCAAGAGAGCCAATGATATCCTGGGGTGCATCAAGAAAAGTGTGTCCAGCAGGTCTAGAGAGGTTCTTCTCCCCCTCTTACTCTGCCCTAGTGAGACCACACCTGGAATTCTGTGTTTTGGGCTCCCCAGTTCAAGAGAGACAGAGACCTGCTGGAGAGAGCCCAATGGAGAGCCACGAGGATGATTAGGGGACTTGAGCATCTCCTCTGTGAAGAGAGACTGAGATCCCTGGGGCTGTTTAGTCTGGACAAGAGAAGACTGAGAAGGGATCTCATCAAGGTGTATAAATATCTGAGGGGTGGGTGTCAAGTGGTGCATGGTAATAAGACAAGGAACAATGGATACAAACTTGAACACAGAAGGTTGAACCTCAACATGAAGAGAAATTTCTTTACAGTGAGGTCGACAGAGCACTGGAACAGGCTGCCTGCAGAAGTTGTGGAGTCCCCTTCTCTGGAGACATTCAAAACTCACCTGGATGTATTCCTGTGCTGACTACTCTAGGTGATCTTGATTTGGCAGGTGATCTCTGAAGGTCCCTTCCAATGTCTAACGTTCTGTGACTCTGTGAAATAGTTTCTGGATGTATGAAATAGGAAGGTAGCTTTGTCACTGCATATATTTTCTACCTGTAAAAACCAACAAACCTCATGAACACAGAAGAACCCTCAAGTCTACACTCTGCAGAATATTTTAAGTGCTTAAAATTGGGCAGCCATAGTACATTTCTAAGCATTGTGATCTTGGTCTCAGTTTGCAGTTAATTCCAGGATATGTAAACCCAGTGCAGAAAAGATGTAATCAAATGTGAACCACTCAAGACACAAATAAATACCTTCTTGCAAATCAAATAATGCCATAATTATTATTTATTAGCTTGATTTGGGCCGTGAACAGTGTTAGGATTGGGAAGGATTCCTTTCTAGGTCCAAAAAGTTTAGTCTCACTGCCTTTTAAGGCTTTTTTACATATTCACAAGCTCCCGACAGTTACCTTAGCACTTCTCTTCTTCACCGAAATACAAATGCCCTGAGGAATATGTATCTGTACTTATAAATATTTCAGCTCATGACAGAAGTCTGCCTGGAAATAAGTTTACAAATGGAGAAAGGCTACAGAGATTTTATGGACTTCAAGGAGGTCATCAGAGAAGAAACCATACT
This sequence comes from Melanerpes formicivorus, assembly GCF_026170545.1. NCBI lineage: Eukaryota > Metazoa > Chordata > Aves > Piciformes > Picidae > Melanerpes > Melanerpes formicivorus. The sequence continues at coordinate 2,087,521 of NW_027142376.1, read as the reverse complement.
AGGTAGGAAACCTTGTCTAAATTAAAGAATCACAGAATGGTAAGGGCTGGAAGGGACCTACCTCTGGGGATCATCTAGTCCAACATTCCTGCTAAAGCAGGGTTACCCAAGGCAGGCTGCCCAGGATCACAATGTCCAGGGGAGGTTGGAATCTCCCTAGAGAAGGAGACGCCACAAGCTCTCTGGGCAGCCTGCTCCAGGAATAGGTCAGCCTGAATGTAATGAAGTTTCTCTTCGTGCAGGTGCAACCTCCTGTGCTCTGCTTTCTACCTGTTGCCCTTGTCATATCATTGGGCTCCACTGAAAAGACCCCAGCCCCCTCCTCTTGCTTCCTGCCCTTTAGTTCTTGATCAGCATTAAGAAGATCCCCTTTCAGTCTACTACAGGCTAAACAATGCCAGGGCTCTCATCACCTTGAGAGAGATGCTTCAGTTCCCTTAGCATCTTTGCAGTGTCCACTGGACTCTCCAGTAGTTTCCCTCCTCCCTTGAACTGGGGAGCCCAGAACTGGATTCAGTACTCCAGGTGTGGCCGTAAGGCAGGGTAGAGAGGAAGAGGAACCTCCCTCCACCTGCTGGTCACATTCTTCTTAATGTACTTCAGGAGACCCTTTGCCTTGTTGGTCACAAGTGCATATTGCTGGCTCATGGTCATCCTGTTCACCACCAGCACTCCTAGGTCCTTCTCTGCAGAGCTATTTTCTGTCAGGTGCACCCCTCACCTGTACTGGTGCAGGGAGTTATTCCTTCCCCAGGGCAGGATTCTACACTTGTTTTTGTTGAACTTCCTTGGGTTCCCCTCTGCCCAACTCCCTGGCTTGTCTAGGTCTCACTGAGTGGAAGCACAGCCTGATGGTGGGTCTGCCACTTCTCTTCCTTCATCCAGGTTGCAGATGAATATGTCAAACAAGACTGGCCCAAATCCTGACCCATGGGGGAACACCACTAGCCACAGGCCTCCAACTAAAACCTGCACCATTGATCACAACAGTCTGTGCTCTGTGCTTCAGTCAGTTCTCAATCCACCTCACTGTCCGTGCCCAGTGAACTCATTCATTTTTATGCTTACAACAGGAGAGAGAGAGAAAAAAAATCTCATCTAATAACAGACAGCAGAGAGGGAAAATGAGCCAAAACCTTTAAAAGCCCTACCTGCACACAGCGTAACTTAGCCTTTTCCTTGTTATTTGGCTGAGGTGAACACCGAGGTGAAAGTTATGTATGTAGAAGACTTTTGGCTGTGGCAGTTCAAGTCTGATCATTCAGAAGGCTTTCTCAGTAAATATTGATGAAAACACATATCCTAGAGGCAAATCCATCACTCTCCATTTTATCTGGAAAAGTCATTTTACAACATACTGTGTTTCATGCCTAAATAATCCCAGGGGCTGAATAATTCATGGCACTATGAGAAGGACCCTTTTAAACTCCTGGTGTTCTGCACTGGCATCAAGCATCACAGCAAATTTGTAGATCATTTGGTTCAGATAGAAATAATCTGGTGATATGTCTTCAGCGTAAGGTGTGTTTATATTTAGCACAGTGGTGATGATTCAATCTATTCAAACCCACTATTATAGATCAGCTAAGGGCATTTTTCAAGTAACCAAGGAAGTGCTGAAAATAACTAAACTTAACTGGACAAAACAGTCACAGAATCACAGAATGGTAAAGGTTGAAAGGGACGTCTGGGGATCATCCAGTCCAACTCCACTGCTAATTCAGATTCACCTAGAATAGGTTGCTCAGAGTGGCAATGTTCAGGTGGTTTTTGAAAGTTTCCAGAGAAGGAGACTCCACAACACCTCTTGGTAAACTGCTCCAGATCTCTGACATCTTCACAGCAAAGTTTTTCCTCATATTCAGATGGAATTCCTGTGTTCTAGTTTGTGCTCATTGTTCCTTATCCTACCACTGGGCACCACTGAAAAGATCTCCTTTCAGGCTGCTTGTCTTCAGGCTATACAGCCCCAGGTCTCTCAGCCTTTCCTCCTCACAGAGATGTTCCAGGACCCTCAGCAACTTTGTAGGCTCCCCTGAACTCTCCCCAGTAGTTCTCTGCCTCTCTTGAACTTGGGAGCCCAGAACTGGACATAGTACTCTGGGTGTTCTGTGACTTCAGATAATTATTAGTAGCAGCAGCAGGAGTAGAAGTAGCAGTAGCAGTTGCCGCAGTAATAGTAGTAACAGTAGTAGCAGCAGCAACAGCAGTAGTAGAAGAAGAAAAGATTTTATGTTTCTATGATTCTCAGAAACCTTAACAGTCTCTGTTCTTCAGTGCTGAGGCACCGAACAGTAAAAAGTTAATCAAATGGTGCTAACCCTGTCATCTGCAGAGTTTATAGCCAATCACTGGTAATATTTTTTCCCTTTTTGGGAGGTGTAATTGCTGAGGATGCATCAGCATAAGCAAAACTGAAAAAGGGTAACTGGGAGGCACAAATAGATTAATTTCTAACTTCTTCACGTATCATGCAGGACCCAAAGAAATTAGAGGGATAAAAAGATGGTTAGATTGTGCACTCATTCCCCTCCCTTGTAACACTCTCCAAGGAATTGTCCAGCCAAAGTGTTAATGAATATCCAGATCATCTACTTTTTCATATTGAAAACAAATCCTGGCAGAAAAAGCCCTAGTTCCTTGTGCCCCCTTATTGCTACTCTTAATTCTATACAGTAGCATAGAGTTCTCCCTCTGAAATATATATTTTATAAAGAGCAGACCATTACCTTACACAGAGAAGAACTAATTCTGAACTCAGACACCCACATAATTAGATGTTTATTAGGTGCTTTAAAGCTATCTTCAATGTTAAAAGGCCCTCAATGTTAAAATGGCCTTCAATGTTAAAAGACTCCCTAGTAGGGCAGGAAGAACCTGAACTCCCTAGTGGACCTGGAGGGGAACACAGTTACTGAGGATGAGGATAAAGCTGAGGTCCTGAACACCTTCTTTACCTCAATGTTTAACAGCAAGGCAGGAGTTCAGGACGAGTGGTCTCCGGAGCTGGGCGTTGGGGTCGGGGAGCAGAGTAATACCCTGGAAATCCATGAGGAGTTAGTTCGGGACCTGCTGAGCCACTTGGATATTCACAAGTCCATGGGACCGGATGGGATCCATCCTAGGGTGCTGAGAGAGCTGGCGGATGTGCTAGCTAGGCCACTCTCCATCATTTTCCTCCAGTCCTGGCTCACCGGTGAGGTCCCAGATGACTGGAAACTGGCCAACGTGGTCCCCATCCACAAGAAGGGTCGGATGGAGGAACCTGGAAACTACAGGCCAGTCAGCCTGACCTCAGTGCCAGGGAAAGTGATGGAGCAGATTATCCTGGCAGCAATAACTGCGCACCTGAAGGATGGCCAAGGGCTCAGGTCCAGCCAACATGGATTCAGGAAGGGCAGATCCTGCCTCTCCAACCTGATCTCTTTCTATGATCAGGTGACCCGTCTGGTGGATGTGGGGAGGCCTGTGGATGTGGTCTACCTAGACTTCAGCAAGGCCTTTGACACCGTCCCCCACAGCAAACTGCTGACTAAGCTGTCAGCCTGTGGATTGGACCACTACACTCTGTGCTGGGTTAGGAACTGGCTGGAGGGCCGGGCCCAGAGAGTGGTCGTGAACGGTGCCGCATCCAGCTGGAGGCCAGTCACCAGTGGTGTCCCCCAGGGATCAGTGCTGGGCCCTGTCCTCTTCAACATATTCGTTGATGATCTGGATGAAGGGGTAGAGTCAGTCATCAGCAAGTTTGCAGATGACACAAAGTTAGGGGCAGATGTTAGTCAATTAGAGGGTAGAAAGGCTCTGCAGAGGGACCTCGACCGACTGGAAAGATGGGCAGAGTCCAATGGGATGGCTTTCAACAAGTCCAAGTGCCGAGTGCTGCACTTTGGCTATGGCAATCCCATGCAGAGCTATAGGCTGGGGTCGGAGTGGCTGGAGAGCTCCCAGACAGAGAGGGACCTGGGTGTGCTGATCGACAGCCACCTGAATATGAGCCAGCAGTGTGCTCAGGTGGCCAGGAGGGCCAATAGCATTCTGGCCTGCATTAGGAATAGTGTGGCCAGCAGGAGCAGGGAGGTCATAGTGCCCCTGTACTCTGCTCTGGTTAGGCCGCACCTTGAGTACTGTGTCCAGTTCTGGGCTCCTCAGTTTAAGAAGGACATTGAGACACTTGAGCGTGTCCAGAGAAGGGCAACAAGGCTGGTGAGAGGCCTTGAACACAAGCCCTATGAGGAGAGGCTGAGGGAGCTGGGATTGTTTAGCCTGGAGAAGAGGAGGCTCAGGGGTGACCTTATTGCACTCTACAACTACCTGAAGGGTGGTTGTAGCCAGGAGGGAGTTGGCCTCTTCTCCCAGGCAACCAGCACCAGAACAAGGGGACACAGTCTCAAGCTGCGCCAGGGGAGGTTCAGACTCGAGGTGAGGAGGAAGTTCTTCACCGAGCGAGTCATTCGGCATTGGAATGGGTTGCCCAGGGAGGTGGTTGAGTCATCGACCCTGGAGGCGTTCAAGGGGAGATTGGACGTGGCACTTGGTGCCATGGTCTAGTCATGGGGTCTGCGGTGTCAGGTTGGACTCGATGATCCTCGAGGTCCTTTCCAACCTAAGTGATACTGTGATACTGTGATATAAACTGGGGGGGGCAGGGGGGCAGGGAGGGGGGAAGGAAGTGGCTGAAGTACCTGGCTACCATGCAAATAATATTTTCCCCTCTTTTTCCTCCACACTCATGATGCACAAGGTTTTTTCTGTTTCCTTACAATAAAAGAAAATCATAGAATCAGTTATAGCATTGTTTCATTTGGAAAAGACCTCTAAGCTCATCAAGTCTACCTAAGACCACCATGGCCACCAAACCATGTCCACGCAGTTCTTGAACACCTCCAGGAATGGTGACTCTACCACCTCCCTGGACAGCCTGAACCAATGCCTGACCACTCTTGCAGGAAAGAAATTTTTCCTAATATCCAATCTAAACCTCCCCTGGCACAATTTCAGGCCATTTCCTCTCATTCTGTCACCTGATATTAGGGAGAAGAGACCAACCCCACCTCACTCCAACCTCCAGGCTAAACAACCCCAGTTCCCTCTGCCTCTCCTCATAAGACCACTTCTCTAGACTCATCAGAAGTTTTGTTGCCTTTCTTGACACCAGTGAACAAGTGAATAAATTCCTTTTGCTCATTGCATTTATGGACTTTCCAAAAGTCCATAATGGTTTACCTTGTTAATGGAAAAAACAATAATATCTTTAGCAATCAGAGCAGGAAATGTCAGACTACCTTAACAAGAGCTGGGCTTATTGATTGGCTCCATTGTCTGTATTACTGCCTAAAGAAAGTTCTTATCAGCATGTTTTATCAGCGGAAGTATAAACATAGAATCATAAAATGGTTTGCATTGGAAGGGACCTTAAAGATCATCCAGTTCCAACCCCCTGCCATGGGCATGGATGCCTCCTACTTGACCAGGTTGCTCAAAGCCCCATCCAGCCTGGCTTTGAATACTGAATTACAGCAAACCTTGCACAAATAATCTGAAGAACTAGATCAAAAAGTAAGTTCTAATGAATCTTATGCTTGTATTCACTGCATTTTATGTCATTGACCTGACTGCTACTGTATTTTCAATCTTAAATCAGTCAATAAATTTTTAGACACAGCACTTGATATCTTGCAGCACTTCATGTCTGTCAAGTCTGATAAGAATGGCTTTGAGAATGAAATGTTATTTCCTATTAATAAAGTCTATGCATTCTGACTAATATTAGTAATATATCATGACAGTATTCAAAATATATTCATTAAAGTTTTGGTTCAGCTGATGAATTGAAAGTCTGTTTTGACTTCTTAATTATCATGACTAAAGAGGTTTGATGAGGATAAAATAATCATAGAATTGATTCCATTGGAATAGATGTTCAAGATCATTGAGTTCAACCATTATCTAACTCTACTAACTCTGGCCCCTCAGCAGCACATTTTTGCCACATTGAAACATCTCCAGGGATGGGGATTCAACCACCTCCCTGGGGAGCCTGTTCCAGTCTTTGAGAACCTTTTCAGTGAAGAAGTTTCTTCTAATATCCAACCTAAAACCATCCTGGTGCAATCTGAGGCCACTTCCTCTCATCCTATCACTTGTTACTAGAGGCAAATAAATGTATATGGAGGCGTACATCAGCTAGCCTGCCTAGGAAGAGGTTATTTTTATTCCCCTTAACCCTTTTTTCTTCCTGGAGTAAAATGTCTTGAGTGAGATCACACTGCAATATTTCTCTTTTTGCTCACACCATTTGCCACAGTAACTGCCAATTTACTACAGTGACTTTGCAGGTTATCTAGAAATTGCTCCCTTTCTCTGCCCTCCCCATTCCCTCACAAAACTGAAGTTGGTCACGTCGCTCAAGCTTATTTATATTGGTTGGAATTAAGGCAGCAGCAGGTTAAAGAGCTTAAAAGGGACAAAAATAGAAAATATTTTGGTGGTTGAAAAATGCTCCTCTCAATTTGCAGCTTACCACACAGAAAGTTTTAACATGGAAAAAGCCTCAGACTGGGTGGTCAGGCAGTGTAACAGCTGGCTCAGACCACTATTGTGTTCTTCAGAGCCAGCATTAGTAACTGGGAGATGAATAGCCTAGGATAATATAATTTTGAGAGCTCTTTTCATCTCAAAATATGAACGTCACTCCCAAATTGATTTACTGGCATGATTTAATCCCATTAAAATCCATACATCTGCCTAGTTTTGTAACAGTTACTTTTCAAACCAGAAGATGCTTCACAATGTGGACTTGGTTTTAAGCTTTCTCAGATATGTTTTGATAGACATTTATATCAAAACCTCTTTGTATCCAGAGAATCATAGAATTGTTCTGGTTGGGAAAGATTTTTGAGAGCATAAAGTCCAACCATTATCTAACTCTACCAAGTCTGGGGCAAAACCATGTCCCTCAGCACAGCTATTTTTCTCACAGGACTTTCACAGCATCTGGCAGTCTTTCAAGACCTGTTTGCTCTGTTGTCACTGGTTTATATCCACTGTTCTTGCTGCAGGTTTGACAATGGAGGAGATAAATTTTAGTGCATTAAGTTATATTTTTTTTATTTGATCTTTTCTAGATCATGCATAAAACAAACTACATTAAGCAGCTATCAGATTAAATAAGTAGGTTAAAGTGCCATCAAGAAGTGACAGAAAAATTGCTCATGAGCAGATAAAAGATTATGTTGAACTACCAGCCAGATTTTTAATTCAGATTGCTAGAACATGTAGAGCAGGAATAAGTCTCTCAAGGAACGCACTTGATGGTTGAATGTGATAGTAAAGTATCTTGCTTTTCCAGCATTTTTAACATCAGAGCTAGATCATCTAGACTCACTTGTGGTGAGCCAGCCTTTCTTAGAAATCAGCATATCTAATCTAACATTGCCCCCTATCATAAAATCATATAATTGTTTCAGTTGGAAAAGTCTCTAAGATACTAGAGTTCAACTGTCAGCCTAAGACCACCATGCCCATTAAACCATACTCCAGTGCAGATACAGATTTGATCACATTTGTTCCTAGCTTGAGTTGTCCTAGCCTGAAGTCTGGCTGTGGTGGTGATGGGTTGATGATTGGACTTGACAATTTTAGAAATCTTTTCCAACCTATGTGTCTATAATCAACAGACATGCACCATGAATGCCAGTAGCATCTCCTTTGAAATTTGAAATACATGTTAAGAGGAGCAGAGGCCACTTAAAGTATTGATTTATTGGTGACAATAACAACACATCCAATTATCTCTACAGACTTCCTCCTGTGTCAAACTCATAGGAAACAGCCCAGTTTCAGTGAAATTTGTTTTGGTACAACAGCCTCCTGATATTTCGTCACAGAATAGTACAGGTTGGAAGGGGCCTCTAAAGATCATCGAGTCCAAACCTACCAAATCTGGGTCACCTAGACTAAAACACACAAGATAGAGATGTCAGGGGAGCTTTGGAATCTCTCCAGAGGAGACTCTGGACAGCCTGCTCCAGGGCTCTGGCACCCTCAAAGTGAATAATTTTCCACTGTTGTTTTTTTGTTTTGTTTTGGTTTGGTTTGGTTTGTTTGTTTTGTTTTGTTGGTTTTTTTTGTTGGTGCTCTATTTGAAGAGCTTCCTCTCTTTCTTATCTGTATTTTAGAGAAGAAGAAAATGGAAATGGAAATAATCCTGAACATCTGATTATGTGCAATGTACTTTGAAATTATACACATAAACACTCAGGCTACAATAGCATCCTTACACTAATTAATAATTATATTTGATTACTCAGCCCCTGGGAGGATGGCTCAGAGACCTCATCCTCCACAACCATTCAGATATTTGTAACCAGAATTCTAATGCAGCTTGATGTCAACTAGACAAGAAAGTTCCTTTGCTGTGTTGCTAGCTAGCTTGTGTCGTTAGTTAAGGCAGCTAGATGGCATTAAATGAGAGAAATTATATGAAACTAGCATGAGAAAATAAACATTAAGACAGTGACAAGAAGAGACAAGCTGTGTTCAGCGAGCCTTAAAAAAAAAGTCAGTGTTGTGTTTAGCCAAACAAGGCTCAAGTGCAAACCAAACTCTCTTGCAAGTGAGGTCTCACCAGAGTAGAGCAGAGTGGCAGAATAGCCTCTCCCCCTCTTCTGGCCATGCTTCTTTTGATGCAGGCCAGAATAGCATTGGCCTTTTGGGTTGCAAGTGCACATTGCTGGCTCACATTCTGCTTCTCATCCACCAGTGCCCCCAAGTCCTTTTCTGCAGAGCTGTTCTCAGTCTCATCTCCCAGCCTATATTGATATCAAGGATTGTCCTGACATAGGTGCATACAAAGACATAGGACTTTACCTTATTGAACTTCATGAGGTTCTCATGTTGACAGGACAACTCATGCACTTATGAGCGTTGGTAAAGATCTTACTGGGAATTTCTCTGTCACAAGTTTAATTTCGATAACTTCCAAGATCCTAAGTCAAGCAATTCCATAGGTGTAGGTAGAAATCCAAAACACCACAGACACAAAACACAACCAACCAACGACACAGATAGATACACTACCACCAGCACTCTATTTGCCCACTTGTCTTTGAGCATTAATCATGCTGCCAGCCTGAACTGGGGATAATTAAGACAGCAGCTCCTCCTGCAAAGTGGATAAAATCCTCTTAAAGTTGCATGTGGCCCTTTAATCTAAGTGCTCTGTGCAGGGGACTTAGTTCTAGTGCTCACCCCACATGCATCAGTTCAAACTCTGTAACTGACCTCATTTGGCATCTGTCAGAAACTAAAAGCAACAGCACCCAGCTGTTCACTTTGGTCAAAAATACTATTCCATAAATAAAATACAAAACTATAAATTTAACTCTAATCCTCTGGAAAGTCAGCACTACTCAGTGGCAAAAATTCAGTTGTTAGCCCTTTTTAGCTCTGGGATTTTAATACCTCCTGAACAAACCCTCTCCAGCTCCAGTCCCTAACCCAAAGATTTTCTCATTCCTGTACTAAGACTCTGTCATGACTCGTGGGATTCTTTTCTACCTTAAAACAGAGTCCTTTTCTCAGGGTGAAAGAGCATTTTCAATGTCACTTATCACTGAGAAAAGCATTCAGCAAGCTGTTTACTAGGGATTAGAAAAGGGACTTCAGCCCTTTATACCATTTCTTAAAAGCTCCCTTGCTTCCCACCAGGAATGGTCCTTGTCTTCATGCATTACATGAAGCACAGGTCAAGAAAAATATGATACAATGGTCTGCTACTCTTGCCCTGCTGGGCAGCTCACCTTAGAAGGAGTCTTCACAGTTTCTCCAAGAAGTCAGATATTCCCCACCATAATTAATGTTGGTAGAATATGCTATCACAATATACATTTTGAGGCATTAAGAGAGAAGACTAGATCAGGAGAAAAGAAGAGATTAGGGGGATGATACTGTGAGTGTGAAGATTATACTGAGGAAAAGAAAATACAACAGATGATCATTCTGCTGAGGGAAGTCTAGGTCCTTCTTTGCTACTATTACAGAAGCATAAAATGGCAGGGGTTGGAAGGGATCTCTGGAGGTCATCAAGTCTAACCTCCCTGCCAAGAAAAGGTCACACAGGAACATGTCCAGGTGGATTTTGAATGTCTCCAGAGATGAAGACGCTAACACCTGACTGCAAAGGAATTAGATATACCCAAATAGTACACAAATGTGTCCACAAAAGGAAGCCACATGTTTGAGATACTAGGAGAGGACTAAGGGTGTTGTGCAGACAGGTAGGAGAAATAAAAGAAGAGGATGAAAGAACTGATAGAGAGAAAGCTGCTAGGTGTAATTATAGAAGGAAGATGGCCAGAGGCCACAGTGGGCAAGATCACAGAATCACACAGAATCCCGGAAGGGGAAGGGGTGCCATCCAGAAGGATCTTGAGAGGCTTGAGAAGTGGACAAGTGACAACTGCATGAGGTTCAGCACGTCAATGTGCAAGGTTCTGCATCTGGGTGCGGCCAACCCCAGACACAAATAAAGGCTGCGTGCAGAGTGGGTTGAGAGTAGCCCTGAAGAGACTTGGGGATGTTGATTAATGGGAAGCTCATCATGAGCCAGCATTGCCAGAAGGCAAATTGTATCCTGGGCTGCATCAAGAGGAGAGTTACCAGCAGGTCAAGAGAAATGATTCTTCCCCTTTACTCTCTTCTTGTGAGCCCCCACCTTGAATACTGCAGCCACTTCTCATGTCACCATAAGAACGACACAGAGATGTTGCAGTGATTCCATAGAAGGGACATGAAGATGATCCGAGGGCTATGAGAATATCCTGAGAGAGTTGGGGTTGTTCAGCCTACAGAAGAGAAGACTCTGCAGGGTCCTTCTAGCTGCCCTCCAATACTTGAAGGGATCCTACAGGAAGGCTGGAGAAGGACTTTTCTTAAGGGTGTCTAGTGAAAGACTAGGGGGAATGGTTTTAAGCTCAGGGAGAGTGGGTTTAGACTGGGTCTGAGGAAGATGTTCTTCAGTATAAGGTTGGTAGGAGTCAGGAACAGGCTGATGTGGATGTCTTCTCCCTGGATGTGTTCAGGGCCAGATTGGATGAGACCCTGAACAGCCAAGTCTAGATGAGAGACATCTCTGTCCATGGTGGGGAGGTTAGAGTAGATGATCTCTAAGATTTCTTCCAACCTAAGCCATTTTAGGATTCTGTGATTCTATGATACAGCAAGCCCGCAAAGTTACTCAGGGCCCCATCAAGTTTGACCTTGAATGTCTCCAGGAATGGGGGCCTCCACCACATCTCTGGGCGACCTGTGGCAGTGTTTGACCCTCCTCATTGTGAAGGACTTTCTCCTTATATCTAAGGAAAAGAAATAATATACATGTCAGAGGAAGTGGTGAAAAGGAGGAGTAGCACCTCTGTTTATGCCCTTCCCAGCAGCTAATCTTCCACTTTGAGCCCCAAACTTATCTTCTTGCTAGCATGAACATTCCGCATTTTCAGAAGATGGTGGTAATTTTCCCCCTGTCAGCTTAACTGGATACATAATGAACATGCAATATATTATAGGGAAACTACACACTTGAGGTTTCATCTGCTTATTGCTTTCCTTCATGAGCTCTAAGCATTATTATCGTCCTTTCACTTCAATATACATAACTAAAAGCTATGCAAAAAAAGGACTTGTGCAGCAGATCAGAGAGGCCCATCGTGATTCTCACCTTAGAATCTGTGAAAATGTAAATGTTTGGCTGGTTACTTTTAGAATCATAGAATTGTTTGAGCTGGAAAAAAGTTTCAAGATCATCAAGTCCAACCATTCTCTAACTCTGCCAAGGCTGGTGCTAAATCATGTCCCTCAGTACCACACCTCTGCTTCTTTTAAACCCATGTGGGGATGGGGATTCAACCACCTCCCTGAGCAGCCTGCCCAGTAAAAAATTTCATCTTATACACAACCTAAATCTTCCCTGGTGTAACTTGATTCCATTTCCTCTTGTCCTAACACTTGTCACTAAGGCTTCAGGTCTCGCAGAATCTTTGTAGCCTCTGCTGAACTCAATTCAGTAGTTCCCTGTCTCTCTTGGACCAGGAAGCCAGAACTGGACCCAGTACTCCAGATGTGGCCTCACTAGGGCAGAGTGCATCCCAGAATACTATTAACTTTCTCGTCCACAAAAGTACATTGTTGGGGTGTGGTGAACTTGTCCAACAGCACTCCCAGGTCCTTCCCTGCTGATCTGCATTCCAACAGGTGTGCCCCTAACCTTTCCTGGTCCTCTGCTTTTGGAGGTAATATCTTGCTCTCACTGAACCTTTGAACATGAAGACTTTCAATTTCTGTCATAAAAATTCATCTTCTCCATATATCCATTTCCCAGCACATGCACAGTTTCAAGCACTGCAGCAATCCCACTGGATCAAATTGGAATGTTTTGGTCCTTTAAACTCAGTGCATGGTGAAATACTCCCCACTGACCCCCAAATAACAAGCACACAGAGAGTTACCAAGTTTTATTTTACCCTCTTTTTTCCCATCTCTGCAAGTGCCCAATATTGCTTCATTCCCTACAAACTGTTGAGCTTAGGATAAGCAACAGCTTGCTGCTGTCCTGAAACTTTAAAATGCCATCACATCTGGATTAGCAGTGACAATCCAAACTATTAGATAATCCTTAAGCACAGTAATATCCTTTATTTTTACTTAATTTTTACTATCTGTGGATATCTTGCAATATCTTAATATCTGGTCACCTTTTTTTCTGAGTGTCAAAATCAAAAGACCTTTGGTAATGAATCCAGTAGAACTGGAGAAGGTTCTGCTTGTATCTAACTAGGCAACTCATCCTCTCCAATTTACACTGATTTGACACTTCACACTATGGACACCCATAATACTAAACCACAGAATCATAGAATCACAGAGTGGCTTTCGTTGGAAGGTACCTCAGAGATCATCTACTCCAGCATTCCTGCCATGGGCAGGGCAGGGACACCTCTCAACTAGACTTGGTTGCCCAAGTCTTCATCCAGTCTGGCCTTAACCATTTCCAGAGAGGGGGCATCCAGAACCACTCTGGACAACCTATTCCAGAGTCTCACCACCCTCTTACTGAAGAACTTCTTCCTAAAATCCAGCCTAAACCTACTCTCCCTCAGCTAGCCCTGTCACTAGAAACCCTTCTGGTAAGTCCTTCTCCAGCTATCCTGTAGGCCCTTTTCAGATATTGGACGGCAGCTATAGGGTCCCTCTGAACTCTTCTCTCCAGGCCAAACAACCCCAGCGCCCTTAAGCTATCCTCATAGCAGAGGTGATCCAGCCCTTGTAACCTCCCTGTGGCCCTCCTCTGGACTCACTCCAACAGTTCTGTGTCCTTCTTATGGAGACTCCAGAACTGGATGTAGTATTTGAGGTGGAGTCTCATAAGAGGAGAGGAAAGAGAAAAAATCACCCCCTTTGACCTGCTGGCCACACTCCTCTTGATGCAGCCCAAATGCAAACCATGAGGGAAATTCACTCAGCTATTCTGAGAGTGGAAAAGAAATCCTGTTTCTGACAGAGCATATAACGATTTAAAGGGTTCTCAAAGACTGAAACAGGCTCCCTGTGGAGGTGGTTTAATCCCCATCCCTGGAGTTCTTTCAAAGCAGCAGAGATGTAGTGCTGAGGGACACGGTTTAACCTCAGACTTGGTAGATGTAGAGAATGGTGGGATTTGATGACCTTAAAGGTCTTTTCCAACTGAAATTATTCTGTGATTTAGATTAAAATTTTCACCTTCTGAAATCAATTGAAATTTTTTGTCAGGCCTCAGTGAGACCAGGATTAAACCTGCTTCCTTAGGTGCTCAAAGACCTTCTGAGTTCAGTTATCCTTAGCAGCAATTGTGGAAAGAGAAACAGAGTTTTTTTTTACTTTCCTGTTTTTAATGAACAGAAACCTAAATATAGATACCTGCCCCTGGTAAATCTGTATTGTACAGACTCTTACCATTCACACATTCAAACATTATTTCTTTGGAACTGTATTTGAAACTAAGCTCCCACAGTGCTAAGACCACTTTGCCAAACTTTAGCTCAGAGCCAATCCATACAAAGGAGTTATGCCTCTTAAGAATACAAGTTTTGTGGTGGACATGCCAATAAACCCTTAAACTACACTATCTCTGTGCCACTGCATTGCTGTAATGAGGCTTGGTTTGATTTTCTTGAGAGCTATAATAAGATTAAAGGCATAATCATAAATTCCCCTGTGACAGAAGATAAATTACTTCTCATTGATCTCTCAGAAACCAGAGCAATTTCTGGATATTAAGTAGTCATTTACAGCAGCAACAGGTGTATTATTGTTCCAATAACACCATGTCAATGACACTGATTTTCAGGGACAAACACTACAGTGGTCTCTTGAGAAACCTGATTAAACTTCTGGCCCAGTCAGTAGGGAGCAACAGGGATTAAACAATTGCTTGAGGGTTATCTCACGGATTTTGTTTGGGTTTGCATTAATTTATATAAACCCTTCCAACAAGCTTATTGGTATCTGTTAAATGGGTCCCAAAGCTGCACAAATTCAGTGAGCCCTGAGGCTCTTCCTTGAAGAATAGTGGCTGCAACAGAACCTACAACACCTCTAGGTACAGTGACTCCACTACCTCCCTGGACAGCCTATTACAACGGCTCACCGCTCTTTAAGGAAACAAATGTTTCCTAATATTCAACTTAAACCTCCCCTGGTTCAGCTTTAAACCATTTCCTTTCATCCTATCACTTGTTACGAGGAAGAAGAGACCAACATCTGCCCTTATACTACTGCTGTAGAGAGCAATAAGGTCTCCCTTCAGCCTCTTCTTCTCCAAACAAAGCAGCCCCTGTTCTCTCAGCTGTTCCTCACAAGACCTGCTCTCCAGACCCTCCACCAGCTTTGCTGCCCTTCTCTGCACAGGTTCCAGCACCTTAAAATCTTTCTTGTAGCAGGGGGCCCAAAACTGAACCCAGGAACTCAAGATGTGTCCTTATCCGTGTTGAGTCCAGGGGGACAATCCCTTCCTGGTCCTGCTGGTCACACTGCTGCTGATCCAGGCCAGGGTGCTGTTGGCAGTCATGGCCACCTGATCATATGCTGGCTCATGTTCAGCTGGCTGTCAACCAACACCCGCAGGTCTTTGCTTTCAGGACAATTTCAAGCCACTCTGCCCCAATCTTTGTTGTTACCCAAGTGGCAGATTCAGCACTTGGAATCATCCCATCAGCCCAACCTGGCTAGGATGCCTCTGTAGAGTCTTCCCACCCTCAAGCAGATTGATGTTCCTGCTCCACTTGATGTCACCTGCAAACTTACTGAAAATGTATTCAACCCCCCACAGTATGGCTTCCATTTTAGGGAAGAAGCACTCACTTGAGGTGCCTTTTTTTTTTATGAACTTCATCCTATCAGCTTTGGTCCATCAATCCAGCCTACCCATATCTCTTTGCAGAGCCTTCCTACACTTGAGCAGAACAACACTCACATGAAAATTGGTGGGATCTACAAACTTACAGAGCGTGCTCTCAATTCCCTCATCCAGACCACTGATAAAGATATTGAAGATAACTGGACCCTCTACTGAGCTTTTTGTAACGTCACTTGTGACCTACCAGGAACTGGATTTAATTCCATTCCTCACCACACTCTGGTATTTAGCCTGTATTTAACCCAACGAAGCGTCCACCCATCCAAGCCATGAGTAGCCACTTTCTACAGGAGGATGCTGTGAGAAGAATGGGGGCCAACCAGCATCCTACTTTCCCTGCAGAGACTTGCACCCACTCAATAGCTCACCCACTGCAGTCTCCTAGAAGACTGCAAACATCCCTTTAGAGGACAACAATCAGAACCAGCTCAATAACGAGATTTTTACATGATGAATCCCCCTTGCAGCCTCAAAGGCAATTTCTGCACAAGGGGTTGCACATCTATCTCTTTTAGTTTCAGCAATGTTATAAGACACGGGGGTAAGAGTAGAAGTGAATTAAGAATCCACACTGACATCTTGTGGACACAGAGCTGGCAAAGTATTTCTAAGCAAACCCTGTGGTGTGTTGTTTAAAGAGGTAAACTTGGATAGAACAGGGAAAGGGAGATGATTCCTTGAGACTTGTTAAACCAGACACTTTATGGCATAGAATCATGAAATGGTTCATGTTGGAAGGGACCTTAAATATCATCTAGTTCCAACCTCCCTGTCAGGGGTAAGGATGCCTTCCACTCAACCAGATTGCTCAAGGCCACATCTAACATGGCCTTGCACTCCTCAAGGTAGAGGGCATCCACAGCCTCCCTGGGCAACCTGTTCCAGTGTCTTATCACCCTCATTGTAAAGAATTTCTTCCTAACCTCCAGTCTAAATATACCTTTTTCAAGCCGAAAGCCATTCATCCTCATCCTATTGCTGCAAGCCCTTGTAAAAATGGTCCCTCCCCAGCTTTCCTGTAGCTCTCTTCAGGTAGTGTGCAGAGATGCATGCAGTAATCTAGGTGAGATTCAGCAGAGTGGAGCAGAGGGACAAAATCCCTTCCCATCACCTGCTGCCCACGCTGCTTTTGGTGCAGCCCAGGATTTGGCTGACTTTCTTGGCTGCAACCACACATTACTGGCTCATGTTGAGCTTCTTATCACCCAGAATCCCCAAGTCCTTTTCCTCAGCACTGTTCTCTATTCATTTTCAGCCCAGCCGGGATTGGCCTTTGGGATTGCCCTGACCCAGGTGCCAGACCTTGCACTTGGCCTTGTTGAGATTTATGGAGTTGGCATTGACCATACCCTCAAGCTTGTCCAAGTCCCTCTGGATGGATCCCTTCCCTCCAGCACATTGACTACACCACAGAGCTTGGTGTAATCACAAACCTGCTGACAGTACCTTGATCCCATTGTCCGTGTTGCCAAAACATCAGTCTCAGTTGCACCAGTCTCTTGATCTACCAACTTTCTTAAAGGAAAGAAACCACAGAAATCCCTGAATTGTCTTGGAAAAGGCAATTTTTATTAATCATTTTTTTTGTCAACTGAAAGCAGAATTGCAGGGTTTGATTTAAATAAATATTCACAGAAATTCCTCCACATATATCAGAAGGAAATATCTCTACTTCCTGCCTTTAGAAGGAACAACATGAAGGGGAATGTATTTAATCTCAGCCTTAGGGAAAAGCAATGGAAATTCTCTCCTATTTCACAGAATCACAGAATCACCAAGGTTGGAAGAGACCAAAAAGATCATCAAGTCCAACCAGTCACCACAGACTTCATGACTAAACCATGGCACCAAGTGCCACATCCAATCTCCTTTTGAACACCTCCAGGGATGGGGACTCCACCACCTCCCTGGGCAACACATTCCAATAGCTAACAACTCTCTCTGTGAAGAACTTTCTCCTCACCTCCAGCCTAAACTTCCCCTGGTGCAGCTTGAGACTATGTTGTCTTGTTCTGGTGCTGGTTGCCTGAGAAAAGAGACCAACACCCTCCTGGCTACAACCACCCTTCAGGTAGTTGTAGAGAGCAATAAGGTCTCCCCTGAGACCCTTCTCTGGACATGTTCAAGAGTCTCAATGTCCTTCTTAAATTGAGGGGCCCAGAACTGGACACAGGACTCAAGGTGTGGACTAACCAGTGCTGAGTACAGGGCAGAATGACTTCCCTGCTCCTGCTGGCCACACTGTTCCTGATGCAGGCCAGGATGCCATTGGCCTTCTTGGCCACCTGTGCACACTGCTGGCTCATGTTTAGGCAGCTGTCAATCCTCACCCCCAGGTTCCTTTCTGTTTGGCAGCTCTCCAGCCACTCCCACCCCAGCCTGTAGCTCTGCATGGGTTATTGTGGCCAAAGTGCAGCACCTGGCACTTTCATGCAGCACTTCTGAGGGCACCTCTCTTTCAGATGAAGTGGACAGCCTACAAAGAGAATAAGGCAGATGAAATACTTTTTTAGCAGGGCCTGCCCGAATAGAGTTACTTCAAACAATTAATATGCATAGCAGAATGAAGCTGCTAGCAGGAGGAAAACACATGTTGACAGATGGTCAACATCAGTTAATTTGGCACTCTCATCTGTGGGCCCTGCTGCAAAAAGCAATCACATAAAGAAATAAAGTCTTTGGGATTTCATCCTGTCAACAATGAAGAATGAGAAAGGGATGCCAGCATTTAGCCCTAGATTATTGATTAGCTCATGAGGAAATCAGATTTTATGATCTTAAACATGGCAAACATTCTCTCCACTGGGGAAAAACACTGTAGCACTTGTCTTCCACATACAGCAATTATAGCTGACAGGGATCTTCATTCTGCAATCACATGGAAGAACAAATTTAGCTTGTGTGGTGTACAAATGGGTGAAACCACATTTCCTATGTATAGCTGCACAAAGAAACATCAAGAAACTAAGTTCTGCTCATGGTGTGATGGTTCTCCACATCTGGAAGTGCAACACAAGAGGTTTGGTTTCAGCTTATCTGTGTTTAATAACTTAAGAGCCTGTGCCACAGATTATTAATCTTCGTTCTCAACAGTTTTGTGTAGGATAGGATAGGATAGGATAGGATAGGATAGGATAGGATAGGATAGGATAGGATAGGATAGGATAGGATAGGATAGGATAGGATAGGATAGGATAGACCAGGTTGGAAGAGACCGCTAAGATCTTCGCATTAAACCTATCATCCAACACCACCTAATCAACTAAACCATGGCACCAAGCACCCCATCAAGTCTCCTCCTAAACACCTCCAGTGATGGTAACCCACCACCTCCCTGGGCAGCCCATTCCAATGGCCAATCACTCTCTCTGTGAAGAACTTCTTCCTAACATCCAACCTAAACCTCCCCTGACACATCTTGAGACTGTGTCCTCTTGTTCTGGTGCTGGTTGCCTGGGAGAAGAGAACAACCCCCACCTGGCTACAACCTCCCTTCAGGTAGTTGTAGACAGCAATAAGGTGTCCCCTGAGCCTCCTCTTCTCCAGGCTAAGCAAGCCCAGCTCCTTCAGCCTCTCCTCCTAAGGGCTTGCGCTCCAAACCCCTCACCAGCTTTGTTGCCCTTCTCTCTGGGCTATAAGATGAAATGATTCCAGGACTTTACACCTACTAGAGCATTTTCTAGATTAAACTACAGAATAAAATCAACAGAGTTAGTTGTGCATCCTCAAACAGATTGTGTATTTCATACTGTTCCCTTTTGCATTCTTAATGCTGCCTTTAAATTTCCAAACAAGTCCTTCTCTAGGTGCTGTCTTAATCCTCTGAGTATTTCAGCATGCACTGAGTTTAAAGGACCAAAACATTCCAATTTGATCCAGTGGGATTGCTGCAGTGCTTGAAACTGTGCATGTGCTGGGAAATGGATATATGGAGAAGATGAATTTTTATGACAGAAATTGAAAGTCTTCATGTTCAAAGGTTCAGTGAGAGCAAGATATTACCTCCAAAAGCAGAGGACCAGGAAAGGTTAGGGGCACACCTGTTGGAATGCAAATCAGCAGGGAAGGACCTGGGAGTGCTGTTGGACAAGTTCACCACACCCCAACAATGTACTTTTGTGGACGAGAAAGTTAATAGTATTCTGGGATGCACTCTGCCCTAGTGAGGCCACATCTGGAGTACTGGGTCCAGTTCTGGCTTCCTGGTCCAAGAGAGACAGGGAACTACTGAATTGAGTTCAGCAGAGGCTACAAAGATGCTGCGAGGCTGAAGCATTTCTGTGAGGAGAAGAGACTGAGAAACTTGAGGCTTTTTAGCCTGGAAAAGAGCAGCCTGAGAGGGAATCTTCTCAAAGCTCAGCAAGAGATAAAGGGCAGGGGGGCAAGAGGATGGGGCCAGACTCTTCAGTAGTGCCCAATGATAAGACAAGGGGTGACAATCACAAAGAGGAACTCAGTAGGTTTCACATGAAATTAAGGAAAAAATTCCTTCATTTGGGGGTGTTGGGGCCCTGGATAAGGCCATTCAGAGGGGCTGTGAAGTCTCCTTCTCTAAAGAGATTCCAAACCCACATGGACATCATCAAGAATAGTGTGGCCAGCAGGAGTAGGGAAGCCATTGTGCCCATGTACTCAGTACTGCTAAGGTCACACCTTGAGTCCTGTGTCCAGTTCTGGGCCCCTCAATTTAAGAAGGACATCGAGACACTTGAGTATGTCCAGAGAAGGGCAACGAGGCTGGAGAGAGGCCTCGAGCACAAGCCCTATGAGGAGAGGCTGAGGGAGCTGGGGTTGTTTAGCCTAGAGAAGAGGAGGCTCAGGGGACACCTTATTGCTGTCTATAACTACCTGAAGGGTGGTTGTAGCCAGGAGGGTGTTGATCTCTTCTCTCAGGCAACCAGCACCTGAACAAGGGGACACAGTCTCAGACTGTGCCAGGGGAAGTTTAGGCTGGAGGTGAGGAGAAAGTTCTTCACAGAGAGAGTTGTTAGGCATTGGAATGTGCTGCCTAGGGAGGTGGTGGA
This sequence comes from Melanerpes formicivorus, assembly GCF_026170545.1. Classification (NCBI taxonomy): domain Eukaryota; kingdom Metazoa; phylum Chordata; class Aves; order Piciformes; family Picidae; genus Melanerpes; species Melanerpes formicivorus. The sequence continues at coordinate 2,067,049 of NW_027142376.1, read as the reverse complement.
GTCCCCATCCCTGGAGGTGTTCAAGAGGGGATTGGATGTGGTACTTGGTGCCATGGTTTAGTCATGAGTTCTGTGGTGATGGGTTGGACTTGGTGATCTTTGAGGTCTCTTCCAACCTTGGTGATTCTGTGACACTGCAATCCTGGGCAAGCTGCTGTGGGTGACTCTGCCTTAACAGGAGGGTTGGACTAGATGATCCCCAGGGGTCCCTTGCAATCCCCATCAGTCTGTGATTAACCTCCCATTTGAAGAACTGCAAGCCTACCTATGACCAAAGACATAAGACTGAGCTTTCCTTTGAAGAATGTTTTGCAGAGCTACTAATGAGACCAGCAGCACTGACTGCTTGCTTTTCCTTGCTTAAACTTATTTGAGGCCTAATTAGTTTAAGGAGCTTGGATCTCTGAGGGCCTCCACACCTACTTTGAAAGCATCCAGCGAATTTGCTGGCCTTCAATGTATTTCAAGGGAGATCAGAAGTTTAAAAAATCAGATTATTCCAGTCATTCAGAATTATTTATACAAGGAAGCAGCATTCTGGCACTGTCATCTTTTCTTCCTAAATATCAAAACCAAGTGAAGAGTGGACTTCAATGTATTTCACAGGCTGTTATGCATGTTACAATAAAGGTCTTTTCAAAGCGCCAGAAAGCTAACAACATAGAATTTCAGCATCATGTTTACAGAGAAAATGAAATGCAAATTGATCACATAAGCTAGTCCAACACTAAATGACAAATCTCTACCTCCTTTGAAAAGCAATGCATTCAATGCATTCAAAGGGACCTAGGGGTACTGGTTGATAGTAGGCTGAAGATGAGCCAGCAGTGTGCCCAGGTGGCCAAGAAGGCCACCTTTCCCTAAAAGAAATAGAAATAAAATTGTGATCTTTTGCAAATGAGAGGCAGATTCTTTCTAGGGGAGAAACCTTACCACAAAATACCAGAAAACCACCAATACTGGGGTTAAATGCTGTTTTATTTTTAGTGTTGCAGACTAATTCCAATAGTGCAATTATATGTAGATAAAGTAAGTCACCTTTCTATGAGGGGGAGCAGTGGGGTTTGACATTATACACCATAGAATTGTAGAATGCACTGGGTTGGAAGGGACCTTTAAAAGGTCATCCTTTGTCACTTCCAAAGGTCATCTATGTCATCCTGGCATCCAGGAATAGTGTGGCCAGCAGAAGCAGGAAGGTCATTGTGCCCCTGTACTCAGCACTGGTTAGGCCACACCTTGAGTCCTGTGTCCAGTTCTGGGCCCCTCAATTTAGGAAAGATGTTGACTTGCTGGATCGTGTCCAGAGTAGGGCAACAAAGCTGGGGAGGGTTTTGGAGCACAATCCCTATGAGGAGAGGCAGAGGGAGCTGGGATTGCTTAGCTGCAGAACCGGAGGCTCAGAGGAGAATAGAATAAACCTTTATTTATTTAGAATAAACCAAACCAGGTTGGAAGAGACCTTCAAGATCATCATGTCCAACCTATCAACCGATCCAACCCACCCAAACAGCTAACCCATAGCACCAAGCACCCCATCAAGTCTCCTCCTGAACACCTCCAATGACGGCTACTCCACCACCTCCCTGGGCAGCCCATTCCAATGGGCAATCACTCTCCCTGTATAGAACTTCTTCCTAACATCCAACCTGAACCTCCCCTGGTGCAGCCTGAGACTGTGTCCTCTTGTTCTGGTACGGGCTGCCTGGGAGAAGAGACCATCATCCGTCTGTCTACAACCTCCCTTCAGATAGTTGTAGAGAGTGATAAGGTCTCCTCTTCTCCAGGCTGAGCAACCCCAGCTCCCTCAGTCTCTCCTCATAGGGCTTGCGTTCCAAACCCCTCACCAACTTTGTTGCTCTTCTCTGGACTTGTTCCAGCAAGTCAACATCCTTCCTAAACTGAGGGGCCCAGAACTGGACACAGTACTCAAGGTGTGGCCTAACCAGTGCAGTATACAGGGGCAGAATGACCTCCCTGCTCCTGCTGGCCACACTGTTCCTGATGCAGGCCAGGATGCCATTGGCCCTCTTGGCTGCCTGGGCACACTGCAGGCTCATGTTCAGCCTGCCATCGACCAGTACCCCCAGGTCCCTCTCTACCTGGCCACTCTCCAGCCACTCTGACCCCAGCCTGTAGCACTGCATGGGGTTGTTGTGGCCAATGTGCAGAACCTGGCACTTGGATGTGTTCAATCTCATGCCGTTGGACTCTGCCCATCTGTCCAGCCTGTCGAGGTCCCTCTGCAAAGCCTCTCTACCCTCTAGCAGATCAACTCCTGCCCCCAGCTTGGTGTCATCTGCAAATTTACTGATGATGGACTCAATGCCCTCATCCAGATCATCAATAAAGATGTTAAAGAACACAGGGACCAGCACTGATCCCTGGGGCACACCACTAGTGACTGGCTGCCAGCTGGATGTGGCACCATTCACCACCACTCTCTGGGCTTGGCCATCCAGCCAGTTCCTAACCCATCGCAGTGTGCTCCCGTCCAAGCCATGGGCTGACAGCTTGGCCAGCAGTTTGCTATGGTGGACGGTGTCAAAGGCCTTACTGAGGTCCAGGTAGACTACATCAACAGGCCTCCCCACATCCACCAGGCGGGTCACCTGATCATAGAAGGAGATCAGGTTGGTCAGGCAGGACCTGCCCTTCCTAAATCCATGCTGGCTAGGCCTGATCCCTTGGCCATCCTGTAAGTGCTGTGTGATTGCACTCAATATAACCTGTTCCATAATCTTGCCTGGCAATGAGGTTAGGCTGACAGGCCTATAATACCCTGGCTCATCCAACTGGCCCTTCTTATGGATGGGCACAACACTGGCCAGCTTCCAGTACTCTGGGACATATCCAGTGAGCCAGGACTGATGAATAATTATGGTTAGTGGCTTACCCAGCTCATCTGCCAGCTCTCTCAGCACCCTAGGATGGATCCCATCTGGACCCATGGATTTGTGCGGATCCAAGCGGCTGAGGAGAGTTCCAACCACCTCCTCATGGAACATAAGGAAACTGTGCAGCTCCCTGGCTCCTTCTGCCAGCTCTGCAGGCCAGCTGTCAGGAAGATGTTCTGTCCTTCTAGTAAAAATTGAGGCAAAGAAGGTGTTAAGTATCTCTGCCTTTTCCTCATCCTTTGTTACAACGTTCCCCACCATGTCCGCCAAGGAGTGGAGGTTGTCCTTGCCCTTCCTCTTGCTATTAATGTATTTATAGAAGGACTTTTTGTTGTCCTTCACAGCAGAGGCCAGTCTAAGCTCCAAATGTGCTTTTGCCTCCCTAATTTTCTTCCTACAAGACCTAGCAACATCCTTAAACATTCTGTGGGTTGCCTCCCCTCTCTTCCAAAGGTGATACACCCTCTTTTTTCCCTCAGTTCCATTAAAAGTTCAGTACCCATCCAGGCTGGCCATCTGCCCCAGTGGCTCATCTTCTGGCACATTTGCACAGCCTGTTCCTGAGCCTTCAACAATTCTTCATTGAAGTAGGTCCAGCTCTCCTGGACCCCTTTATTATTAAGGGCTTTATCCCAAGGAACCTTCTGAATTAGTTCCTTGAGTAACCCAAAGTCTGCCCTCCGGAAATCCAGAGTGGAGGTCTTCTTGCTGCCCCTCTTGGCTTGACCAATAACTGAGAATTCAATTATCTCGTGGTCACTGGACCCCAAACACCCTCCAACTACCACATCACCCACCAGCCCTTCCCTGATGGTGAAGAGGAGGTCAAGCATAGCCTTGCCCCTGGTAGGCTCTCGCAGCACCTGGGATAAGAAGCAGTCCTCCATGCATTCTAAGAACCTCCTAGACTGTCTCCTCTCTGCTGTGTTGAGATCCCAGCAGATGTCAGGCAGGTTGAAGTCGCCCATGAGAACAAGGTCCGGAGATCTTGAGACAGCCCTAAGCTGCCTATAGAATGCTTCGTCAACATCTTCCTCCTGGTTGGGTGGTCTATAACAGACTCCAACCAGGGTGTCTGCCCTGCTGGTCTTCCCTCTAATTCTTATCCACAAGCATTCAACCCGATCATCCCTAATCTCCATTTCAATGGCATCTAGTGCCTTATTGCTGTCTACAACTACCTGAAGGGAGTTTGTAGCCAGGAGGGGGTTGGTCTCTTCTTCCAGGCAACCAGCAACAGAACAAGAGGACACAGTCTCAAGCTGCACCAGGGGAGGTTTAGGCTGGATGTTAGAAAGGAGTTCTTCACAGAAAGAGTGATTGGCCATGGGAATGGGCTGCCCAGGGAGGTGGTGGAGTCACCATCACTGGAGGTGTTTAGGAGGAGACTGGATGGGGTGCTTGGTGCCATGGTTTAGTTGATTAGATGGTGTTGGATGATAGGTTGGACTTGATGATCTCAAAAGTCTTTTCCAACCTGGTCTATTCTATTCTATTCTATTCTATTCTATTCTATTCTATTCTATTCTATTCTATTCTATTCTATTCTATTCTATTCTGTTCTGTTCTGTTCTGTTCTGATCTGTTCTGTTCTGTTCTGTTCCATGAAATGCTGCCTGCACAATCAGCTGGCTAAGTAATACTGAATGCATGGGGAAAATCTAGGGCAGTCCAAAGAGTGAAACATCTCCAGATAACCATTAGGGACCATATGAAACTAGTCAGAAGTGTCCCTGCACATGGCACAGGAGTTGGAACTGGATGATCTCTAAGGTTCTCTATCCTCACTTCGATTTAATCAGATATTTAAGAGTTGCACAAGTTGTACCTACAATGTAGATTATTTCCTGTAGCCAGTGGTGAGCAGAGTGTGTGGGACAAATATTAATGCAAAGCACATTTGCAGCCTGTGAAACCACCCAGGCACTAATGTGGGCTGTTATCAATTATTTATAAAGCTATCTGTGCAAAGTAACTTTGACATTAATTTATGAATACTGAAGCCTGGAGCAGCAAAGACAAAAAGCTTTTCAACTACTATTTTTACATCTTTTTTCAGGTAAAGAGAAGCCTAGCAATCTCCTGGAATTCCTTGCCAGCTTAGGACACAGAAGCTGAGTTCAGAGATGCAGGTTCAGGTCCAAGTGGGCACAGTTTTGTTGGAGAGCTTTGTAATAATCATGCAAAGGGATAAACATTCTGGCTTGGACTCTACTGCAGTAGCACCACCTCTTTTCACCACAGATCTGAACTGTCAGGCCCTGTCTGATCCTTCCCTCTCTCTCTTCCCATAAACAGATAAAATCATTAAAGCTAGAAAAGGCATCCAATATCATCAAGTTCAACTGTCAGCCCACCACCACTACCATGTTCCTAAGCATCACGTCTATATGTTTTTTTAACACCTCCAGGGACAGTGACACCACCACTTCCCTGACCATTCTTGCAGGAAAGGAATTTTTCCCAATATCCAACCTGAATTTCCCCTGGCACACCATGAGGCCATTTTCTCATGGCAGAAGAGGCAGAAAAAACAAGACCCACCTCACTACAGCATCCTTTCAGGTAGTTGTATAGAGTAGTAAGGTCCCCCTTCCTGCCGGCTATCTGACTCCCTTCAGCTGTAGGACAACCAAAACAAGAAGAAAGGCTGTTATACTGAGGCTTAGATTCTGCATGAAGCTTACCAGCAGATGCCAGTCTTACACCAGAGAGATACTATTCCAAGAATGCAAGAACTATTTTAAGTAAGATTTAAAGCAATATATTTTTTTATGCAAACTGGTAGACCTGAATGTAAGATAAAGCCAATTTCAAACAGTCATTAAGCAAAGTATTCCAAATTATTCAAAGATAACTTTTATTCTATTTTCTCCATTGCTGTTTCTCTGAAGCACAATTTTATCTAAAACAAATTGTTTCCTTTAATGTGCACTACTGAGCTGAATTAGGAATTTATGGTTTAAAGAAAGGACAATATCTTAGGTTAATCAGTGGGAAACTCATAGGGATTCCTAGTACTCACAGAACTAAATCAGTGGAACAGGACTGCAGGGCTTCCTAAGCTTCAGAAGGTGATGTTTAATGTCTCCCTGAGTGAGTTCCTCTTGTTTACAGATTCAGATTGCACTGGGTTGGAAGGCACCCTGAAAGGTCATCTTGTCCAACCCTCCTGCAGCCAGCAGGGACAACTCCAGCTAGATCAGGCTGCCCAGGGCCACATCAAGTCTGATCTTGAATGAATGAGGGATGGGGCCTCAACAACATATCTGGGCAACCTGTTCCAGTATTTCACCACAGTCATTTGAAGAACTTTCTCCTTATGTCCAACCTAAATCCACCCTGCTCCAATTTCACACCATTGCCCCTCTCTCAACCTGCTTGCTACACTCTTCTTGATGCATTCTTGATGGTTTTGGGGTTTTTTTGTTAATATTGATCTTTCACTGAGTCCATTTAACATTGGAGTACTTTCTAACAAAACAATAGAATATGAAAATGCCTGCTGTAAAATGCCTGTACCAGAGTGTGTGTGGGCATACCACACTGGACAAAAACTTAGTTGAGCAATAACTTGAGACAGTTACTGCATTATTCTGTTCAATTACACACACAGTGAATGATTTCCATGGCTCTTTCCTCATTAACAAAAGTTATTGTTGAAGTGCCAGTTTCTGCTTGGGCAGCTTTTCTGATGCTAACCCTATACAGAACAATCATGTCAAATTAGAATCAGTCCAATTAAAAGCAGACCTCATCCAACACACAAATAAATACTCAATATTATTCATTTTTTCATCCTACCAATTCACACTGTGATGGGAGAGGGACTCTGGTGGTGTAAATTGCAAAATCATCAGGGCTACGGCAATTTGGATTTATACCAGCTGAAGATCCAGCTTTGGACGTCCAGCTGCATTTAGCTACCATAACTTTCCCAGTGCCAAAAGGTACTTGTATGAACTTGTATGGGTGTTGGACTCTTCTACCTAGTAACTAGCAAGAGGAAAAAAGGAACAGCCTTGAGTTGCACCAGAGGAGGTTTAGGTTTTCCCTGTGTTGCTGTGGGCATCATGGACAGTGATCGTATAGATATTTGTATTTTGTAATAGTATGTCTGTATTTTATGGATGTCTATAAGCCTTTAACTCAGACCTTTGGTACAAGTTTTACACAGGTCCTTGTTGTTTCACAACAACTCTGTGAACATTCTGGGCTTGAGGCAGTTTGACGGGAAACTGCCCAGCAGAGAAACACCTGGGCATGTTGATCAATAGCTGGCTGAACATGTGTCAGTGTCTGCCTGGGTGGCCAAGGAGGATACCAGCATCCTGGCCTGAATCATCACTAGCATGACCAGCAGAACCAGGAGAGTGATTTTCCCCTTGGGCTCAGCACTGGCAGGTCACACCTTGAATACTGGGCTCAGTTTTGGGACCCTTACTAGAAGAAGAACACTGAGGTGCTGGTAAGTGTCCAAAGAAGCCATAAAATATCATATTGTGAGGTGTAAAGATTGCTACCATCACAATTTATTGAGAAACCCCAGCACTTCTGTGGCAATTCAGTTGTTTTGGTCAGTGCTGAATCCTCACACCAAACAAGAATCTTAGATTTGAATTTTCAGGCAATCTTTCCAAGAAAATTCCCCCAGGCTTAACAACTTCTTCATATTATAAAAAAAATAATAATAGTGTTCTTTAAATCCCTTGCTGAGCTGTTATCTCCATTGCTCTTTCTGTTTGAATGACAATGTAATGTAACTAAGGAATAAAATTCATCATAATTCTCTCTCTGGAGTAGTCAGAGTGAATTAAGCACAACAATTCCAAGCATGTTTTTATATGCCTCTTCGTTCTTCCCTGCAGCTTAGACTTTTTTAATGCAGCTTGTAGATACAGAAGATAAAGCTGGGGAGGGGTTTGGAGCACAAGCCCTATAAGGAGAGGCTGAGGGAGCTGGGCTTGCTTAGCCTAGAGAAGAGGAGGCTCAGGGAAGACCTTATTGCTCTCTACAACTACCTTAAGGGAGATTGTAGCCAGGTAGGGCTTGGTCTCTTCTTCCAGGCAATCAACACCAGAACAAGAGGACAGTCTCAAACTGGGCCAGGGGAGGTTTAGGCTGGATGTTAGGAAGAAGTTCACAGAGCGAGTGATTGCCCATTGGAATGTGATGCCCTGGGAGGTGGTAGAGTCACCATCACTGGAGGTGTTTAGGAGGAGACTTGATGGGGTGCTTGGTGCCATGGTTTAGTTGATTAGATGGTGGGTGATGGGTTGGACTTGATGATCTTGAAGGTCTTTTCCAACATGGTTAATTCTATTCTATTCTATTCTATTCTATTCTATTCTATTCTATTCTATTCTATTCTATTCTATTCTATTCTATTCTATTCTATCTAGTCCAACCCCCATGTCATAAGAGTCACCGTCCCCAGCTAGATCAGGTTGCTCAGAGCCTGCTCAATCCTGACCTTGAAAGCCATGTCAATGCTATGGGAAAAGCAGACTCTTTTCTGTGCTATGCTGAAGACTGGAGGTTAAAGGAGTCAGGAAGAGACAACAGGTGGATGAGTTTGCTGATAACAGTTACAGACACTAGATGGGGATGGACATCAAAACATGAATCTTGCTTGCAAAAGTTACTTTTGATGATGGGCATCTAGGTGATATTGTAAGTAAGGTATGAGTTTGGGCCAAATTCTAAGTTCCCTGTGATCTCCACATTCTTTGTACTTGTATCTAGAAATACTCTAACTTGGGCTGGAGAAAATTTATTATTTTCCTCTGTTCTCCAGTATATAGCTTCTACCTCATTCATTCCCCATGCAAAAGAAGAAGCTAAGTACAATCTTTGCATGTTTCCATCAGCATTACCATAGAATCATAGAATCTATAAGGTTGGAAAAGACCTCAAAGATCATCAAGTCCAACCTGGAACTATTAAAAAGTGTTCCTCTCTTTACTTTAAACCACATCACTTGGAAATGACATTTGAGGCTTTGTCTGCCTAAAGACAGGATTATTTTAAGACTTTACGCTTGAAACTTAAGGAAGAGAGGAAGAGAATATCTTTAAAGAAAACAACCTAGACAGCTGTATTAATAATCATCATCATCATCATCATCATCCAGGTTGGACGAGACCTTCAAGATCATCGTGTCCAACCTATCAACCAATCCAACCCACCTAAGCAACTAAACCATGTCACCAAGTGCCCCATCAAGTCTCATCCTGAACACCTCCAATGATGGTGACTCCATCACCTCTCCGGGCAGCCCATTCCAATGGGCAATCACTCTCTCCGTATAGAACTTCTTCCTAACATCCAACCTGAACCTCCCCTGGTGCAGCCTGAGACTGTGTCCTCTTGTTCTGGTACTGGCTGCCTGGGAGAAGAGACGAACATCTGCCTGTCTACAACCTCCCTTCAGGTAGTTGTAGACAGCAATAAGGTCACCCCTGAGTCTCCTCCTCTCCAGGCTAAGCAACCCCAGCTCCCTCAGTCTCTCCTCATAGGGCTTGCGTTCCAAACCCCTCACCAACTTTGTTGCTCTTCTCTGGACTCGTTCCAGCAAGTCAACATCCTTCCTAAACTGAGGGGCCCAGAACTGGACACAGTACTCAAGGTGTGGCCTAACCAGTGCAGTATACAGGGGCAGAATGACCTCCCTGCTCCTGCTGGCCACACTGTTCCTGATGCAGGCCAGGATGCCATTGGCCCTCTTGGCTGCCTGGGCACACTGCAGGCTCATGTTCAGCCTGCCATCGACCAGTACCCCCAGGTCCCTCTCTACCTGGCCACTCTCCAGCCACTCTGGCCCCAGCCTGTAGCACTGCATGGGGTTGTTGTGGCCAATGTGCAGAACCTGGCACTTGGATGTGTTCAATCTCATGCCGTGGGATTCTGCCCATCTGTCCAGCCTGTCGAGGTCCCTCTGCAAAGCCTCTCTATCCTTCAGCAGATCAACTCCTGCCCCAGCTTGGTGTCATCTGCAAATTTACTGATGATGGACTCAGTGCCCTCATCCAGATCATCAATAAAGATGTTAAAGAGCATGGGGCCCAGCACCGATCCCTGGGGCACACCACTAGTGACTGGCTGCCAGCTGGATGTGGCACCATTCACCACCACTCTCTGGGCTTGGCCATCCAGCCAGTTCCTAACCCATCGCAGTGTGCTCCCGTCCAAGCCATGGGCTGACAGCTTGGCCAGCAGTTTGCTATGGCGGACGGTGTCAAAGGCCTTGCTGAGGTCCAGGTAGACTACATCAACAGGCCTCCCCACATCCACCAGGCGGGTCACCTGATCATAGAAGGAGATCAGGTTGGTCCTGGAGTACTGTGTCCAGTTCTGGAGTCCCTATTACAAGAGGGATGTGGAGGTGCTGGAACGTGTCCAGAGAAGGGCCACGAGGATGATCAGAGGGCTGGAGCACCTCTCCTATGAGGACAGACTGAAGGAGTTGGGGCTGTTCAGTCTGCAGAAGAGAAGGCTCCCAGGTGACCTAATTGTGGCCTTCCAGTATCTGAAGGGGGCCTACAGGAAGGCTGGGGAAGGACTTCTCAGGATCTCAGGGAGTGATAGGACTAGGGGGAATGGAATGAAGCTGGAGGTGGGGAGATTCAGGCTAGATGTGAGGAGGAGGTTCTTCACCATGAGAGTGGTGAAACCCTGGAATGGGTTGTCCAGGGAGGTGGTCGAGGCCCCGTCCCTGGGGGTGTTTAAGCCCAGGCTGGATGAGGCTCTGGCCAGCCTGATGTAGTGTGGGGTGTCCCTGCCCATGGCAGGGGGGTTGGAACTGGATGATCCTTGTGGTCCCTTCCAACCCTGAATGATACTATGATACTGTGATACTATTGTCAGGCAGGACCTACCCTTCCTAAATCCATGCTGGCTGGGCCTGATGCCTTGGCCATCCTGTAAGTGCTCTGTGATTGCACTCAGGATGACCTGTTCCATGATCTTGCCTGGCACTGAGGTCAGGCTGACAGGCCTATAATTCCCTGGTTCATCCAACCAGCCCTTCTAGTGGATGGGCACAACACTGGCCATCTTCCAGCCTTCTGGGACCTCTCCGGTGAGCCAGGACTGATGAAAAATGATGGAGAGTGGCTTACCCAGCTCATCTGCTAGCTCTCTCAGCACCTTAGGATGGATCCCATCTGGTCCCATGGATTTGTGGGGATCCAAGCAGCTGAGGAGAGATCAAACTACCTGCTCATGGAACATAAGGAAACTGTGCAGCTCCCTGGCTCCTTCCACCAGCTCTGCAGGCCAGCTGTCTGGAAGACGTTCTGTCCTGCTAGTAAAAATTGAGGCAAAGAATGTGTTAAGTATCTCTGCCTTTTCCTCATCCTTTGTTACAACGTTTACCTCCATGTCCTCCAAGGAGGAGAGGTTGTCCTTGCCCTTCCTCTTGCTATTAATGTATTTATAGAAGGACTTTTTGTTGTCCTTCACAGCAGAGGCCAGTCTAAGCTCCAAATGTGCTTTTGCCTCCCTAATTTTCTTCCTACAAGACCTAGCAACATCCTTAAACATTCCGTGGGTTGCTTCCCCTCTCTTCCAAAGATGATACACCCTCTTTTTTTCCCTTAGTTCTTTTAGAAGTTCATTACCCATCCAGGCTGGCCATCTGCCGCAGTGGCTCATCTTCTGGCACGTTGGCACAGCCTGTTCCTGTGCCTTCAAGAGTTCATCCTTGAAGCAGCTCCAGCTCTCCTGAAACCCTTTATTTTTAAGGGCTTTATTAATTCCTGTGGATGCAGAATGAGATGCTTGTCACCTGGAGGTAGGTGTTCATTTACCTACCTTTAGAGGTTCAAAAGGTGTTTAAAGAAGAGTTTCAAAACAAGGTAGCAGGTCATCTCCTTGTGGTCATGCCCAAAGGTTTCTCTTTAGGTGTTATCCTTGATTCAGAGAATCAGCGGAGAATGGTTTGCATTGGAAGGTACCTTAAAGATTATCTAGTTCCACCCTCTCTGCCATGGGCAGGGACATCTTCAGGAAGCCTTTCTCTGGTTTTGAGGGGTTTCTGTTCTGGAGCTGAGACACTTAGACACTTTTCCTGACAAATATTTAATTAAAAGCTGGGAAGTTGCTTCCAAAATGTTTCGCCTTCATCTAAGAATATGCTCTATGGTGAAAAGGGCTCATCAGAAATTTCCTTATCTAGTTCTTACTAGACATCTAACAGAGATTCCTCGGTGGCTATATTATATTCCTGAATATGCATGTGGCTGTCAATGCATCACTTATTTTCTATCCTTCAGTAAAAACCTGTATTCCTAGGTCCTACCATTTAACAGGAACCTGGTATTAGTATCACAGATAGCTGCAATCCAGCAGCTAAACACTACTCAGGGGACAATTTAGGTGCACAATTGCTCTCCTTTTCTGCTTATTTTCAGATCTTCCAGCTACACAGTGACAATTCATAGACTCACAGAATTGTTTCTGTTGGAAGGGACCTCTAAGATCACCTAGTTCCAACCACCCTGCCATGAACAGAGAACACCTTCCACTAGATCAGGTTGCTCAAGACCTCATCCAACCTGGCCTTTAACACTTCCAGGGAGGGGGCACCCACAACCTTTCTGGGAGCCTGTTCCAGTGTCTCACTACCCTCACTGTAAAGAATTTCTTCCTAATATCCAGTCTAAATCCTCCCTCTTCCAGCTTAAACCTATTGCCCCTCCTCCTATCACTACAAGCCCTTTGAAAAAGTCTTTCCCCAATTCATGATGAGATGTATGTGTCCATTATCCTATTTATAAAAGAACTCACAATTAGATAGAAAATCCTCCTTTTATTTATTTGTTTGTTGGTTGTTTTTTTTAATGCATAGAAGCCCACGAAATGCATGAGCTGTAAGGAAAATAACCACTTGTAGATTACCTGAGTTTCTGGCAAAAGTAACTGCATTGGTAGAGATTATCATGCTCATGCCAAAAAAAAAGTCAAGACAGACAATCTAAAATGAGACAACATGAACTGGTTTGATCCTTTTCACAGTCACAGCAGTGAGAGTTGAAAGTCATGCCAAAGAAGCAGAGCTAGTTTATGTAAAACTAAAGAAGACTCAGCATCTTGATTTTCAGCTGATGAAAAACAATTGAGAGATGTTTTGACTACTTTCCCCCCAACCCCACCCCCCACCCCCGAGTTTACAATGGTGTAAGTCAGAGGAATGCCACTGCAGTAATAGGCTGATTTACATCTGTGGAGGAGCTGCCTCAAATCCTCCTGTGTTTTAAACATTGTTGAGTGTGTTATGCAGCTGTACTTTTTGCTCAGAAAAATCAGCCATCAGCTGTTTTACAGGAGCTTTGGCTGCTGCTCTTTACCATTTCCTGTGCCACTCAAGGCCACTTGCTCACAGTTCAAGCGGAAAACATTCAGGGTCTAAAATTAGTACATTTCCCTCAAGACAGGAGAACTCTTTGAAATAAATTTTCCCATAATAAGGCGTGATGAAAAAAATTACCCTAATTTAATTTACTCTTCAGCATTTGCAATACACCATCCTGCCTTTGCTGCATGCATTCGTAGAGCTCCTTGGTGACCATCCTGGTGTCTCAACGATTTCTGTGCATCCCACCTGGGCTGAGAGATAACCATAGATTCACAGAATAGTTTGGACTGGAAGGGACCTTAAAGATCATCTATTTCCAAAACCCCCATCATGGGCAAGGACACCTTCCATTAGACCAGATTGCTCAAGACCCCATCTAACCTGGCCTTGAACACCTCCCTGGAAGGGGCATCCACAACCCCCCTGGGCAACCCGCTACAATGTCTCACCACCCTCATTGTAAAGAATTTCTTCCTAATATCCAGTCTAAATCTCCCTTCTTCCAGCTCAAAGCCATTGCAAAAACTCCCTTTCCCAGCTATCCTATAGCCTCCTTCAGGTACTGGAAGGCTGTTCAAAAGTCTCACTGGAGCCTCCTCTTCTCCGGGCTGAACACTCCTAGCTCTCTCAGCCTGACCCCATAGGGAAGCTGCTCCAGCCCTCTGATCATCTTCACGGCTTTCTCTGGACCTGCTCCAACTGTTCTGTGTCCTTCTTGTGGTGGTGGCCCTAGAACTGAATGCAGTACTTCAGGTGGTGTCTCACAAGAGCAGAGCTGAAAGGCAGAATCCCCTCCCTTATCCTGTAGGTCACACTTCTTTAGATGCAGCCAAGAACACAGCTGTCTTCTGGGCAGCAAGTGACTATTGCCTGCTCACGCTGAGTTTTTCATCAACCACCCATGACTTCAGCTGTCTCCAAGCCTCACTCCTAATGTAAACTCTAACAGCAGTTGAATTACTGTGATGAACCACAGGTCTATATCTAACCCAGATTGTCTATTACTGAACAGTCTTTGCCTCCAACACCTCTGTGTTTGAAGGTACTACAGAGACTGGTCTGTAGTTCCCAGTGCTAGGACAAGGGGCAACCAGCACCAACCAGAACCCAGAAGGTTTCATTTGAACTTAAGGAAAACAAGTCTTTAATTTGAGGGTGCTGGAGCCCTAGAGCAGGCTGTTCATAGAGACTGTGGAGTCTTCTTCTCTGGAGAGATTACAAACCCACCTGAACGTTGTGATCCTGGGCAGTCTGCTGTGGGTGGTCCTACTTTAACAGGGGGTTGGAATGGATGACTTCCAGAGGTCACTTCTGTGATACTGTGATCACAAAACTTCAATGGTCAACACATTTTGGAGTCTGCAAAATGCAAAAATCCACTTGCTCTTACAAAAGACAGAGAGATTAATTAGTGTATCACTCATTAAAATAAGGCACGGTGACAAATGATACAAAATTATCCAACACTGAAATTGCTACCACTAGTAACAAGCTGGAACTAGATGATGAATTGTACCAGTGTATTGAGTCACTCACTGCCCCTGTGCTTTTCTCTCATGCTACCTAACACTTATTAAACCAAGTGTCCAGGTGATGGTGTTATCACAGTCATTAGAAACAGAAGAAAATCTACACCTTCAAATAAAAATGTTACTTGTTGTGAGCAGCCTTCTACTTCTCATAGGTCTTCCCATTTCCCACTGGAAGTAGCAGCTTTTTTTGGCAGAAGGACTTGGATCAGCAGCTCATTAAATTGCACCAGTTCCCAGTTCCCTGATATAGTTTTGTCAGCAACATAAGCAGTGAGAATGAGGTACCCCCAGGAAGTTTGCTGATGGCGGCAAGCCATGTGGTGCAGTTGACATGCTGGAGGGAAGGGATGCAATCTGGACAGACTCAAGAGGTTGGCCCATGCCAACCTCACGAAATTCAACAAGGCCAATGCAAGGTCCTTCATCTGGATCAGCAGAATCCCAAATCCAAGCTGGGTACTGTGTGGATAAAGGACAGTGCTAAGGAGAAGGACCTGGGGGGGTTGGATGATGAGAACTTCAGCATGAACCAGTAATCATGTCCTGGGCTGCACGAAAAGAAGCATGGCCAGCAGGTTAAGAGAAGTGATTTTGCCCCTCTACTCAGCTCTGGTGAGACCCCACCTGGAGTCCTGCATCTAGTTCTGAAGCCACAAATACAGGGGTTGGAAATAGATGATCTTGAAAGTCCCTTCCAACCCAAACCATTCCACAAGTCTGTGATTCTATGAAGTACAGACTTTAGTAGAACAGTGTTAAAGCAAATAGCACATGCTTCATTTACCACATTGCCAAGAGAACTGGAGGTTTGTTCCAAACATGGGATGAGGGAGGCAAGAGGAAAAGGAAAGAGAGTCTTTTCACAGAGACAGTTTTCTTTAACCTATTTACACAAAAAACCCAAGTAGTCACATTTGGTTATGCACTTGGAAATCCCTCCTTAAAATAAATGCCAAGCAACAAGTGATCATTTTATCCTAAGCCAGCATAAACACTTCTTCAAAGACAGGCAGACTTTGAAAGGTATAAATCTTGCCTCCAGCTGGAGGCCTTCCACACATGCTAATCAAACAGAATAAAAGAGATTAAACAGATCTTCATTCTCTTTTGCTGTTGAAGGAAACTTGTCGTAATGCCTGCTTTCCCTTGTAACTAGGGAGAGTACTAGAAGCTGAGGCCAAATAATTCTTCAGTTTAATTCACTGACCAAACTCATTAGTGCCCACTAAAACTGGACAAATTGACAAAACACCCGTGTGTCTACTGGGAGTGTAATTAAACTCAAATAGAAAGGTACACCAAAAAATCTACAGCTTTCATGCCTGTACCTTTGAGTTACTGGGAAACTGATGGGAAAAGACAATTAAGATCTTGAGATATTTTAGTGTGCTTCATGCATTGATAAACAAAGCTATTCCATTTCCTCCCATCACTCATATTCATTTACTGACTGAGTACAATATATGACATGGGTTTTGTTAGAATAGAATAGAATACAATAGAATACAATACAATACAATTGAATTAACCAGGTTGGAAAAGACCTTTGAGATCATCAAGTCCAACCTATCATCCAACACTACCTGATCAACTAAACCATGCCACCAAGTGCCTCACCCAGTCTCTTCGTAAACACCTGTGAAGAACTTCTTCCTAACACCCAGCCTAAACCTCTTCTGGTGCAACTTGAGACTGTGTCCTCTTGTTCTGGTGCTGGTTGCCTGGGAGAAGAGACCAACCCCCACCTGGCTACAACCTCCCTTCAGGTAGTTGTAGAGACCAATAAGGTCTGCCCTGAGCCTCCTCTTCTCCAGGCTAAGCAAGCCCAGCTCCCTCAATCTCTCCTCACAGGGCTTGTGCTCCAAACCTCTCCCCAGCTTTGTTCCAGCAACTCAACATCTTTCCTAAACTGAGGGGCCCAGAACTGGACACAGTACTCAAGGTGTGGCCTAACCAGTGCTGAGTACAGGGGCAGAATGACCTCCCTGCTCCTGCTGGCCACACTATGTTAGGAATTACAATGTGGGAAGAATAATCCCTTTTAGGATTTGTGACCAGCAGAATGAGTGAGGTGATTCTCCCAATGCTGCTCTCTTGAGACCCCACCTGCAGATCTCTGTCCAGTTCTGGGACCTCTGGCACAAGAAGGCCATCAAACTGTTGGAGTGGGTCCAGAGTAAGCCACTCAGATGATGAGAAGGCTGAGACTGTTGGGGCTGTTCAGCTTGGAGAAGAGAAGGCTCCAGGAAGACCTTAGAGCAGCCTTCCAGTACCTGAAGAGGGACCTACAAGAAAGCTGGGGAGAGACTTTAAACAAGAGCTTGTTATGGTAGGATGAGGGGCAATGGCTTTGAGTTGGAAGAAGGGAGATTTAGACTGGAGATTAGGTGAATGTGGTGAGACACTGAAACAGATTCCCCAGGGAGGTTGTGGATGCCCCCTCCCTGGAGGTGTTCAAGGCCAGGTTGGACAGGGCCTTGAGCAACCTGGTCTAGAGGAAGGTGTCCACACCCATGTCAGGGACCTTCCACTTTAAGGCCCTTTCCAACCCAAATCATTCTATGAAGATTTTATGATTAATTTTTTCCCTGCTTACTTTTCTTCTTGTGCTTACTCACACAGATGAGGTTTCTCATTGGTTCAGATACAACACCAAAATTATCAGTAGTCTAAAACATAGTTAAGGTATGTATTTCTACAACAAGATGGAAAATGTCTTAAGAGCTGATTTTGTGCCACTGCAGCTCCACTCTTTCAACTCCAATACTCCTATTTTAGTCCCTATGCCTTTAAAAACTATTCAACCCCTCTTAAGTCCATCAGCAGTTCTAGATTTCATTCCAGAATGCACTTTATCAGGTTTCCTTAAGGAATTCCGTGTCCAGTTCTGGGACTCTCAGTTTAAGAAGGACATTGAGACACTTGAACATGTCCAGAGAAGGGCAATGAGGCTGGGGAGAGGCCTCAAACACAAGCCCTATGAGGAGAGGATGAGGGAGCTGGGATTGTTTAGCCTGAAGAAGAGGAGGTTCAGGGGAGACCTTATTGCTGCCTACATCTACCTAAAGGGAGCTTGTAGCCAGGAGGTGGTTGCTCTCTTCTCCCAGGCAACTAACACCAGAACAAGAGGATACAGTCTCAAGCTGCATCAGGGGAGGTTTAGGCTGGAGGTCAGGAGAAAGTTCTTCACATAGGGAGTCATTTGCCATTGGAATGTGCTGCCCAGGGAGGTGGTGGAGTCCCCATCCCTGGAGGTGTTCAAGAGGGGATTGGACATGGCACTTGGTTTAGTCATGAGGCCTGTGGTGACAGGTTGGACTTGATGATCTTTGAGGTCTCTTCCAACCTTGGTGATTCTGTGATTCTGTGGAGTGTCCTCAGCTGTACAGAGTGAAAATACCACCTTTGCCTCATTTCAGAGACACATGTGATGTCATGCTTTTTTGTATGCTAATCTAAGAGATAAGTCTAAAATATTTGACAGTTCTGCTGTGAGTATTCTTAAGATTAAAGCCAAGATTAAAATCACTCTCTATTGCAAGTGCAAAAATCTCTCAAATTAAAATTCTCCTTTGTAACTTGGTAAAACACATCCAAAGTAAATCAGATTTTGATTATTTTCAAATTTCGATTTTACACAATCGTCTTTGTGGGGTTGACTTTTGGACTTGATGATCTTAAAAGTTTCATCCAACCATAATGATTCTATGATACTATTGTAGACATGGCACTCCAGGACATGGTTTAGTGGGTGTGGTGATGTTGGGTTGAAATAGGATAGGATAGGATAGGATAGGATAGGATAGGATAGGATAGGATAGGATACGATACGATACGATACGATACGATACGATACGATACGATACGATATGATACGATACGATACGATACGATACGATACGATAAACCAGGTTGGAAGAGACCTCTGAGATCGTTGAATCCAACCTATCATGCAACACCACCTAATCAACTAAACCATGGCAGCAAGCGCCCCATCCAGTGTCTTCCTAAACACCTCCAGTGATGGTGACTCCATCACCTCCCTGGGCAGCCCATTCCAATGGCCAATAACTCTTTCTATGAAGAACTCCTTCCTAACATCCACCCTGAATGATCTTAGAGGTTTCTTCCAACCTTAATGGTTCAGCAGTTCTGTGCTCTTCTAATCACAAGAGATTCTTTTGTACACATCTACACTCTGGGTGTCCCTGCACTGTATGTAAGTTACAAAAACTTCAAACCTCTGAAAATTATTGCTGCCAGGATCTTACCCTGACTTGTGAAACAAACATTCTTTATTGTATGAAGCTATAGGATAATGTTAGATAAGTGTGTTAGAGAAGAATGGAACTTTTCTTACTTGAATGGAATGGTTCATACTTTATAATAACTCTGAAGCATTATAAATATGATAAGAGAAGAACTATTCACATATACTTTATACTGGATTTGACCCAGAAACTTAATGTTGACTGATAATAGACCAAGCGTTTTGATGGTACCTGGACATTTACTCTGGTTAAATCACTTCCATTATACCAAAGCAGCTGTGTACACATTCATAGCCAGGTCTACAAGTGCCCTCTTTTAGTTTTGAACTCAAGAAAACAACTATAATAGTTATACAGATTTGTGTAAGTGGCTCAGAAAGAATGATTTATAAATTAAGCCTCTCAGATGCTGGCAGAAATTCTGTGCACAATGCCAAGGCTTGGCACATAGAAATTAGAGCCATTCTAAATTCAGCTCTTTGTGATGCCTGACCAGAAGAAGTAAATCACATTTCCACTTATTTATCTTTAAAACTCATACTCAACAGTTGAGTAAAAGGATTTTTTTGTAGGTTATTAGTGGTGGTGGTGGTTGGTTGCTTGGGTATTTTTTGCTTTGGACAAAAAAAATATAGATGAAGTTCATACCCTGCAAGTTTTAGTCAGTTTTAATCTTGTGTGAATTGGTTTCTTGATATAGCATTCATAAGCACCTAAGTTGTTACTCCACATTTTCTGTTGGGAATCTTGATGTTAAATTGGCTTTAACGTTTGGTTTAGGTAAAGTGCTCTCATTCTCAGTCATTCCAAAGGATAGCACAAAAGCAGCACAGCACAACAGAAGGCCTCCCCAAAACATCTCATTCTGCTCTTACTCCAGTTTCCTCAAAGGAGAATTCTAGTGGGTATCTCTCATCACCTTTCCCTTTGAAGAAAATGCAAGACAATCTGAAGATCACAAGTGACAGCTTAGACTACTTGAGAATGACAATAACCAGCACATGTATCAGGGCTCTGGGCAGAGGAATCATCAGAAATAGGTCTGGTAAAGGTCAAGATGTTGGTGCTGTTCACAGGGCCCTGCTGCATGAGGTCATCATTGCTAAAGGACGGGAAGGAGATCACGACGAAGGCTCTGATACACCACACTACAGACAGCTCATTTAATTCACAACCATTTTTTTTCAGCTATTTAAAACTGGAGTGCCCAGCTGGAATAACATACACCTTCCCATAGCCCTTCACCTCTTTGTATCAAGCTCTGGCAGAATAGTGAGGTCCAAAGCCAGAGACCCGAACACCAGAATTCACCAAAGCTGGAGTTCATCTTTCCAAGCCACTTGCAAACTCTTAGCTATGATATTTCATCCAGAGTGGTTAATAGTAATCAGTAAGAAAGGAGATTTTCTTTTGGTAGCTCTCCCAAAGCACAGTGACAAGCTCAGCACAGACTCTGCTGGTCAGCTTGGGGCTCAACTGTAAAGGAGGGAAGAGAAAACAAGAATGTCATGGCTTCATTTCAGCCTCTTCGCTTTCCACACCATGAGGAAGCCTGATTCTGTGACAATCTGATCCCTTCAGAAATCAGCCCATTTTACCAAAAGCTAGGGGGCTTTCTAAGCATGTCATCTGAATTCTGTTCTGGATTCAATATTCTTGCCTGACAAGCAAGACACCTTCCATTTAATTTCTTCCCATGATGTGGCTTTGGCTGGATGCTTGGGCAGTGCACTTTTCTTCCACTTCTTTACACTAGCCCAGAAGTTTTGGATGTTCAGATGCTTTGATAGAATTTGGCAGCTGCCATTAGTTCTTTACATTCATTTCTTTGAATCCACATGCCCTCAGGTTTTAAATAGATTTTGGTTATCCCCTCACACTGCACCTGAGGAGGCATTCCCTTGTGACTTCTGTTTCTTATTCTTTCACCATCATCCTGTTCATGATGCAGAAACCATATCTGTGGAAAACACTCTGCCCCTGACTTTTATAATTTAGTGCTTCTGCAGAAAATCCATGAGCAACAGTGCTCATTTGCAAGAAGATTCTTGAGGGAACATGTTGCAAAGAAACAGGAACTCATATTGTTGTGCTAATTACTGAGTTTAACAGGAGAACTGCAGCCAGGAGAAAGCCACTGTGTGGTGGAGTCTCATTAAGATACAGCATTCCTGATTAATTGTTGAATTAATTGAATTCAGATGGAAGGAGAGATCACTTTCTGGGGCAGAATGAAGTGCTCAAAGGAATAATTAAATGAAGTGGAAGGGGGGGAAAGGAGTTTATTTGGGTTCTATCCAATAACTGAGTCTTGGAGTTGTTCAGCCTGGAGAAGAGGATGCTCCAAGGAGGCCTTAGATCAGCCTTCCAGTATTTGAAAGAGGATGCAGGAGAGCTGGAGAGGGACTTTTTACAGAGGCATGGAGTGACATGGCAAGAGGTAATTGCTTCAAACGGTAAGAAGGTGGATTTAGATGAGACATTATGGAGAAAATCATTACCATGAAGGTGGAGAGGCACTGGAACAGGTTGTCCAGAGAAGCTGTGAAGGCTCCAAGCATGGAAGTGTTGAAAACCATTTTGGATGAGGCCATGAGCAAGTCCTGTTACTGCCACAAAGGAGAAAAGGCTGAGTCCTCCTCACTCCTACCTCTCTTCAGGGAGTTGCAGAGCAATGAGGTCTCCCCTCAGCCTCCTCTTCTCCAGACTGAACAACCCCAGCTCCCTCAGACACTCCTCATAGGCCATGTGCTCCGGGCCCTTCATGAGCCTCACTGCCTTTCCATGAACACTCTACAGCACCTCAATATACTTTCTATAGTGAGTGACCCAGAACTGAGCACGGTACTCAAGGTGTGGACTCACCAGTGCTGAGTACAGGGGGATGAGCACCTCCCTGTCTCTGCTGGCTGCAGTGTCTCTAATACAAGGCAGGATGCCGTTGACTTTCTTGGCCACCTGGGCACACTGCTAACTCATATTCAGTCAACTATCAACTCATACCCCCAAGTACCTCTCCAAGCTGCAGCTTTCCAACCAAATCTGTAGCTTGGCTTGTTGGGACCCAAGTGCAGGACCTGCTACTTAGCCTTGTTGAACTTCATACAAGGATATGTAGATGCGGTGCAGGGGGACATGGTTTACTGGTGGATTTAGTAGCATCACATTTACACTTGAACTTAAAGGTCTTTTCCAACCTAAACCATTCTATGGTTCTAAAGTTAACTCCATCATCATTCTTATCTTGTAGAGCAGAGAGAAACTTTTAGATCATTCCTGTGTATCTATGCTTTCATAGTAAGTGAATGATAATGGCTCCATTTTTCACACTTTTCCTGTCATTAAGAGGATTTTTAAGTTAATAATGAAAGAATAAACAACATTCTAACAGTAAATTGTAGGAAAACAATGAAAATTATGGAAAGCATCTAAGCTAAATCAAATTGTTTCTCTAAGCACTCCTGATTTATTCTCTGAAAGCCTATTGTGGAACAAAAGCACTAGAAGCCAGCTCTAAATGGTGCTTAGGGATGTTTTCCTATTTACATCTTTGCAAAACTGAGTCATTCAAAGAGATCCTGGTGCCTTGCTCATTCAGAGTAATCTACCATGTGTTGCAAAGATAATTCTCCATTTCCAGCATTTATAATTGTCTGCAAATCTGAAGCCAGAGAGAGGACAACACTGGAGAGGGGGATTTTGCTGGCATTCAAGCTGTCTGAGTGTGGCACTCCAAGGCATCCTGAAATAATTTCTGACTGGAAAAGTGAAACAGCACCTGATCCAAAACTCAAAAGTCTACCATCCTATAAATAGAAATTTTCCTGAATTATCATTAAAATACTACTTCCTGATAGAAAACATCACATTATACCTTGCAGTGCCAAGTTCCTTGGTGCATAAACCAGGAAAGCAGTGGACAAAAGTAGTGCATTGTGAAGAAACTCTATCTCACAGAATCACCAAGATTGGAAGAGACCTCAAAGATCATCAAGTCCAACCTGTCACCACAGACCTCATGACTAAACCATGGCACCAAGCACCACGTCCAATCCCCTCTTGAATACCTCCAGGGATGGTGACTCCACCACCTCCCTGGGCAGACCATTCCAGTGGCTAACGACTCCCTCAGTGAAAAACTTTCTCCTCACCTCAAGCCTAGACTTCCCCTGGTGCAGCTTCAGACTATGTCCTCTTGTTCTGGTGCTGGTTGCCTGGGAGAAGAGACCAAACCCCTCCTGGCTACAACCTCCCTTCAGGTAGTTGTAGAGAGCAATAAGATCTCCTCTGAGCCTCCTCTTCTCCAGGCTAAACAATCCCAGCTCCCTCATCCTCTCCTCACAGGGCTTGTGCTCAAGGCCTCTAGCACATGAGTGCAGGTTTCTGACTTTTAGGCTGGATTAGAATGCTGTGGGAGAAGAGTAAATTTTGGGAGGGTTATGAGCAGTGATGTTTAACATGGTCAGATTTCAACAGAGTAGATTGGATAATTTAGTGATTAAGAAAAAGAATCTTATGTTTCCACATCTTTACTACATAATTTTGTTTGGTATGCCTGTGTATGATCACAGTTCAAATAACTTCACTATATTATCTCTGTATTCAGCCTGATCAGTTCAGGTTTTGTGAGGAGCAGATGATGTGAGGAGCGGAGGCCATACTGCATGCCTCCCTGCACTCATGCTGCATCAACTCCACACAGAATGCACAGATCCTTTCCCGCTGTCACCGCACCACTGCCACAAAGGGCCCACTCTTATGAAGTGTGCACCTGCTGCCAAGGTTGGTGACTCAACCACTCCCCTGAGCAGCACATTCCAATGCCTGACCATTCTTTCTGTGAATATTTTTCCCTAATGTCCAGAATATTTACTCCAAGGGAAGTATTTGATTCTTAGTCCAACCCCTGCTGCTGACCAGGGTTGGTATACCCAGGTCATGACAGAGTGACTGCACCACCTCCCTGGGCAGCCTGTTCCAATCAATAACCACTCTTTCAGGAAAGAATTTTTTCCTAGTATCCAGGTCTCCTTGCACTAGAAAACCTTCCAAGATACTCACAGAGAAAGATAAAACACACAATTAGAAACAAAAATGTCAGGAAGTTTGAGCTGGAACTGTTCAAATCAGCTCTAAATTGATAAGTTTGCACAACTTGAAGTTTTCTTGGAACAAGACTACTGCCTTTTATCATGGAAACTATTTTTCATCTTATATTTGTTTACTACATTAAATACTACTACTACTACTACTACTACTACTACTACTAATAATAATAATAATAATAATAATAATAATAATAATAATAATATATCTTCTGTTCTTTTTGCAGCCGATTCCATTTGTAAACAAGTTCCACACCAGATGAGTTCAAAGCCTAGATGACTACAGGATATTTCCTAATCAGTACACAATACAACTAAATGTGTGACTAATCTATTAAGGTGACATGCATAGCATGTTAAAAATATAGTGTATATAAACTAACAAACCATCCAGTTTCCCAGGTAGGAGTAATAACAGCTGGGTGTCAATTTAAAGAAAGTTTTCTTACGGAGATTAAAGTTTCCAAGTTCTTCCATGGATGAACTTCAGCACCTGAAGTCTAGACATAAAATTGTAACCATTCTGTATTGTTTTCAGAATATCTTCTGAATCAGTTGTCCAGGAATTGGTTCCATCTTAGGAGCAGGGAGGCATGTGGACAATTTCACATCTCAGTGGCTACTCACTGTGCAGCTGGTCTTCAATTCCCCAGGGCAAGCAAAAATGGAAAAAGCTAAAAATCTTCTTATGCTTACAGACCCTTTACAGGCAACATTTCTCCTTCCTGTTCAGCATGTCTTCCTGTCTATCAAGGCTGTTACCACTGAGCAAGACCACAAGATACCACTGAGTTTCGTACATTGGTTATCTGGATATTTTCTCATCTCCTAAATCTATGACAGACTAAAAGTTCCTACCCTTTTAGTGCATGAGAGCACATCATTCAAACATGCTTGATTTCTTGCCTTTGGGGCTCCTCTTAGGAAATGGAGAATCTCACTATTTGGCGTTCAGCCTTTAATTATCAATGCTCAGTTTGCAACCTTTTCCCTCATGACAACACTCTTGGTTGAATTAATTTTTTCCTTTCCTGTTGGTTGCTTCCCAGATATATTTATATAAAACAATCACACCCCTTCCCCATACACTTGCCAGACTAAACAAACTAGTTCCTTTCATTTCCTGTCACTTCTTTCACCTCATCATTGCAGCAGCTCATCTCTGTGGGTCACCATTTAGCTTCTTTCTTATTTTGACCTCACTATGTTCACATGACTACAGAGGTCCCAAATGCACAGATATTCCATGAACACACAATCTGAAAAAAAATTCCACTAGTATGCTTTATGTCTGATGTATGCACTGAATCACAGAATCAGGAAATCATTAAGGTTGGAGAAGATCTCTGATATCATCAAGTCCAAACATCAGCCCAACACTGCCAAGTCCTCCACTAAACCATATCCCTCCAGTGATACATCAACACCTTTTCTGAATGCTTCCAGGGATTGTGATTCCACCACTGTCCTGGGCAGCTTCTTCTAATACTTAACCACTCTTGCAGTGAAGAAATTTTTCCCAATATCCCATCTAAACCTCCCTCCTGGTACAACTTGAGGCCATTTCCCCTTGTCCTGTCACTTGTTACTAATGAGAAGAGTCCAAAACCTACCTGGCTCCAACCTCCTTTTAGGGAGTTGTAGGGAAACAGAAGGATTTGATAGAAGCAAAAGTCATACCAGGGGTATTCTCATAACTCAATAAGTAGACCATGGGCCTGGACCAGGCTCTGCTTAGTGTAAGTGCAGCTATTAAGTCTGGATCATTCAACCAATGTGTTCATTCTAAATTTCAAACACACTTTCCTCCACACCTTGTGGGACAGAGCTTACAGTGGCCATAAACAATAGTGTCTTGTGTTCTCAGCATCTTCCTCTGAGCTTCACTGGCCAAGTTTGTTTTCCAGCCAATCTGGAGATACTGCTGTTCAGTTTCCAGCACAATTATTCACAATGTTCTTGTGTTCTTTCCCCATCTCAGCGTGTTGCTTCCTGTGACATTTTCCATAATGTCTTCAGCTAGTCCTTAGCCTTGTGGGAAACAGAAGCAAATCGTCTCTCTGAACTCAGACCACACAAAGAGAAGGCTGGAACACATCTCTGAGTTAAGGCTGTTCAACATAAACATACTGCCTTTCAGCTCAGGCACAGAGAACGTCTCCTCCTCTTGTTCTTTTCCTTCTGTTCTCCTACCCTCTGGGGAAAAAGCAAAAACAAGAAACAAAAACAAATCACAAAAAAATCCACAACAACAACAACAGCAAAACCTCACAACCAAACAAAATATCCAACACTGTTATTTCTGGTGGAAAAAAAAAGGATTTACTTGGGTGCTAGACATAAGACTTGGATTTCACCCAAAGATCTGTACATCTGGGAAACACAAATTACATCAGTGCACACAATGGAAGTGCACACACATTGTAAAAGCTGCTCCTTAGAGACATCCAAATTGTAACATTTGAGTCCCTGGAGCTGAGCGTCAGATGGTGCTAATTATTAAAGCTCCGCCAATTCCAGTGGAGATCTCCCCATTCTGCATAGTCCATACTCCAGTCTTCAGACACTGAACTTCTACACAGCAACAACATTAGATACACTGCTGCAGGTACCGACACGTGGTCACAGACATGATTTTGAAGCACTATACTTTTGGCCTGTGGCTGGTCAAGACAGTCATGTGTTCTGGGAAGAGCAGTAAGCAAAGCAGAAAGGATATTAGCACCCAGTGACCTACATACTAAAGGTAGAATAGAATAGAATAGTTTCATAGTTTCATAGTTTCATTCAGGGTTGGAAGGGACCACAAGGATCATCCAGTTCCAACCCCCCTGCCATGGGCAGGGACACCCCACACTACATCAGGCTGGACAGAGCCTCATCCAGCCTGCTCTTAAACACCCCCAGGGACGGGGCCTCAACCACCTCCCTGGACAACCCATTCCAGGGTTTCACCACTCTCATGGTGAAGAACCTCCTCCTCACATCCAGCCTGAATCTCCCCACCTCCAGCTTCATTCCATTCCCCCTAGTCCTATCACTACCTGAGATCCTGAGAAGTCCTTCCTCAGCCTTCCTGTAGGCCCCCTTCAGATACTGGAAGGCGACAATTAGGTCTCCTCGGAGCCTTCTCTTCTGCAGACTGAACAGCCCCAACTCCTTCAGTCTATCCTCATAGGAGAGGTGCTCCAGCCCTCTGATCATCCTCGTGGCCCTTGTCTGGACACGTTCCAGCACCTCCACATCCCTCTTGTAATAGGGGCTCCAGAACTGGACACAGTACTCCAGGTGGGGTCTCACCAGGGCTGAGTAGAGGGGGAGGATCACCTCCCTCGACCTGCTGGCCACACTTCTCCTGATGCAGCCCAGGATCTGATTGGCTTTGCGGGCTGCAAGTGCACACTGAGAGCTCATGTTGAGCTTTTTGTCCACCAGCACCCCTCCAGCCAGTAGCCCTGAGGAGAGAGACTTGGGGGTGCTGGTGGACAAAAAGCTCAGCATGAGCTCTCAGTGTGCACTTGCAGCCCGCAAAGCCAATCAGATCCTGGGCTGCATCAGGAGAAGTGTGGCCAGCAGGTCGAGGATAGAATAGAATAGAATAGAATAGAATAGAATAGAATAGAATAGAATAGAATAGAATAGAATAGAATAGAATAGAATAGAATAGAATAGAATAGAATAGAATAGAATAGAATAATTAACCAGAGAGACCTCTGAGATCGAGTCCAACCTAGCATGCAACACTACCTAATCAACTAAACCATGGCACCAAGCACCCCATCCAGTCTCTTCCTAAACACCTCCAGTGATGGTGACTCCCCCACCTCCCTGGGCAGCCCATTCCAATGGCCAATCTCTCTTTCTATGAAGAACTTCTTCCCAACACCCAGCCTAAACCTCCTCTGTCACAGCTTGAGACTGTGTCTTCTTTTTCTGGTGCTGGCTGCCTGGGAAAGGAGACCAGCCCCCACCTGGCTACAACCTCCCTTCAGGTAGTTGTAGAGAGCAATAAGGTCTCCCCTGAGGCTCCTCTTCTCCAGGCTAAGCAAGCCCAGCTCCCTCAATCTCTCCTCATAGGGCTTATGCTCCATCTCTCCTCATAGGGCTTGTGCTCCATACCCCTCCCCAGTTTTGTTGCCCTTCTCTAGACACATTCCAGCAAGTCAACAGCAAAGTAATTATGAAGTGTACTTCCCATGGCATGATGCTGACCTTTGGAGATCAAGGTAGGATCTCCAAAGTAAGATCACCTTACTGACAGTTTCAAACTCTGCCAGGGGAGGTTTAGGCTGGATGTTAGGAAGAAGTTCTTCATAGAATGAATGATTGGCCATTGGAATGTGCTGCCTGGGGAGGTGGTGGAGTCACCACCACTGGAGGTCTTTAAGAAGAGACTGGTGCCATGGTTTAGTTGATTAGGTGGTGTTGGATGATAGGTTGGACTCGATGAGCTCAAAGGTGTTTTCCAACCTGGTTAATTATTCTATTCTATTCTATTCTATTCTATTCTATTCTATTCTATTCTATTCTATTCTATTCTATTCTATTCTATTCTATTCTATTCTATTCTATACTGACACAATACTTAAGAGAAATACAGTAGTACTTCTGTGCTTAAATGCATGCAAATATCTCTCAGTCCCAAGTCACATAGAATCACGGGATCATAGAATGGTTTGTGTTGGAAGTGATCTTAAAGATCACTTAATTTTAACCACCTGCCATGGCAAGGCTTTCAGCCAGAAATTTTTACAGCAGTTCTGGAATTTTGCTACTGTTGTGTCCAAAGATATGGTCTCAGCTCTTGAAGTGTAAAGAGAAAATGAAGTCAGCCACCGGTGGTGAGCTCTTTGCATGCATTAAGCACTTCACTGGGTCATAGAAGTAACTTAACACAAGAAGGGCATGGACCTGCTGGAGCAGGTCCAGAGGCCACCAAGATGTTCAGAGGGCTGGAGCACCTCTCCTACAAAGACAGGCTGGGAGCATTGGGGCTGTTCAGCATGGATAAGGAAGCCTCTGGAGAGAACTGAAGCATCTGAAGGGGACCTACAGGAAGGCTGGGAAGGGACTGTGTAGAAGGGCTTTTACTGACAGAACAAGCGTAAAGGTTTGAAACTAGAGCAGGGCAGATTTAAGTTGGACATTAGGAGGACGTTCTTCACAATGAGAGTGGTGGAGCACTGGAACATGTGCCCAGACAGGTGACAGAGGCCCCATCACTACAGACATTCAAGGTCAGACTTGCTGGGGCCCTGAGTAACCAGATCTAGTTAGAGGTGTCTCTGCTGACTGCAGAGGGGTTGGACAAGATGATGTTCAAGGGTCTTTTCCAACATGATGTAATCTGTGAATCTGTAATTCTAAGCATTACTGAGTGATACCAAGCAGAAATATGAACCTAAAGAAGGCAAGACTCAGGGCCATTGTTTTTCACGGCAACCACCATCAGTGCTGTGCAATGAAACAACAATGCTGCCAGGTTTAACAGCACAGCAAGTCCTGGTTTTCAGTTCTCACAGCAGCAGGCCTGCATATGGTGACTGATTATGTCTACTGAAGTTGGAAAGCAGCTGAAGAAGTCCATGGAATAATAATACTTCCATTGGAAGAAGAAAGAAAAATCTCTGAAAAGTTTCATTCACCAATTTTATGAATGGGTAGCCCACCTTACGGTGGGAGTTTTCTGTCTTCTTTTACCATGATTAGCATCTCCACAATGTACCTGCATTTGTGATCATTCATCACGAAGCAGAAACACAAGGCAGTAGAAGAGGCAATGGCCTCAAGCTGTGCCAGGGAAGGTTTAGGTTGTATATTAGGAAGAATTTCTTTACTGAATGAGTAGTCAGGCATTGCAACAAACTGCCCAGGGGGTGGTGGAGTCACCATCCCTGGAAGTGTTCAAAGAATGAGTAAATGTGACACTTTGTGACAAGGTCTAATGTTCATGGAGGTGCTGGGTAGAAGGTTGAATGTGATAATCTTACAGGTCTTTCCCAACCTTAATGATTGCATGATTCTAAGGCAGAACGGTCAATGAGGCTTATGAAAAGAGTCAGGGAAACTTGTGTGGAGCCAAAGAAGTCAAGTAGAGAGCAAAAGTGGGAATTGGGAGCTTCCTCCTGCTGCCTCCTAAGTAATTATGTACTATTTGATTGCATTTTCCCAGCCACAAGATCCCCAGTGCTGCCTTGGTTTGGAGGACCTCACAAGGAAAATGAAGCTCAAAACCCACACACTCATCATCTCTAGTCCTTAATACACACACAGTATGTTACCCTAGTAACAAAGAGTTGATAGAAAACTTCATTAATAATGAGAAGAAAATTTAAAAGGAGCACTTGTTTTCATCACAGCTATGAAAGAGGTTTAACCTGCCTTATAACAGACAGAAAACTTAGTGATGTAAATGAGTTTTGTGGGTTTACCTTGAAATTCCACTTTTAAATATAAAGTGATGTTGAGTTGCTGGAACATGTCCAGAGAAGGACAACAAAGTTGGTGAGGGGTTTGGAACACAAGCCCTATGAGGAGAGGCTGAGGGAGCTGGGGTTGCTTAGGCTGGAGAAGAAGAGACTCAGGGGAGACCTTCTTGCTCTCTACAACTACCTGAAGAGAGATGGTAGCCAGGTGGGGGTTGGTCTCCTTTCCCAGGCAACCAGCACCAGAACAAGAGGACACAGTCTCAAGCTGCACCATGGGAGGTTCAGAATGGATGTTAGGAATAAATTCTTCACAGAAAGAGTGATTTGCCATTGGAATGGGCTGCCCAGGGAGGTGATGGAGTCACCATCATTGGAGGTGTTTAGGAGGAGTCTTGATAGGGTGCTTGGTGCCATGGTTTAGTTGATTAGGTAGTGTTGGATGATGGGTTGAACTTGATGATCTTGAAGGTCTCTTCCAACCTGGTTAATTCTATTCTTTTTTATTCTAAAAGTTTTGCCACTGAAGAAAGAAAAATATCCCTGAGGCTGAGTATTAGTAATCTTAATCCTAAAATATCCACAATAATAATATTGGTTTTTTAAATCATATGGATAATTTTTACTTTCAAAACAATCCCTTTTCAAGTAATACTTTCTGGAACTAATTTACTAAAAACAATGTGACCTCATTTTTTCCTTTTAGGAGAAAAAATAAATAAATAAGAATTTTCAAATTGGAAAAATATGGGCTGCTGAACCAGAGGACAAGACATGAGGATTAAAAGGACCAATATTTCCAGCATATTTTATGATGTGAAATGTTTTCCAAAACCTAAACCCAGAGTTAACAAAATCCAGTCCTTGGGCCTGTGCACTGATCTGCTATCTCAAACGAATAATTGCAGGCAGTCAAAAGTGCTTGGCTAACATCTTCCAAAAAGAAGTTCCAACATAAACTTTTTGTTTACTCACGTGTCATAATTTTCACAGAACCATAGAATCATTTTGGTTAGCAAAGACCTTTATGATCATCCATTCCACTAAGTCTGGTTCTAAACCATATCCCTCAGCACCACATCTCTGTCTCTTTGAAACACCTCCAGGGAAGGTGACTCCACCACTTTCCTGGGCAGCCTGTTCCAACACCTGACTGTTCTTGCAGGAAAGAAATAATTTTCATGTCCAACCCCCAAACCTCCCCTGATGCTACTTGAGGCACTTGCTGCTAGAGAAGAGAGACCAACACCTACTTTGCACCAACCTCTTTTCAGGAGCTGTAGAGAGACAGAAAATCTCCCTTCTGCCTCCTCTTCTTCAGATTAAACAATCCTAGTCCTCTCAGCTGCTACTCACCAGACCTGTTCTCCACAGCCTTCAACAGCTTTGTTGCCCTTCTATGGATATGTTCCATCACCCCTAGTCCTATTGCTAGATGCCCTTATGAAAAGTCTCTCTCCAGCTTTCCTGTGGACTCCCTTCAGGTGTTGGAAGGCAGCTATAAGGTCATTGTGAAGACTTCTCTTCTCCAGGCTGCACAACCCCAACTTCCTCAGCTTATCCTCAGAGGTACTCCAGCCCTTCAATCATCCTTATGTGTAATTGACATAGAATGATTTCTGTCGGATGGACCTTGTGGACAGGATTACTGTGAGCAGCCCAGAAGGCCCATTATTGCATAACAGCTCTTTGATTGTCATGAGGTGCTAGATATTAGGTAATGGGTTGGACTAGATGATCTTTGAGGTCTTTTCTAACCTGGTTGATTCTATTATTTTTCCTGTTTTCCACCATTACAAGGAGCCTGTGATGATAGGATGAGGGGAATGGTTTGAATTTGGAGCAGGGGAGATTTAGGTTGGACATTAGAAGTTCTGCACCATGAGAGTGCAGAATTGAGCATCTTTGAATTTGAAACTCGCTGTCATGATGCTGTGATTCTCCAGCCATTTGTTATCATTGTTGATCTTAGAGACCCTCCTTTATTTTCTTCACTTATTTAATATCAACAAAGCTCATTTGAAGTGTAATTTACCAAAACAATGCTTTCTATTTTGCAATGAGTCCAGACAGTGCATTTTCGTCTGAGTTGGGGTTGTGTGGCCAGTTCTGGGTTCCCCAGTTCAAGGACAGGGAACAGGTCAAGAGGGCTCAGCAAAGGGCTATGAAGATGATTAAGGGACTAGAACTTCTCACCTTTGGAGAAAGGCTGAGGGACTTGGGGCTTTTTAGCCTGGAGAAAGGCACACTGAGGAGGGATATTACTAATGCAGATCAGTACTTAAAGGGTGGCTGTCAGGAGGGTGGGACCAATCTTTTTTCATAAAAGTGATACCCAGTGACAAGGACAAGAGGTAACAGGCACTTGAACATAGGAAGTTCCATCTAATCATGAGGAGGAACTTTATTTTGAGGGTGGTGGAGCACTGGAATGGGCTGCCCAGAGAGGTAGTGGAATCATTCAAAACCCATTTGGACACCAGGCTGTGCAATCTGCTCTGGGTGAACCTGCTCTGGCAGGGGGTTGGACCACATGATCTCCAGAGGTCTCTTCCAATACCTAGCATTCTGTGATTCTGTGATTCAGAGCTAAGGAACTTATCAGAGGTGTGGTTCTCATAATGTGAAAGTACTGCTTGAGAAATATCATCTAAGATATTATCATCACATTATCATCTTTCCTTAACCAAACAGTCAATGTTAACACAGGGTATCAAGCACACAAACAACACAGGCTGAAGTCACACACTCTTCAGTTTGTCTCAGGAATGTCCCTTGTTGATACATAGATGTTGTAAATGGTTGGACTCTATTCTCTAATGATTGGACTCGATGAGCTAATGGTTGGACTTGATGATCTTAACTGTCTTTTCCAACCAAAATGATTTTATGATTCTCTGTTTGGCGACTCATGGCTTTCAAGTCTAAAGGTCTGAATTGCTTCACAGCTGTCAACCCCAACTTTCCCAGTGAAATATTTGAGGTCCTAACCATAGTTTCCTTCTGGGAAAACTATCTTCCATAAACAGTACTAGACATGCATATAAGCACTTTTTTAAGGCATAGTTGACAGATCCCAGCAAACACCAGGCATAACGGGATCTTTAAAGTTTCTTCTGTTGCAAAGTAATGATTTCTTCTGCTATCAGTTTAAAGTGGAGAGGAATTCTGCAGGAGAGATCTTGAGATGAAGTGTGCAGTAGCAACTCAAACTCACGTAGTAAGTACGTGTATTTACTTCTGGTACTGCTAAATGTCTGGAAACTGGTGTTCAAATACAAAAGAAAAACACTACTACTGTCATGAAAGCTTAAGCAAATGGAACACCTGAGGCTTAGAGTAGACTCTTGCCTTGAAAAAGTAATTATAAAATTAAATTCAGTGCTACAGAGAGAACCAAAGAGCTTGAAGCATTTAATTTGAAGTCATTAATTAGTCCTATGGCAAATAGATCCCTCTTCATGCTCTACACCTGAGGCAGATACTGTGTTGATATCTCTGAGGTGGGTTGAGGAGGTATGGTTCAGGAACAGGCAGTGATGTAGCTGTACAACAGGTTTTCACAGCATCATAGAGTCATGAAGTTTGGAATAGACCTCTAAGATCATCAAGTTCAACTGTCAAACCAACAACACCATATATCCCAAAGTGCCATGTCTACTTGAGTACTGTGACCAGTTCTGGGCCCCTCAGTTTAGGAAAGATGTTGACTTGCTGGAACATGTCCAGAGAAGGGCAACAAAGCTGGGGAGGGGATTGGAGCACAAGCCCTATGAGGAGAAATTGAGGGAGCTGGGCTTACTTAGCCTGGAGAAGAGGAGCCTCAGGGGAGACCTTATTGCTCTCTACAACTACCTGAAGGGTGGTTGTATCCAGATGGGGGTTGGTCTCTTTTCTCAGGCAACCAGCACTAGAACAAGAGGACACAGTCTCAAGGTGTGTCAGGGGAGGTTTAGGCTGGATGTTAGGAAGAATTTCTTCCCAGACAGAGTGATTGGCAATTGGAATGTGCTGCCCAGGGAGGTGATGGAGTCACCATCACTGGAGGTGTTTAGGAAGAGACTGGATGGTGTGCTTTGTGCCATGGTTTAGTTGATTAGATGGTGTTGGGTGATAGGCTGGACTTGATGACCTCAAAGGTCTTTTCCAACCTGGTTAATTCTATTCTATTCTATTCTATTCTATTCTATTCTATTCTATTCTATTCTATTCTATTCTATTCTAAACACCTCCAGTGATGGTGACCCCAGCACTTCCCTGGGCAGCCTGTTCCTTTGCCTGACCGCTCTTTCAGGCCATATCTGTGGGGAGGAAGGGACAGGACAGACAACACTGAACTGACCATCAAGGGATTCCATCCTGTGGATGTCACAGTCAGTATAGAACTGAGCCATCACCAGGAGCAAGCCTCTTCTTCAATGGCCAGGAAGAAGTACTCTGTCTATTCTACTTTTGATCCTGATCTGTGTCTTCCTGAATCCAATTTCAGAATCCATCTTCCGAATCTTGTTCCCATTTGCCACTGAGCCCAGTCTGGGACTTCCCCAGTACTTACCCTTAGCATCAGTGGAGATGGTGACTAATTGCCATCAGGGATTGGCATTGGATTGTACATCAGTTTGTAGCTATTTGTGTCTATTTTAATTATTTCCCCTCCAAGCTGTTTTAGTTACTTTTCCAGCCCATCAGTCTCTCTCCATTACTGTCATTCTTCTCTCTTTGGGAAGGCAGAGGGATTCATAGACAGCACCTATTATTTAGTGATTACCTCAGCTCTAAGCCTTGACATAAGCACACATAACTGTTGATGACATCAAGCTGTGCAGCGTGGCTGACTCACTTGAGGGACGGGATGCCATCCAGAAGGATCTTGACAAGCTTGAGACGTGGGCCAGTGCAAACTGCATGAGGTTCAACAACTCAAATTGCAGGGCACTGCATCCAGGTTGGACCAATCCCAGGCACAAATACAGGCTGGGCGCAGAGTGGGTTGACAGCAGCCCTGACACACATTCCATTCCTTCTGGGATGCATCAAGAGGACTGTGGCCAGGAGGTCAAAAGAGATGGTTCTTCCCTTTTAGTCTGCTCTTGTGAGCCCCCACCTTGAATCCTGCATCCAGTTCTAGCATCCCCATCATAAGAGGGATACAAAACTGTTGGAGCGAGTCCAGAGGAGAGCCACAAGGGGGATCAGAGGGCTGGAGCACCTCTCCTACTAAGACAGGCTGGGAGAGCTATGGTTGTTCAGCCCAGAGAAAATAAGATACTGCAGGGACATAATAGCTGCCTTCCAATACCTGAAGGGAGTTACAGGAGGACTGGAGAGGGATTTTTCATAGGAGTGTCTAGCAACAGAACTAGAGGGAATGGGTTTAAGCTGAGGAAGAGGAGGTTTAGCCTGGATCTTAGGAAGAAGATCTTCAGTAGGAGGGAGGTGAGACTCTGGAATAGTCTGCACAGAGTGGCTGTGGATGCCCCCTCCCTGGAGGTGCTTAAGGCCAGATTGGGTGAGATCTTGGGCAACCAAGTCTCACTGAGAGGCAGCCCTGCCCATGTCAGGGTTGTTGGAGTAGATGATCTCTGAGGTCCCTTCCAACCTAAACCATTCTATGATTCTGTGTACATCAAACGGCAACATTTTAACATGACAAACATCAATGTATAACACTATGCATCAATATCTGGGACCCAGAACTAACAAAGTGAAATTTTATGGAGATACCAACATTTCCTAACCACTGGACATTTCCAAGCATCCTAACTTTTCAGATTCTGGGGTTTATACTGTGCACCAACAGTCAGTGTAAATTGTACAAAAGCAATCCATGCTCTATATGAATGCTGTTTCTGTTGAAAATCAATCTGATTAGGGAGGATGTTAGAGGAGGATGTTTTCCAGAGGACATCCTATCTATTGTTCAAACAGGTGCTCTTCAAGGCCTTTGTTTGGAACATAAACAAAGCTAAGATATTTAAAGTTCACTGAATACAATAACATAAACCTAAACAAAAGACAGAATGATGTCTTCTCTTTCATGGCTTTGAGGGCATACTTTTAAGCTGATGAGATGGATTTTATTACATCATTTTCTGTTGGGTTTTCTTTCAAAAGTACACTGAGCACTTGAGGAAGAACTTCTATGATTTAAGAGTGACAGAGCATTGGAATGGGCTGCCCAGAGAACAGAACAGAACAGGAGTAGAAAGAATAGAATAGAATAGAATAGAATAGAATAGAATAGAATAGAATAGAATAGAATAGACCAAACCAAGTTGGAAGAGACCTTCAAGATCATCACGTCCAACCTATCATCCAACACCACCTAATCAACTAAACCATGCAACCAAGCACCCCACCCAGTCTCCTCCTAAACACCTCCAATGACGGTGATTCCACCACCTCCCTGGGCAGCCCATTCCAATGGCAATCACTCTTTCTGTGAAGAACTTCTTCCTAACGTCCAGCCTAAACCTCCCCTGGTGGAGCCTGAGACTGTGTCCTCTTGTTCTAGTGCTGGTTGCCTGAGAGAAGAGACCAGCCCCCATCTGGATACAACCTCCCTTCAGGTAGTTGTAGACAGCAATAAGGTCTCCCCTGAGGCTCCTCTTCTCCAGGCTAAGCAACCCCAGCTCCCTCAGCCTCTCCTCATAGGCTTGTGTTCCAAACCCCTCACCAACTTTGTTGCCCTTCTCTGGACACGTTCCAGCAAGTCAACATCCTTCTTGAACTGATGGGCCCAGAACTGGACATGTCCATCTTTGCAGACATTCAAAACCTCCTTGGACATGTTCCTGTGTGACTTTCTTTAGGTAAATCTGCTTTCACAGAGGGGTTGGATCTCCAGAGGTCATTTCGAAGCCCTACCATGCTGGGATTCTGTGTGATTCTTAATAATGTTAGTTGTGCTAGAGTGGGAAAACAGTTCAGTAGCTACATTGAGTAAAGCTGATTGCAAACACCTAGAAATGTAAAAGTATCAGCAGCGTTGTTACAATCTCAGTTCAAAATGCATACCAACAATGTGTAGCTGTACAAATGAAAGGAAATAAGAAGAGTTTTTCTCTATGTTATGTTAAATTCTGCACACATAATAATGTCCTATTTTTAAGTCTACCCAGCTGTCTAAAACACACTGTGTAGCTGGGAACTTTCCCCTTTATATTGGCTCAGAGGTTTTTCAGAATAATCACAAAACCTCTTCCAACAGGACTATATTTACAAGGGAACAGCAAAATGTGGGTGGTAGCAATACTTTGATCTTTAATTAATGGCTCTGTAAGGCTGTAACTTAATGTCCTGGTTTGAGCCACACCAGAACTAATTCTGTTCAGTGATTTGGCTTTTCAGCTCAATCTCTTCCAAGTAACCGTAATTAGCAGTTTATCATTCTCAGGAGACTGTGGATATTGAGGCCAATAGGTCACTGCATATAACTCAAGAAACTCTGGTGGAGTTCCAAGCGCAGTCAAAATCTTCCTTAGTGCTATGTTCTTTTAAATACAATTAAATACCCTCAAAGGTGTTATTTGGATAATGGAGTCACTGCTTTTGAGGGGTCTGTGAGCCATAGTTACAACCATGTTTGCCAAAGGATCACAGAATGGTAGGGGTTGGACAGGAACTATGGAAGTCATTGAGTCCACCCTCCCTGCCAAAGCAGGTTCCTAGGTTGTAACCGAGAGGGGGTTTCAAAGGAACATGTCAAGGCAGGTTTTGAATGTCCTCAGAGATGAAGAGTTCACCACCTTTCTGGGCAGCCTGGTCCAGTGCTACATCAACTTTAAATTAAAGAAGCTCCTCCTCATATTTAGATGGAACTTCTTAAGCTCAAGTTTGTGACCATTACCCCTCGTCCTGTCACTGACCACCACTGAAAAAGGACTGCACCCATCCTCCTGATACCTATCCTTGAAGTATTGATCAACACTTATGAGATTCTCCCCAAGTCTTCTTTATTCCCAGAACAAAAAGCCACAGTTGTGTCAGCCTTTCCTCATAAGAGAGATGTTCTAGTCTCCTAATCATTTTTGTAGCCCTTTTCTCCACCCTCTCCAGTAGTTACCTGTCTCTCTTGAAATGTGAAGCCTAAAACTGAAGACAATACTCTAGATGTGGTCTCACCAGGGCAGAGTACAGAGGGAAGAGAACCTCCTTCAACCTGCCACACCCTTCCTGATGTACCCCAGGATGACATTGAATTCTTGGTCATGAGAGCATGTAACAGGCTCATGGTCATCCTTTTGTCCACCAGGATACCCAGGTCCTTTTTCCCAGAGCTGCTCTCCAGCAATTCAGCCCCCAGCCTGTACTGATCCATGGGGTTGTTCTTCTCCAAATGCAGGACTTTACACTTGCTTTTATTGAATTTCATTAGATTAGGATTTCATTAGAAATCTAGCGACAGCTGCAGGTTTAGTCTAGTTTTCAACATTTTATAGATTTTTGACCATCATGCTGAGTCAAGTCTTATCGGTCTACCCTAACTGTGCTGACAAGGCACGGTAATTAATAGGTTTTACAGAACTCTTAACAAATCAATTAAAGATGAAAAAAAA
The DNA here is from genome assembly GCF_026170545.1 of Melanerpes formicivorus. Lineage (NCBI taxonomy): Eukaryota > Metazoa > Chordata > Aves > Piciformes > Picidae > Melanerpes > Melanerpes formicivorus. The sequence goes on along the minus strand of NW_027142376.1, from coordinate 2,027,904 downwards.
AGTTGTTGCCTGCTTCTGGGAGTGAATGCTAATGTAGATACAAACATGCTGCAATGACATGAAGATAGAACTGCAAGCCAAGGGGAGACCTCATTGTCCCCTACAACTACCTCACAAGAAACTGGGCCCAGGTGGGGACTGGTCTCTTTTCATGCAACATGTGACAGGACAAGAGGAAATGGCCTCAAGCTGTGCCAAGGGGAGTTTCAGGTTGGATATTAGGAATAGAATAGAAACAGGCTGCCCAGGGAGTTGGGGGAGTCACCATCCCTGGTGATGTTTAAAAGAGGGGTTGGATGTGATGACAAGGAGTATGCTTTATTGGTAGTGGTAGGATTGTGAGCTCTAGGGGAGTGGTTGGACTTGACAATGTCAAAGGTCTCTTCTGAGGTTGTAGCGAGGTGGGGGTTGGTCTCTTCTCCCAGGCAACCAGCACCTGAACAAGAGGACACAGTCTCAAGCTGTGCCAGGGGAAGATTAGGCTCGAGGTGAGGAAAAAGTTCTTCACAGAGAGAGTTGTTAACCATTGGAATGTGCTGCCCAGGGAGATGGTGGAGTCACCATCCCTGGAGGTGTTCAAGAGGGGATTGGACGTGGCACTTAGTGCTATGGTTTAGTCATGAGGTCTGTGGTGACAGGTTGGACTTGATGATCTATGAGGTCTCTTCCAACCTTGGTGATTCTGTGTTTCTGTGTTAGGAAATTCTTCACAGAAAGAGTGATTGGCCATTGGAATGGGCTGCCCAGGGAGGTGGTGGAGTCACCATCACTGGAGGTGTTTAGAAAGAGACTGGATGGGGTGCTTGGTGCCATGGTTTAGTTGATTAGATGGCATTGAATGATAGGTTGGACTCAATGATCTCAAAGGTCTTTTCCAACCTGGTTAATTCTATTCTATTCTATTCTATTCTATTCTATTCTATTCTATTCTATTCTATTCTATTCTATTCTATTCTATTCTATTCTATTCTGTCTTTGCTTGACCTAGTGAGGGTTTGGAAAGCCCAGGTGGAGAACTGGGCTACGGCTCAATGTGAATTTATGTATTTTGTATTGTTGTATACACTTGTGAATAGTACTTCCTTTTAAATTTCCAATTCTGTGATAGCATATTTATTTTACTCCTTTGGAGGGGTAAAGGAGAGACAGAGAGATGCTGGAGAGAATCCAACAGAGAGCCATGAGCATCTCCCCTGTGTAGAAAGACTGGGAGACCTGGGGCTGTTTAGTCTTGAGAAGAGAAGACTGAGAGGGGATCTCATCAATGTGTATAAATATCTGAGGGGTGGGTGTAAAGTGGAAGGGGCCAAACTCTTTTCAGTCATATATGGTAATAAGACAAGAAACAACAGGTTCAAGCTTGAACATAGAAGATTTCACCTCAATATGAGGAGAAACTTCTTTTCAGTGAGGGTGACAGAGCACTGGAACAGGCTGCCCAGGGGGGTTGTGGAGTCTCTTCTGGAGACTTTCAAAAACCACCTGGATGCATTCCTGTGCAGACTAACCTAAGTGATTCTGCTTTGACAGGGGAGTTGAACTCAGTCTCTTGAGGTCCCTTCCAACCTCTAATGTACTGTGATACTGTGAAATATCTTTCTGTCCACTCAAACCTCTAATGTACTGTGATACTGTGAAATACCTTTCTGTCCACTCAAGCCAAGACAGCAATATTTGAGCCTGGCCACCAAAAGATTTGTAGTGTAGAGGCAGTTTGTGGACTTAAAAGGAAACAGGAAACAAAACCAACCATACAGTTGTACCCTTGAGACAAACATGGATACTATTCCTTCAACTTTAACTAATTGCCTTTCCAGAACATCAGTCTTTGGAGGAGATCAAAATGTAATATTACTGTGCCAGGAATATACTTTGTGCTAATTCTACAATAGTAATGAGGTTAACCAAATTAGAAATTCAGAAAAGAATAATTAATCCTAAGATCTGCATAGACACTGTTTAAAATTAGATTTTAATTACTCTATCAAAAGTGTTTTCTCCACTTTCAGCCCTCACAGTTCATGCTGCATACATAAAAATTACTCTGCAGTTAAATTCCTTCACTGCCACCAGGGCATAAAGGAGACAGCAATAATTCCTGTAAAGATACTACTGCTTTTATTATGACAGTGGTAGAGAATAATTTGGTATTTTACATTTCTTTCCTTGTGTGAGTTCTAATATCACTTACCAAGCCTCAGATTTATTTTCCTGTGGCCTTGTAGTTTAATACATTATGCCCAAAATTGCTTACAGAGTGGAGCAAGGTGGGTGTTGGTTCTCTTCTCCCTAATAACAAGTGATAGGATGAGAGGAAATGGCCTTAAGTTGCATGGGGATGTTTAGGTTGGATATTAGAAGAAACTCTAGCACAGGTACAGACCTGAGGGGAACCTACAAGAAAGATGGTGAGGGACTTTCCACAAGGGCTTGTAGTGATAGGACAAGGGGACATTTAGACTGGAGATTAGGAAGAGATTCTTTCCAGTGAGGCTGGTAAGACACTGGAACTGGTTGCCCAGGGAGGTTGTGGATGCCCTCTTCCTCAAGGTATTCAAGGCCAGGATGGACAAAGCCTTGAGCAACCTGTTGTAGCGGAAGGTGTCCGTGCCCATGGCAGGGTGATTGGAACTAGAGGATCTTTATGGTCTCTTTTGACCCAAACCATTTTGTGATTTTGATTCTACGAAACTTCTTCCCTGAAAGGGTTCTTAAAGACCGGAACAGGCTCCCCAGGGAATTGGCTGAATACCTATCCTTGGAGGTGTTGAAAAGATGCAGGGACGTGGTGCTGAGGGACATGGTTTAACCCCAGACTTGGAAGAGTTAGATGACGGTTGGATCTTAAAGATCCTTTCCAAGTAAAATGATTCTGTGATTGTGTCCTTTCACGCGCCCCAAGGGGGAGGTTATTGTGGGGTTCAAGTGAGAATTGTTTGTTTTCTCTGTTTGCTCAGTGCTCACAGATTTGTACAGTTCTGCAGTAGCCATTCCTTTTTCTGCAGTGCCCAACCCACAGAGCTCTGCCCAACTGTGAAGCAGAGGAAGGTAGAAGATAACAGGCTTGCATCTTTCTCTGGCATCCTGATGTTATTCCTAAGAGGCCTCTTAAAAGCAACTGCAGCACATCAGACATAAGGACAGAGGAAGAAGCAGCACACACTGTACCAGTTTTGGTTCCCATAGCAACAGCAGTGAAACATTGCATTTTTTCCCATTTTGGAAAAACATTCACAGTTTCCTCCCAGTTTGAGGGTGCCATTAGAAATTGCAAAACTCTCTCAGTATCAGTTTGTTTTGAACAAACATTTCTTTATAATGTCAAGCAGAGAGCATGGAGACTGTCCTCTTTGACAAGGTTACTCTGGTGCTCTGGCTCAAGGGACAAAGAGCACTGTGAAAATGCAGCAGGCAGACATGCTGGACAGAATTACTGTCATTTATTAGCCCTACAGCAGGTACAAAGGGACCATAGCAGTGGTGCAGTGGTGCTCTGCTGTTTTCATAGGCAGAGTGGAAGGCTGATTTACAACACTGTTCTGAACCCATCCCTTTGAAGTAACATATTAATAATAAAAAGAATATGCAAAACTCCACACCACAGCATTTTGTGTACTTCTGCAGAAGAGGCTTGGATAGCAACTGTTCTGAATGCAGAGGTTTATGCTTGAAGTCTCAAACTGCCTGAGGCTTGCTTACTCTGTCTGAAAGTCAGCTTTAGCATGTTTTGCATCTTACCAGATTATCATCTGTCTGGTAATTGAAAGGCAGTACCAGATGCAAAGCAGAAAGAGTGAAGTCTTACATAACCTTTCACCTAGCCTCAAAACAACTTCATCAAGGGCAGTGCTCATAATGGCCACATGACAGTGAGTAGGAGAGAGTTACATTCCCTCAGAGCAATGAAGTTATTTTTTTTTAGGCTTTTTATTTTTAAATATTGAATTTTTACAGAAACGAAGAATGGTTTGGATTGGAAGGGACCTTAAAGATCATCTGGTTCCAATCCCTTGCTGTAGGCAGGGACATCTCCTTCTAGACCAGCTTGTTCAAGGCCCCATCAACCTGGCTTTCAATGCTTCCAGGCTTGAAGCCTCCACAACTTCTCTGGACAATCTGTTCCAGTTCCTCTCCACCCTTGTGGGAAAGAATTCCTTCATAATGTCTCCTCTGAATTAAGCTTTTTCCAGTTTGAAGCCATTACTCCTCATCCTGTTACTCCATATCTTTGTAGAAATTACCTCTCCAGCTGTCCTGTAGCCCCCTTCAAATACTGGAATGCTGCTATGTCCCCCGGGAGCCTTCTCCAGGCTGAACAGCCCCAACTCTCTCAGCCTTTCTTCATAACAGAGGTGCTTCAGCCCTCTGATCATCTTTAAGACTCTCCTCTAGACCCAGAGCTGGATATAGGACTCAAGGTAGGATATTAAATTTTGCAGAATTTAATAAGAACAGGGCTCATTCAGTTCTCCCAAGCAGCAGAGCAGAACTTGAAAGGTCTGTGGTCATGATTTGCACGCTACTCATTAGCAGAGAGGTCATCCATCTTTGCTTTACCGTCCCAGTGACAGGTTATTAGAGCTTCCACGAAAATGGGTATTTCTACCAACTTGATTTGCAGCAGAACGCATCCAGTGGGACCTCACTGCTGTTTGCAAGTGCAATGCAAAATGCCTTTGATGAGACACAAGCACAAAGTTTGAAATAATACAGTCAGAGCAGAAGTGTAATTAAAAGTAAAGCAATGAAAATGCACCCTAAAATTGAGGTTGTTAATTAAAATTGCACTTAGAACACATAAACAAACAATAAATAGATCTTGACAGTTTTTTCTTCTCATGCAAATGAACATGGGAAATTAATTTGCAGCCTTCTCACATACCAACGCAACAATTCTTACTCATCTTTGGGTTGGAAACTCTAGTCCAGGTCACTACACGCTGATGCTCAGCGTGTGTTTCATCTAACTCCTAGAATTTCCCTTCCTCACAGGTCTGGAAACTGGGATGTGTCTATTAGTCAGGAAGAAATTATTCAATTAGAGTGTGTGCTTCCTTATTTTGTCTTCATGAGCTGTCTGCTTTTGCCATCTAAAGCCCTGGTGTTTATATTTTTCATGGGAGAGTTTACAGTTTCTAATACTCTTACTATTGACTGAATTCCCTTAAGTGTCACATTTCTTAGTTAAACCACAAAGAGCAACATGTCAAGCAAAGAGACTGAGCTCATTCCAATAAATCAGTGTGCAGAGATGGCTCAGTTACATCATGAAGCTCCGTTTAGGAGATACACACTTTTCTTAGGGGATGTGGGAAAGGCTGTGAGTGTTCTTTATCTGGACTTTAGTAAAGCCTTTGACACTGTGTCCCACAGCATCCTCCTGGAGAAAATGGCTGCTCATGGCTTGGAAGGGTAAAAAACTGGCTGATGGCCAGCCCCAAAGGGAATTAAGTTAAGTTCAGTTGGTAACCAGTCATAAGTGGTGCTCCCCAGGATTCAGTGTTGTGATTTGGATGAGAGGATGGAGGCACTCTCAGTAAGTTTGCAGAAGACAGCCACCTGGGAGGGTATGTTGATCTGCTGAAGGTAGAAAGGTTCTGCAGAGGGACCTGAACAGACTGGATCAACACACCAAAGCAATTACCTGAGGTTTAATGAGGCCAAGTGTTGGGTTCTGCACTTGGGTCACAACAACCCCATGAATGGTACAGGCTTGGGGCAGAGTGGCTGGAAGCAACCCAGTGGAGAAAGACCTGGAGGTGCTTGTTGACAGCCAACTGAAGATGAACCATCATGTGCCCAAGAACGTCAACAGCATCCTGGCCTGGATCAGCAGTAGTGTAGCCAAGAGGGCTAGGGAAGGGATTGACCCCCTGGACTCAGCACCAGTGAGGCCACACCTGGAGCACTGGGTGTAGTTTTTGAGCCTCTCATTCCAAGAGGGACATTGAGATGCTGGAGCAGGTCTAGAGAAGGGCAGCAACACTGGTGAAGGGTCTGGTGAGGAGTGAGTGACCTGGGTTTGTTTAGTCTGGAGAAGAGGAGGCTGAGGAGACACCTTATTGCTCTCTACAGGTCCTTGGAAGGAGGCAGGAGTGAGGTGGGTATAAGTCTCTTCTCCCTAGTATCAGGTGATAGAACCAGAGGAAATGGCCTGAAACTGTGCCAGAGGAGGTTTAGGTTCGAGATTTGGAAAAATTTCTTTCCTGCAAGAGTGGTCAGGCATTGGAAGAGGCTGCTCAGGGAGGCTGCCCAGGCATCACCATCCCTGCAAGTGTTCAAGAAATTTGCAGATACAAAACTTTGGGACATGGTTTAACAGCCATGGCAATGTTAGGTTGACAGTAGGACTCAATGATCTTAGAGATCTTTTCCAGCTGAAACAATCCTATGAAATAATTGTTTTGCATCTACAATACACAGGAATACCCTGTTTGACAGCAAGGGACATTTGCTGCAAAAAAACATTTCATGGTTGCCAAGAGCCAGAAATGACATAGGGATTTACAAACCAAATGCAGAGGTGTAGTGTTTTATTTCCTTGCTCTACCTGCTGTTAAGTTCTATCATTGCAAACTATTTCATGAAAAAGACATTTAATTATCATTTTTAAGAAGGAAAAAAATATGCCTCAGAGCTAAATTCCTGTGATCAAATGAACTACCCAGAATCATTATTTTGCTCTTTATATAAGGAAGGGGCAGTAACTCCAGGATTTTCATGCTGTTAAATTGCTTCAAATTCCCTTCAGAAAAACAAGTCAGGGGAAAAATTAAAGATTTTCCTTAAAGCTATGAGTAAATCTGTTTATGAACAGACCGTTGGAAAAGTGTTTCCAAAGCTGATCTGAAAATACATTTCAACACTTTTGTTTCCAGTGAATGGAACAACCAAATAAAAAGTGGAGAGATCACAGAATGCTGGGGGTTGGAAGGGACCTTCAGAGATCAGAGTCCAAGCCCCCCACAAAGCAGAACTCCACAGCCTTTCTGAGCAGCCTGCTCTAGGGCTCCATCAGCTTTCCAGTAAAGAACTTTTTTCTCATGTTGAGATGAACTATCCTGTGATTGAGACTAAATCCGTTGCTCCTTGTCCTGTCACTGCGTATCACTGAAAAGGGACTGGCTTCATCCTGGCAGCCACTCTTCAGATACTTGTAGGCATTGATAGGATCCCCTCTCAGCCTTCTCTTCCCTAGACTAAACACCCCCTTAACCCATTCTCATCACTCTCCATTGAACTCTTCTGAATAATTCCCTGTCCCTCTTGAACTGCAGAGCCCAGAACTGTACACAGTATTCCAGATGTGGTCTAACTAAGGCTGAACAGAGGGAGAGATGAACCTCTGGACACACTGTTCTTAACACACTCAGGTATACTATTGGCCTTCTTGACCACCCATGGATAACTTGGACTCCAAGTTCTAAATCAGTGAGCTGCAGTTTTGTTTTTCCCATTCACTACTGGAAGGGGGAAAAGTCCATACAAAAAGTCCCAAAATGCAGCCAAGGAGAATCATCTCTAACACCAGTAACTAAAACTTTTGAGACCATCTAAGGAACATAAAAGGTGCACTAGTCCATGGGATCTGATGAGATGCAACTCCAGGTCATGAGGTAAATCACACAATCACAGAAGCACCAAGGTTGGAAGAGACCTCAAAGATCACCAAGTCCAACCTGTCACCACAGACCGCCTGACTAAACCATGGTACCAAGCGCCATGGCCAATCCCCTCTTGAACACCTCCAGGGATGGTGACTCCACCACCACTCTGGGCAGCACATTCCAATGGCAAATGACTCTCTATGTGAAGAACTTTCTCCTCACCTTGAGCCTAAACTTCCCTTGGGGCAGCTTGAGACTGTGTCCTCTTGTTCTGGTGCTGGTTGCTTGAGAGAAGAGACCAACCCCCTCCTGGCTACAACCTCCTTTCAGGTAGTTGTAGAGAGCAATAAGGTCTCCCCTGAGCCTCCTCTTCTCCAGGCTAAACAACCCCAGCTCCCTCAGCCTCTCCTCATAGGGCTTGTGCTCAAGGCCTCTCCCCAGCTTTGTTGCCCTTCTCTGGACATGTTCAAGTGTCTCCATGTCCTTGGTTGCTTTTTGTAAGTTATAGCATGAGGGGATAAGGGAAGAGCAACTGATGACACCTATCTGGACCTGTGTAAAACATTTCACACTGTCCTGCATGACATCCTGGTCACCAAACTGGAAAAACATGGTCCTGAAGGGTGGAAAAGGAATTGGCTGCATGGCCACACAGAGTGTGCTCTAACATGCACTCATTTACTACTAATGATTACTTGTTATTACTTAATTGGAAGCACAAGTCACCTCCAGTATTTTCAGAACTGCACAGGGCATTGGCTCCCTTGTTGAATTTCATTCTTTAAAAAAAAATATATCCTTTATTCCTGATGCAAAAAGCAGGTATGTAATGAAATCACCTTGTAGAGAAAGAAGAACATGAGTTCAAATCCTGAAATTGTCTTCCTTTGTGTTGTCTTTGTCTCTTTTTTTGCAGATACAAAACCTTTTTATGTAAATTATTGGCATTTCAGCACAGTGCTACTTTTATGAGCAAAGGAAAATTTGCATCTCTGTTCCTGCCAATCATCATCTCAGCTGACTAAGAGATAATGCAAGTACATGTCACTTTCTCCCTGAAATCAGTTCTGGTGAGACAATACCTGGAGTATTGGGTTCAGTGTTCAGGGCCCTCATTCCAAGAAGGAGATAAAGGTGATGGAGGAGGTCCAGAGAAGGCCAACAAAGGTGGTGAAAGGTCTGGAAAAAAGGGCTGGTGAGGAGTAGCAAAGGAAACTGGGGTTGTTTAGTTTGGAGAGGAAACTCCTGGAAAGGAGCCCAGTACTAATCCATGTTCCTCAACACCACACATGTGTCTTTTCAGCACCTCAAGGAATGGAGATTCAACCACCCAGCTGAGGAAACCTGTTCAAGCCCTTGAGAACCCAAAAAACTGAACACAATACTTAGAGCATGACCTCATCAGTGCTGAGTCCAGGGACACAACCACTGCCCTGGTCCTGCTGGCCACACTATTGCTGATCTAGGCGAGGATGCTGTTGGCCTTCTTGGCCACCTGGGCATACACTGGCTCATGTTAGACCCTTTGTCAACCAGCACCACCAGGTCTTTCTCTGCTGGGCTGTTTCCAGCCACTATTCCCTATGCCTGGAGCATTCATGGGGTTGTTACCCCAGTGCATTACCCAGATCTTAAGTCTCATCCCATTAGCTTCAGCCCCCTGACCCAGGCTGTCCAGGTAGGTCCCTCTGTGAAGTCTTCCTATCCTCAGAGCTCCCAGTGAGAAAGGCAGAGATTACACAGTCAGAACAACATTTGACCAGAAGCCATGCAAAGGGAGTTTTCCCTTTCAAGCATGTTAAAAATGGGAGTAAAACAATCATGCAAATCTCTGACTTAACTCTTCCAATTCTGAAATAGCACTAAACTTCACCATTGTCTTATTACCCTTTAACAGGACAAACAGGCTGGCCAAGGCTGCATCTTCCAAAGTAGGAATCTTTGAGCATTAGGAAAATTTCCAAGCAAAGTGGTCCCAGCGTGTGTAAGTCCTATTGCAAGTTCAGTAGGGGCCTTTAGAGGTTCAAAACAAAACTTCTCTTAAGAACCACATAACATGAAATATGGCTTCTGCTGGATACAAAACTTCAATTGGGAAAAACAAGTCTACAGGAAACAGCAGGGAAAAAAAACAGCTGTCTGTTTGACAAGATTTTAAAGAGCCAGGCTTCCAGATACATTATCAGTTCTGAAATATAGCCACAGCTGAAAGAAAATGAAAGGGATAATTGGGATGACTAGTTTTGTCTCACCTAGGCTACCCTTTAATTCAGGGGTAAAAAGCTAAGAATATCTATTTGGGTGTATAGAGAAAGGCAAAGTATCTGAGAACAGATACCAAATCTTGATTCATCCATGGCTAAAGCTGTTTCTACTCTAATGCGTACTAAAGCCAAGCTTCCATTTAAACTTGACTCTTAATTACTCAGTGATAGCAATTCTTTGTTGGTTTGTTGCTTTTCCAGACACTTCCAAGAAGCCCTTTAAGCAACTGCCAGAATATAATATTTCTGGCTGTTTGTTCTCCCCACAATTAATAGCACATAAATTTTGTATCCTTTCACTCTCTGCTTCCAAGAAAGCCACGTCCCACTTCCCCTCTCTTTCCCTTCTCTTTCTGTATTAGCCTCAGCTCCTGAAATTCAGAGGTGATGCTAAATTTTAAATCTATGAAGGTACAAAAGATTGCTTTTGTGTGGACATTCAATAAATGCAAAAGAAAACAAGATAGCTGTTAGCATATTTGTTAGCAAGCAAAAGAAATTCGAGAAGAGAAGAGAAGAGAAGAGAAGAGAAGAGAAGAGAAGAGAAGAGAAGAGAAGAGAAGAGAAGAGAAGAGAAGAGAAGAGAAGAGAAGAGAAGAGAAGAGAAGAGAAGAGAAGAGAAGAGAAGAGAAGAGAAGAGAAGAGAAGAGAAGAGAAGAGAAGAGAAGAGAAGAGAAGAGAAGAGAAGAGAAGAGAAAAGAGACCAGGTTGAAAGAGACCTTCAAGATCATCGCATCCAACCTATTATCCGACACCACCTAATCACCTAAACCATGCAACCAAGCACCCCATCCAGTCTCCTCCTAAACACCTCCAATGATGGTGACTCCACCACCTCCCTTCTTATAACTCAACTCAGCTACATAGGTCCATGCAATTTAATGCTCTAAATAGAGCAACCACAGCAACACCCAGTTCTGTGGCCCCCAATACAAGAAGGACATTAAAATGTTGGAGCAGGTCAGAGGAGGCCACAAAGATGATCAGAGGGCTGGAGCACCCACACTGTGGGGACAGGCTGGGAGAGTTGAGGTTCTTCAGCCTGAGGAAGAGACAGCTCCAGTGAGACCTTGTTGGTCCAGTAGCTGAAGTGGGCTGGCTACAGGAAAGCCAGGGAGCGACTTTTTACAAGGGCTTGTAGTTATAGGACTAGGGGCTTTGAGCTGGAAGAGGGGAAATTTAGATTCTTTTCAGTGAGGGTGGTGAGACACTGGAACAAGTTGCCCAGGGAGGCTGTGGATGCCACATCCCTGAAGGAGTTCAAGGCCAGGTTCGATGTGGCTTTGAGCAACCTGGTCTAGTGGAAGGTATTCCTGCCCATGACAGGGAGGTTGGAACTAGATCACTTCAAACCCTAAGGGTTTAAGGTCCCTTCAAACCCTAACTGTTCTATGATTCTAATTTTCTGCAGAGAACCAGGCTTTGCATGGACAATTTGCCAGAGAACAGTTCCTCTTTCCACCCACCTAAGGAGAAGGTTAGACATATTTCTAAAAGTTGAGACAGAGAGTATTTGCTAGGTGTATATAGAGGTATATTTTGCAGAAATATTTTAGGTGCCAGGGTGGAAAGGAACAACATGACTGTGCACAGAAAACAATATTTCTCCAAACTCAATTAGAAGTCCAACACCATCACTCTATAGCTGCCATCAGGGACATCCAAACCCCAGTGCTTCAGCTGACAACAGGCCTTGGGTTACAAACTTCAGCTTAAAATTACAAGTTTATTCATGGAAGACACAAATAGAATCTGAAATCTATCCTTGTCTTCCAGAAAGCTTCTGTATTCTATTGTTGTTAATACAGATCTTTTCACACAGAATCACCAAGGTTATATTTTTTTCCTTGCAAGTAGTGAGACATGCACCTGCCCCATTTCCCCCAACATTTTCCACTTTTTCCTCCTTTTTCCTTTCCCCCCACCCCCTCAGCAAAGCATATGAATATGGAATTTATAATTATGGCTTCATGATCTCACCAAGCCAAAGAGGAGGTAATATACTTGGTCTTTTCTTTTAAAGCACATAGAAGGTGCTGGCAAGAGACTATGTATTCTAGAAATAATTACAGACTAAAAGTTAATTAGAGGTTAAACTGGAGAAAACACAGGGTATAAAATTCTGGAAATTATGCACACCAGGAGAAAAAATAAAAATAGTCTGCTTTGACAGATTTTAAGACTACTGGCTTTGCTAGCTCTAAAGCTTCTAAGGTTTAAAGTTCTCAAAATTAAGATCACTGTTACCTGCAAGGCTCCTCAGGGTACCAAGGCCATCAGAATGACTACAAGTAAATTTCCAGGACAGAGACAACACTTACACTGGGGAGTTTCAATCATTAACATCCTCAAAACCTTTATCTTAAAAATAATAGCATTTCTTCACCCAAGATTTCGCTAGAGACCTCCCGCCAAGCACATGAATCTCCCCTGAGGGAGCTGCACAGAGAGCTCAGTCACGTCTGGTTTGCCCTTCACTTTGGCAAGTCTTTTATCTTGACCCATGAGTTTTGTCATCTTATTTTCATAGATTAGTTTGGGTTGGAAGAGACCTTTAGAGATCATCTAGTAAAACCTCCCCTGCAGTGAGCAGGACAGGAATATCTTCAGCTATATCAGGTTGCTCAGTGCTCCATCCAACCTGTTCTTGAATGTTTCGAGAGACAAGACATCTACCACCTTTCTAAGCAACATGTCCCACTTTTCTGCCCTTGTGCTGCTGGTTGGATGGAGTGCAGGAGCAGCTGGGGTTGACATCTGGACAAGGTCAACCTACTACAAGCCAAAAGAGAAATGCACAAGAGAAATGCAGCCTGTACTGACATACAGCTCCATTTGTCAGAGCCTGTGAATAAGCATACCAAAAGTGTGTACTCTTTTACCTATTTTGTTTGGAAATCTGAAACTGAAGTCCTGTCACTCCTACTTCAGACATTAAAGTTGAAAATCCAGATATAAATACAGCACAAAATTAAGGCATTATGGTAGTGCATCAATTAATGCATAAAGGTCCATAAATCTAAGTGGATGTGTAATTAGCATTGGTAGATCAAGAAAAGTTGCTCTGACAGCATTTAGTGAGTCTCTTAGTTCACATAAACTTCATCACGGGGAAGAAAATGCCAAGAAATGGTTAAAGGATTAACACAACAGAAATCAGCCAAAAATAAGGTTGTAGGTAATGACCCACAAGCAAAAAGCTAAGACAATCAGGTAAAGACCCTCAAAATAAGACTCTCAGTACAAGAGGACACTGTCTCAAACTGCACCAGGGGAGGTTTAGGCTGGAGGTGAGGAGAAAGTTCTTCACAGAGAGAGTTGTTAGCCATTGGAATGTGCTGCCCAGGGAGGTGGTGGAGTCACCGACCCTGGAGGTGTTCAAGAGGGGATTGGACCTGGCACTTGAAGCCATGGTTTAGTAGTCATGAGGTGTTGTGTCACAGGCTGGACTTGATGGTCTTTGAGGTCTTTTCCAACCTTATTGATTCTGTGATTCTATGATTCTATGAAAACAGGCTCCCCAGGGAGGTGGTTGAATCCTTATCCCTGGAGGTGTTGAAAATAGGCAGAGATGTGGTGCTAAGGATCATGGCAGATCATGGAACCAGACTTGTTAGAGTTTGATAGTGGTTAGACTCAATGATCTTGAAGGTCTTTTCCAACTGTGACTGGAAGAATTCTGTGATTCAATGAAATAGTGCCAAGCAGGCAGCAGTAGCTGCATCTAAGTGAAGCTCCATTTTTGGAAGTTGTTTACATTTCAGACCTTTCTTCCAAATATTTTTCACAGTATTCAGGACTTTAAAAAAAAAACAAAAATGGTCACAGTAGCATTATGCAAAAAGATTCTAACTTCACCAGGGGGAATGCTGCCAAGATGGGAAAAAAATTTCCTAAGCTGTAGTAAGATTTACAAATGCAGCTCCTTCTACTGAAGTGCTCTGATAAGCCCTTGAGCTTTCTGTGTATCCAGAGTAAAACCACAAGTTTCAGATCTCTGGATGGTTTAAAACTCAAGCTTCCATGAAGTAAAACGAAGGTTCTGGCCCATGTCTCAGTTACGTTGACACTTGCTTGTTATTATTAAAAACAAAACCCACCAAAATAACTTCTTAATGAAAACCACTTCTTATTAGTAAACCCACCTGAAAGACTTCTATTAATAAGAACTTGAAACCACCAGAGTAACAAATGGGATTGTATGACAAAATAAAAATGCTCTAAATAATATATAAGGGAGTTAGTTGAAGAAGAGGTATTAAAAGGAAAAGTATTGAACTGGAAGAAATCACATTGGCAGAGTTATCCAATAGCTTGGTTTGAGGCTCAGGCTACCTGCTATTTTTCCCCTAACAGACCTGCCAGCATAATAAGCAACTATTAATTTGCTTTGGTTGGACAAGACCTCTGAGATCTAGCCTGTCACCCTAAGACCACCATGGCCATCAAACCATGTCCCAAAGTGCCATATCCACACAGTTCTTGAACACCTCCAGGGATGGTGACTCCAAACCTCTCCCTGGGCAGCCTGTTCTAATGCCTGACCAGACTTGCAGGAAAGAAATGGGCTTTAATATCCAACCTAAACATCCCTTGGCACAATTCCAGGCCATTTCCTCTTGTTCTGTCATCTGGTACTAGGGTGAAGAGACCAACCCCCACCATATTCCAACCTCCTTTCAGGCAGGTAACACAGACAAAGATCAGAGAGGTGCAAGAATGAATGGCCTTAAGGAAAGGTGTAAGGCATGCTGAACATTCAACTAAGTGCAGGGCTTTTCATTAACAGGTTAGTATCAAGAGAAATCCTACCATAAATGGTAACTACCTCAACAGGAAATAATTGAAGAGGAGATGAATTGGAGTGTATGCCAGCCAAAGAGAAGTATTAGCTATGAAAACAGCATAGTGATGAAAAGAGTAATGTGAGGCTAGAATGTATCAGGTGAAATCTCACTGCTAGAGATAGAGGTGAACTCATACCCACCAGCAAGGGTCTCCAGTACTTCTGAAGGTTGAGTTCCTGTCCAAAGGATTTCAGATACAACACACCAAGGGAAGTATTTCTTGTCTTCCCTCTTCAAGGTGGAAAGGACACAGTTCACTGCAACTTTGTAAAATACACAAGTAGAACTAGCATGTCGCTACTGTTCTCCTTCAGCTTTTGAAAGGCAACAAGAAATTACTGCCCTGTGTCAGAGGGAGCAATGACATGCTGGAGGTCAAGGGAAAAGCCAGAGGCATGGTTCTGCAGACATTTCTCTTATCTGCCCTCTTCTAACCTTTCAGCTGTGCTCCCTTGCAGTACATTGATAATGTTTTTGTCCCAGTGTAAATAAAATTCAGATGCTAGAGATGTATGAGAGCCCTGCTTTTGGATGGGAAGGAGGAGCTTCTGAAACAGAGACATGTAATGATACACATCACAGTTCAGAGACACATTATCATTTCTTTTGCTCTGAATAAACATTCCTCAGTCATATCATTTCAGTATAAAAGTCATATTCACTGAGTCAAGCTTCAAGGGGCATCAAAGATGCTTAGCACTTTTAAATCATAGAGTCACAGAATCATTTCTGTTGGGAAAAAAAATACTTTGAAATCATCAAGATGAAGTCTACCAATCATCAGTTCTCTAACTCTGTGAACCCTGGTGCTAAACCACCTCAGCACCACATGTCTGCAGCTTTTTGACACCTTGCATGGGGATTTAACCACCTCCCTGGGGATCCTCTTCCAGACTTTGAGAACCCTTTCAGTGAAGAAGTTTCTTCTAGTATACTACTGAAACCTTCCCCGGTGCAGCTTGAGGCCATTTCCTCTCATCCTGTCACTTGTTACTAAAAAGAAGAGATGAACCAGGTTCCAACCTCCTTTCACAGAGTTGTAGAGAGCAAGAAGGTCTCTCCCACCCTACCATGTCTGGTACTAAATCATGACAGGGATTTAGCTAGAAATGTTCTTTCTTCTCTTGTTATATAAAAGCTGTTTTCTCCATTCAGGCTTTGTCTCTCAGCCAGTACCCAAGACTTAAAACCGTCACGTACGAGGATGCCCCTCACTAAGTAAAATTACAGTTAATTGCAGATGTTAAGCAGTAAATACCTTGGTTAAAATTATACAGTCCTACTTAACATTATTAAATGTCACTCTATTGCCATGGAGACACCAAGTCTGAAATACCACCTGTCTCTCCAGCATTTGCACGCTTCACTGCAATCCTAAATTCAGCAGGTACTTCGTGACAGCTCAGGACCTTGAGACAATTTTACAAGGGCCACAACACAGGTTAGAGCAACAACTCCCCAAACTGCCCATAGTGCTCTTTACACTTACCACCTTCTCACCTTACTTGTCTAGGAAGGACCTTAAACATCTTCTAGTTCCAACTCCCTGTCATGGGCAGGGACACTTTCCACTAGACCAGGATGATCAAGGCCTCATCCAATCTGGCCTTGAACACTTCCAGGGAAGAAGCATCCACAACTTCCCTGAGCAACTGGTTTAGTGTCTCACCACCCTCACTGTAAAGAATTTCTTCCCAATATCCAGTCTAAGTCTACCCTTCTCAAGCTTCAATCCATTCTCCCTTGTACTATCAGTACAAGCCCTTGTAAGATTCCTCATAGCTGGAAGGTCTCTTGAAGGTTTCCCCATATTCTTCTTGCTCCTGCCATTACCCAGAGACTGCAGCTGTTGCCTGCTTACTGCCTATCCCATGCCTGTCTTCTCATTCTCCCCCTCAATGACAACTCACTTTACCCCCCCAGAAAAATCTGACAGTTGAGAAGTGTTCATGCTATACAAGATGTTACACGCTCACATAAAAACATCATACATTATTCAGGCATTTAATGACATCAAAGAACTTTCCACAGCAAAACAGGTTGCCTGTCAGTTTTGGAAAATTAAGAGAAAAATTAAAAATGCAAACCACAGAACCAGGATTGGTAGGGACCATACAGAATCATCTAGTTCAACTCCCCAGGTAAAGCAGAGTCACCTACATCAATGCCCAGGGAGATTTGAGATCTCTCCAGAGAAAGAGACTCCACAACCTCTCTGAGCAGCTTTCTCCGGGGCTCCAGCACCCTCACAGCAAAAAAGTTTTTTCCCCATGTTTAGGTAGAACTTTCTGTGTTCTGGTTTGTGCCCTGACAAAACTAACCTAGATGTGTTTCTCTGTGGCTTGCCCTAGGTGATCTTGCTTTCCCAGGTGGGTTGGATTCTATTCCCAGAGGTCCCTTCCAACCTCTACCGTTCTATGATTTTCATATATGATATTTAAAACTTTATTGCAGTGCTTGTGTTTGCCTTTAGGGCTAAAGTACAGCAGTTGCTCTGTCACCAATGGCCTCTCACCAACAGAGAAGGGGAACTGGGAAAAGGAGAGAAGAGCCATGAAAATGGATTTAACAGAATAACAAAACCAATCCAAACAGAGGTGCTACAAAGCTATACTTAGCTCAGTGAGCATGCAGCAGCCACAAATGAGAAAGCCATCCTTGGAAGCAGGAGGAGATAGAGGGTAAGAAGCCCAAACAGGATACTCCAACACAAAGCCCAATTCTCCTCAGCAAACTTCCTCTTTTACACTGAATGTGGTGCTTGTGTTCTAGGATACACCTGGAGCCAGCTCAGCTCAGCTGTGCTGGATGACTGAGAGCAGCTGGTGGCCTACAGCCCACGGCTGGACTGGATGCACCGGGATGTATAGGTACCAAAGACTGGGTGTGCTGTAAAGAGCTTCTTTTAAACTAAAGGAAGCCTGCCTTACTCTTGATAGCAAGCAAGTGGGTTGCAGCCCCACTGAGGTAACATATCACACAGAGTGAATGACACTAAGTGCAGGATGAAAATACAAACTAGAGGCACTTAGTTCTGAAAGAGGATGTGGCCAAAAAGAACATTGAGTTATACGCGAAAGTACATGCTCCATCAGCTGCCAGAAAGAGCTGCAAAGCCCCAACCTTCTTCTATTAAACACACATTTATCTCAGAAACTCTATTTGCCATTGACCTAGGAAAATGGCCTTCCCATCTCTCCCATTTCTGCATTAGCCGAGACCATCTCCGAGATGATGTTAAGACTTAATAGTCTGGGAGCCCAGGGTCAGCAATAATCATTTACTCATAAAAGTGAGCATAAGACATTTCACCTCCAGGAATGATATAATGAAATAAACTACTCTAGCAAGCTGTGAGACAGTGGCAGGAGACAGCCTTACAGATCTCAAATAATGGTGTTGATTAATGATACCTCATGCATCCCCACCACAGGATACAGTGTGTAGGAGAGTTCATCTCTTTGGCAAGGTTAGGACAGTCCCATTACAGGTGTGCTGCCTGTCTTGTGAGCAGTAAGGCAATGTCAAACATTGTGCTGTGGAGAGCTGATGTTTTTCTGCAGCTGCAATGCATAAGCAGCAGGACTCTTCAAGAGGAGGTGATTGCTGGTAACCAACATGGTTTCTCCAAGGGCAAATCATGCCTGACAAATGTGGTGACCATTTATGACAGATTTACAGCATCTGTGGATAAGGGAAGAGCAAGTGATGTCATCTACCTAGACTTGTGCAATGAATTTGGCACTGTCACACACAACATCCTGGTCTCCAGTGTGGAAAAGCATGGACTTGACAGGTGAGACACTGGATAAGGAATTGGCCAGGTGGGTGCACTCAGAGACTTGTGATCAATGGCTCAATGTCCACATAGAGACCAACGACAGATGCCATCCCTCAGGGGTGGGTACTGGGACCAGTGCTGTTTAACATCTTTGTGAGTGATATGGACAGTGGGATGGAGGCATCTTCAGCAAGTTTGTGGATGACACCAAGCTGTGTGGTCTGTTTGACACACTGGAGGGAATGGATGCCATCCAGAGGGACTTGGACAGGCTTGAGAGGTGGGACCATGCCAGTCTCATAAAGTTCAACAAGGCCAAGTGCTACATCTGTGTTGGGGTACTCCCAAGCACAAATTCAGGCTGGACAAAGAGTGGCTCGAGAGAAGTTCAGAGGAGAAGGACATAGGGTGTCAGTTGAAAAACCCAGCATGAGCTGGAAATGGTCACTGGCAGCCCAAAAAGCAACCACATGGTGGGCTGCATCAAAAAAAGAACTGTGATCAGCCGGATGAGGGAGGCAATTGTCCCACTTTACTCTGCACTTGTGAGACTTCATCTGAAGTACTGTGTCCAGTTTTGGTGCCCCCAGCATGAGAGGGATATCGAACTTCTGGAGTAGCTCCAGAAGAGGCCACAAAGATGACCAGAGGGCTGGAGCACTTCCCCTATGAGGGTAGGCTGAGAGAGTTGGGGCTGTTAAGCCTGGAGAAAAGATGGCTCCAGGGAGACCTTAGAGAAACCTTCTGGTACCTGAAGGGGCCTTTTGGAAGGGCTTGTAATGATAGGAAGAGAGGTAATGTCTTTGAGCTTGAAGAGGGTAGATTTAGACTGGATATTAGGAAGAAATTCTTTACAGTGAGGGTGGTGAGACACTGGAACAGGTTGCCCAAGGAAGTCGTGGATGTCCCCTCCCTGGAGGTGTTCAAGGCCAGTTTGGATAAGGCCTTGAGCAACTGGATCTATTGTAAAGTGTCCCTGCCCATGGTGGGGGAGTTGGAACTGGATGATCTTAAAGGTCCCTTCCATCCAAAACCATTCTATGATTCTATGAGATTGTAGTGCTGGGATGTTACAGCAGGGAAGGGCAATTTTATTATCCAAGAGATGCAGAAAAATGTGGCAGTCCTGCAAGATTTCCAAGCAGAAACAGGCATATCCAGTATTTTCTGGATGGTTTGTATGCTTGGCAGAATCTGCTCACAAGTAATAAGCTATCAAGATAAAAGAACCATGCTGTGTAGTGTTTCCCATCAAAACCAACCACCAGGGCTGCAGAAATGGCACAGTCAGAATGCTTGCACTAGCAAAAGAAGTTTTTATTTTGTCACTGGTCTTTGCAGTCCCTCTTCTTCATCAGTACCTGACATCTGTCCGGATCTGATCTGACAGTTCTCAGCTCACACAGCACTTACCATCCTCTTCCTAAAGCAAGTAGCAGTCTCAAGATGTTCCTTTGATTTAGATCACCCACTGGCCTCTTTCTGTCTTCTCAAGAAGAAAGCCTGTGAAATAAATTCTGTTTGCACACTGTGTTCATGCTGACAATACAGCCAATGTTGCTTTAGGGCTAGGCTATGGAAGATAGGTAGCTCTGTGTCCTTCTCATAGACTGGCTCAGCTGCAGTACCAGGAAGACAGCTGGTGACAGCTCTTGGAAGTGAAGGAACAAATAGCTGTGAACTTGCAAGTACTGGATTTTCTAATCCTTACTTACAGAGTTGTAATGGGTTGGGGCAAACCCCCTCCCCACCACGCGCAGAAATAACGACTCAGATTGCAAAAGTGATGGAAAGTTTAAATAGAGACCAGTGAGTGCGTGCAGAGAACTAGAAACACAGTGACAAGAAGAACCCCAAAACAGACCCAGAGAGAGATCCCATCCCCACCTGAGGATGCACCCAAAACCCCCAGGGCTCCTCCTTCCCCCCCACACTGCTAGGCTAGTCTCAGCTGGCCAGATCTGAGACTGCCCATCCCCCCATGGCCTTGGGCCTAACCAGGCCCATGGCTGGGAGATCTCTCCCCCAGTTACCGGGTGGTGGAGAGGAAGGAAAGAGGAAGTGCCAGACCCCGCCGTGAAACTTGTAGTGGTGCAAGGGATCATGGTAGGAAATAACCTAATTTCCTGTGTCCACCCACTGGGCTGGACTTCTGGACACAGGAAACACCCCTGTAGCAGAGAGCACCCAGCCCAAACTACGACAAGAGTCCAAAATCAGAGGACAGGAACTCGGACATCAAGGTGCTGGAGGGTGTCCAGAGTAGGGCAATAAGGCTCATGAGGGGCCTGGAGCTCATGGCCTCCAACGAGTGTCTGAGAGAGCTGGGGTTGTTCAGTCTGGAGAAGAGGAGGCTAAGGGGAAACCTCATAGCTCTGCAACTCCCTGAAGGTAGTTGTGAGGAAGGGATCAGCCTCTTCTCCTCGGTGTCAAGCAACAGGACTAGAGGAAATGGTTTCAAGCTGCACATGGGGAATTTTAGGCTGGATATTAGGAAATACTTCTTCACTGAAAGGCTTATCAAACACTAGAATGGTTTGCCCAGGGCAGTCCATTCCCAGGGGTGTTAAGCAGTGTGTGGTCCTGGTGCTTAGGGACATGGTTTAATATGGATCCTTTAGAGCTGTGTCGAGGGCTGGACAGGATGATCTTGGAGGTCTCTTCCAACCAGATTATATTGTATGATTCTGCAGTGGAGTCACCATCTCTAAACATATTGAAAGGATGTATGGATGCAGCGCTGGCAGACATGGTTTAGTGGTAGTAGCTTATCAGGAGTGGTGGGATTGTGAGCTCTAGGGGAGCAGTTGGACTTGATGATATTAAAGGTCTCTTCTAACCTCAACAGTTCTATGATTCTATGAAACACTGGAATAGGCTCCCCAGGGAGGTGGTTGAATCCCTGTCTCTGGAGGAGTTTAAAAGATTCAGAGATGTGATGCTAATGGACATGGTTTAGCACCAACCTTAGTATGGGCACAGAGTGGTTGCACTCAATCGCCTTAAAGGCCTTTTCCAAACAAAGCCATTCTATGATTCTAATATTCTATGATTCTATCTCAGCAAACCACTGGAACTGAGAATCTGTAGTGTGTCCAGTATTTGCCTGTTGTTATTTCCCTAGCTGTCTGCCACTGTCAGAGAGAGGGTGCAGCACCATATCTGATTTCACACAAGCACCACACTCTTGAGCAGTGGCTGACAAACTGTAACGGTCCTCTGAGGCTGAGATTGCCATGCCTAAGGCCAGAGACTTCAAACTCATATTCCCACATCTGCAGTAAATGTTCTGACTCCAGAGCATTGACTATTCTGGGACAAATCTTCCTCTCTGAGTTACAAAACCTACCCTGAAGCTAAGAAGCCACCCATTAGCTGAATTTTTGTAGACATTGTTACTTTCTCACAGAACTTTTCCCTTTCATTGACACATTCTGGAGAAGACGACGCTCAGGGGAGACCTTATTGCTCTCTACAACTACCTGAAGGGAGGTTGTAGACAGGTGGGATTGGTCTCTTCTCCCAGGCAACTGGCAACAGAACAAGAGGACACAGTCTCAAGCTGCACCAGGGGAAGTTTAGGCTTGAGGTGAGAAGAAGGTTCTTCACAGAAAGAGTGATTTGCCACTGGAATGTGCTGCCCAGGGAGGTGGTGGAGTCACCATCACTGGAAATGTTCAAAAGGTGATTGCATGTGGCACTTGGTGCCATGGCTTAGGTGTTAGGTGACAGGTTGGACTTGATGACCTCTGAGGTCTTTTCCAACCTTATTGATTCTATGATTCTATGATTCCTGCTAAAACTGGGTGGTACTGTCACACAAAAGCATACTGGGTAGTGAATCAGGTAGTACAGCACTTAGAAAATCCATATTTTAGTTTATTCTGTTAATATGTCAAACTTCTTGGTTTTTCTTCCCTGTGGGAAGTACAAATAATCAATGCATTAGTCTTGAGAAGACTGAGAGGGGATCTCATCAATGTGTATAAACATCTGAGTGGTGGGTGTCAAGTGGAGGGGGCCAGGCTCTTTTCGGTGGTGCACAGTAATAAGACAAGGAACAACAGGTTCGAGATTGAACATAGAAGATTTCACCGCAACATGAGGAGAAACTTCTTTACAGTGAGGATGCCCAGGGGGTTGTGGAGTCTCCTTCTCTGGAGACTTTCAAAATCCACCTTGATGCATTCCTGCGCAGACTACCCTTAGTGATCCTGCTTTGGCAGGGGAGTTTGACTCAATGATCTCTGGAGGTCCCTTCCAACCTCTAATGTCCTGCGAAACTGCATGATACATTTTTCTTTCACTAGGACTGGTGACTGTAAATTGCACGTCTTGAAATCTTGGTATTGCCTTGCTTCGAGAGTAAGGAGCCTCAGGCAAGGCAGTCTGAAAAAAATGACCTTTTTAGAGGCAACTCCTTGTTGCATAGCTTGTAGTTGCTACTTTTAAGTGGAGTTAAAATGAAAAAGTAGATGAAAGACTAACAACTCCCTAAACTGTAAGAGTTATTAGGAAAGTATTCAGGCAGAGCAGTCTCACTGAGTGAGCTTGTTACTATTACTACTATAAAAAAAAGAAAAGAGAAAACTCTTATGTCATTTACAAATTAAAAACAACAACAACAACAAGCGTAGGACATAGCACCTGGCCTTGTTGAGCCTCGTGCAACTGAAGTAAGAGAAATAATGATTTATTTTGTTAGGTGAAGCAGCCTGAGAGAAACATCCATAAGGGAACAGAAACTCTTCTTGTAATTTAACAGACCTTGATCGTGCTCAGTCTGACACTACATCAGAGTTTGCAAGATCACTGCCTAAACATTTAGCAAATCCCAGGACCAAGGACTTAAAACACCTCCCCTTTGCTCCTGTCCTTGGGATCTTCTCTTTCTACCTTTCTGCTAAAATTCCTGGGGAAGTGTTACAGAAATTGCCTACTCCTGAGTAGGGGAAATCAAGAGATGAAGGTAGTGAGAATGGGGAAAGCAGTGGGAACTGTGGTGGAGGAGGGTTGGCAACCCAAAGGACTCAACATGTTTGTGTGGAGCTGAAATGAAACAAAACCTGGTGCCTTCCCAGCTTGGACTAAGTCTTATAAAGGAAGCATTTACCCCCTGATCACACAACACTTTTTTTACCCTTGACATTTCAGCTGCAGACATCTTCCAGTGCTCAAGGTGAAGATGAGATTTCCTCAGGCTTCATTCATGCCTTTCATCAGTTGTCATTCTTCCTTCTATAAACTTTACATCTCTAAATTAGATCGTCCCTTTTATTCTGCCTATTCTTGTTATTATCATTTGCCTTCCTTTCTTAATTTCCCTGTGCTGAAAAGGGCACTAAACCCCTCCCTGCTTCAGGGATGCATAAGAATTCCAGTTCTGCATTTATGAGAGTGGGTGACTTGGAGGACTATATTTAAAAAAAATAAAAAAAAAAAAAAAAAAAAAAGGACAGAAAGAAAAAAAAATCTGTATTGTTTTCAGATTTGAAAACAACTGGGAACTTGAATCATCATCCTTCCCTAAACTGCCTTTCTACCATTTTGTGTTTTTTTTTCTCACAAATCTGCCAAGTATGACAAGGCTGCCATTTGTTACCAAACAATAAAATGTAATTATATGCCCATAAGCTTTGTTAGTAAAACAAAACCTCTTGCTCCAGAATTGAAGCCATGGGGTTTGATTTCACTCTTCAATGTGCACATGCATATCCTTTTGTGTACTGCCAAAATGAGCCAGCTTGTAAAACATTGTGTTGACAGGCAGAGCAGATAATGAGAGAAGTCTACTTCCACCAACAAGAATCCCAGCAGAAGGGTTGGAAAGAATTTCTGGGGCTCATCTAGTCCAACCCGCCTGCTAAAGCAGGGTCAGCCACATCAGCTTGCCAAGGATCACAATGTCCATATGAATTTGGAATCTCTCCAGAGAAGGAGACTCCAAAACCCATCTGGGCAGTCTGCTCCAGGGCTCCAGCACCCTCACAGCAGTGAAGTTTCTCCTTAAATTGAAGTGAAACCATCTGTGATCTAATTTATACCTGTTGCCCCTTGTACTATCAGTTAGCACCACTGAAAAGAGCCCAGACCCATTCTCTTGCCCTCTGCCCTTTAGCTATTGATCAGCATTGAGAAGATCCCTTCTCAGGCTGCTCTTCTGCAGGCTAAACAGCCTCAGGGCTCTCTTCAGAAGAATCAACACTTCAGAGGTTTCTTCATTAATGTTGTACAAATAGGCCTTGTCCAAAAGATTACATAACTACCTTTGTGGGTGCCTGTGAGAGTAAGTCGCTCCCCAGCCCAGGTGATGAACTTCATATTTTTCTCACAAATCATAGAATCATAGAATTATTTTGGTTGAAAAAGACCTCTAAGTTCACCAATCCCAACCATCAACCCAGTACTAGCTTGGCCATTAAACCATGTTCCAAAGGGCCGTGTCCACATGTTTCTTGAACACCTCCAGAGATGGTGACTCCACCTCTTCCCTGGGCAGCCTGTCCCAATGCCTGATCACTCTTGCAGGAAAGAAATTTTTCCAACCTAAACCTCCTCTGGCACTAGTGGGTGGGACATAGAATGGGAAGGTGGATTCATGGCTATGATCCCCTGTATCTTCCAGTTAGATTGAGATGAAGGGGAATCATGCTGCATGGTTGAGGGGAAGAAATCAAAGACAGTGCAAGGAAGAAGTGTTCCCAGCAGACACAGGCTGGGAATGGAATCCACTGCTCCAACTCACCCTGCAGAAGGACACAATAGAGGCAGCACTTGAGATCAGTGCAAACAGGAAACAACAGCATGTTTGTGTTGGCCAGAGGTTTGCTGAAGAGAGGGCTGTGCTCTCATTCTCCACTTGTTCTCTCACTCCTGAGGCAGATGGAGGAAGACAGTACATCTGCCTGTGGGTGAAAAGCGCAACTCATGTAACTCCCAGAGAACCAAACACCAAACAAGGCTTATAGAATAAACCAAAAGCTGATTTCATCCTAATACCAACCTGTGTTAATGGAGGGGGTTAAGTTATGGAAGAGGTTTAGAAGTTTGACACTATTTATCCTTCCTTCTTGCTCATGATTCAAGAGCAATACAGAGGTGTTTTGGTTACTCTACTCTTAACCTACTCAATGAAATTACCAAAGATGTGCTCCCAAGAACTTCAGCAAGTTTTCAATTGTGACTCCTGTGCCAAAAGCAAAAAGAGAATGATTGTGTAGAAGCAAACTGAAACACTGAGATCAAGGTTCACAAATGTACAGAGAGAAATTAGAGAGAGCGCAAACAATCTGGTGGCATACACAAACAGTCTATGCAGCAGCACCTCCTTAGAATAGATGTTCCTTGTTGTACACAGTTCATGGAGTTCAGGTGTTTTTTCATTGCACATTTTCAGCAGCAAGGAGGGGTCCTGTCTGTAGGAACTATAACTACTTGCCTGCTCTGTATTTTCTATCATGTTGCACAGACTGCTGTTTTCTAACACACACACACACAGTGCTTTCACGAAGATATGGTATAGGACATTTCAAGAATTTCAGCTAGAATCATAGATCTGTTGAGGTTGGATGACATCTTTGGGATCAAGTCCAACACTTCACTTAGAGCTCACAGTCACACCACTACAGCTAAGCTACTGAATCATGTCCCTCAGCACCACAGCCACGTGGCTTTTAAATACCTCTAGGGATGGTGAATCCACCTGCTCCCTGGGCAGCCTGTTCCAATGCCTGAGAACCCTTTCTGTGAAGAATTTTTTCCCTAATATTCAACCTCAACCTCCCCTGGCACACCTTGAGGCCATTTCCTCTTGTTCTATCATTTGTTGCATGTAAGATGAGACCAACCCCCACCTCACTCCAGCCTCTTTTGAGGTCATTGTAGAGGGTGGCGAGGTCTCCCCTCAGACTCCTTTTCTCCAAACTAAACAACCCCAGTTTCCTCAGCTGCTCTTCACCAGACCCGTTCTCCAGACACTACAGCAGCTTGGTTGCCTTTCTCCAGCAATTCAGTATGTTTCTTGTAGTGAAGGGCCCAAAACTGAGTCAGATATTCAAAGGGAGGCTTCACTAGTGTCTTATTTGATGGGCACACACTCTAATGTGAGTCAGATATTCAAAGGGAGGCTTCACTAGTGTCTTATTTGATGGGCACACACTCTAATGACTCACACTCCTCTCCCAGCTATTTCCTCACCACCTCTGAATTTCACTCTTTGGTTTGATTCTCCCTCAAGTGGGTGACTGTCCCATTGCAACCAATACCCATGTTTCTTTTGGGGCTGAGCCTAAGAGATCTGTAATCTACCTGGACTTCAGCAAGGCCTTTGACACCATCCCCCACAGCAAACTGCTGGCCAAGCTGGCAGCTCGTGGCTTGGACAACAGCACTCTGTGCTGGGTTAGGAACTGGATGGATGGCCAAGCCCAGAGAGTGATGGTGAATGGTGCCACATCCAGCTGGCAGCCAGTCACTAGTGGTGTCCCCCAGGCATCAGTGCTGGGCCCCATCCTGTTCAGTATCTTCATTGATGATCTGGATGAGGGGATTGAGTCAGTCATCAGCAAGTTTGTAGATGACACCAAGTTAGGAGCAGATGTTAGTCAGTTAGAGGGTAGAAAGGCTCTCCAGACAGGCTGGACAGATGGGCAGTGTCCAACATGATGGCATTCAACAAGTCCAAGTACCAGGTGCTGCACTTCGGTCACAACAACCCCATGAAGTGATACAGGCTGGGGTCAGAGTGGCTGGAGAGCAGCCAGGCAGAAAGGGACTTGGAGGTAATGATTGACAGCTGGCTGAACATGAGCCAGTAGTGTGCCCAGGTGGCCAAGAAGGCCAATGGCATCCTGGCATGCATCAGGAATAGTGTGGCCAGCAGGAGCACGGAAGTCATTCTGCCCTGTACTCAGGACTGGTTAGGCCACACCGTGAGTCCTGTGTCCAGTTCTGGGGCCCTCAATTTAAGAAGGACATTGAGACACTTGAACATGTCCAGAGAAGGGCAACAAGGCTGGGGAGAGGCCTTGAGCACAAGCCCTGTGAGGAGAGGCTGAGGGAGCCCGGGTTGTTTAGCCTGGAGAAGAGGAGGCTCAGGGGAGACCTTATTGCTTCCTACAGCTACCTGAAGGGAGGTTGTAGGCAGGTGGGGGTTGGTCTCTTCTCCCAGGCAACCAGCACCAGAACAAGAGGACACAGTCTCAAGCTGCATCAGGGGAGGTTTTGGCTCAAGGTGAGGAGAAAGTTCTTCACTGAGAGAGTCATTTGCCATCGGAATGTGCTGCCCAGGGAGGTGGTGGAGTCACTATCCCTGGAGGTGTTCAAGAGGGGACTAGATGTGGCACTTGGAGCCATGGTTTAGTTAGTCATGAGGTGTTGGGTGACAGGTTGGACCTGATGATCTCTGAGGTCTTTTCCAACCTTATTGATTCTATGGTTCTATGATCTGGTTGTCCCGATCCATCCGTTCAAATGCATGGTGTGACCAATGGCTTCCCAGGAGATTTTAACCTAATGCTCCCTTCTCATTCTTTCTCTGCTTGTATGTCTCCTCTCTAGTGCTTCAGGGTCCCTTCTGGTTTATCTTTATTCTCACCTCATTTATCTTCAGGTTCTCACCCAAACTACACCTTCATCCTGGAACATGTGTTTGTCTGGTTACTTTGGTTTTGATTCTTTTTCACACATGATTGATGCTTGCCCTTTTCTAACATGATTCTTGATCTTTCCACCATCCTGACAGTAGATAAAACAAAGGCTCCTGACAAGGCACTTAGCAGAGATAAAAGATTGAACTTGACAGAACGTCCATTTCTCTGCCTCTCTTTCCTCTTCAGTGGGTTTTGAAATATTTCATCATCTGCATGACAACAAAAAAAGCCTTTCTTTAGCTGTTGTACTGCGTGTCAAGGTCAAAGTGACTGAGATCAGGATACAGCTGTAAAATTAGCAGTCATGTTTCCTAATATAACATTTATTATTAGATCTAATTATTTTTATTTCCAAATGGTTTGTAAATCAAGCAAATGGCACTTACTAAAGCACTCTCACAGGAGGAAGCTATTGGCCAAGCTACTTGCTTCATATTTCAGTTGCTTGCAAGCCCATTTATTTAGCTTTTAAATGCAACTACTGCAAGTACTTCAAGGAATACATGATTCCAAGTGTTGGGCCAAACTCAGAGTTCTTGGTTCTTCCTGAACTCCTGACATCCCAAATACAAAGGGAGTTGCTAAAGGTTATGCTAAACAAAAGATAGCAGAATGCAGTCCAATAAATTGTCCTTAGAGAGTTTATTCTCCATAAAGTTATCATGACTGACTCAGTGTAAACATACTCTGTATCTGCCTTGACAGAAACTACATTTAGAGTGTCTCGTTTATGTGCTTTGATTCTGAGAACAAAGGAGTGTCCATGTAAATTCCTGTCTTTGTTTAACATGCACACAGTAAGCAACCATACTGGCACTTACAGAGTGAAGCTAGGCAGAAAACAAGAAATATTTCAATAAAAGGTAGGGGGTTGGGTTGTTTGGATTTTCCCCAATTTGAAGCTTTCATTCTTTTCTCTGTGCTTTCAGACTCCAAAGAGAAAATAACATGGGCTAGAGGCCTTAGTATATAGTCCAGTGTTATACAGAAACCCAGCATAGTGAGGCTTGGAATGGACCTCAAAAAATCATCCTGTTCAAACCCCCTTCTAAGGCAGGGTCACCCACAGCTGGCTGCATAGGATCACAGGGGGGTTTGGAAGCTCTGCAGAGAAGGAGACTCCACAACCTCTCTGGGCAGCCTGCTCCAGGGCTCCAGCACCGTCATAGCAGAGAATTTTCTCCTTAAGTTGAAGTGAAACTTCAGATGTTCTAGTTTGGACCCATTGCCCCTTGTGCTGTCACTCATCACTGCTGAAAACAGCCTAGACCCATCTTCATGACCTTCACCCTTCAGCTCCCATCTCTCAGGCTGCTCTTCTCCCGGCTAAACACTCCCAGGTCTCTCAGACTTTCCTCCTCACAATGATGCTTTGGACTCTCTCCAGTAGTTCCCTGTCCCTTCTGAACTGGAGAGCCCAGAACTAGACACAATACCATAACATGCTTTGAATCAGGAGTACCTGAAAAGGGCCTAGAAGAAGGATGGAGAGAGACTGTTTACACAGGCCTGTAGTGATAGGACAAGGGGCAATGGTTTCAAACTAGAGAAGAGTAGACTTAGATTGAATGTTAGGAACAAATTCTTTACCATGAGGGTAGTGGAACACTGGAACAGGTTGCCCAGGCAGGTGGTTGAGGCCCCATCCCTGGAGATATTCATGGTGAGGTTCAACAGGGCTCTGGGCAACCTGATCCAGTTCAGGATGCCCCTGCTTATTGCAGAGTGGGTTGGACTAGATGACCTTTGAAGGTCCCTTCCAACTGAGACCATTCTGTTGTTCTGTAATTCTATGAAATGCTAAGTCCCTGGATCCTCTCAGGGAACAAGCTGGTTGTGCTTCGTATACCTCACATGGTACATATGTTTCCAGCTCAGTGTAATCCCTGTAGAAATACATATATATATATATAAAAAAAAAATCATAAAACCATGCAATCATTCCGGTTGGAAAAGACCACTTGAAAGAGTCCAACCATTATCCAACTGCGCACCAAGGCTGGTGCTAAACCATGTCCCTCAGCAACACATCTCTGCCTCTTTGAAACACCTCCAAGGATGGGGATTCAACCACCTCTCTGGGGAGCCTATTCCAGTCTTTGAGGACCCTTTCAAGGAAGAAGTTTCTTCTACTATGCAACCTAAACCTCCCGTGGTGCAACCTGAGGCCATCCATTGTTCCCCCAAAATAAATGGCAAACTCCCATTACCTGTCTCCTTGCTACACTCTGTGACAATTATTTTTTTTGTGTAACATGATGTCATTTTCTGTTAATATCTTCATTTAGAGGATGCTAAATATCATTAGGTGAGGGTGTACATTTCTGACATCACACATCTGGTCTATGGGTCATGTCAGGAAGTCAGGTTCCTGTGGTAGGGACTGTACCAGCACATGCCAAAAAAAAATCAAACCAAAACAAAATCACTTGTGATCAAAGCACAAAGTAAATGGCTTCCTGCAGCCAGACAGCCAGAGTTCAAACACAACAAGAGAACAAGATTTCCTGGATGGCAGTGTTATTTCTGTTTATGTCTCTGCTGTACTCTCTGACTGCTAGAAAGTGCTACAAGACATCCCTGAGATAGATCATGTCTCAGTGACAGATCTGGGAGTCAGTCAACATCTGGCTTTCCACTAGCTTCTACTTTGTCTCTCCAAAACATGTTTCCAAGTCCCCTGCTCCCCTAGAAATGACTTATCATTGAAAGCACATATACCAGTGATTCCATGGAGAGAAAAATAAATTCAGGTAGCTCCCTCACATGTTTGCACAGACAGTGGCTGCTGCTAGCAGTGACAATGCTGATGGGGAGAGTTAGCACCAAGGGATGGGCCACAGACCAAGGGCACTGCTACATCTTGTGTGCCACCTTGGGCTGCAGTAAGAAAAAGGCTGCAGCTGGTGGGAGGAGGAGACAGGACAGGTGACAGTGGTGACAAGGACATCATTCCCAGCAGGAGGTTGGGTTAAATATTATTTTGTATATATTTCTGTATGTTTCATTTCATTGTTTTTATTTTCATTAAAACAGATTTCATTTCTTTCCCACCCCATGAGTGTCCCTCCCTTATTCCCTTTCTCTTCCCTTTGGGTAGCAGAGGGATTCACAGAGAGCATCTGGAATTCATTCAGTGGCAAACATCTGGAAAGCATTTGTCTAGACTATTGATCAAACATGGCAAACAAGTAATTCAGTTTAGAAATAGTTAACTAGCCATTAAGTAAAAACTGGCTGAAAGCACTCTCCAGATCAAGTGGAACTTCACAAGATAGGACGTGCTGAGGAAAAGGCACTCACTTCAAGTCTGACATGCACTCATGGAAAGGCTCTAAATTGCATCCCACTGCGGATTATTGCAGACTAGCAACAGTGTTTCAGCCAAAATATCTTCCCTCCACCCCGCTCACTTAAAAGAGTTTGAGAAAGGGAATGCAGCTTGCTCAACCCACTGTTGAGTGCTGAGAGAAGTCCTTTTATGCACAACCAATTTGGATTTCTGGCAAACAAATAAAACAAAGATGTCCTGAAAGCTTCAATCAGGTCTGCTTATTGCAGCAAAAAGGAGGGGCAATCTCTTTTTATACCCTGATTGTGTTTTCTTGCCTACAGAATATATGTATCATCTTCTCTCACACTGTATGCCCATTTCTAGCTTTCCTTTCTCTTCAGAAACCAGGAATCATAGAATTGTTTCAGTTGGAAAAGACCTCTAAGATCATCTAGTCCAGCTATCAATCCAACACTACCATGGCCATTAAACCATATCCAAAAGTGCCATGGCCACACATCTATTGAACACATTCAGGGATGATGACCCCAGCACCTCCCTGGGCAGCCTATTCCAATGATTGACCACTCTTGAAGGAAAGGAAATTTTCCTAATATCCATCCTAGATGTCCCCTGGCACAACTTGAGGCCATTTCCTCTCATTCTATCCCATGATACTAGGGAGAAGAGACTGACCCTGACCTCACTGAAACCTCCTTTCAGGGAGGCGTGGAGAACAATGAGGTCTCCCTCAGCCTTGTTTCCTCCAGACAAAACAGCTTCAGTTCCCTCATCCTTTTCTCATAAGACCTCTTGTCCAGACCTTTCACCATCTTTGTGGATCTTCTCTGGACTCTCTCCAGCCCCTCAATGTTCTTCTTGGAGCGAGGGGTTCAAAACTGAACCCAGTCCTCAAGCTGTAGCCTCACCAGTGCTGAGTTTAGGGGGACAATCCCTTCCCCAGTCATGCTGGCTGCACTATTGCTGATCAAGGCCAGGATGCTGTTGGCATTCTTGGTCTCCAGGGTACTCACTGGCTCATATTCAGTCAGCAGTCTACCAACACCCCCAGGTTTTTCTCTGCTGGGCAGCTTTTCAGCCACTCTGCCCCACACCTGTCCCCAGACTCTTATTCAATGGAAAGAAATAAATTATTCCTCTCACGAAGCTCTGCAAAGTGCTCAAGAAGGTAAATCTTTTACATGCTGGTGGGCTTGTCCCTTTTCTTATAAACAGATTAATTTCACTTCATGGCAGGCTAAAGCATTTCAGGAAAATAGTTCAAGATTATAATTACCTCAGGAGATGCTCCAATGATCACCCTGATGTGCTGAAGTGCATCTCATTTTTTAACACATTTCCAAGTATTGTCTAAAGTAAATTCTAGAATCTATTCATCAGTAAACACTTTCCTCTGGCCTCCCTCTCAATAGTATCAATATTAATTTTTTGAGAGCACAGAGTGAAAATGCATTCCTTTACTATGGCAAACCTTTTATAGTTTCACAGAGTCTCAGAGTTATAGAATGTTTTAGGTTGGAAGGGACCTTAAAGACCATCTAGTTCCAACCCTCCTGCCATGGGCATGGACACCTTCCACTAGACCAGGTTGCTCAAGTATTCATCCAGCCTGGCCTTGAACACCTCCAGGGATGGGACATCTGTGACCTCCCTGGGAAACCTGTTCCAGTGTCTCACCACTCTCATTGTAAAGAATTTCTTCCAACCCAGTCTAAATCTCCTCTCCTCAAGTTTAAAGGCACTCCCCCTCATTCTATTAAATAAATCACTCATAAAAAGTCCCTTTCCAGCTTTTTTTACCACCATCTTCTTTATATATATCATCAAGATCTGAACTAGCTGTGTTGAATTCTGTAGCTCTTTTTTCTTCCAATCGTATTATGAAAGGGCAAAATCTATTAGCCAGGTGAACTGCCAGAAGCAGCTGTACTTGTTAGGTATTTTTCTTTGTTTTTCTCATGAATCAAGGTTATAAAATACATGCAATATTTTACAATATTGGGACACATTATTAAGCCAGGCTGGGAGAGTTGGGCTGCTTCAATCTCAAGGCGAAAAGGCTCCATGGATACTTTCTGGTGGCGTTTCAGTATTTAAAAGGACCAGTCAGAAAGCTGGGGAGAGCTGGAGAAAGCAGGGCCTGTTGTGACAGAACAAGGGGTGATGGTTTAAACTAAAAGAGGAATATTCAGACTAGAGAGAAGGGAGACTTATTTTACAATGAAAGTGGCAAGACTGTGGCCCAGGTTGCCCAGAGAGGGGTAAATGCCCCATCCCTGAAACCACTCCAAGTCAGGTTGTTTGAGGCTCTGAGCAACCTGATCTCATCAGAGATGTCCCTGCTCACTGAAGGGAGAGTTTGGACTAGGTGACCTCTGGGGGTCCCTTCCAACATCAAGTTTG
Organism: Melanerpes formicivorus; assembly: GCF_026170545.1. NCBI lineage: Eukaryota > Metazoa > Chordata > Aves > Piciformes > Picidae > Melanerpes > Melanerpes formicivorus. The sequence goes on along the minus strand of NW_027142376.1, from coordinate 1,994,057 downwards.
TTTTAGTGAAGCTGCAAAGTAATTAGAGAGCAGAGGCAGTAGCTGCAGTCACTCATCAAGTTGAGCAGATGGCTGTGTTTTGTGCCAGAGGATGATTTTAAAAGCTTTGCAGTGAATGGAAGTTGGTGTGGAACCAGGACCATCATTCACCTGGTGGTGATGGTATCTTTTTATCTATTGTAGATGACAGACAAATGGACCTCTAAGAAGCAAGGAATTCCTCAGTGTTCCTAAGCTATTGAAACAGACAAGTTCAAGGTGCCCTTTCAGCCAAAAGAGATTACACTGAGGAGCATCTCAGCTTCCGAGCATCTCAGCTTCCTAGCATCTCAGCTTCCTAGCATCTCAGCTTCCTAGCGTGCTTTCTGGTGGTAAAATTGTCTTGCTCAAGCACAGCCTCAGCTTCCAGAAAATAACCTTAGCCGACCATTAAGGCTTCTTAGAAGCAGAGTTGCAGGCACAAGCAGTAGGAGCTGGGAAGGAGTATGAGTTTTCTCTGAGTGCTATTAAGATCACTGAAAGAAGACAGTAAAAAGAATAAAAGCTGTGAGACAGCCAAGAAGTTTCTGTCCATCTCTGCTTGCCAAAGAGATAAATAAAATTTATCCTAAAGTTTTGGGCTCTTAGTCCTGGCAATCCAGGGACTAGAAAAGAGAAGTAGCTTTAAAGAAAGGCATTATTGTTAGCCCTTCTAGTACAATTTCCGTGTACTCTGCCATCCACATTTTTTGTAAGCTAGTCATAAGAAGAAACACATAAACCAATCCTGTAAGATTTTGGGGCATAAATCATGTTTAAAATAAAAGGGAAGGGGAATACATTTCAATGTGACTCTAATTCTTAGCCACATTTAAAAAAAAAAAAAAAAAAAAAGCATACAGACATAAAAATTGTATTTATCTTTTTGTTCATTGAAAGTCTTACTGAGTACTGCAAGCTATTAAAGGCAAAGAAGCTGATGAAGGGTCTGGAGATCAAGTCTTCTGAGGAGAGGCTGAGGGAACTGGAGTTGTTTAGTCTGGAGAAGGGGAGGCTGAGAGACCTCATTGCTCTCTACAACTACCTGAAAGGAGGTTGAAGTGAGGCCAGTGTTGGCCACCTCTACCAAGTAACTGCTAACAGGACAAGAGGTAATGGCTTCAAGCTGTACCAGGGGAGATCTAGAATGGATATTAGGAAAAATTATTTCCTGCAAGAGAGGTCAGGCACTGGAACAGGCTGCCCAAGGAGGTGGTGGAATCATCATCCCTGAAGATGTTCAAGAAATGTGTGGGTGGACATTGTACTTTTGGACATGGTTTAGTGGTCATGGAGGTGTTGGGTAGAAGGTTGGACTCGATGATCTGAGAGGTCTTTTCCAACCTTAATGATTCTATGACTCTGTCATTCTAGATGCCTTTTATTGTGGGTTAAATATCTATTCTGTTGAACTGAAAGAAGAAACCTCCAGCAAACAGCAGAATCTGGCTTTATGAAATGCTTTCACAGTGTATCCCAAGTCACTGCCATCATCACAGAGTACCTCTTGTAGATATCAGATAGATTTACTGTGTCCAGTTCTGGGGCCCTCAATTTAAGAAGGACATTGAGACACTTGAACGTGTCCAGAGAATGGCAACAAGGCTGGGAAGAGGCCTTGAACACAAGCCCTATGAGGAGAGGCTGAGGGAGCTGGGGTTGTTTAGCCTGGAGAAGAGGAGGCTCAGAGGAGACCTTATAGTTCTCTACAGCTACCTGAAGGGAGGTTGTAGACAGGTGGGGGTTGGCCTCTTCTCCCAGGCAACCTCTGACAGAACATGAGGACACAGTCTCAAGCTGTGCCAGGGGAAGTTTAGGCTGGAGGTGAGGAGAAGGTTCTTCATAGAAAGAGTTGTTAGCCATTGGAATGTGCTGCCCAGGGAGATGGTGGAGTCACCATCACTGGAGGTGTTCAAGAGGGGATTGGACGTGGCACTTGGTGCCATGATTTAGTAGTCATGAGGTGTTGGGTGACAGGTTGGACTTGATGATCTTTGAGGTCTTTTCCAACCTTCTTGATTCTATGATTCTATGAATTCCATCTTGATTTAGTACTTGAGTGATGAAATATGATTCTCCTACTCTACATGTATTTATTCACCTTCTCTCCTCTTTCCTTTATTTAATGTGTGACTATTTTTGTCCACATTGATATTCTTTTATTCTGCCTTTTTGTGGGGGCAACTCAGCACAGTTTAGAGAGCTAAATCAGAGAGATGGATGTAGTTAAACACATTCAGCCTGCCAGCAATCTGATGAGATTTGTTCTGCAGCCAGTTTTGTCCCTCTTCTCAAGAAGATCATTCGGAGCCTTAGGAGAGTGTGAACGCTTATTCAGTCACAGGTCAGCAGCTGTTCCTGATATCCTCATCAGTTTTAAGGTTTAAAACAGCTATTTTTTAAATGTTGTAAGCATTTATGGTTGAGTTGTGTCATGGTAGGAACATTTTGCTATATCAGGGAGTGCTCTATCAGTGGTTTTAAATCAGGAATATTCACTCAAATATATTCCAGGACATCATAGGATTGGAAATAAATGGTGCATTCTTAATTTCACCTCCATTCTTTCTGCAACTTGGTTTGACCTAGGGGCAATCTACTATTCTCAGACATGGGGCTGATCAGAGACTTAGCCTCTCTGGGGTAAATGTTTTACCTTTACACAACTGAGAGTGCTGGAGCACTGGAACTCAGCCTTTCTTCATCAGAGAGATGCTCCAGTTTCCTCAGCATCTTTGCAGCCTCTCAACAGTAGTTCCCTGTCTTGAACTGGGGAGCCCAGAACTGGAAATGATACTTCAGATGTGGCCTGAAGTAGAGAGGAAGGAGAACCACCCTTGACTTCCTGGCCTCACTCCTCTTAATGCACCCCAGGAGACCACCAGCCTTCTTGGCCACAAGAGTACACTGCTGGCTCATGATGCACTTGCTGCCCACCAGCACTCCCAGGTCCTTCTCCACAGAGCTGCTTTCCAGCAGGTCACCTCCTCACCTCTCTAGGTGCAGGGGTTTATTTCTGCCCAGGTGCAGGACTCTTGGGAGGTGGTAACTGGAAGGCAGGGAGTTGCCTTCAGTTGAAACACATGCAGGGCACACGGGCTGAGAAGATCCCCTATGGATAAAATGTAGCATGATATGTTTGTCCTAGTACATACCTAGAGAGGACATACACTGTAGATCTGGACCCAGAGTGACTCACAGCCAGCACAACAGGAACACACGCACACAACTGTAGGTCAAGCCTTGGCTCAGGTTCACCTGGAGCAGAGCCTAAGATGAGCAGCTGCAGCTGAACAGCTGCATCTCTGGCACCTGAGTTGAGGAGTGTGGGACCACCTGCACTTGAGAGGTGTAGAAGGGGGAGATGTTTTTCATCCTTTCTGACATGCACCTGCAGCAGGAGGGTGGAAATTCCTCTAGGAAATCCTTTGGAGACCCCTCAGTATTTCTGCTGTCAGCTCTATACAACTCAATCTTCAAAGAGCAATTATCATCCCTGCAAAATAATTTATAGCCAGTAACCTGGATTTCTCTTGGGAGAAGCTTCTGCCTCTCAGGGATAGCTGTGAGTTTCAGCTCAGCCTCTCTAAGCTATTCATTAGTTAGCTGTTACATAAACATAAAACAATGGGAAACAGATTAATAGGCCCTCAAATAACTTCACACCATAGAATCATAGAATTGTTTCAGTTGGAAAAGACCTCTAAGATCATTGAGTCCAACCCTTGACCACTTTGGTATCATCAGCAAGTTTCACCAGGGTACACTTGATCCCATCATCCAGATCACTCAAGGAGGTATTAGACAGCATTGGGCCCAATATCAGTCCCTGAGGGCTGTCACTAGTGACTGGCTGCTAGTTTGCAAAAGCTATTTGCCAGCACCTGTCAGCCAGTTCCCACCTACCACACACACCACTTGTCTAGACTCTAAAGCATCAGATTCTCTAGGAGGAGGCTGTGGGGAACCACATCCAAAGCCTTGGAGAAATTCGGGTAGGCAATGTGCACTGCTCACCCCACATCAGCTGAGCAGGTTACTTTGAACTCATTTGAGTTTTGGGATGAGTCCTCCTAGGGGCTGTCACTCCTGCGCTTGGGAGAAGCCAGCATGAATTCACCAAGGGCAAATTGTGCTTCGAGGCCTGATTGTCGTGATACCTCAAAGTGGCTCACTTGAGTTTGAGATCAAACACAGATCTTCCTTTAAAATGATTAAATTGCTGAGCTCAAATAAGATGTTTTATGTTGGCTTTATAGAACAGTTTGACTAATGGCTTCAGTTGTCCCTCCCAGGATTTGTTGGGTTTATTGCTTTTGATCTGCTCGGACATTTTGGCAGGTTTTCTCGCTTAGAATAATCAGATCTTTCCCTCAGCCCTCAGAGGTCAGCAGCTTGTTTTGCACATCATTTTCAGTTTTCTGTGATGTGTTTGCCAGAATACAACATCATCAAATATTCATAGATTGGCTTGGATTGTAAGCAACCTTAAAGATCACAGAGTTCCAACCTACCTGCCATGGGCAGGGATACCTTCCACTAGACCAAGTGCTCCCTGGCCTTGAGCACTTCCAGGGAGGGGGCACCCACAACCTCTGGGGGCAACTTCTTCCTCGCTGTAAAGAATTTCTTCCTAATATCCAGTCTAAATGTCCCCTTCTCAAGCTTAAAGCCATTAATCTTCATCCTATTCACTACAAGCCCTTCTAAAACGTCCCTCCCCAGCTTTCTTCTAGGACCCATCAGGTACTGGAAAGCTGCTATAAGGTCTGTCTGGAGCATTCTCTCCTGACTCTGTCTCCATAAGGGAGGTGCTTCAGCCCTCTGATCATCTTTGTGACCCTTCTCTGGACCTGCTGCAACAGTTCCATGCTCATTCTCATGCTAGGAGCTCCAGAACTGGGTGGGGTCTCCAGGGGCAGTCTCATGAGAGAAGAGTGGAGAGGAAGAAACCCCTCACTAATCCTTTTGGCCACCACATACCTGATGCCTTGGTATTCACAGGCTTCACTGTTGAAAATTATGGCTTCAGCAGATGCTGCACACAGATTTGAGGTCTGGTCCCCATGTTCACTTGAGAAGAGAGTTGGTGATCCATGTTTTTTTTAATATTATTTTAAATAACTGTTTATGTATCTATCCCATCTTTTCCAGAAGTCTGAGATGAATAAGCATCATTCAGGTGACCAAAGCACTCCCTGGAAGAGTAAAAGACTCCAGCTCAGATCTACCTCTCCTCAGTTCAGAGAGCAGAATAGGTGTTTTCGCCATTCCTTCATAGCCATTGTGACTCCTCAGTCATTCCAGTTGGAGAGGTCTTTTCAAGTGGACTGCTCTGCACATTTCTGCTAACAGTTCAAGTTAGTGAAGTGCATTTTCCAAAAGACAGAAGATAGGAGTGCCAAAGCTCTGATACCTGTTGATTCCATGACCAGAATCTAAAATAGAATAGAATAAACCAGGTTGGAAGAGACCTTCAAGATCATTGTGTCCAACCTATCAACCAATCCAACCCACCTAATCAACTAAACCATGCAACCAAGCACCCCATCAAGTCTCCTTCTGAACACCTCCAATGACAGCGACTCCACCACTGCCCAGGCAGCCCATTCCAATAGGCAATCACTCTCTCTGTATAGAACTTCTTCCTAACATCCAACCTAAACCTCTCCTGGTGCAGCCTGAGACTGTGTCCTCTTGTTCTGGTACTGGCTGCCTAGGAGAAGAGACGAACATCTGCCTGTCTACAACCTCCCTTGAGGTAGTTGTAGAGAGCAATAAGGTCACCCCTGAGTCTCCTCCTCTCCAGGCTAAGCAACCCCAGCTCCTCAGTCTCTCCTCATAGGGCTTGTGTTCCAAACCCCTCACCAACTTCGTTGCCCTTCTCTGGACTCATTCCATCAAGTCAACATCCTTTCTAAACTGAGGGGCCCAGAACTGGACACAGTACTCAAGGTGCAGCCTAACCAGTGCAGTGTACAGGGGCAGAATGACCTCCCTGCTCCTGCTGGCCACACTGTTCTTGATGTAGGCCAGGATGCCATTGGCCCTCCTGGCTGCCTGGGCACACTGCCGGCTCATGTTGAGCCTACCATCGACCAGCACCCCCAGGTCCCTCTCTGCCTGGCCGCTCTCCAGCCACTCTGACCCCAGCCTGTAGCTCTGCATGGGGTTGTTGTGGCCAATGTGCAGAACCCGGCACTTAAAAATAAAATAGAATGCAAAGAATTAACCAGGTTGGAAGAGACCTTTGAGATCATCAAGTCCAACCTATCATCCAACACCATCTTATCAACTAAACCATGCAACCAAGCACCCCATCCATTCTCTTCCTAAACACCTCCAGTGATCGTGACTCCACCACCTCCCTGCGCAGCACATTCCAATGGCAAACGACTCTCTCTGTGAAGAACTTTCTCCTCACCTCGAGCCTAAACTTCCCCTGGCACAGCTTGAGACTGTGTCCTCTCGTTCTGGTGCTGGTTGCCTGGGAGAAGAGACCAACCCCCACCTGCCTACAACCTCCCTTCAGGTAGTTGTAGGAAGCAATAAGGTCTCCCCTGAGCCTCCTCTTCTCCAGGCTAAACAACCCGGGCTCCCTCAGCCTCTCCTCACAGGGCTTGTGCTCAAGGCCTCTCCCCAGCCTTGTTGCCCTTCTCTGGACATGTTCAAGTGTCTCAATGTCCTTCTTAAATTGAGGGCCCCAGAACTGGACACAGGACTCAAGGTGTGGCCTAATCAGTGCTGAGTCCAGGGGCACAATCACTGCCCTGCTCCTTCTGGCCACACTATTCTTGATGCATACCAGGATGCCATTGGCCTTCTTGGCCACCTGGGCACACTACTGGCTCATGTTTAGCCAGCTGTCAATCATTACCCCCAAGTCCCTTTCTGCCTGGCTGCTCTCCAGCCACTCTGACCCCAGCCTGTATCACTGCATGGGGGTGTTATGGCTAGTTCTCAACTGTTCAACAGATGGATCAGATAGATCAGAATCAGAAGCTGATAAAATCTCTGGAAAGACCTTCCAAGCACACTGTACTGCGCCAATGTCATCAAAGCAATGCATAATCTACCAAACTATTGAAAAGTTCATGAATCTCAGCATCAGAAATGCTGGCATGAAGATCAAATTAATTTTTTAGTATATTGATGTCAACCCACTGCTATTAATAACAAGTCCTCCAAGCATCCTCAGTTATTTATTTGTGGGTTTTATCCTTCCTACAAACATCTTTTATATCTCCACTTAATCATTACTAAGTCAACATCATCAACTTGTTTCATTTTAATCTGCTTCATCACACAATCTGTCCAATCTTCAGTGATTGCACGAACAGGGTGGAGGGAAATGGGGGGGTTGTTCCCACAGGAATGTGAAAATCTTCCCATCATGATCTGGAATGGGGAAACCAAAATCTCTGCAGAAATAGTAATGGTGAAACATCTCTAAATCATTTTGATGGTCTTTCTCTTTTGCAAAAAATAAACAACAGAAAAGCAATTTGGATGCTTAAACTAAAACTTCAGCCTTATCTGCATGGTCTTTTCCTGTATTTTAACATTAAAGAAATAGTTGTTGAAACCAACCTTTTCATACAGGAAATGGAGTACAAGAGATGAACAGCTCCAAATGATACTCAGGTCAACACTGACACTCTAAATGAAACCTCCTTTCTTGGAGAAGAATAGAATAGAATAGAATAGAATAGAATAGAATAGAATAGAATAGAATAGAAAGAATAGACCAGGTTGGAAGAGACCTTTGAGATCGAGTCCAACCTGTCACCCAACACTATCTAATCAACTAAACCATGGCACCAAGCACCCCATCACAGAGTGGAAAGGGTTGGAAAGAATAGGCATGGTGATGTCAAAAAGCAGAAATGGAATATCATCAGGAAACAGCATCAGCATGGCTCCCACTAGTGTTGAATGGACTGGAAAGCCTGAGCTTGTAATTTTGGCACATGAGCAAAATGCACTCAGAGTTAATTGAAATAGGATTTGTTGTGATGTAAACAATGAAGCTTTCCTCAAAGATTTTTCAGCATGACTTTTAGTGAACCAGCTAACAAAAGCAAGCTTCCAAAATCATTGCCACTCGAGACATGAAGGCTGCAGAAAGGAATCACAGGAGTCAAATCAAACTGTTGATGTGTTTAAAGGTCTGGAGAAAGCTCAGCTCCTTGGCTCCTGGAAATGTAGCAAGAAGCTTTGCCACCCAAGACTGCATGTCAATTTGACATTTTCTTTTTGCAGTTCTTTCTAGAATGGTTCCATAGGGAACCATTTCATGGAAAGAGTGATCAGGCATTGGAATGTGCTGCCCAGGGAGGTGGTTAAGTCACCCACCCTGGATGTGTTTAAAGGTCATTTGGATGTGGTGCTTGGGGATATGGTTTAGGGGTGAACCTTGTAGAGTAAGGTTATTGGTTGGACTTGGTGATCCCAAGGGTCTTTTCCAACCTGAATGTTTCTGTGATTCTGTAACCCAGGATTTATTATTACCCTTATATCAACTTGCAGTCAGTGCCTTTATCACTGGCAATCCCCAACCCTTTGTCCCTGTGAATAATTAAACCATTTGATTGCTTTAATTTTCTGAGCTGTGACACAGCAAGTCCTTATTGAGGCACCGAAGGGTGGAGGGAAAAATGCAACTTTGTCAGATAGTTCCAATAGGAGTCTTGGGCTCTGAAACAGGCAAACATCAGGGGGGTTTATCAGAATGTGACACCATTAAATATTAAAGTCATGGGTAACAGGGCTTTCTAAATAACATACCCTGAGGGGGGTGAAGGGAATTAACTCCCAGGTATGACAATGTGTTCAATAAAGATGAGGACATACATATTCCTGGAACTCAGAAGAAACTGAGTAAAGACTTTGCTTCTTACACAGACTAGGAGGTAGGCACCAAAGAAGCCTGTCAACTGGAGGCCAAAGGAAGAATCATCTGGGGATGTCTGGGGGGAACACAAAGGGAATAACTGGCATTTATTTAAGAAGGGATGTAGAGAAAGTGGCCTGACATCCTAGGAAAGAAGGGAAGAGTAACCTTAAGAGCAATGCTCCTGCTCTCCTTCATATCTCACCTTTCCAAACCACACAGCTTTGCTTAGCAGAGCTTTCCCTTGTCCTGTCCCTGTCCTATCTGCTCCTTGCAGTTTGACCCTCAGTGCTTTCCATGCATCTTTTCATTCTAGCCATCCTTTTCTTTGCTTATCTGCCTCACTGCATTTCATTTGTTTCCCACAAACACTTATCCCTACAGATTTCCCAACAGCCCTGCAGACCTGCATGGCTGTGAGATGCCTTGGGTTTGGGTGGTCTGACCCTCTGGAGCAGACTGCCCGCAGGTAAGAGTAATACTGGATTAGCCTTATGCAGTGACTGGTTGGCTTTCTGTCTTGGCTCTCCCAAGTCATTCCCACAGGTGGACTTGGGAAGCATTTCTTAAGTCATGGTTTCTAGTCCCCCAGTTCCTTCCAAGATTTTTTTTTTTCCCCTTTGTCATAATGACACCATAAACCAGCTTAAGATCTTTAATCTGTGGACATACTGGTGCTGACAGTGTTGCCTGCTAGCTGAAAACCAGGACACATACTGCCCAGAGAGGTTTAGAGTCTCCTCCTCTGGGAACATTCAAAACCTGCCTTGATGCATTCCTGCGTGACCTGCTCTGGTAGAGGTGCTGGATTCAATGGTCTTTTGAGGTCCCTTCCAATTCCTAACATTTTGTGATTCTATGACATTCAGGCACACATCTTAGCTCAGACTCTAATCAGCTCTTACTACACATAAATCTCAGTGAGGCTGGTCCTACCATGCTGACCCCACAGTGAGGGAACCAATGGCTTCAGGACCCTGGATGTTCACAGCCTGGCTAAAGATCTTCATTGCTTAACATGCAATGTAGATGTATCCTTACAATAGTTACTGCCCTTCCTTTTCCACTGAGCTATCACCTCCATAAAGCATTTGCAGTGTATTCAAAGGCTGACTGCCTCAATCAGTCACCCACTCCTATACATTGAACTTTTGATTTCTCTTTCAAAAAAGCTGGATCGCTTTTTCCCTTGAAAACATCTCACCTAAAGGAATATCACCAGGTTTATTTTAATAGGAAGACTTATATGTGACAACAGCCATCCTGTGCTTGAGAAAAGCATTTGGAGTGTTGCTGACAGCAACTTTTGAACCTTTACATGCAAAACCTTAGGAAATGTCCCTGGAGGTGTGGACATAGCACTTTGGGATATGGTTTAATGGCTATGGTGGTGTTGAGTTGATGGTTGGATTTGATGATCTTTAGAGGTCTCTTCCAACCCAAACAATTCTATGGTTCTATGTGATTTTAAAATACAGTTCATATGCCATTCCTGTAATCTGTCATTCTCATTCATCAGCTTCCGACCTCAAAGACCAGGAGAAAAACCAAACTGGGAAACTTATACTCTAGAGCAGCAGCAGCAGCAAGGGTTAGAGTCTTTTCCAGAGACCATGAGGTTCTCCTAGGTTTACATAAGATCATTAATTTAGCTGTACAAAAAAAGAAGACCTGGGAACTCAGCCCTTTCCTGTTACTGTTTTTGTTTTTCCTTTCTCCTAATTGTGTGCGAAGTACCCAATAAACCAAGAAGCGATTTTAATCATGTCATGGAAAACATTATTTTAGATATATTTAGCCAGGTTGAATGCATGAGGAACCCCATCCCACCCCAAAGAGCACAGTGTGGTAGCAGCTCTTTTCCCTCTAGTTGTCATCAGGAAAAACAATCTTAGACCCTCCTTAGAATTCAAGTGTTTCTTTCCAAGCTGATTCCAAATACCACTCCACTCCCTCCTTTTATCCCTCTTTCCTCTGCACTATTTGGGAGGGCTTTTTTTAATTCCCAGCGTATACAAATACTTGGCTTCCACACCAGGGTACACAATTCTTCACTGTCCATAGAATCAAGTCCAACCATCAACCCAACACTGCTATGGCCATTAAACTATGTACCCAGGTGCCACGTTCATTGAACACCTCCAGGGATGGTGACTCCACCACCTCTCTGGGCAGACTAACCTAAACCTCCCCTGGAGCAACTTGAGGCCATTTTGTCTCATTCTATGATGTGATACTAGAAAGAAGGGACCAGAAGGCATAAGAAGCAGGGAAGTCATTCTGCCCCTGTATTCAGCGCTGGTTAGGCCACACCTTGAGTCCTGTGTCCAGTTCTTGGGCCCTCAGTTTAGGAAAGATGTTGACTTGCTGGAACGTGTCCAGAGAAGGGCAACAAAGCTGGGGAGGAGTTTGGAGCACAGCCCTATGACGAGAGGCTGAGGGAGCTGGGGTTGCTTAGCCTGGAGAGGAGGAAGCTCAGGGGAGACCTTATTGCTGTCTACAACTCCCTGAAGGGAGGTTGTAGGCAGGTGGGGGATTGGTCTCTTCTCCCAGGCAACCAGCACCAGAACAAGAGGACACAGTCTCAAGTTGCACCAGGGGAGGTTTAGGCTGGATGTTAGGAAGAAGTTCTTCACAGAAAGAATGAAATGTGCTGCGCAGGGAGGTGGTGGAGTCACCATCACTGGAGGTGTTTAAGAGGAGACTGGATGGGGTGCTTGGTGCCATGGTTTAGTTGATTGGATGGTGTTGGGTGATAGGTTGGACTCAGTGATCTCAAAGGTCTTTTCCAACCAGGTTAATTGTCTTCTATTCTACAAAAGAGGGAACATTTTCAGAAAGAGCTTCTTGTGAGTCCCTTGAGACTCAGAAATATTCTTTCCATGTGCAAAAGAAGCTTTCCATTAACTGCTGAAATATCACTCAGTTAATTATATTTTTTTGATAAAACTGTTGTGTCCTTGACAAATCTGTTCACTCTAATGAAACCAATCAGATGCAGAACAAGACCTGATTGATCTTTGCACTCTGTCTGATTGAAAGTGTGCAGCTCTGGCACTTGAAGCATGAATTGCACATCTCTTGTTGAAGGATTGATTTTCTTTTTCATGTAGTGAAACTCTGATCTGATGGCATGGGGAACAGTTTAGAGCCCAGGATACCATGGTGCAATGAAGAAACAGAAAGGGCAAATAAGCAGCCTTAAGGCAGTTGGGTTTTGTGTGTATTGCTGCTATCATTAAACGGGAGAATGGAGTTACATTATAAAGTATTATAGGATCATGGAATTATAGAATGGTTTGGGTTGGAACAGCCCTTAAAGATCAGCTACTTCCAACACCATGACATGGGAAGGGACACCTCCTGCTGGACCAGATTGCTCAAGGCCCCACCCAACCTGCTTTTGAATACTTCCAAGCTTGGAGCCCCCACAACTTCTCTGGGGAACCTGTTTCAGTGCCTCACCACCCCCATGGCAAAGGATTTCTTTCTATTTTCTAACCTAATTCAAGCTTCTTCCAGTTTGAAGCCATTACCCCTTTTCCTGCTGCTCCATGCCTTTGTAGAAACTCTCTTTACAGCTGCCCTGGAGCCACCTTCAAAAACTGAAAGGCAACCACATTAAGTTTTTTATTACTATAACATCAAAGATTTCAATAAAGAATCCCAGAATCCCAACGTGCTGGAGGTTGGAAGGGACCTCTGGAGATCATCCAGTCCAACACTCCTACTACAGCAGACAGGGTCACCCAAGATCACAATGTCCAGGTGTGTTTGGAATCTCTCCAGAGAAGGAGACTCCAAAACCAATCTGGGCAGCCTGCTCCAGGGCTTCAGCACCCTCATAGCAATGAATTTTTTCCTCCTGTTTAAGTGGAGCTTCCTGGGTTCCAGTTTGTGCCCACTGACCTTTGTCTTCTCCCTGGGCATCACTGAATAGAGTCTCCATCCTCTTGCTCCCCACCCTTTAGCTCTTGATGAATATTTTAAAGAGCCCCTCTCAGGCTGCTCTTTTCTAGGCTAAACTGCCCCAGGTGTCTCAGCTTTTCCTCCTCACTGAGATGCTCCAGGGCCCTCAGAATCTTTGGACCCTCAGCATCTTTGGACCCTCAGCTGGACCCTCCAGTAGTTCTCCGTCCCTCTTGCAGCCTGCTGGCAAGAACTTGGCCTACTATTAGTCAGGGAACCCAGTTCCCCAGGGAACTCTGGAGCCATTAATCAGTCTGTAAGAGCCTATCTGCTGCTCACACCAGTTTTAGATCTCTTTGTTCAGGTCAACATGTTCCAGCATTTTATCTTACATAGTCCAGTTCATTTTGTCACACACACAGCTCCCCCTCCCCTCCAAAAAAACCCAGAAACTATTGGAGGAAAAAGAGGCTTTGTTTCCTTAATTTCATGGGAACCCCCAGAGCTTCCAGTTCTCAAAACACAATTGTCATTGTTGTGTGTTAGTATTCGTGCAAATACCAGGGCAGTGAATTCCCCTGTTCCAGGGGAACCTGGAATAGGGATGGAAATGGTGAGGGTTTTTTTCCCTCACCACTTTCACAGTCCTGCCCACACTGTGGTAGCTACTGGGAAGGACCTGTTCTATATTTTTTTCTGTCTTTGGTTCTGCAGTGATAATGGTGAAGCCCTTTCTGTCACTTTTGTGTACCTTGCCCTATGATGCAGACGTGATGTGATCAGACACATTCTTTTCCCACCTCAAAAGATAGATCAGCATTCTCAGCTTCGGTCTTACCCCTGAAACCAATGAAAACCAAACAAGCAGATCAGGTATATCACAGAATGCACTGGGTTGGAAAGGACCCTCAAAGGTCATCTTGTCCAACACCTCTGCAGTCAGCAGGGGCACCTCCAACTATATCAGGGTACCCAGGGCCACAGCAAATTTGACCTTGAATGTCTCCAGGGATGGGGCCTCAACCACATTGTGGTGGTTTAGGCTGGGTGCTGGCCCGGATGCCACTGCACAGACCACACCTGGGAGGTCCCAAGGGGTGGGCCCAGCCCAGGGGGTAGGCACAGGAAACCAGGTATTTCATTCCCATAATGCCCTGCTCCCCTATAAAATGTCCATGTGGGGTCTTCACTTCCTCTCTCTTTCCTCCCTCGCCAGTGCCTAGGTAAAATGGCATGAGCTGCCTCCCTTGGGCCTGCCCAGGCCCAAGGCTGGCTGGGGGGGGGGAGGGGGAGAAGGAGCCCTGGGGGGCTTTGGGTGTACCCCCCAGGTGGGGATGGGACGTTCGTGGGTATGTTGTGGGATTTCTCTCTTTTGTCACGGTGCTTGTGGTTCTCTGTAAAACTTTCATTGTTGTTTTTTATTGTTTCCCCATATAAACTTTCCATCACTTTTGCAATCCGTTTGTCTGAGTTGTTATTTCTGCCTGTGGTGGGGAGGGGATCTGCCCCAACCCATTACACACATTTCTGGGCAATCTGTTCCAGTATTTCACCACCCTCACTGGAAAGCACTTCCTCCTAATGCCCAACCTAAGACCACCCTGCTCCAGTTTCAAATCATTGCCCCTCATCCTATCACTACAAGCCCTTCTGAACAGTCCCTCCCCAGCTTTCCTGTAGGTCCCCTTCTGATATTGAAATGCATCTCTAAGGTGGAGCCTTCTCTTCTCCAAGCTGAACAGCCCCAACTCTCCCAGCCTTTCCTCATATGAGTGGTGCTCCCACTCTCTGATCATCTCAGTGGCCTTTCTCTAGTCAAACTCCAGCAGGTCCACATCCTTCTTGTGCTAGGAGCTCCAGAAGTGGACACAGTACTCCAGATGAGGTGTCACCAGAGCAGAGCAGTGCCAGAACCACCTCCCTTGGTCTGCTGGCCACATTGCTTTTGATGCAGCCCAGGATGCCGTTGGCCTTCTGGGCCACAAGTGCACATTGTTGGCTTGTGTCCAGCTTCTTATCCAACAGCAGCCCCAAGTCCTTTTCTGCAGGGCTGCTCTCAATCTCATCATCCCCCACCCAAACCTAGCTGCAGCACCTTGTTCTTTGCCTTGTTGAACCTCATAAGATTCTCCTTAGCCCACTTCTCCAGTCTTTCTAGGTCAAGGTTTGGTCTAGGTGTGTCTATGTTTGATGTGGCTGACATCAAACCAACAAATGTTTCATTAGATTTGTTCCCTGTTGTGATTGATCCACACAAGATGGTAACATTCAACTTGTGTTCTCAGATCCAAGGAGAGACTTTCGTAGCTTAAAGAGTTGGCTTCTCCATCTGCAGTCTTTGCTCAAAGTTCTGCAGATGACTCAGAGGGCACTCCTTTAGTGATGAAAGCTGCCTGCAATTCAAAGGGGAACATGCAGTGATCTCTTGTCAGAAATTCAGATTACATTTGTTCACTTGCATTCGAAAAACTTTGCAAGGGACTTGATTTTACTTTCAGATGAGACCAGGTTTCAAGAAGGAAGAGTTACATTATTAAGAACTTGAAAAGGTCTTAACCTAAATCTGTGGAAACAGCACTGTGACAGCCTGAGAGACTAAGTGACACCATGCCAAGCGTAACTGTGGTCTTCCTGGCACAGACCACCTGCCATTCTCTTTACCAGGCTAAACAGCCTCATGTTTCTCAGCCTCTTCTCATGAGAGAGAACTTCCAGTCCCCTCAGCATCCTGAAATGATACTCCAGGAAGGCCAAAAGAAGTACAAAAGGAACTCAAGGGGAGTTTCATGAGCTGTGCCCAAAAGTACAAAATGTCAGAGGTAATCCAGCAGCTCAGTGAATCAGAGAGGAGCACAAACAGTTCTGAAGAGTTACATAAGACTGCAGAGGATGCATTCATCTACCTCACCCATCCACTTCAGTGGCTGAAGTATTACCTTCTGCACAGCAACACAGGAAAACAGGAGAAATTTTACCTTCTTCTCAAAACCCTGATGAATTTTCCACAATGAAGAGACACGCAGCTATGCTAGCTACATAACCAGTTGTGGAACCTGAGCCATTCTGTAAGCCTCTCACAACTTGATTTCATCAGTTCTCAAGTTTCATCACCATGCAAGATTGAAACCTAAGATCAAGTGATAGGACTATGAAGTATAAAAATTTAAGACAGACATGGAAGTGCTGGAGTGGGTCCAGAGGAGGCCATGAAGATGATCAGAAGGCTGGAGAACCTCCTCTGTAGAGACAGGCTGAGGGACTTGGGACTGCTCAGTCTGAAGAAAAGAAGGCTCCAGCGAGACCTCATAGAGGCTTTCTGGTACCTGAAAGGAGTCACAGGAAAGCTGGGAAGGGACTTTTTACGAGGACTTGTAGTGATAGGATGAGAGGGAATAGGTTTAAGCTTGAGCAGACTAGATTTAGATTAGATATTAGGATGAAATTCTTTCCAGTGAGGGTGGTGAGAAACTGGAACAGTTTGCCCAGGGAAGTTGTGGATGCCCTCTCCATGGAGGTGTTCAAGGCCAGGCTGGATAAAGCCTTGAGCAACCTGATCTAGTGGAAGGTGTCCTTGCCCATGACAGGGTGATTTGAACTAGATGATCTTAATGTCCCTTTCTACCTAAACTATTCTATGAATCTATGGATTTTTTATTGCTGTGGTTTAGTCTGCACTGTAGACTTTGTCTATAAGTACATGAAGGTCAAACATGTCCACATTTTCAAAGACCTGAAGCTATGAACCAGACAGCTTTGGAAATGAAGGTGCCTTGAGCTCAATTTAGGAAATAGGGAGTTGTCACTGCGATTTCCTGGTTAGTCTTTTGGGACATCTCCAGATGAAGAGCTTGGACATAATTGTGGCAGAGTCATGGTCCCTGAGCCAGCAGAACTGAAGAAACAGCTGGGTCAGATTTTAAAGGAAATCTCATTAGCCCTAGTGGAGCACTGTGCTAGGGCTGCTTTGTTCACCTTGGGGTTAGCTGGGATCAGGCTTCATATAGAAAAGCCTCACCTGGGAAGCCTTCAGTTTTCTGGATTTTGACAAAGAGAATAATTTCTACGGCTAACTGTTAATAACTGAGGTCACAGTTTGAAGGCTAATGTCTTCAAACTTGGTGAAGATGGGTTGAAAAGAGACATCAGGAAGAAATGCTTCCTCATGCAGGTGGTGAGGCACTGGAACAGGTTTTCCAGACAAGCTGTGGAGGCTCCAAGCCTGGAAGTATTGAAAGACAGTTTGGCTGGGGCCTTGAGCAACCTGGTCTAGCAGGAGATGTCCCTGCCCATGTCAGGGTGTTGGAACAAGAGTGTATCTAATGTCACAGTATCACAGTATCACAGTATCACTTAGGTTGGAAAGGACCTCGAGGATCATCGAGTCCAACCTGACACCACAGACCCCATGACTAGACCATGGCACCAAGTGCCACGTCCAATCTCCCCTTGAACGCCTCCAGGGTCGATGACTCAACCACCTCCCTGGGCAACCGGTTCCAATGCCGAATGACTCACTCGGTGAAGAACTTCCTCCTCACCTCGAGTCTAAACCTCCCCTGGCGCAGCTTGAGACTGTGTCCCCTTGTTCTGGTGCTGGTTGCCTGGGAGAAGAGGCCAACTCCCTCCTGGCTACAACCACCCTTCAGGTAGTTGTAGAGGGCAATAAGGTCACCCCTGAGCCTCCTCTTCTCCAGGCTAAACAATCCCAGCTCCCTCAGCCTCTCCTCATAGGGCTTGTGTTCAAGGCCTCTCACCAGCCTTGTTGCCCTTCTCTGGACACGCTCAAGTGTTTCAATGTCCTTCTTAAACTGAGGAGCCCAGAACTGGACACAGTACTCAAGGTGCGGCCTAACCAGAGCAGAGTACAGGGGCACAATGACCTCCCTGCTCCTGCTGGCCACACTATTCCTAATGCAGGCCAGGATGCTATTGGCCCTCCTGGCCACCTGAGCACACTGCTGGCTCATATTCAGGTGGCTGTCGATCAGCACACCCAGGTCCCTCTCTGTCTGGGAGCTCTCCAGCCACTCCGACCCCAGCCTGTAGCTCTGCATGGGATTGCCATAGCCAAAGTGCAGCACTCGGCACTTGGACTTGTTGAAAGTCATCCCATTGGACTCTGCCCATCTGTCCAGTCGGTCGAGGTCCCTCTGCAGAGCCTTTCTACCCTCTAACTGACTAACATCTGCCCCTAACTTTGTGTCATCTGCAAACTTGCTGATGACTGACTCTACCCCTTCATCCAGATCATCAACGAATATGTTGAAGAGGACAGGGCCCAGCACTGATCCCTGGGGGACACCACTGGTGACTGGCCTCCAGCTGGATGTGGCACCGTTCACGACCACTCTCTGGGCCCGGCCCTCCAGCCAGTTCCTAACCCAGCACAGAGTGTAGTGGTCCAAGCCACGGGCTGACAGCTTAGTCAGCAGTTTGCTGTGGGGGACGGTGTCAAAGGCCTTGCTGAAGTCTAGGTAGACCACATCCACAGGCCTCCCCACATCCACCAGGCGGGTCACCTGATCATAGAAAGAGATCAGGTTGGAGAGGCAGGATCTGCCCTTCCTGAATCCATGTTCCTTCCCTTCCATGTCCCTTCCATCTCAAAGCATTCTATGATTCTCTGATCAAGAGAGGTGATTCTGCCCTTTTGCTCTGCATAGTATTCCACCTGGAATACTATGTCCAGCTATGGGACCCCCAAGACAAGAAAGACATGGACCTTCTGGAGTGGATGCAGAGAAGGGCCACAGAGATGATCAGAGGGCTGGAGCACCTTTCCCATGAAGACAGGCTGAAAGAATGGGGCTGATCAGCCTGGAGAAGAGAAGGTTCTAGAGAGACCTTAAAGCAAGCTTCCAGTACCTGAAGGGGACCTACAGAAAGGCTAAGGAGGGACTGTTTAGAAGGGCTTGTAGCAATAGGGCAAAGGCAATGGTTTGAAACTGGAGCAGGGTAGATTTAGGTTGGATATTTGGAGGGGTTGCCCAAGGATATGGCTGAGGCCCCATCCCTAGAGATATACAAGATCAGACTTGATGTGGCCCTGAGCAACTGTCAGGGATTGAGTTGAACTTGCTGCCAAGCTAAACCTCCCCTGGTGCAACTTGAGAGCATTTCCTCTCATCGTGTCACTTGTTAGCAGGGAGAAGAGACCAACCCCCACCTGGCCTCAACCTCGTTTCAGTAAGTTGTTAAGAGTGAGAAGATCTCCCCTCAGCCTCCTCTTCTCCAGCTTCAACAACCCCAGTTCCCTCAGCTGCTCCTCATGTGATCAGTTCTCCAGACCTGAAAAGAGGCAGAGATCTGGTGCTGAGCAGCATGGTTTAGCACCAGACTTGGTGAAGTTAGATAATGGTGTAACTAGATGAGCTTAAAGGTCTCTTCCAACCTAAACCCTCCTATGATTCAGTGATCAAAGCAAGAATACAGTCATTTCATTACTCCATATCAGCTGCTGCATATTAAGAGTTATTTCACCCAGTCCCAGATTTAACCATGATTCTGGTTCAGAAGGCTTTGTTCTCATTCACATACTTGTTGAAACACAACAACAGTGCTGCAAATGCTTATCTTTGCAGTATTTGTTTGACAGAACAATGCCCGTGGAGGTAATGCACTATCCATCAAGCCTGGTGATACTGCAGGGAGCAATAAAAAGGAAAGTGGTTTGTTTGAGTCTGATGGAGGAGATAATGTATTGAAATAATGCTTCTTTTGTTTCCTTGCCTGCTAACTCCACTAGGACACTGAGCCTGCAATGACCACTTACAGCCCAGAAGGCAACTGTATCCTAGCCTGCATCAAATGAAATATGGCCAGCAGGATGAGGGAGGTGATTCTGCCCCTCTGCTCTGAGACACCATCTGGAGCACTGCATTCAGTTTTGGGAGCGCCAGAACAAGAAGGACATGGAACTGTTAGACCAGGCCCAGAGAGACCACAAAGATGATCAGAGGGATGGAGTACCTCTCCTGTGAGGACAGGCTGAGAGAGCTGGGGGTGCTCAGCTTGGAGAAGGTTCCGGGGAGACCTGAAAGTGGCCATCCAGTACTTGCAGAGGCCTACAGAAGAGCTAGGAAGGGACGTTTTACAATGGCTTGTAGTGATAGGACCAGGGGCAATGGCTTTAAGCTGGAAGAGAGTAGCTTTAGAGTGGATACTGGGAAGGAATTCTTTACAGTAAGGGTGGTGAGACACTGGAACAAGTTGCCCAGGGCAGTGATGGACACCCCATCCCTGGAGTGCCTTGAGCAATCAGGTCTAATGGAAGGTGTCCCTGCCCATGGCAGGGGGTTTGAACTACATGATCTTTAAGGTCCCTTCCAAGCCAAACTATTCAACGACTCTATGATAAACTTCCCCTGTGTGGTAAACTAGCTGCTGCAGGCAGCCCAGTGCCAAGTGGAAGTCTGTCTTTTTGAGGAAACCACAGGGAACTGAGTATTTTTAATTGGGATTCAATCAAATGGCATGTTCCTGTCCTTATCTGTAGAAGAACTACAGCTAAGACACTGATTAAAGCTGAAATGATTCCTTTTGCTGGAAGCTTAATCCTCTTAGAATTAGTTTTCCTACTGAGTTTGGAGTCTTATTTTCTAACTTTGTGCTGCAAGAAAACAAGCAAGAAAACAAGCCTCTGAGTATCGATTTTGTTTTCAACATGTTTCCTTACAGCCACAGAGCTGCTCCTTCTATTTTAATGAATCCCATTGGAAATCTGATTGTGGCAGTGCCATTGCAACATTACACTTCAGAATCTTTTTTTTTTCCAGTGCTTTTGTTCTGAATTTCCTGGGATCTATAGGTCAGTTATCAACATTTGTTGTGCAACCCCCACATGCCTTAAAGTGATTGAATTACAGAATCACAGAATCACCAAGGTTGGAAGAGACCTCAAAGATCATCAAGTCCAACCTGTCACCACAGACCTCATGACTAAACCATGGTACCAAGTGCTACGTCCAATCCCCTCTTGAACGCCTCCAGGGATGGTGACTCCACCATCTCCCTGGGCAGAACATTCCAATGACTAATGACTCTCTCGGTGAAGAACTTTCTCCTCACCTCAACCTTGTTCTGTCAGAGGTTGCCTGGGAGAAGAGACCAACCCCCACCTGCCTACAACCTCCCTTCAGGTAGTTGTAGAAAGCAATCCCCTGAGCCTCCTCTTCTCCAGGCTAAACAATCCCAGCTCCCTCAGCCTCTCCTCATAGGGCTTGTGCTCAAGGCCTCTCCCCAGCCTCGTTGTCCTTCTCCGGACATGTTCAAGAGTCTCAATGTCCTTCTTAAACTGAGGGGCCCAGAACTGGACACAGGACTCAAGGTGTGGCCTAATCAGTGCTGAGTCCAGGGGCACAATCACTGCCCTGCTTCTTCTGGCCACACTATTCTTGATGCATGCCAGGATGCCATTGGCCTTCTTGGCCACCTGGGCACACTGCTGGCTCATGTTCAGCCAGCTGTCAATTAGCACCCTCAGGTCCCTTTCTGTTTGGCAGCTCTCCAGCCACTCTGACCCCAGCCTGTAGCTCTGCATTGAATATCTGTGGGATGCTGTCTGTGCCCATGCTGGAGTGCAGTGCATTCAGACAGGTTGGAAGTTTCACAATGGATACATATAGGAGCACATTTCCTTTTTGGAACAAGAGTGAACAACTCAGACACAGAGAATCACAGAACACATCAGACTGGAAGGGGCCCTCCAAGGTCACTGCAGTCAGCCGGGACATCTCCATCTCCAGGTCAGGTTGCTCAGGGCCCCATCAAGTTTGACCTTGAATGTCTCCAGGGCCTCTACCACTTCTCTGGGAAACTGTTTCAGTATTTTGCCACTCTCATTGTGGAGAACTTCCTCCTAATGTCCAACCTAAATCTACCCTGCTCTAGTTTCAAAACACTGCTCCTTGTCCTATCCCTAAAAGCCCTTCTAAACAGTCCCTCTCCAGCCTTCTTGTAGGCCTCCTTCAGGTATTGAAGTATATCTAGAAGTCATTCCTGGAGCAGAACATAATACTTAAAAATATAATACTTAAAAACATAATACTTAAAGACATAGAATTATAGAATCATAAAATGGTAGGGGTTGGAATGGACCTCTGGAGATCAAGTCCAAAACCCCTGCCAAAGCAGGATCACCTCAGGCAGGTCACACAGGAACACATCCAGACAGTCTTGAAAGTCTCCAGAGAAGGAGATTCCACAACCTGTCTGGGCACAGTAGAAAAGAGCCTGGCCCCTTCTTCCTGACACCCAACCTTCAGATATTTATAGACATTAATAAGATCTCCTCTCAGTCTTCTCTTCTCCAGACTAAACAGCCCTAGGTCTCTCAGCCTTTCCTCATCAGACAGATGTTCCAGTCCTTTCATAATTCTAGCAGCCTCTGCTGGACTCTGTCCAGTAGTTCCCTGTCCCTCTTGAACTGGGGTGCCCAGAACTGGACACAGTACTCCAGATGTGTTGTTCTCTCCAGACTCTGTGACAGAATTATAGAATCACAGAAAAGTGGGGGTTGGAAGGGACCTCTGCAGATCATCCAGTCCAATCCTATTGCCAGAACAGGTTCACCTAGGGGAGATTGCACAGGATGGTGTCCAGGCCGGTTTTGAGAGACTCCATAGAAAGAAACAATTACAGTTCATCTGTGTTGCAGTTTTGCTATCCCCACGAAGCACTCTGAGCAGAGGATTTAAAACTTAGACTTACAGCTACTTCAGCTCAACCAGGAATTGAAAAATAAGACAGATGTTTTCCAAAAGAGAATGGCTTCCAAGGCAGAGACACCATAAACTCCCTGAGAACAGTGAAATATGGTCAAATTACATTTGGATCCAGCTTTTCCATTGCAAATCCTGTAGGAAATTATGGTTTGCAGATGGGAAATAAATATCTCAGTGAGATCTGATCTAAGTAGTCCAGCCAGAGGTTTTTACGAGAAGAGAAAGTTTTTTATCTTCATTTCTACCCTTCTCTCACACAAGTTTGAAGTCAGGCCCCAATTCATCAAACAACTCTCACTTTACAGAGGTGCTTTAATCAATGTGGTAGAGAAGAAATGCAGCGTGTTTTTATTAACCTGATACAAAGTGATAGGACAAGAGGAAATGGAATCAGGTTGCACCTGGGGAGGTTTAGGTTGGCTAAAAGGGTTGTTAAAGACTGGAACAGGCTGCCCAGGGAGGTTGTTGAATCTTCATCCCTGAAGGTGTTTCTAAGAGGCAGAGATGTGGTGCTGAGGGACATGTTTTGCCACAGACTTGGTAGAATTAGATGATGGTTGGACTTGATGATCTGAAAGGTCTTCTCCAACTAAAACCATTCTATGATTTTATGACTATGTTTTCTCATCAATGAGTAAGAATGCAGATATGCACCTGATCTTTTCAAGGATAGCTGTACTGCTGTTGTCACAGGTTCAGAGAAGCCACAGGTGAAGTCACTGTGCCCGCTCATGCACAGCACTCAGCCAAGTCACATGGCAGCACCCCTAGTATCAAGAAGCAGTGAGAGAGTAGCAGCACAAATACCTCAGGATGTGGAAGACCACAGACCCCTGGAAAGATAAGCTTTATTCAGAGTCTTTAAAATCATCTGGTTTGAAATCACTGATAAGAGTGGCAAGAAAACCTTCTCTTTCTTCTGTAACCTTCAGCTTTCTAATTTCTCAGACCAGAAACTCAGCTTCAGTAGTTAGCTCTCCATGTCCAGGCCGGCAATGTCCTGGAGTGCATTAAAAAGAGTGTGACTGGCAAATCAAGAGAGGTTTTCCTCCCACTTTGCTCTGCCCTGGGAGTCCTCATCTGGACTGTTGCATCCAGTTCTGGGCTCCCTGATTCAAAAGAGACAGAGAACTACCAAAAAGAGTCCAAAAGGGAGGGACTGGAGCATCTCAGTGAGGAAAGGCTGAGACACCTGGGTCTGTTTAGGCTGGAGAAGAGCAGCCTGAGAGCAGAATCTTCTCAATGCTGAGCAAGAACTAAAGGGTGAGGAGCAAGAGGATGGGGCCAGACTCTTTTCAGTGGTGGCCAGTAACAGGACAAGGGACAATGGACACAAACTGGAACCCAGGAGATTCCATCTGACCATGAAGAGAAACTTCTTTGCTCTGAGGGTGCTGGAGCCCTGAAGCAGACTTTGAGAAGCTGGCCATTTTAAGGCAACAGGAAATCACAGACCACAATGGTTGATCCTGGGAGCAAAATACACCCAAGTTATGGTTCTGAATTCATTTAACTGTAATCACTGTATGTGCTCTCCTTCATGTGTTTCTCTTTCCCAAGAGATCTATTCATTTCTTTCCAAAGAGGCCATGAGAGATGCAAGAACAGTGGCAAAGGGCACAAACTAGAACACAGGACGTTTCACTTGAACTCCACGCCCATCAAGAGCATTGTGTAAGTGCAAAAAACCTGCAAACTTCTGCTGGATCCTCACCATAGTGCATGGTTGGTCATTTCTAAATTCCACCAAACACAGTTTGAACACCCTCAAATACTGGAAAAAAAACAGTGGGGTGTGGGGTTGTTTGTTTGTTTGTGTGTTATTGTTCCAAGGCTTTATTTCTGGGTAGAGCAAATACAGAAAGGGGGAAAGTGAACCACTCCCTTTATAAGAAATATTTGGAAGATCAGCAACCACATTTTCGTCTCCAAGTAATTGCACTCATGAGATAAATTGGAGTATATTCAACAAAGAAAATGCTGCTTCTATTTTTGCCTGTGAGCTGAGTGGTGCAACTTTGTAGTGCACAAGCCCTATGAGGAGAGGCTGAAGGAGCTGGGATTGTTTAGCCTGGAGAAGAGAAGGCTCAGGGGTGACCTTATTGCTGTCTACAACTACCTGAAGGGAGGTTGTAGCCAGGTGGGAGTTGGTCTCTTCTCCCAGGCAACCAGCACCAGAACGAGAGGACACAGTCTCAAGCTGTGCCAGGGGAAGTTTAGGCTCGAGGTGAGGAGAAAGTTCTTCACAGAGAGAATCGTTTGCCATTGGAATGTTCTGCCCAGGGAGGTGGTGGAGTCACCATCCCTGGAGGTGTTCAAGAGGGGACTGGACGTGGCACTTGGTGCCATGGTTTAGTAGTCATGAGGTGTTGGGTGGCAGGTTGGACTTGATGATCTTTGAGGTCTTTTCCAACGTTGTTGATTCTATGATTCTATGATTGGCCTTTCTTCTCTAGAGAAGACTCTAGAGAGACCTTAGTGTCGCCTTCCAGTACCTGAAGGAGGTTAACCTTCCCTACAGAGATTTTGCTATTTGAACATAGCATTGTTTTACCTTCCCACCTCAAAAAAAAAATTAAAATGACTTTTTGCCTTCAAAAATCTTTAGCCCTGGTTACAAATTAGCATGACAATTCAAGCTGTATTTCTCACTCAGGCTTTTCTAACTGCAGTTTTGCCTTCACTTCTGCAGATCTTTTCCTTCTTTGGCATTCATCCTTCATATTTGTCTTGAAAGAAGTGGCAGTCTTCTCAGCCTTTCTCTTGCTCCTGCTAGTGATCATATTCTTCTGTCAACCCCTTGCTGAAGCTCTTATAACCCCATGAAAATACACACCCACCCAGTTGTTCCTGAAAGTAGGAACTCCCACAGCTCACAGCATCGAAGCAATGTGACACAGCTGTTCAGCAGGCCTGGCACTTTGCTGGCTCAAGCACTGCTCGGGATCAGCCACTGTTCCATTTCTAGGAGCAATTTTGTATTGGTTATTTTCTTTGTGTTTGAATCTCTGCCCATTTTCCTCTGAAACTCTGCTGTAACATAGAATGGATTTGCAATTACAAAACAAGCCAGATTTTTGGTCCCAGGCTTGATTATCTTGGCCAAGGAAAGATGCTCTGGGGGAAAGGTAACGAGCTCCATGGAGTGGAAAATAACCCCAGCTTTGGCTTCCACAGGGTACAGGTCATATCAATCACTCACCTTTCGGATTCCCTGTTGATGCAGACAGCTGTTAAAGGCTAAACACTGTGCATCTGGGCCCCCCAGTTTAAGAAAGATGTTGAGATGCCAGAATGTGTCCAGAGAAAGGTAACAAAGCTGGGGAGGGGTTTAGAGCACCAGCCCTATGAGGAGAGGCTGAGGGAGCTGGGCTTGCTTAGCCTGGAGAAGAGGAGGCTCAGGGGAGACCTTATTGCTTTCTACAACTACCTGAAGGGAAGTTGTAGCCACGTTGGAGTTGGTCTCTTCTCCCAGGCAACCAGCACCAGAACAAGAGGACACAGTCTCAAGCTGCACCAGGGAAGGTTTAGGCTGGATGTTAGGAAGAAGTTCTTCACAGAAAGAGTGATTGGCCATGGGAATGTGCTGCCCAGGGAGATGGTGGAGTCATCATCACTGGAGGTATTTAGGAAGAGACTGGAAGGGGTGCTTGGTGCCATGGTTTAGTTGATTAGATGGTGTTGGGTGATAGGTTGGACTTGATGATCTCAAAGGTCTTTTCCAACCTGGTTAATTCTATTCTATTCTATTCTATTCTATTCTATTCTATTCTATTCTATTCTATTCTATTCTATTCTATCTTGTCATTTCCAGGTAAGGTCCCACTCTACTCTTGTCTAGTCAGACCTCATCTGGAAGTCTGTGTCCAGTTCTGTGCCCCCAACACAACAAGGACATGGACCTGCTGGAGTGGGTCCAGAGGAGGCCACAAAATAATCAGAAGGTTGGGGCACCTCTGCTATGGGGAGAGGCTGCTCAGCCTGGAGAAGAGAAGGCTTTGGGTAGACCTTAGAGCAGCCTTCCAGTATCTGCAGAAGGCTAGAGGAGAGCTGGGGAGGGGCTTTTTACAAGGGCTTGTAGTGATAGGATGAGAAGGAATGGATTGAAGCTGCAAGAGAAGAGATTTAGACTGGATATTAGGAAGAAATTCTTTACAATGAGGGCGGTGAGACACTGGAACAGGTTGTCCAGGGAGGCCAGGGGTGTCCCCTCCCTGGAAATGTTCAAGGCCGGGTTGGATGAGGCCTTGAGCAACCTGGAACACTGGGAGGTGTCCCTGGCCACTGCAGGGGGCTTAGAACTAGATGATCTTGAAGGTCCCTCCCAGGCCAAACCATTCTATGAATCTATGACTATTCATTAGCATTCAATTGAAGAACATTTTGTGAAGTGACAAAAAAAGAAGTTTTACGACACAAACACAGAAGCTGGTTTATTTGGGGCATACAATCTTTATTTAAACAGTCACTTAGGAATAACTTTATAGAATAAGATTTCTCAGTCGATTGTTTTCTCTTTCCTCCTATATCTGCTCCAGGCTCTGATGTTCAGACTTTAGCTCCCACACTCTTCATGGGATGAAGAATTATTTATGTACACAATTACATCCCAAAAGGGGCCTCAGTCAAGATGAGGCCTGTGTATTTCTTTGGGGGATATCACTTGCACAAGCTGAAGTGGGAGAGGGGAGCACAAAGTGAACACAAGTTGTCAAAAAGGATAATTACAAAAGCGGAAAAATCGTTTGGTGTGTGAAAGTTGCTTCACTACTCCTCCACAGATTTATAATCCATTTCCCCTCATGCTTTCCAGCTCTGTGAAATGAGACCTGTGGATCTCCCCAGGGTTTGTTGGTAAGCCATACAGCCCCAAGCAGCCATGCTTAAAGGCATTTTAGAAAGGATGGTACGAAGCAGCATTGTAATTCCTGTGCAGGCAGTCACTGGGCATAAGGCATTGTTCCTTTGCCAGGACAACACTTTCAGCTCTGGATAAGGATGCTTTGGGCTCACTTCCAGGAAAAGCTGCCATTTCACTAGATCCATATTCAGTTCCTTTGCCAGGGATCTTCTATCCAAGTCACAGAGATCACAGGTGAAAATCTCAAGTGCCCTGCACAAAAACTCCAGAGATGCCACCTGCCCTGCAGGCAGCGTGACACTATGTGTGCACACACTTCATATGGTTTTGCAAAACCTAGTTTGACAACCAGCATTACCCACGGGAAAGTCACTTTACCTCTTCCGTAGCTAAGAGGTCCATTCCCCTGGGAATTCTCCTGTTTCTGGGAGCTGCTTCTGAATTCCATGATGATGAGGTGCAGTGGAATTAGAGAGCTTTGCACCGGCAGCACCGATGGCCAAGCTCAGGAGCAGTGACCTTCAGCAGCAGGCAGCTCTTTGCTCACAGGAGTGTTGTCTCTGTCTCAGTATCTCACAGGTCCACATTAGCAGATCTGAAGTCTTTATGCCAAGTTTCTCTCTTTGTCCTATTTCCTTAGTGCTCTTGGAAGGAGGAAATGGAGAAGAAAATCAACCTTGAGGAGCAGCTCACACCAGGATATCGCTTCTCTTGCTGCACCACACTACCAGTGTTATCATGGCACATGTCAACATGACTGGGATTATGATGAGAGTTATGAGAATTTCATCAGGTGGATCTTCCCAGTGAACCTTGTCTGAAGTACAGTTTGAAAAGAATTGTTTATGAATTCCAGTGATAAAGCCCTCAGCCAGGGGGTTTGGCCAAAAGCAGCTGGCGCTGTTGGCTTCACGTTCTGTGCACTGGGTAAAGTTGTCATAATACCTAGGAGGAGAAGAAAAGCAAGAGAAGTTTAAACAGGACACATATGCACATTACACCTGGGGAAAGCTACAGAGGGTGCCATGTGGAATCTGTAAGAGTGGGTTTGTCATATAGATACTCTACTGAAGGACCTTTAATGGAAGCTGTGGGTCCCAAACAGTATACAATGAGCCAGGAGAACTCATTCACAGTGCGGGAACTAATGCCTGAACATACAAACAGGGAGATTTCATGTGAAATTCTGAGATCCCAGATGGACAGACAGTGGTCAAAACTCTGTCCTTTGGGTGCTGTTACTACAGCCAGGACCCCCTAACACTGCTTAACTAGAATTAGAACCTCCTCACTAGAGACATCTCTAGGGACTTTTTACAAGGCCTGGTGGTGATAGGATGAGGGGCAATGGATTTAAGCTGGAAGATAGGAGATGTAGACTGGAGATTAGGAAGAAATTCTTTACTATGAGGAGTGGTGAGACAGGTTGCCCAGGGAGGTCATGGATGCCCCCTCCCTGGAGGTGTTAAAGGCCAAACTGAACAGGGCCTTGAGCAACCTGGTGTAGTGGAAGGTGTCCCTGCCCATGGCAGGGCATTTGAACAAGCTGATCTTTAAGGTCCCTTCTAACCCAAATCATTCTGTGGTTCTATGATCTTTAAAAAACAAATGTGCCCAAGAACAGGACATATTGAGCAATATGTGGGCAATTTGTGCATCCTCTGCCATTGGATATGAAGTTGTGGTGAAAATGATGAGTTGAGGCTAGACTGAGCCACAACACACATCACTGCGCAAACATTTCCAGTTCTGTTGTACTCTCCAACAGTAAGAAGATAATGGGAGACTAAACATACAGAAAGTTAGTCTGTGACAACCTTTATCTTCTTGCCAATTCTAGCAAATGTCCGGCAGGGGAAAAAAATTAAACATTTCTAATTGCACGTTGGCAAGGCTCCCAAAAGATCAGCAGCTCCTGGTAATGCCTGACACGTAATTGCCACACAGTGTTTGATGAAATTTACAAGAACTCACCATCCCTCGTGGGGGGGGAAGGAAACAATAAGCCTGGGCAAGGAATCCAATGGGTTTTGTGGTGTTATCACAAGTCAAAGAAACTCAGGAAGCAAGTGGAGTATGGGGGAGGAGACTGGAAATGGAGAAGACGCAGAGTGTCTGGTCAGGACATGAACAGGGCAAGAAATGAGGAAGCTGAACGATTGTCTGCTGTGATTTTAAATATTCCTTTCAGTCCTGCATGACTCCATAAGCTCACTTCAAAGGGAAATTAAAAATAGAAAGGAAAGAGCAAGAAGCCAGATGACACCTCAAGGGACAGCATCCTGCACCATTATCTGGAGGCCCTGCCCTGCCTTTCAGTAAGCAGACCTAGGATAACTCCTGCTGAATGACTCAGTTCTGACATCAAGCACTACAGGGCCCTAACACAGGGAGGTCATGGGGGAGGGACATTCAGGGCTTGGGTCAAGGCTGAAGTCCACTGTCTATTGCCTGTCTCTCAGGGCAAACATCTGCCTGCCCATGCTACAAGCACAGAGGGTGAGAATACAGGCTGCAGAGCAGCTGTGTTCTCAGGGCTGTTCATGAAAGAAGAAAAAAGTCCCACAGAAAGGTCCCTCTGAAGCCCCCTCACAGTTCTCATGCTCAGGGAGTTTAAGCTGATGCCACTTTACTCATAAGCAAATGCACTGGACAATCTGAAAAATCCATACCAGGGTGCTCTGGTGCACACTTGAGGTTTAACAAAACCAAGTACTGAGTCCTGCACTTGGATCACACCCACCCCATGAATGCTACAGGCTTGGGGCAGAGTGGCTGGAAACAGCCCAGCGGAGAAAGACCTGAGGGTGCTGACTGACAGCCAGCTGAATGTGAGCCAGCAGCGTGTCCAGATGGCCAAGACCACCAGCACCCTGGCTGGGACCAGCAATAGTGTGGCCAGCAAGACCAAGGCAGTGATTGTTTCCTGAATTCAGCACTGCTGAGGCTGCACCTTGAGCACAGGGTTCAGATTTGGGGCCTTCACTCCAAAAAGGACATTGAGGTGCTGAAGCATGTCCAGAGAAGGGCAACGTAGCTGGTGAAGGGTCTGACAATTGATTGATTGATGGGGCAGGAGCTCAAGTGGTGTTCTGCTCAATTCCTTCAGTGTCAGGGGTGTACACTGAGAGGAATGGGAGAACCCACACCATCAACAATTGGCTCAGGGGATGGTGCCAGCGGCAGAACTTTGGGTTCTATGACCACGGGGCAACTTTCACTGCACCTGACCTGCTGGGTCCTGATGGGGTGCATCTATCTAGAAGGGGTAAAAGAGTCCTGGCACTGGAGTTGGCAGGGCTCATTAGGAGGGCTTTAAACTAGGTCTGAAGGGGGTGGGTGAGGCAATCGGTCCCTCTGCAGAGGTAAGAGTAGGGCGCAAGGTAGGGTCAGTTGAGAAGTCAGGAACCCAGCTGCGATGCGTGTACACCAATGCACGCAGCCTGGGCAACAAGCAAGAGGAGTTGGAGGTCCTAATCCATCAGGGCGACTATGATGTAGTCGCCATCTCAGAAACTTGGTGGGACAGCACCCACGATTGGAGTGCTACCCTGGGGGGCTACAGGCTCTTTAGGAGAGACAGGCGAGGGAGAAGAGGAGGAGGGGTGGCTCTGTATATTAGAGAGTCAATCTCTGCCACACAACTTGTGGTGGAAGATGAGGTAATTGAGAGCCTGTGGGTCAAAATCAGAGGACAACCTAACAAGTCTGACATCCTGATTGGAATCTGTTACAGACCACCCAACCAGGATGAGGCGGCTGATGAGTTGTTCTACAAGCAACTGGAGGCTGTCTCAAGATCATCAGATCTTGTCCTTGTTGGTGACTTCAACCTCCCAGATATCTGCTGGGAACTTAATTCAGCAGGGAGGAGGCAGTCCAGAAGATTCCTGGAGCGAATGGAGGACTGCTTCCTGACACAGCTGTTAAGCGAGCCTACCAGGGGACAGGCTCTGCTTGACCTGCTGTTCTGCAATAGGGAAGGGCTGGTGGGAGATGTGATCGTGGGAGGCTGCCTAGGGTGCAGTGACCACGAGATAGTGAAGTTTTCAATATGCAGGGAGATTGGGAGGAGCACCAACAGAACCTCCACCTTGGACTTCCGAAGGGCGAACTTCAGCCTATTTAAAAAACTTGTCTGCAAAGTCCCCTGGGTACCAGCCCTCATGAACCAAGGGGTTCAGGAGGGTTGGACCTACTTCAAACAGGAGCTCTTGAAGGCACAGGAATTGGCGGTTCCCACGTGCCGGAAGGCAAGCCGGCGGGGAAGGCGACCGGCCTGGATGAGCAAGCAGCTCCTGGAGGATTTAAGGGGGAAGAGGAGGCTGTATCACCTTTGGAAGGAGGGGAAGGCTTCTCGAGGTATGTTCAAGGAAGCTGTTAGATTATGTAGGAATAAAATTAGGGAGGCAAAGGCCCAGCTGGAACTGAAGCTGGCCACCACAGTCAAAGATAATAAAAAGCATTTTTATAAATATATTAACAATAAGAAGAGGGGCAGGAAGAACCTGAACTCCCTAGTGGACCTGGAGGGGAACACAGTTACTGAGGATGAGGATAAAGCTGAGGTCCTGAACACCTTCTTTGCCTCAATTTTTAACAGCAAGGCAGGAGTTCAGGACGAGTGGTCTCCGGAGCTGGGCGTTGGGGTCGGGGAGCAGAGTAATACCCTGGAAATCCATGAGGAGTTAGTTCGGGACCTGCTGAGCCACTTGGATATCCACAAGTCCGTGGGACCAGATGGGATCCATCCTAGGGTGCTGAGAGAGCTGGCGGATGTGCTAGCTAGGCCACTCTCCATCATTTTCCTCCAGTCCTGGCTCACCAGTGAGGTCCCAGATGACTGGAAACTGGCCAATGTGGTCCCCATCCACAAGAAGGGTCGGATGGAGGAACCTGGAAACTACAGGCCGGTCAGCCTGACCTCAGTGCCAGGGAAAGTGATGGAGCAGATTATCCTGCCAGCAATAACTGCGCACCTGAAGGATGGCCAAGGGCTCAGGTCCAGCCAACATGGATTCAGGAAGGGCAGATCCTGCCTCTCCAACCTGATCTCTTTCTATGATCAGGTGACCCGCCTGGTGGATGTGGGGAGGCCTGTGGATGTGGTCTACCTAGACTTCAGCAAGGCCTTTGACACCGTCCCCCACAGCAAACTGCTGACTAAGCTGTCAGCCCATGGATTGGACCACTACACTCTGTGCTGGGTTAGGAACTGGCTGGAGGGCCGGGCCCAGAGAGTGGTCGTGAACGGTGCCACATCCAGCTGGAGGCCAGTCACCAGTGGTGTCCCCCAGGGATCAGTGCTATGCCCTGTCCTCTTCAACATATTCGTTGATGATCTGGATGAAGGGGTAGAGTCAGTCATCAGCAAGTTTGCAGATGACACAAAGTTAGGGGCAGATGTTAGTCAGTTAGAGGGTAGAAAGGCTCTGCAGAGGGACCTCGACCGACTGGACAGATGGGCAGAGTCCAATGGGATGGCTTTCAACAAGTCCAAGTGCCGAGTGCTGCACTTTGGCCACGGCAATCCCATGCAGAGCTACAGGCTGGGGTCGGAGTGGCTGGAGAGCTCCCAAACAGAGAGGGACCTGGGTGTGCTGATCGACAGCCACCTGAATATGAGCCAGCAGTGTGCCCAGGTGGCCAGGAGGGCCAATAGCATCCTGGCCTGCATTAGGAATAGTGTGGCCAGCAGGAGCAGGGAGGTCATAGTGCCCCTGTACTCTGCTCTGGTTAGGCCGCACCTTGAGTACTGTGTCCAGTTCTGGGCTCCTCAGTTTAAGAAGGACATCGAAACACTTGAGCGTGTCCAGAGAAGGGCAACAAGGCTGGTGAGAGGCCTTGAACACAAGCCCTATGAGAAGAGGCTGACGGAGCTGGGATTGTTTAGCCTGGAGAAGAGGAGGCTCAGGGGTGACCTCATTGCCCTCTACAACTACCTGAAAGGTGGTTGTAGCCAGGAGGGGGTTGGCCTCTTCTCCCAGGCAACCAGCACCAGAACAAGGGGACACAGTCTCAAGCTGCGCCAAGGGAGGTTCAGACTCGAGGTGAGGAGGAAATTCTTCACCGAGCGAGTCATTCGGCATTGGAACCGGTTGCCCAGGGAGGTGGTTGAGTCATCGACCCTGGAGGCGTTCAAGGGGAGATTGGACGAGGCACTTGGTGCCATGGTCTAGTCATGGGGTCTGTGTTGATGGGTTGGACTCGATGATCCTCGAGGTCCTTTCCAACCTAAGTGATACTGTGATACTGTGATACTGTGAAGAACAGGTCTGGTGAGGAGCAGCTGAAAGACCTGGGGTTGTTTAGTGTGGAGAAAAGGAA
Organism: Melanerpes formicivorus; assembly: GCF_026170545.1. NCBI lineage: Eukaryota > Metazoa > Chordata > Aves > Piciformes > Picidae > Melanerpes > Melanerpes formicivorus. The sequence goes on along the minus strand of NW_027142376.1, from coordinate 1,960,327 downwards.
GCTGGGGGGAGACCTCACTGCTCTCTACAACTCCCTGAAAGGAGGTTGGTGTGAGGTGGGGCTTGGTCTTTTCTCCCTAGCAGCAGGTGACAGAACAAGAGGAAACAGCCTGAAATTGTACTAGGGGAGGTTTAGGTTGGATAGTAGGAAAAAATTCTTTCTTGAAAGATTGGTGACATTGGAACAAGCTTCCCAGGGACATAGTGGAGTCACCATCCCTGGAGATGCTCAAGAAACACGTGGGCATGGCATGTGGGGACATGGCTCAACGGCCATGGTGATCATGGGTTGAGGGTCTGACTCAATGATCTTAGAGGCCTTTTCCAACCCAGCCAATTCTGCGATTCTATGACCTATGCACAATGCACATATACTTTAAGCAAAGCTTAAAACTGGAAAGGAAGGTCTTGTGACAACACCAGCAGCTGCAGGGAAATAACAGGAAATAAGCTAAAAATAAAACACAAATATGAGCTGGGTGTTATTTTTACAGTGTCATTCTTCCGTGTGACCCCGTAGCATCCATTCTTTATGTCCTTGGACTAAATTAGCAGCTGAAAATGTCTAGCTGAACGTGGCAGAGACAACCCCAGAGGACCTGGAGAATGATACATCTAAAGGCAAGCCTACAAGGTCTGACAGCGATTCAGAGCCGGCAGAGCCAGCAACCAGCTGCACACACAGCTCAGGGCTCTTTCTGGCACAGGCACCAGGCAGGGCTCCAGAGTGCCCCAGGCTCTGCTCCAACCCTGCTCCAGGACATGTTCTGGGGAGGAAGCTTGTCCCATCAACAGCTGCTCCAGCTCTTCACAGCCATCCCAATCTGCCCATCTGTTGATGGAGAATACCAAAACCAAGAAATCCAGGTCACCAGAGCAGACTTTATATAAAAGTACTGAATAATTTAATGACAGAAAATGTTTCTTTTCACTTCTTATCTTTCTTTTTATCTTTTTTTTTTTTCCCCTTTGCTGTAAACCCCTGTAAAAGTTCCCTGCTTTTCCACCAATTTTGTAGATGTCTTTCATAAATGGTCCCCATCCTCTTTAACATCTTTATTGATGATCTGGATGAGGGCATTGAGTCTATCATCAGTAAATTTGCTGATGACACCAAGCTGGGGACAGGAGTTGATCTGCTAGAGGGTAGAGAGGCTTTGCAGAGAGACCTCGACAGGCTGGACAGATGGGCAGAGTCCAACGGCATGAGATTGAACACATCCAAGTGCCGGGTTCTGCACATTGGCCACAACAACCCCATGCAGTGCTACAGGCTGGGGTCAGAGTGGCTGGAGAGCAGCCAGGCAGAGAGGGACCTGGGGGTGCTGGTTGATGGTAGGATGAACATGAGCCGGCAGTGTGCCCAGGTGGCCAGGAGGGCCAATGGCATCCTGGCCTGCATTAAGAACAGTGTGGCCAGCAGGAGCAGGGAGGTCATTCTGCCCCTGTACACTGCACTGGTTAGGCCACACCTCGAGTACTGTGTCCAGTTCTGGGCCCCTCAGTTTAGGAAGGATGTTGACTTGCTGGAACGAGTCCAGAGAAGGGCAATGAAGTTAGTGAGGGGCTTGGAACACAAGCCCTATGAGGAGAGACTGAGGGAGCTGGGGCTGCTTAGCCTGGAGAGGAGGAGACTCAGGGGTGACCTTATTGCTCTCTACAACTATCTGAAGGGGGGTTGTAAACAGGCAGAGGTTGGTCTCTTCTCCCAGGCAGCCAGCACCAGAACAAGAGGACACAGTCTCAGGCTGCGTCAGGGGAAGTTCAGGCTGGAGGTCAGGAGGAAGTTTTACACAGAGAGAGTGATTGCCCATTGGAATGGGCTGCCCGAGGAGGTGGTGGAGTTGCCGTCACTGGAGGTGTTCAGAAGGAGACTTGACAGGGTGCTTGGTTAGATGGGTTAGTTGATTAGGTGGTGTTGGGTGATAGGTTGGACGCGATGATCTTGAAGGTGTCTTCCAACCTGGTTTATTCTATTCTATTCTATTCTATTCTATTCTATTCTATTCTATTCTATTCTATTCTATTCTATTCTATTCTATTCTCTTATGAGGAGCTGCTGAGCTGCTGAGTTTCCAGCCTGGAGAAAAGAATGCCTAGGGGAGAGTTTCTGGCTCTCCACAACTCCCTGAAAGGAGATTGGAGCCAGGTCAGTGTTGGTCTTTTCTTCCAGGTAAGAAGTGAAGGGATGAGAGGAAATGGCCTCAAGCTGCACCACGGGAGGTTTAGGTTGGACATAAGGAAAAAAATCTTTCCCCCAGGAGTAGTCAGGCATTAGAACAGGCTGCTCAGGGAGGTGCTGGAGCCACCATCCCTGGAGGTGTTAAAAAAAATAATAAAGTAGATGTTGCATACAATGATCTTAGAGGTTTTTCCAACCTTAACAATTCTTTGACTGTGCAATGGTGTAAACAAAAGCATTTCCCACTGACTTTGCATTTGAGGTATATCACAGCTAGAAAAAGCTGCTTAAATGTTGCCAAAGGCCAGATTAAAAACAAAACAAAACAAAACAAAACAAAACAAAACAGGGAATTACATTGTGTTTGAAAGGCTGAATCACTAGAAGTAAAAATAAAAGATGTTATCTTAACAGCTTGAATTCCTTTCAATTTTAATGCTCTCTCTCATCAAAAAAAAAAAAAATAGAAAGAGGAGAGGAGAGGTTCGGAGAGGAGAGGTTCAGAGAGGAGAGGGGAAAAAAGGAAAAGGGAGAGGGGAAAAAAGGAAAAGGAAAAGGAAAAGGAAAAGGAAAAGGAAAAGGAAAAGGAAAAGGAAAAGGAAAAGGAAAAGGAAAAGGAAAAGGAAAAGGAAAAGGAAAAGGAAAAGGAAAAGGAAAAGGAAAAGGAAAAGGAAAAGGAAAAGGAAAAGGAAAAGGAAAAGGAAAAGGAAAAGGAAAAGGAAAAAAGGAAAGGAGACGAATACCTGCACTGTAAATGTTCATTCACACAATTGTGAACATGTAGGTAAGAAAAAGGTCTCAAGCATGTCTGCTAGAAAAGCTCAATTCACTGAAATATTTACCTAATTTAGTAATTTGGAGTATCTGAACTGCAACACATAGTTCACCTTAAAGTGTTCTCTTTGTGGTGGTGCGTAACAGATGCCTAAGATGGGAGCAACTGCATCCTCATACCTATAGCATGGACACTTCCATCAGTTCATCTGAAAGTTGTTGGGGTTTTATAAGAGGAGGACAGGGGTTAATAAATGTTTGATTCTGACCACATTCCATAGAATTTTGGAATAGTTTTGGCTGGAAAAGCCCTCTAAGGTCATCTAGCCCAATCATCAGCTCAACACCACCATGGCCACTAAAACACAGCCCTACGTGCCATGTCCACATGTTTCTTTAACACCTGCAGGGATGGTGACTCCACCACCTCACTGGGCAGCCTGTTCCAATGCCTGACCACTCTCGCAGGAAAGAAATTTTCCCAATGTCCAACCTCAACCTCCCCTGGTGTAGCTTCAGGCCATTTCCTCTCATTCTATCACCTGATACTTGATCTGCTGTTGTGTATCTTTCAGCCAGAATAACACACTACAAAACATAAGGAAAGAAATGAATGTAAGGATGAGAAAAGGCCAAAACAAAAACCTTGTTGGTTTAATGACAACGTTCTGAAGTACAGTTTACTCTCTTGTCAGTAAATAAGGGGCACTGTGACAGATTCACTCACTTGGGTTGAAAATAATAAACACAGTTTAGTGTCCTTGACAATAACTACAGATCTCCACCTGTGGTTTCACATCAGCAGCTGTCTGGAAAATAGAAAACCCTAAAATGTGCAATTCTTACTCAATTGTTAACTTCCTAAAGATACAGCAAGAAAATGTAAATAGAAAGAGCAACTGTAGAGGCATGCAGTAGTTTACTTACCTAATACCTATCTCCAATGAGCAAGAGAGCTACTGTATCAAGCAAATTTGGAAGAAGAGGGAAATGCAGCCTGACATGTGGTGTTAAGTAATAAAGATCAAAAATGGAGTAGAACTGCAATTTTACCAAGCCAGAAGCTTCTACAAACAAGTGAGCTCTGCCCTCCATTGCTCCTGAACTACATTTTAATGACTTCTTAGTTGTAAACTCAACCCATTTGGGGGTGACCAGCATTTCAGAGGACAAGTCTTCTCTGAAGCCATCACTACTTCATGTCTATAGGAGCAAATAACTCACCCAAATTAGCCAAAAATCACAGAATTGTTTTAGACCTGGAAGATCATTGAGTACAACCAGGGCAAAGGCAAATCCTGCTCCCCCCAAACTTCAGCAAATGTATCCAACTGCTCCCAAGCACCTCCTAAGCAGCCACCACTGCCATCAGAGAGAATAGAATAGAATAGAATAGAATAGAATAGAATAGAATAGAATAGAATAGAATAGACCAAACCAAATTGGAAAATACCTTTGAGATCGTCAAATCCAACCTAACATCCTACACCATCTTATCAACTAAACCATGGCACCAAGTGCCCCATCCAGTCTCTTCCTAAACACCTCCAGTGATGGTAACTCCACCACCTCCCTGGGCAGCCCATTCCAATGGCCAATCACTCTTTCTATGAAGAACTTCTTCCTAACATCCAGCCTAAACGTCCCCTGGTGCAGCTTGAGACTGTGTCCTCTTGTTCTGGTGCTGGTTGCCTGGGAGAAGAGACCAACTCCCACCTGGCTACAACCTCCCTTCAGGTAGTTGTAGACACCAATAAGGTCTCCCCTGAGCCTCCCCTTCTCCAGGCTAAGCAAGCCCAGCTCCCTCAGCCTCTCCCCATAGGCCTTGTTCTCCAAATCCCTCCCCAGCTTTGTTGCCCTTCTCTGGACACTTTCCAGCAACTCAACGTCTGTAATATCATCACTCAATAGAGTGAAGAGGCTATTCCAGGTTGCAGAAGCTCTCAGTCATCTGGCAAATTCACACCTCTCCAGTCGAGAGAAATGCAGGTAAAGGGAATACACTGGGCAGGGCACAGGGGAATGCAGGATGCAAGGGCAGCACATGGATCTGGCACCCTGTAGGTCAAGGGCTGAAAAACTCTGCAAACATCTGCCTTGCCAAATGTTATTCACAGGCTGTATCTTCCAGAAAAGAGTTGCTTTCTCTCCTTAGATGATTACAGTGTCATGGTGTTGCTCTGGTGATACCATGCAGTAACTTGGCTCAAGTGTGGTGTTAACACACCTTGTCTAAACTATTATTTCCTCTGCTATTGCATGAACAATGACTCACATCAGAGCACATTACTTCATTGTGAACTCATCAGGGACAAAAACTGAAATGAAGAAGGCTGGAAATCACCAAAGAAATCCTTCTTGACCTAGATTTCAAAGTAACAATGAAGAAATCTGAGCTAATTTAGTGGGGAAGTCCAGTTCTCTGGGAAGGTGGCTAGTTGAGGCAAATCCCTTCATCAGTTTCACGGAATTCCAGCATGGTGGGTGTTGGAAGATAAGTCTAGAGGGCATCTAGTCCAGTCCTCCTGCTAAAGCAGGGGCACTCACAGAAATTTGCCCAAGAACACAATGCCCAGGTGGGTTTGAAATCTTTCTGGAGAAGGAGACTCCAAAACCAATCTGGGCAGCCTCATCCAGAGCTCCAACACCCTCAGAGCAAAGAAGTTTCTCCTCATGGTCAGATGGAATCTCCTGGGTTCCAGTTGGTGTTCATTGTCCCTTGTCTTGTTACTGGCCACCACTGAAGAGTCTGGCCCCACCCTCTTGCCCCTCACCCTTTAGCTCTTGTTCAGCATTGAGAAGATTCTGCTCTCAGGCTGCTCTTCTCCAGCCTAAGCAGCCCCAGGTGTCTCAGCCTTTCCTCCTCACAGAGATGCTCCAGACCCCTCAGCATCTTTGTAGCCCTCCCCTTTGGACTCTGTCCAGCAGTTGCTTGTCTCTCTCGAACTGGAGGAGCCCAGAACTGGACACAATACTCCAGATGAAGCCTCACCAGGGCAGAATGGAGGGAATAGCCTCCCTCAACCGGCTGGTCACTCTTCTGAATGAAATCCAGGAGGCAATTTGCCTTCTTGGCCACAAAAGCACATGGCTGGCTCATGGTGAACTTGTTGTCTACTCCCAGGTCCTTCTGTCAGAGCTGCTTTTCCAGCTTATCAACCCCTCGCTTCTACTGATGCAAGGGGTTATTCCTCCTCTTTTGGGGTGCAGGACATTATTCCTCCCTGCTGGACACATCAGTTACAGAGTTGTCATGTCAATTAACACACCCACTGGCCACTTTAGATTTCTGGCTTAAAACTGTACAAGAACAGTTCATGACAAGAACAGGGTCTTCTGTGACTGCTTTTAAATCATCACTGCTCAGTTTCTAAAGTTTGCTTGAATTATAGGTTTGGTGATAGAGCAGCTGATAAAGACCATAGCTAAAACCACAACTCATTTCTGTAGAAGCTCCTGAGGCACAGCAAAGTTCCTCATTAACAAGTTCCTTAGTAAACAGGTCCCCAGGTCTGCAGCAGCAATTCTGATATCTCCACTCAGGATCAGCTTAACATGGAACAGTGCAAGCAGGGCTGAGGAGTTGGGACTATTTTAGGGAGTCCAGTGCCTGCCCTCTGCTTTGGTCCAACACCAGCAGCTGTGGTACTAACAGTGACATCTGATGGAAAGCAGAACGACACGAGGGCCCTTCATTAGGCACTGAAAGCTAAAAGAAAGCAGATGATTTTTTTTTAATAGAATTCAGTGCTGTGAGCTAAAAAAAACCACTCACAGGTTTAAAACCTTGAGGAGAAAGCTTAACCACAAGATGGTACCTGGAAAGAGAATGAGACCGTATGGGGAGAAGAATGTTCTGTCCAAACATGAACCAGCATGTCCCCAGGTGGCCAAGAAGGCCACCAGCATCCTGGCTTGGATCAGCAACACTGTGGCCAGCAGGATCAGGGAAAGGGATTGTGCCCCTGCATGAAGCACTGGTGAGGCCATACTGTGAATACTGGGTTCACTTTGGGTCCCTCACTACAAGAAAGACATTGAGATGCTGGAGCAGGTCCAGAGAAGGGCAAACAAAGCTGGAAAAGGGTCTGGAGAACAGGTCTGGTGAGGAGCATCTGAGGAACAGAGTTCCTCCTCCACCAAAACATCCTAACCCTCCAATTCAGAAACAAGAAAAACAAAATCACAGCTGAAGCACTGATCTGGGATGGAATCCCTCAACAGCAATCACACAGAATCAGAGAATGGTAGGTGTTGGAAGGGACCTCTGCAAATCATTGAGTCCAACCCTCCTGCCAAGGCAAGTTCACCTAGAGAAGGTCACACATCCAGGTGAGATTTGAATGTCACTGGACGTCCTCTGGAGATGGAGACTCCACCACCATTCTGGGCAGCTTACTTCAGTGCTCCATCCCCCTCCCCATGTTTAGATGGAAGTTCTTATGTGCAAGTTTGTGCCCCTTACCCCTTGTCCTATTGCTGGACACCACTGAAAAAAGACTTGTCCCATCCTCCTGGCACCCACCCTTTAGCTATTGATCAGCATTTACAAGATCCCCCCTCAGTTTGCTCTTCTCCAGACCAAAAACTCCCAATTCATTTAGTCTTTTCTGGTAAGAGAGATGCTCCAGTCCCCTCAGCATCGTCGTAGCTCTTTGTTTTATTGTTATTCAAAAACACCTCCAGACCCAGGCAAAGGAGGTGTTGCTCTTAGAGGGGATGGATTCCATAGTTAAAAAGTTTCCATGTAAACAACCTACATAATGCTGTCAAAAACCTCCTACCTTCAGTACCATCAAATGAAAAGGGACTGAACTGTTTTCCTCTGGCCAAGGAGCAAGATAATCACTAATCATTCCCTGGAAAGACCTTTGGTAACCCTAACACAGCCACTTCCCCTGTAATTCATTTAGCAGAGGACTAAAGGTTATGGACTAACCATACATGGTAAGTGAATCTGAAAGAAAAAGATGCTTTTTTTCTCTCTAGGTCACTAAGCCACTAAAGCAAGGCAGTGCAATATTGCAATACGATGGTTAGAAACTGTGCAGCCTTCCCAACACACACCTCAAAACAAGCTCATGTATCTCCTTTTGCAGACAGCTTCACTCAGCTCCATTCTCCTGGGGAGCGGACTGGTATCATTCCCAATCCAGATAGTTCTATAGGAAGCTGAAGAGCTGGCATTGTTCAGAAAAAGTGGCTAAAGGCAGGCCTCTGCTTGCTACAACTCCCTGAAAGGAGGTTGGAGTCAGGTGGGGGTTGGTCTCTTCTCCCATGGAGCAAATGACAGGGCAGGAGGAAACAGCCTCAAGTTGCCCCAGGGGAGGTTTAGTTTGGACATTAGAAGAAACTTCTGGACTGAAAGGATTCTCAAACCCTGGAGCAAGCTGCTCGGTGAGGTGGTTGAATCTCCATAGAATAGAATAGAATAGAATAGAATAGACCAGACCAGACCAGACCAGACCAGACCAGACCAGACCAGGTTGGAAAAGACCTTTGAGATCATCAAGTCCAACCTATCACCCAACACCATCTAATCAACTAAACCATGGCACCAAGCACCCCATCCAGTCTCTTCCTAAACACCTCCAGTGATGGTGACTCCACCACCTCCCTGGCCAAGTGTTTCACAGCTGCAGAGATGTGGTGCTGAGGGTGATGGCTTAGCACCAGAGTTGGTAGAGTTAGAGAACAGTAGGACTGGATGATCTGAAAGGTCTTGTCCAACCCAGAGGATTCTGATTCTGTGACATTTCACTGCAGCTGGAGCTGGAGATTTTGTGTGGACATGTCCTACGTAAGACTCCTTTAGAATCACAGAATTGGTTTGCTTGGAAAAAACCTCCAAGGTCATCAAGGCCAACTGCCAGCCCAATACCAACACACCCACTAAACCGGGGAGGTTGTGAATGCCCCCTGCCAGGAAGTGTTCAAGGCCAGGCTGGATGAGGCCTTGGGCAACCTGTTCTAGTGGGAGGTGTCCCTGACATGTCGGGGGGTTCAAACCCGATAATTAGAATAGAATAGAATAGAATAGAATAGAATAGAATAGAATAGAATAGAATAGAATAGAATAGAATAGAATAGAATAGAATTAACCGGGTTGGAAAAGACCTTTGAGATCATTGAGTCCAACCTATCATTCAACACTATCTAATCAACTAAACCATGGCACCAATTGTCAAGGTCCAACCCAAACCATTCTATGAATCCATGAATATCTGATGATATCCAGCTCTGAAACAGAAACCACAGCTCAACCAGGCTTCTACTCTGAAAAACTCCCACTGCAGCATCTGCACAGAGGGAATAAGAACTTGAACAAATAAACAACAAAATTCAGCTGCTTCCTAGCTGAACTTTCCATCATAATTTCCATAGCCCTCCTTACATAACACTGATGAGCATGCCAAGACTCTGGGGTTTTCTTCTGATTATTTATGGAAAATGGGGGGGTTATGCACCAATTAAATTCCTGTAAGGACAAGCCACATTTTGCTTTTTGTGGAGAATGGTAATTCTTTTCTTCTCCAAGCAGAACACAAATGACAGGAGTTAAAAATCAGGTGACTAATTGCACATCTTAAACTTCAAATCACATCCAACACTACTTGAAGGACCAGTGATTTTTTGCAATTTGTAATAATAAAGACTTCCTTTAAAACTGCAATCTAGACATGGACAGTTCACATGTATCTTGGACACCTCCAGGGTTGGTGACCCGATCACCTCCCTGGGCAGCCTGTTCCAATGCCTGACCACTCTTGCAGGAAAGAAAATTTTCCTGATATCCAAACTGAACCTCCCCTAGCATAGCTTGAGGCCATTTGCTCTTGTTCTATCACCTCATACTAGGGAGAAGAGAACAACCCCCACCTCGCTACATGCAAACATCCATTATAGATTACAGTGCAAGTGATAAATTATACATAACATAGGACTATCTTAAGATCATCCTGCTTCTTAACCTACCTTTCTGCAGATAAAAATCAGACTCACAGCCTCAGTGGTTCATGGTCTCATTCCACAAGTTCCTTAATGGAAACAGCCAGAGAACCCATCTCTAGACACCAGAATCATAGAATCATAGAATTGTTAGTGTTGGAAGGAACCTCAAGGCTCATCCAGTTCCACCTCCCCTGCCACGGGCAGGGACACCTCACACTAGATCAGGTTGCTCAGAGCCACATCCAGCCTGGCCTTAAAAGCCTCCAGGGATGAGGCTTCCACTACCTCCATGGGCAACCTATTCCAGTGTCTCACCATCCTCATGGGGAAGAACTTCTTCCTAACATCCAGTCTGAATCTACCCATTTCTATTTTTGTTCCATTCTCCCCAGTCCTATCACTGCCTGACATCCTAAAAAGTGCCTCACCAGCTTTCTTGTAGGCCCCCTTCAGATACTGGAAGGCCACAATTAGATCTCCTCAGAGCCTTCTCATCTCCAGACTGAACAGCCCAAACTCCCTCAGTCTGTCCTCATAGGAGAGGAGCTCCAGATCTCTGATCCTTCTCATGGCCCTCCTCTGGACACATTCCAGCACCTCCAGATCCTTCCTGTAATAGGGGCTCCAGAATTGGATGCAGTACTCCAGGTGGGGTCTCACCAGAGCAGAATGAACATGACCCCTCCCAAACCCCATCTATGTTATGAACTGATAACTTTCTATGAATTGGTCCACATAGCAGTCACTGAAATGTGTGAAGGACATTTGTACAACCAAGAGAAATGTAGAACACCCATTTCATGAAAGCTGAACAGAATATTGCTCTCCAGTGTTCATCAACACACCATGCTGTGGCAGCATTTGTTCATCCCACATCCCTTACACTTTCAGACCTTATCAGAGAAATAATCCAATGTGATAAAAGCTGCTGTACCTCTATTATTTTTTCATAGGCATCACAGTCATTTCATTCGCTGGCATCAAGTTGAGCAATGAAGTTAGCAATATCTGTGTATGCCCATTACAAATCACAGTAGAAGAAGGTGAAGAAGGTGACACATGTCTTTAAGAGTGGTTGTCTGGGATATTTTGCTGTCTTGGGTATTGTATTGTCTTGCCATTCAATGAGATCCGGCCAGGCTCAAAAGCTGAGCAGAGGGGAACCTCATGAAGTTCAACAAGAGCAAGCATAGGGTCCTGCACCTGTGGGAAATAAAACCCTGCACCAGTACAGGTGAGGAGTTGACCTGCTAGAAAGCAGCTCTGCAGAGAAAGACCTGAAAGTCCTGGTGGACAAGTTCACCTAGAGCCAGCAATGTGCTTTTGTGGCCAAGAAGGGTGTGTGAAGAAGAATGTGACCAAGCAGGTTGAGGGAGGTTTTCCTCCCACACTACTCTGCCTTGGTGATACCATATCTAGAGTATTGTGTCCAGTTTTGGGCTCCCCAGTTCAAGAGACAGGGAACTACTGGAGAGAATCCAGCAGAGGCAACAAAGATGCTGAGGGAACTGGAGCATCTCTGTGAGGAGGAAAGAATGAGAGACTTCAGGCTATTTAGCCTGGAGAAGAGCAGCCTGAGGGGGCAGATCTTCTCAATGCTGAGGAAGAGCTAAAGGTGGGGGGCAAGAGGATGGGGCCAGACTCTTCTCACTGGTGCCCAGAGATAGGCAAGGGGCAATGGGCACAAACTGGAACCCTGAAGGTTCTGTATGAACAAGAGGAGAAATTTCTTTGATGTGACAGTGCTGGAGCCCTGGATCAGACTGCCCAGAGAGTAGTTTGGAGTCTCCTTCTCCAGAGAGAGTTCAAACCCACATGGCCATTGTGATCCTGGGCAACCTGCTATGGGTGCCCCTGCATGAGCAGGAACTTTGGACTGGATGATGCCCAGAGGTCCCTTCCAAGCCCACCATGCTGAGGTTCTGTGATACACTTTCCAACACTGAACTGCATACTGTTCTGCAAGGGTATATAACAGAGTCAGAGACTTTTCAATTAACCATGTAAACCACTTTTTTCAGCATGGTTGGATGATAGACCTCTGTAATTGCAACAAGGCCCCAAATACAGAACAAATGGGTAGGATTAATTCATACCTTGTTGTGCTGTCAACAGTTAAGCACATGACTAATACCAGATGTAGCTTGAAGCAAGAATATCTGAGGGTTCGCCTCTGCTGAGTTAATCTGGGTTATTATACAATCATGGTTGATCCGTTTAGAAAACAAGAATGTAGAAACTGTCTTGCAAACCAAAACAGAAGGAACAAAAGTTTTTATTATGTGCTTGTTTTCATAACACATTTATCTTCTTTTGCATTTTCATTGCCTCTAAAAATCTACTGTCCCAAGATGTTTGCACTGCGTAATTGATGCCAATCTGCCAGCTCATGGAATCATATAATGGTAGGGGTTGGAAGGGACCTCCAGAGATCAGAATCTAACCCCACACACACACACCAAAGAAGTTATACAGTATTGTTTTACCAACAAGCAACTTTAGAATAGAATAGAATAGAATAGAATAGAATAGAATAGAATAGAATAGAATAGAATAGAATAGAATAGAATAGAATAGAATTAACCAGGTTGGAAAAGACCTTTGAGATCATTGAGTGAGGGAAGAACTATACTATACTACTACAATTGAGTCCAACCTATCACCCAACACCATCTAATCAACTAAACCATGGCACCAAGCACACCTTCCAGTCTCTTCCTAAATACCTCCAGTGATGATGACTCCACCACCTCCCTGGGCAGCCCATTCCAATGGCAAATCACTCTTTCTATTAAGAACTTCCTAACATCCAGCCTAAACCTCCCCTGGTGCAGCTTGAGACTATGTCCTCTTGTTCTGGTGCTGGTTGCCTGGGAGAAGAGACCAACTCCCACCTGGCTACAACCTCCCTTCAGGTAATTGTAGACAGCAATAAGGCCTGAGCCTTCTCTTCTCCAGGCTAAGCAAGCCTCTCCTCATAAGGCTTGTGCTCCAAACCCCTCCCCAGCTTTGTTGCCCTTCTAGGTAGAAACCTTATGTATTACTTCTTTTGAGATACGATCTTTAACAATGAGCTCCCTGAAGATTGTTGTCTACTACTGATGTGGTTGCCACATTAAAATTCAAAGAGGTTATGAAAGGTGTTGAAAGGGAACAGCCCTTCAGCTGACAGCCATGAGATTAAAGTTAAACTGCAGAGTGCTTTCTAACATCACCTCTAAATTGCTAGCACAGTTCTTGCAAGGAGTACTGCATCCAGTTCTGGAGCCCCTGCTACAGGAAGGATCTGGATGTGCTGGAGTGTTTCCAGAGGGGGGCCATGAGGATGATATGAGGACAGATTGAGACAGTGGGGGATGTTCAGTCTGGAGAAGAGAAGGCTCCAAGGAGACCTAATTGTGGCCTTCCAGTATCTGAAAAGGGCTACAAGAAAGCTGGTGAGGGACTTTTTAGGGTGTCAGGTAGTGATAGGACTAGGCTGAATGGAACAAAAAATAGACAGGAAGATTCAGATTGGATGTTAGGAAGAAGTTCCTCCCATGAGGGTGGTGAGACACTGGAACAGGTTGCCCAGGGAAATGGTGGAAGCCTCATCCCTGGAGATTTTTAAGGCAAGGCTGGGTGTGGCTCTGAGCAACCTGATCTAGTGTGAGGGGTCCCTGCTCATGGCAGGGGGGGGTTGGAACTAGGCGATCCTTGATCCTTCCAACCCTAACAGTTCTATGATCCTATAATCTTGAGCTATTTGCTGTTTCAGTTGGTAAATGACTATTGGCACACTGACCCCACCTTCTGGGTGCAAGCTACCACCCATCAGTCCAGTGTATCTACTGTCGTACACATCTACTCACAGGAACCTTACTAAAGACCTGGGGGTGCTGATTGACAGCAGGATGAACATGAGGCAGTGTGTGCCCAGGTGACTAAGAAGGCAACAGCATCCTGGCTTGTATTAGGAATAGTGTGACCAGTAGGACCAGGGAAGTCATTGACCCATGCACTCAGCACTGCTGAGGCCATGGATCAATGTCCTGGATTTAGCTTTGAGGCCCTCACTCCAAAAGGGACACTGAGGTGCTGGAGTGGGTCAAGAGAAGGGAAATGAAGCTGGTGAAGTGTCTGGAAAACAGGTCTGGTGAGGAACAGATGAAAGAGGTTGAAGTGAGGTGGGGGTTGGTCTCTTCTCCCTACTAACAAGTGAGGGGATGAGAGGATGAGAGGGTATGAGGGGATGAGAGGAAATGGCCTCAAGTAGCACCAGGGGAGGTTTAGGTTGGATGTTAGAATAAATTTCTTCACTGAAAGGGTTCTTAAAGACTGGAACAGGCTCCCCAGGTAGGTGGTTGAACCCAACCCTGGAGGTGTTTCAAAGAGTCTGTAGTGCTGAGGTACATGGTTTAGCATCAACCTTGGGAGAGCTAGAGAATGGTTGAATTAGATCATCTGAAAGGTCCTTCCAGCTGCAATAATTCTATGATTCTGATATGGAAAGTAATGGAGATTCTCCTGAAATGCAGTTCCTCTTAAATATTGTAACACAGCCTCATTGAAGGAAAGGCTGTGCCTTGGCATTAACTTCACAGCAACTTTGTGGCCAGAACATACAGATTTTCAGTACAACCCTGCTTGTGGCAACGTGGTGCAAGTTTTATAAACTGTACAGTTCTTTTCTTCCCATTTTTTAGATAATAGATGGCAAATATTATTATTTCTGCAATGAAAAATTGCTCTTGTCAGCTACCAGCATGATGGCAACACAACTGCTGAAATACAACACCCTTTCCCACCGCTCTACTTGCTTGCATGTAAGTGATTTATAAGTTGCTTTGCTTTGCTTTTGAAAGGAAAGGGGTGACTCACAGAGCTGTGAGTTTCCAGCTGATGCCTGGAAACATGTCCACATCTTGAAGGGTAGAATGTAAATAAATCACCATCAGATGCAAATCAGTGATAAGGTCTAAATAATCCTATTGGTCTGACTACACATTGGCCACAACAACCCCATGCAGTGCTACAGGCTGGGGTCAGAGTGGCTGGAGAGTGACCAGGCAGAGAGGGACCTGGCCTGTATCAGGAACAGTGTGGCCAGCAGGAGCAGGGAGGTCATTCTGCCCCTGAATTCAGCACTTCTTAGGCCACACCTTGAGTCCTGTGTCCAGTTCTGGGCCCCTCAGTTTAGGAAAGATGTTGAGTTGCTGGAAAGTGTCCAGAGAAGGGCAACAAACCTGGGGAGGGTGTTGGAGAACAAGGCCTATGAGGAGAGGCTGAGGGAGCTGGGCTTGCTTAGCTGGAGAAGAGAAGGCTCAGGGCAGACCTTATTGCTGTCTACAACTACCTGAAGGGAGGTTGTAGGCAGGTGGGGGTTGGTCTCTTAGACTCCCAGGCAAGCAGCACCAGAACAAGAGGACACAGTCTCAAGCTGCACCAGGGAAGGTTTAGGCTGGATGTTAGGAAGTTCTTCATAGAAAGAGTGATTTGCCCATTGGAATGTGCTGCCCAGGGAGGTGGTGGGGTCACGATCACTGGAGGTGTTTAGGAAGAGACTGGGTGGGGTGCTTGGTGCCATGGTTTATTTGATTAGATGGTGTTGGATGATAGGCTGGACTCGATGATCTCAAAGGTCTTTTTCAACCTGGTTTATTCTATTCTAGTCTCATCTAGTCTATACTAACATAAAGTTAGTTTGTACAAATTAACTTTCTCTTTTTATGCTTCACTCTAGCTGGTGCTTCAGCTGACCTTGGCTGTGTTCTTGCTGTGGTTAAGTACTAATAGCAACTCTCTGCTCTTTCTCTTGTCCCGTGTACAGGGGGCAGGGAAGGGAGCAGGGAGGGGGAAGCTATTATAAATGGTAAACATATGTAAATATTATATATTTTGTTCATATTCATTGCATTTGATATTTAGATTGTAGTTTTGCTTGTAAATGTAGCTTCATTTACTTTCAACTGAGGTGGTCTGGCAATTTTATGTTGGGCAATGATTACGACCCACCACATGGAAGGAAAATAATCAGTTCTTGGGGGTAGTTAATACCAGTCTGCTTTTGCCACAGCTGCCATCACCTCTAGGAGTTTTTTGAAGGATTTTTTAATACAAAATTACTGAGGGATTTGATATTTGAAAGGGGGGGGGGGGGGCAGGAAGAAAGACACAGGTAGAAAGCTGTGGTAAGGATAAAGATGGTTATGCCACATTGAAAGAGCAGCCACAGACAGCTACAGCAATCAATAATGTCTGAAAAGCTTCCACCAGCTGCAAAACCTGAGTGTCATCAAGAGATGTCTAGAGACAAAGGTTATGGCAATGGCAAATAGACCCAAGTATTGTGTAGACCTAGAGTGTTGTGTCCAGTTTGGGGCATCTCAATAAAGGAGAGATGTGGAGGTGCTGGAGCAAGTGTGGAGGAAAGCAATAAAGCTGGTGAAGGGCCTGGAGAATAAATCTTGTGAGGAGCAACTGAGGGAGCTGGGGCTGGTTAGTTTGAAGAAGAGAAGGCTGAGGGGAGACCTCATCACTCTCTACAACTACCTGAAAGGGCATTGTATAGAGGCTGGTACTGGTCTCTTCTCCCAGGTAGTGATGGAAACAGAGGGAGTGGCCTCAAGCTGTGACTGGGTAGGTTTAGACTGGACATTAGGAAAAAAATTTTCACAGCAAGAGTGGTCAGGCTTTGGAATGTGCTGCCCAGGGAGGTGTTTGAGTCACCAACCCTGGTTGTTTTTAAAGGTGGTTTGGGTGTGGTGCTTGGGGATATGGTTTAGGGGTGAATCTTGTGGAGTAGAGTTATCAGTTGGACTTGGTGATCCTGAGGGTCTTTTCCAACCTGAATGTTTCTGCAATTCTGTGATTCTGTAATGCTTTCTGTGCAGAGCAATGAAAAAGCCAGGCCTCACACACATGGCTAAAGATGGCAGAAAGCAATCCTGCAAGACTGCAGAGAGATATGGAAAGAAAGAAAAATACTATTTTAAGGAGACTGTTAAATTTAAAATCATTTATTTCATCTCCTTTCTCAGACACCAGCAGAAGTCAGCTTTGCTCAGAATTTCTGATGCTTTTCTGGGACTACCTAGAAACCATTTTAGATGTGAAGAAAACAAAGCTAATTTGATTACAGGTCTCTAAGTGATAATCTGGAAGACATCCATGTTCAGTGAACTTCTCCATAGATCTGGGACCTTACAACAACATTTCAAGATCTGAAGGGGACCTACAGGAAGGCTGGGGAGGGACTCTTTAGAAGGGCCTATGGTAATGGGGCAATGGTTTGAAGCTGGACCAGGGGAGATTTAGGTTGGACATCAAGAGGAAGTTCTTCACAGTGAGAGCAGTGAAACACTGGAACAGGTTGCCCAGCAATGTCCCTGCCCCTGGAGACATTCAAGATCAGACTTGATGTAGCCCTGGGCAGCCTGATGTAGTTGGAGATGTTCCCTACTGATTGCCAGGGGGTTGGATCTTTGAGTGTCCCTTCCAACCCAATACATGGGATCTGTGAATCTGAATCTGTGAAAGGAGAAAATATGAGCAGTTTGCTGACTGTTTACAAGAAAAGCAGCAACTCTACCTGTCTTGAAAGCCCAAAGGAAGACCATCCTATTAAAGAAGTAGAAAATGCTAGCACCTACCACAGCAGTCCCTGGTTTTCAAAGCAAACATCTCATGATAAACAAACTGCACTGACATAAGGCCACGGAAAGTGCAGGTTCCTTCAACCCTTCTTCACACAGAAACACTGTGACAGGCTTGAAAAGTTTGATCTTAGCTTACTGAAGAAAAAAAAATAAAATAAAAAGTGATCATGTGACTTGCTTGTATTTAATTGGGGAAAAAATTATTTCTGACAACAGAAGGAATTTTACTGTACCAGCAACAGAGATAAGAAGGTGCAATGTCTGCTAACTGGAATCAGACATACTGATGTGAAAGAAAACTCATTTCCCCCTTACTGTGAAAAGCAAACTCTCTGGAACAATTTGGCTGTGGGAGGAATGAATTATTAGGTATCTGGTATCCTTCAAATGAAGAGTTGATACCTTCCCCAAAGACACTCCTTCCCTCTCAGGTGGTATAAAATAGTGACTGCTGGGCAGATGACATGGCCTGGATTATTCAGCAGTGCAGAGCAGATGGCCCTAACAGCCATCTCTCCAGTCTCAAAATCACTGAAATGCTAATAAGTACACTCAGAACCATTTCAAAAATGAGAATTCAGAGAAGAGAGGAGATACTGGTGCTTGGGAGCAGGCCAAAAGCTTAATGAGCCACTGAGAACCAGCATGAGCACATTTCAGTTCCAGATTTCCAGAGGGGTTGGGGCTGGGAGAAACATGGAGATTTGTTTAGAGACTGTCTGTTCTTGCTAAATTGTTTCCAGGATCTAGTTGGAAGCAGTTAGAAAGCCCTTTCATTAGCTAAGAATAGAAAGTAATCCATGCAGCTACAATACGGAACACTTTTTCAGGTTCATGGAAGCCAGCTTTGGGCACTCCCATCTTCACCTGGCTTTTTACTTTTAAATATCTAGCTGCTGTTGCTAAATACCCCTGTCCCCTGTACTCAACACTTCTGAGGCCACACCTTGAGTGCTGGATTCAGTTTTGGGGCACTCACTCCAAAAAGGACATTGAGGTGCTGGAGCAGGTCCAAGAGAAGGGCAATGAAGCTGCTGAAGGGTCTGGAGAACACTTCTGGTGAGGAGCAGCTGAGGGAACTGGGGTTGTGTGGTCTGGAGAAGAAGTCACTAGGGGAGACCTCATTTCCCTCTACAATTCCCTGAAAGGAGGTTGGAGTGAGGAGGGGATTGGTCTCTTCTCCCTAGTATCAGGTGATAGAACAAAAGGAAATGGCCTGAAATGGTGCCCGGGGAGGTTTAGTTGGGTATTAGGAACAATTCCTTTCCTGCAAGAGTGCTTAGACATTGAAACAGGCTGCCCAGGGAGGTGGTGGATTTGCTGTCCCTAGAGGTGTTTAAGAGACATGTGGACATGGCACTTTGGGACACAGTTTACTGGGCATGATGGTGTGAGGTCAAAGGTTGGACTCGATTATCCTAAGAGGTGTCTTCCAACTGAAACAATTCTATGATTGTATAACTGTTAAGAACATAATATAGAAGTATTACAGAGATGTTATTATACACACAAAGAATCTGCACTTCCCTGTCTCCTGGAGAACAAAAAATCCATTTGCTTTTGTTAACTGCAGTTTGCTTTCTCCCATGCTTCAGTCTCTGCTTGCTCACTTGCCGTGCACCATAATTTCCTGTCATTCAAACCACTCAGCTGTCTTTTCATCCTCGGGGCTGCCTCTGAATAGCCTAAAATCCCCAGCAAACCTGTGAATGTCTCCAGCTGTTCTTTGAAGGTTTTACCTTTCTTGTTGTCCTTCACAATTCTGATGTCCAATCACAAACCACTGAAACTTAAAACATCTAAATGGCTTGAAAGATTTTTAAATCTACTTGGATCCCTCATCATATTTAAGTTTTCAAATACTTTTGACAAGTCTTTCCCCAGCCCTAATTTCTGTATGAATCCTTACAGAAAAATGTGAGGACTAATGGTGGATGAAAAGCTGGACATGACCTGGCACCATGTCGTCACAACTCCGAGCCAACCATTTCCTGGGCTGCACCAAAACCAGCAGGTGGAGGGAAGAGATTCTGCTCCACTCTGCTGAGACCTCCCCTGGAGTACTGCTTCCAACTCTGCAGCACAAGAAAGACATGGAACAGTTAGAGCAGGTCCAGAAGATGCCACAAAGATGATCAGAGGGCTGGAGCACCTCTCCTTCAGTTTAGAAAGGACATTGACTTGCTGGAACGAGTCCAGAGAAGGGCAACGAAGTTGGTGAGGGGCTTGGAACACAAGCCCTATGAGGAGAGACTGAGGGAGCTGGGGCTGCTTAGCCTGGAGAGGAGGAGACTCAGGGGAGACCTTGTTGCTCTCTACAACTACCTGAAGGGGGGTTATAGACAGACAGAGGTTGGTCTCTTCTCCCAGACAGCCAGTACCAGAACAAGAGGACACAGTCTCAGGCTGCGCCAGGGGAGGTTCAGGCTGGAGGTCAGGAGGAAGTTTTACACAGAGAGAGTGATTGCCCACTGGAATGGACTGCCCGGGGAGGTGGTGGAATCGCCATCACTGGAGGTGTTCAGGAGGAGACTTGCCAGGGTGCTTGGTTAGATGGGTTAGTTGATTAGGTGGTGTTGGGTGATAGGTTGGACGCGATGATCTTGAAGGTCTCTTCCAACCTGGTCTGGTCTATTCTATTCTCTTCTATTCTATTCTTATGAACACAGGCTGAGAGAGTTGGGGTTATTCAGCCAGGAGAAGACAAGGCTGCAGGGGCACCTTAAAGCAGGGCTCTAGTATTTGAAGGGGGCTACAGAAAAGCTGGTGACGTACTTTTTGAAGAGGCATGGAGTGACAGGAAGAGGGGTAATGGCTTCAAACTGGAAGAAGACAGATTTCACTTAGACATTAGGAAGAAATTCACCACCATGGTGGTGAGGCACTGGAACAAGTTGTCCAGAGTTGTGGAGGCTTCAGACCTGAAATTGTTCAAATTTCAGGTTGGAGAGGGCCTTGAGCAACCTGGTCTAGGAGGAGGTGACTCTGCCCAGGGCATTGGAACCAAATGATCTTTAGGGTCCTTTTCAATCCAAACCATTCTCTGATTGTGAAACATTTTCAAACAGTGAGACATCTCAACATGCATGTCATCAGTAAGAGAAACACAGGGAACTGCTGCCACACAGCAGAGCACTCCAGCGTTTCGTTATCTGTCAGATGTGTTGCTGACCAGATAGTGACTTGCTTGCATTGAGTGACTGCAAAATCTTGCGTTACATGAAGTGATACTAAATAGGAGACAAGACCAAAGATCACATGAGACAAGAACACATGCAAGGCTAAATGACACTCTAAGAGATGTGGTGACAGCTAGCTTGTGGCTAC
Organism: Melanerpes formicivorus; assembly: GCF_026170545.1. Taxonomy (NCBI): domain Eukaryota; kingdom Metazoa; phylum Chordata; class Aves; order Piciformes; family Picidae; genus Melanerpes; species Melanerpes formicivorus. Next base: position 1,939,457 of record NW_027142376.1, on the reverse strand, counting down.
CCTGCCAGCCCCTAAACCAGCAAATTCAGGAAGATGTTTTGCTTCACGCTGGCTCACACCACACCAGGCCTAATTCACTTGAGCCTCATTTTCTAAAGTGCTGAACACCTGCAGCTTCCTCTGATTTCAGTTGGTGTAGAGGGTACTCAGCGCTTCCAAAAACCAAGCCCTGCACATGAGGAGACATGCTTGGAAGAAGTAGATGTTCCACAGAGCCTAAAAAGCCACCAATCACACAAGCCCTGCAACTTTCCTTCAGAACAGAGTGTGCAGATTTAGAGAGAGAGGTTTAAATACCTCCAGCAACTACAGAACAGAAATAAGAAGTAAGAAAATAGAAAGGTCACCCTCATTATAGCCAGATCACAGCTCTTCAGTCACAGAATCACAGATTGCATTGGGTTGGAAGGGACCCTCAAAAGTCATCTTATCCAACACCCCTGCAGTCAGTAGGAACACCTCCAACTAGATCAGGCTGCTCAGGGCCACATCAAGTTTGACCTTGAATATCTCCATTGTTGGGGCCTCAACCACCTCTCTGAGCAACCTCTTCCAATATTTCACTACCCTTATTGTGAAGAACTTCTTCCCAACGTCCAAACTAAATCTACCTTGCTCTAGTTTCAGAATAAAAATGGGTAGTGCTCACTTTCTCCATGTTGTCTGGCAGGCAAAGAAAGAAGCTGCAGCAGTTTTAGTAGGATACATCATTTAGAAGGACAAGACAGCTTCACACAAGAGGTGGAATTGTGAAAATCTGTCTGGGGAAATATTCCCAAATCCTTTATTTTTTTCATTAAGATGACAGAGGCTGGAAGAGTTGGGGCTGTTCTGCCTGGAGAAGAGAAGGCTCCAGGGAGACCTTGGAGATGCATTTCAATATCTGAAGGAAACCTACATGAAGGCTGGGGAAGGACTGCTGAGAAGGGCTTGTAGCAATATAATGAGGGGAAGCAGTCTGAAACTGGAGCAGGGTAGATTGGACATCAGGAGGAAGTTATTTACAGTGACAGTGGTCAAATACTGGAGGAAATTTCACAGAGAGGAGGTAGAGGCCCCATGCCTGGAGACATTCAATGTCAAACCTGATGTGACCCTGGACAGCCTGATGTAGTTGGAGGTGTCCCTGCAGGCTGCAGGGAGATTGGACAAGATGACTTCTGAGGGTCCCTTCCAACCCAACGCAATCTGTGACTATGTGATGGAACTGCACTGCTGCCACCGGAGGAAACAGCACATCACTTTAGTGGTTTCACAGAAAAAAAATAGTCCTGATGTAAGTACCATTTGCCTAAAATGCACAAAAATATGGGTTAAATATAAATGAGAACAGCCTGAGTTGAAAGCAATAGCAATTAGTATTGAGTAGGCCACTGGTCAGCTCTTACTGAAGTGCTCTCTTCCGGGCACTGTTCCAGTTAAGAGCTGGGTCTCTGTGCACCTGTGGCCATATTGCAGGCACTGAAGAGCTGTAGCTCAGCCCTTTGCAGCTGGCAAGTGAATACAGAAGGATACTAATTTATCTGGAACATAAACACTGCATGCATTAGGGATATATCAAGGAGCGTTCTCAGGTTTTTGAGGTGATTCATCTTTTTAAAGGACAAACATCATTATAAGGTGAGAACTATCAAAACCAAAACTAAGTCTTACATGATGAATTCTGTCAGGTTGCACCATTTTTTGGAGTCCACTTTCTTCATCATCTCTTCAAAGGATTTCCCACAGGCAGGCAACTTTTCTAACATGAGAGATTCATTGCAGAGACGAGTCTGCTGATATGCACCTGGGTAAAAATCAGAAAGTGCCCTCAGTCTCCAACATTGAAATACAAGAAGTAGGAACACATCCTGCACAAACTCCTCCACATAACTCAGCCTGCCACTTATGCTGCTGTGAAATGTAAAACACTCAATTTGCCAATCAATTTGACAAAAGAGATAAAATATACCTTTATGCAAATTTAATTAAAATACAACTTAGTGTAAAATACCACAGTGTAAAATACCAGATATAGCATCACCTTTTGGACCTAGCATCTAGTCGCTTTTCTAACCTTACTTAGCTTCTAGTCATACCAACGTACAATGGCCCATTTGCAGCTTCAGCTAAAAGCTAATTGCAGCTATAGGTCTTACACTGCAGTGCAGAGAGTTTCTCAAGCTTGCACACTTGAACCCTGCTCAACTAGCAATGTGACACCATCAGAAACATCAGTATATATTACCAGCTAAAGGACTTTAATTCCCACAGTCACAAATCAGTTATTTCATTACTATATACAGTCACAGAATCATTTTGGTTGCAAAAGACCTTCAAGGTTATCGAGTCCAACCATTCTCTAACTCAACCAAGTCTGGGGCTAAACTGTGTCCTCAGCACCACATCTCTGCCTCTTTTCAACACCTTCAGGGACAGGGATTCAACCACTTCCCTAGGGAGCCTGTTCTAGTGTTTAAGAATCCTTTCAGTCAAGAAGTTTCTTCTAATATCCAACTCAAACCTTCACTGGTGCAGATTCAGACCATTTCCTATCACTTGCTACTAGGGAGAAGAGACCAACAACCTGCCTTACTCCAACCTCCTTTCAAGGAGTTGTAGAGAGCAATGAAGTCTCCCCTCAGCCTCCTCTTCTCCAGGCTGAACAACTCCAGTTCCTTCAGCTGCTCCTCACCAGACCTGTTCTCCAGACCCTTCACCAGCCCTTCTCTGGACAGGCTGCAGCACCTCGCTATCCTTCCTGTAATGAGGGGCCCAAAACTGAACCCAGTACTCAAGCTGTGGCCTCACCAGTGCTGAGTGCAGGGGGACAATCTCTTCCCTAGTCCTGCTGGCTACACTATTCTTGCATTGATGCTTTGACAGAAGTTAAGCACACCTGCTTTCCCTGGCAGAATATTTTAAACAGCCAGCCAGGACTTGATTTATAACCCTGTAAATCCAACAGAATACGAGTTTCTCCTCCACTATCATGTACACTGACAGTTTACTCCAGCCCATCCCCAGCAGAATGTTTAAATAGATTTTACAGGGCCTTGGTGTTTTGGTTTTCTTTATCAGAACTTCAATATTTTGCAGGGTTATAGAAAAAGCTCCAATAGTCATGTGATTGGAGCAACCCAACAACACATGAGTTTCTATGTCACTGATCAAAGATGTTCACATCCAGAGAAGGGCAATGAAGCTGTTGAAGGGTCTAGAGAACAGGACTAGTGAGGAGCAGCTGAGGGAACTGGGGGAAAGGAGGCTGTGGGGAGACCTCATTGCTCTCTATGACTCCTTGAGAGGAGGTTGGAGCAAGGTGGGAGTTGGTCTCTTCTCCCCGGTAAGAACAGGATGAGAGGAAATGCCCTGAAATTGTGCTAGGGCAGGTTTAGGTTGGATATTTTTTCATTGAAACAGTGGTCAGGCCATGCAACAGGCTGCCTAAGGAGGTGGTAGAGTCACTGTCCCTGGTAGTGTTCAGAAAATGTAGAGATGTGACTCTTAGGGGCATGGTTTAGTGGTGGTCTTGGCAGTGTTGCCTGAACAGTTGGAGTCAGTGGTCTAGAAGGTCTTTTCCAACCTTTATGAGTATGAGATGATTCTATGAAATTATGAATATTCCTGTAGTTTTACCATTGCATTGAGACTGGCCTTTACAATCACAACACTCCCTGTTGATCAGGCCAACAGACAAAGCCGGCTGTAAAAAATGCACGAGCTGATCAATCGAACTGAGATGGAATGGAAGTACTTCTCAAATGGCTGCCATCAACAGACCAGAGAGAGGAGTTTTCACTTTAGAAGTAAAGCTCACCTGCAAATCCAAGCGTCATTAGACCATTAACTAGATGGGGGGGAAAAAAGAAGAGAGATGAATTAGATACCTCCACACTATTACATCAAAGAATTAGTGCAGACATAAGCCAACTTGAGCATAATTGAAAGGGGCCTACAGGAAAGCCAGGAAGGGAGTTTTTACAAGGGCTTGTAGTAATAGGATAAGAGGGAAGAGCATTAAGCTTGAGTGGGGCAGATTTAGACTGGATATTAGGAAGAAATTCTTTACAGTGAGGGTGGTGAGACACTGGAAGAGGTTGTCCAGGGAAACTGTCAATGCCTCCTCCCTGGAAATGTTCAAGGCCACGTTGGATGAGGCCTCGAGCAACCTGGTCTAGTGGGAGGTGTCCCTGTCCATTATAGTGGGCTTAGAACTAGATGATCTTCAAGGTCCCTCCCAACCCAAAACATTCTATGAATCTATGACTATTCACAGAGTCACATAAGAAGAGATGGCTGATCTTATTAAAGTCTATAAATATGTGATGGATGGGTGTCAAGAAGAAGGTGCCAGTCTCTTTTCAGTGGTACCCAGTAATAGGACAAGGAACAATGGGTATAAGCTGCAACACAGGAGGTTTCTCCTCAACATGAGGAGAGATGATAGAGCTCTGGAGCAGGTTGCCCAGAGTGGTTGTGGAGTCTCCTTCTCTGGAGACTTTCAAGGCCCACCTGGATGTGTTCCTGTGTGACCTGCCTTAGGTGATCCTGCTTTGGTGGGAGGCATGGACTCAATGACCTCTAGAGGTCCTTTCCAACCCCAGTACTCAAGGCATGGCCTCACCAATGCTGAGTACAGGGGCACAATTGCTTCCCTATTCCTGCAGGCATTCCTAATCCAGGCCAGGATACTGTTGGCTGCTTTAGCCATCTGAGTACACTGCTGTCAAGAGATAAATCCAGCCCCACCCTAGCCCCTCTAATCTCTGCAGGTCAGCTAGAGAGTGAGGGAATTCCTCTCTTTCCAAGTTTATCCTTCACTAAATGCCACCATACCCTATGCATCACTCCAGCAAAAGGAATCGAGGCAATGGCAGCAGAGTATCAGTCCAGATTGTATTGATTATAAGCAGAGCAGGACGGGACAGGAGGCAAGAAGGTCACCACATCACATTAAAGCAGCCAAGGAAATGAGGCACCTGGAGTTCACAGAGATGGGCAATGACAGGAACCCAACACAAAGGAAGGATGATGGGAATCTGCAGGAGCTTGTAATAAATATAATACTTGAGACAAGGGCTACACTTGCATTCAAAACAGGCCCAGCAAAAACACACCCTGGCAAATGGACAGGCAAGGAGCAAGGGAAACCCACAGGCAGTGGGGATTGGTCTATCCCTGAGTCCAAGGAGTCACCTAAAGAGCTCGCATGACACACAAGAGCAGCTTTGCATTATCCCCTGCTTTGATGCTGACTCCTTTCTAATAGTTTTCTTTTTTTCTCTTCTTGTGTCAGCTGCACAAAAGATGTATCTTAGCCATGGAGGTGTCCTGATCAGCAGTAAAAGCTCAGCTCAGCACTACATTTTGTCACATTTTGAGGCACTATGTTACTGCTTGGGAACAGGGAAAGGTAATTTCCAAAAGTTAACAATTTTGGACATTAGAATCTTCTTCCTGCAGAGCAAGAAAAGCATGAAATGAAGCAATTTAAGCTTTTTCATTTCATCAGTGCAAATCAACGGGGAGTATTACTGAGGGCATCAACTCTTCAGTCTCATGTTGGTTCAGAGTTCCCCAGCTTGCCCATGACTGCAAAGAAATGTGGCAATTATTCTGAACTCCTACTTCAATGGGGCGTTTTTCAGAGCAGGAATACAAATGATTGTCCTTTACATTTCTTTGTGAAGTTCTTAAATCACTGCTGGCAGCATGTAAATAACACTTCACCATTTTGGAACAGCCCATGTCTAGTTCCAGAGGTGTCAGATGGGTTTTCTGCTGCTACATATTTATTTAAATAAAACATAGTATTTGAAACTACTATGCTTTATTTAAATAAATACATAAGCAATTGTAATCTTTGTTACTCGTGTTCATATTTATGCACTAAATATATATCTAAATTAACCATACCCATCCAATGATGTACTTAGGAAAAGGACTACTTAGCAGTTGACCAAATGCTAAGATCTGTGTAGTAAAGTCACATAGAATCATAGAATGTTAGGGGTTAGAAGGGACCTCCAGAGATCAAGTCCAGCTGCCCTGTCACAGCCGGATCACCTAAGGCAGGTCACACAGGAATGCATACAGACAGGTCTTGAAAGTCGCCAGTGAAGGAGACTTCACAACTTCTCTGGGCGGCCTGCTCCAGGGCTGCAGCACCCTCACAGCAGAGAAGCTTCTCCTCATGTTGAGCTGAAACCTCCTGTTTTCCAGCTTATGTCCACTGCCCCTTGTCCTATCACAGGACAGGAGCCTGAAAAAGAAGCCAAGCAACTTGTTTTAACTTTTTTTTTTTTAAGGGGAAATGACCCATAAAGGTTTCACAGATGAGGGTCATGGCACACTCCCTCCTGAGGAAACATTTAAAACCACAGGATACTTGAAGATGTGAGAAGTTTCTTCTTCCCTTGACAGACAGAACATTTAAATCAAGATACTGTCATCACAGAAGGGGGTTTTCATTTTCAGAACAAACTGAAACTCTGTACATCCACCTTCTCTTGATGCTACATCTTGTACTCTTGCAGATTCCTAGTGCTGTTAGGTACCATGCAGAGTCACGACATAAGCATTGTTTCAGCCAAGTCATCCTTTCAGTGAACTCTACATCTACCATGAAATAGTAAGTTGGCCTGACTCTTCAAAGGTGGGTCACTTCAGCAGCCCAGCTTGCCCAGCAGGGTTGGATACTCAGTGGTGTGACCACAGAGTATTTTAAATGACATGCTGCCATGAAGAACTCCTAAAAGCAATAAAACACTAACAAAATCTCAGAGCTTCACATCTCCTTCTACTGTTCTATGTGTACCTGCTCATAGCAGGTGTGTATGGCACTTCACAACAGCATCCCTGCTTCCAAGACTAAACACTGACAACAGATCCCTGCCCACCATCATATTCCCTGCCTGGATATAGAATCATAGAATCACTAAGGCTGGAGAAGACCTTTAAGAACATCAAGCCCAATGCTTGCCCAGCTGCCATGACCACTAAATGATATCCTGTAACACCACATCTACACGTTCCCCAAACACCCCCAGGGACAGCAACTCCACCATCTCTCTGGGCGGTCCGTTCCAATGCCTGACCACTCTTGCAGGAAAGACATTTTTCTTTATAGCCATCCTAAGCCTCCCCTGGCACAGCTTAAATCCATTTCCTCTCATCCTATCACTATCTACTTGAAAGAAGAGACCAACCCCCCCACCTCACTCCAACCTCCTTTCAGATAGTTGTAGAGAAAAAAAGATCTCCCTTTAGCCTCCTCTTCTGCAGACTAAATAACCCCAGCTACCACAGCCACTCCTCCTACAATATGGGCTCCAAACCCTTCACCCACCTCTTCTCTGGACATCCTCCATGACCTCAGTGTCTTTCTTATACTGCGGCACCCAGAATTGGGGGTTTTGTTTTCCCCTTTGATAAAAATGCTTAATTAAATGCTAGAACAAAGACATTGTTAGAAGAAGGACATTGAGACTCTTGAATGTGTCCAGAGAAGGGCAACAAAGCTGGGGAGAGGCCTCAAGCACAAGCCCTATGAGGAGAGGCTGAGGGAGCTGGGGTTGCTTAGCCTGGAGAAGAGGAGGCTCAGGGGAGACCTTATTGCTCTCTACAACTACCTGAAGGGAGGTTGTAGCCAGGAAGGGGTTGGTCTCTTCTCCCAGGCAACCAGCAGCAGAACAAGAGGACACAGCCTCAAGCTGCACCAGGGGAAGTTAAGGCTCAAGGTGAGGAGAAAGTTCTTCACTGAGAGAGTTGTTAGGCATTGGAATGTGCTGCCCAGGGAGGTGGTGGAGTCACCATCCCTGGAGGTGTTCAAGAGGGGATTGGATGTGCCACTTGGTGCCATGGTCTAGTAGTCATGAGGTGTTAGGTGACAGGTTGGACTTGATGATCTTTGAGGTCTTATCCAACCTTGGTAATTCTATGATTCTATGAGCAATTAACATTTTTTCCTCAAATCTTAAAATGCAGTAAGGCATGAAAACACAAATATTCTGAGGAGTCTAATTCTCCTTTGACCTTCATCTTCCATTACCCTGACTGATGGGGTTTCTGGTTTACACCTCAGCTAGTTCAAGAGAAACTGAACCAATGTTTATTCCAGTAACACTACTTCTATTTTACTGCGCTTCACAAAGTATTTTATGGCAGAATACTTCCCACCCAAAAAGTATCCCTGGAAATATTTTCAGTAGGAGTATCAACTAATGGCAAAGGTTGGCTTGCTTGGGTGTAAATCCAGCCAGGTCAAAAATTAGGAAGATTTACATAATTTTTAAATAGAATGTGGTAAGTTCTAATTTTGAGTTAGTTTGCAGCATGCCCTCAGCTTAAAACCAAATATTGATTTGCTTTTCTAAAAATAAGATAGGACCAGATGAGATGTCACATATACTGTACAAAAATCAATTTTTCTATGGTCATATTAGCTTTGAGTGTCTCCAGATTGAAAGCCAAAACATATCTCTTTGTCCTATTTCACTTGAACACACAAGCATAATCATAGAACCACAGAATGGTAGGCTTGGAAGGGATCTCCAGAGATCATCAAGTCCAACACCCGTGCCAAAGCAGGATCACCTGGAGCAGGTCATATGAGAACACATCCAGGCAGATCTCTCTAGAGGAGACTCCACAACTTCTCTGGGCAGCTTGCTACAGGACTCCAGCACCCTCTCAGCAAAGAAGTTTCTCCTCAGGTTAGGGTGGAACTTCCTGTGTTCCAGGTGGTGTCCATTGCCCCTTGTCCTATTGCAGGACACCACTGAAAAGAGACTGGTACTTGCTTAAAGCTGCCCCAGAACAAGTGTACATCACACAGTGCTGAATACATTTAAAGAAATCCTTTCTAATATTAAATGGGGCGAGCTGTGTTCTCAATACGCTGAGATCCTTGAGTGGTACAGCTGGAAAAACAACTCATGAACTCAAGGGGTGTCAAAGGACAGCAAAACACCTGCAGCAACAGGTCAAGAACAAACGGGAAGAGAAAATCTATTGCACAGCCCCGTGTGGCTACCAGGCAGCAAAGCCCTGATGCCAAAGCTGAGATACCCTTCAGGCAAAGGCTGCAGAATGTGCCTGGACACCGTAGAGACAACCAAGTCTCTTCAGAAAACAAGACTGATTGCAAGCATTCATGTGGCCTTTGCACCACCACATCAAGAGGACATCTTCCTCAGAGTCTTGAAGGTGCTCTTCCATGCGCAGAGAGTAATACAGCCCACAGCTCAGGAGTTTCAGTTTTGGAAGAAACCCAGACATTGGGTCCTATTGCTAAACATTTGAATGATTACCACAAGATGCTGTTTCTGCCACAGTACCTCCCAGGCTCTTTGCAATACCCTACATCTATGAACTCTCCTTTCTACTGAAGGCCAGAAAGTCATGCAGACCTAGAGAACCATACCCTTTCAAAACACAAACTACATATTTTGAGACATATGTAAATTAATGTAAATTAATATTTAAATGGGGGGGAGGGGGGCAAAAAAAAAAAAAGGTATTTTCTATGTATCAGAGTCCTTAGCATCATCTTTCTGCACACCAAGGGAGGCAGGAGAAACCTGCTGCTTCCAACCTTTGGAAACAGAACCCTGAATTCCCAGAAGAAGAGACAGTCATCCCTGGCCTGCAAGAATTACAGTGCTTCCCCTCACACCACCCACAGAACTTACCCCCACATCATGCTCTCCAAAAAGAGGGCAAATCACTCACACATGTAAGGGTGTAACGGGACTAAGACTGATAGTTCACCACAGGGTGTGGTGCTACCACACAGTCCTTTGCTTGATTAGCTTCCTCGGATTGACTGCAATCAAGATGCTCTTTGGTCATCCCAGTGCTGTGCTAGAGCCCCAGCAGTGCCTAGCACATTGTCACCACCTCCCTGGCCTGGAGCCTAGGTGGAACAAGTAGCATCCCATCTGCAGAAAGGGCATAAATCTGGTTTCACACTGTGGTAGTTTTAGGCTATGCCTAGAAAACTTTCCACAGATCTTGAACAGAAAGTAGTAGAATGTAAATAAATTACATACTAAATCCTGTATTCCAGGAGCTAAACTAGGGCCACCACCTCTTACACAGATGTCCTACATGTTCAAGCCAACACCGCAGGTCACACAGAATTACAGATTGCATCCAGTTTGAAGGGACCCTCAAAGGTCATCTTGTCCAATCCCACTGAAGTCATCAGCAACATCTCCAACTAGATCAGCATGCCCAGGGCCCCAGCAAGTTTCACCTTGAATGTCTCCAGGGATGGGGTCTCCAACACATCTCTGGACAATCTGTGCCAGCGTTCCACCACTCTCATTGTGAAGAACTTCCTCCTAATGTCCAACCTGAACCTACCCTACTCTAGTTTCAAACCATTGCCCCTTGTCCTTATCACTACAAGCCCTTCTCGAAAGTCCTTCACCAGCCTTCCTGTCAGTCCCCTTCAGATACTGAAATGCAGTGCTAATGTCGCCCCAGAGCCTTCTCTGCTCCAGGCTGAACAGCCCAAACTCTCTCAGCCTGTCTTCATAGGAGAGGTGCTCCAGCCCTCTGTTCATCTTGGTGCCCTCCTCTGGACCTGCTCCAGCAGGTTTATATCCTTGTTCTATTGAGAGACCCACAGGTGGACACAGTACTGCAGATGAGGTCTCACTAGAGAAGAGTGGCAGAATCACCCCTCTCCATCTGCTGGCCATGTTTCTTTTGATGCAGCCCACAATGCCATTTGCCTTGCAAGTTCCCATTGTTGGCCCCCGCATGTCATCCATATCAATCCACTCTCAGAACAAAGGTTGGGACCCTATCTAGCCTTCAGACTATTTCTAACAGCATCAACCCACTTTCTTTTAAAGGAGCAAAACTGTCTTCACATTTCAGTCTGGTTTCAGGGAAGCCAGCAGATGAAGCCTAAAATCTTGCGAAAAAGGCTTTCTCATGTTGTACTTTTCTACTCCTTTCTTTTTTCTTATTCACATATCTTCATGCCAAATGATCCAAAAGTTCTTCGGGCAGCTCTTTAGGCTGATTCCTTAGGCTGATTTGATGGCCAGAGTCCAACGGCATTAGATTTAATACATCTAAGTGCCAGGTTCTGCACATTGGCCACAACAGCCCCAGGCAGTGCCACAGGCTGGGGTCAGAGTGGCTGGAGAGTGGCCAGACAGAAAGGGACCTGGGGATACTGGTTGATACTAGGCTCAACATGAGCCAGCAGTGTGCCCAGGCAGCCAAGAAGGCCTGTATCAGGAACAGTGTGGCCAGCAGGAGCAGGGAGGTCATTCTGCCCCTGTACTCAGCACTGGTTAGGCCACACCTGGAGTCCTGTGTCCAGTTCTGGGGCCCTCAGTTTAGGAAAGATGTTGACTTGCTGGAACGTGTCCAGAGAAGGGCAATGAGGCTGGGGAAGGGTTTGGAGCACAAACCCTATGAGGAGAGGCTGAGGGAGCTGGGGTTGCTTAGCCTGGAGAAGAGAAGGCTCAGGGGAGACCTTATTGCTGTCTACAACTACCTGAAGGGAGGTTGTAGCCAGGAAGGGGTTGGTCTCTTCTCCCAGGCAGCCAGTACCAGAACAAGAGGACACAGTCTCAAGCTGCACCAGGGGAGGTTTAGGCTGGATGTTAGGAAGAAGTTCTTCACAGAAAGAGTGATTGGCCATTGGAATGGGCTGCCCAGGGTGGGGGTGGAGTCACCATCACTGGAGGTGTTTAGGAAGAGACTGGATGGGGCACTTGGTGCCATGGTTTAGTTGATTAGATAGTGTTGAATGATAGGTTGGACTAGGTGGTCTTGGAGGTCTCTACCAACCTGGTTAATTGTATTGTATTGTATTCTACTCTACTCTACTCTATTCTATTCTATTTTACATACACAACCAAATTAAAACATCCCTTTTTTTTTTTTTTTTCATTGCTATTTTCCAGTATGTCTCAGTGCAAGCCTGGCTGTGAAAAGATGGTTTCTTGCTTTAGGAGAAAAAGAAAATTTAAAAAAGAAAGCAAAAGAACAGCACAGGCTGTTTTCATGAAACAACAAACAATACACTTCTACACTTCTGAGACAAGGTGGTTCATGCGACAGCTTTTGCTGAAACAAAAAGAGGTGTGAATTAAAGAAGGTTTCGTTATGTTTGTGAAAATGAATCTCTTTACCAGCCCTAAATGAGAACACAGTTTGCTTTCTTCATACCTCTCTCTCAAGCACTAATTTCAATACCAAAGACACAGACGGTGACAAATGTTTTTTTGGAAGGGACCTCCCCTCACCATATCTTTCTCTACTAGGACAACCTACAGTCTCCTTGGCCTCCAATCCAAGCCATGAATCATCTGTCTACAGCTGTCTACAGCCATGAATCAGCTGTCTACAACTACCTGAAGGGAGGTTGTAGGCAGGTGGGGGTTGGTCTCTTCTCCCAGGCAACCAGCACCAAAACAAGAGAACACAGTCTCAAGCTGCACCAGGGGAGGTTTAGGCTGGAGGTTAGGAAGAAGTTCTTCACAGAAAGAGTGATTGGCCATTGGAATGGGCTGCCCAGGGAGGTGGTGGAGTCACCATCACTGGAGGTGTTTAAGAGACTGGATGGGGCACTTGGTGCCATGGTTTATTTGATTAGATAGTGTTGGATGATAGGTTGGACTCAATGATCTCAAAGGTCTTTTCCAACCTGGTTAATTCTAGTCTAGTCTAGTCTACCTCTGCTATCAAAAGGGAGGCACTGGAACAGGCTGCCCATACAGGTTGTGGAATCTCCTTCTCTGGAGACTTTCAAAACCCACCTGGACATTGCAATTCTGGGCAATCTGCCGTGGGTGACCCTGCTTTAGCAGGGGGAGGGGACTGGATTATCTCTAAAGGTCCCTTCCAACACCCACCACTCTGAAACAACAAACTGTACAAACCCCACTGCTGCTGCTGGGCAAAAGCATCCAGAAGACCCCTTGAGCACACCCAGTCATGCTCAAGACCCTTTCCTTAACATCTGGTGGTCTGCATGCATTTGTACCTACAGCAGTACCTGGCTATCTCAGCAGGTATTTCTGGTTTCAGTTCACAGCCTCTGACTGCTTGCCTCAAGTTCCACTAAAATAAACCCAAAAGCTAAGGGCTCAGACCTCAAAGTATTTAAAGACCCAGCTATGTAGGTAGGAAAACCATCCTCATTCAAGAGTGAGCTCTTAAATTTTACTATCTAAATTGTTTCCAGTACTGAATCTCATTGGTGTAAATCAAGTTCAGAAAGCCCATTTACTTCCTTCCCACCTTCAGTCTGGAGTTACCATGAAACACATAGGGTCACTCCTCCTGGCTGCTGGGGCCAAGCCATCTGGAGATACTTTCTCATGCTCTGTGCTACCATCTGCAGTCCACTTATGGTAACCACATACAACTCAATGCAAGCTGCCGTTTGCCCTGTCATGTACCACCTAAACCTGTCTCCTGCAGTCCATGCAGACCTCAGGAAAAGGGCAACACCTTCCTGAAACGGGAATCAGGAAATATGAAAAGAGGGAAGCATGGTGAGCAGGATGTCTGGATCCGTCAGCAAGTTGGCTGCATTCACACTCTATGTTTTGCTGTCAGGACAGATGTTGCTGGGGGTTTGCCAACTGTCTTTCTGTTTGCCCTGTGTTGAAAATCTCATCTTTAGAAAACACAGCATCATTTTGGTAGAGAGGTGGTTTTATTACACTTCTTTGGTCTCCCTCACACTCAGATGTTCTGCATTGCAAAGGTTTATTTGTTCTACATGCCATTCACCCGGACCTATTAAATTCAGAACTCTCACAGCAGTTTTCCCTTTCTTGATTCCACCCTTTGCAGCTGCAGAACAGCATGATAAGAAAACAAACAAAACCAAGCTTTGGTTTTCAACCCAATATAATTCTTTCCTGTTTGTTTTTTTCTCCCCTCATTAGTGTCCAAACACCCCAGGAGTTATGGACACCATGTTCCACGTAAGGGAAGCATGGGACTTGGCAGAATTTGCACTTTACTGCACAGGTGTTCCATTATTGTTTTGTGGGATGAGGGGGAATAGCTTTAAGCTTGAGGATGGAGGATTCAGGATATTAGGAAGAAATTGTTTACAGTGAGGGTGGTGAGACACTGGAACAGGTTGCCCTAAGAAGTTGTGGAGGCTCCACACCCAGAAGTGCTCAAAGGCAGGTTGGATGGGGTCTTGAGCAACTTGGTCTAGTAGGTGTCCCTGCCCATGGCAGGGGGATTGGAACTAGATGGTTTTTAATGTCCCTTCCAACCCAAACCATTCTGTGATTCTATGCTCTTTCAAGTCAAATAGAAATAACACCACTGAAATGCAGATGCTGTGTAAAAGGATGGAGCAAATGCCTGGGCAGTTGTGCCAAAACAACAGCTTGTGTGAAAAACTGACTTAGTCTGTTAAAGTCTTGGTCAAGCTCTTAAGTTTCTCCTTGCCAGATAAAAGAATCTGGTATTACAGTAACCACATCATTCTTGCTGAGGTTTTTAGCTCCTACAGTAGGTAGATATCTTTGAAGTATCTACTCTGCTAAGCACAGCAGAGAGGATTTCACCCAACAGCTGGCATTCCCAGCTCAGCATCTCACCCCATTCTGGGTGTTATCAGCACTTGGTAGGGGAAACAGCACTGATAAGATGCCTGTGTACCAGGTTCCCTCAGTTCACACATTCCTTCAGCCCCCAATACACCCCCACATACACACACAGAGAGCAAGTGCCACCTCTCCTACAATCCCTGCACTCCCAGTGAGCAAACACGCTGCCTTTGGCCATCCTCTCTAAGGAGGGACAACACAGCAGATGGTTCTACACAGTAATAATGTTTCAAGAGCTCTAGGCAGAATGATATGCAGAAAGCAATCTGAGGTTAGAAAAGTATGGTCCAGGTCCCCACCCAGGCAGGCTTCATACCAAATTCAGCCAGAGCTGACACAGAGGAATCCTGGCAAGAGTTTTACTTTAATGAGAGAGGTCCTGGATCTCTGGCTAACCAGAGGGAGGAAAGCACACTCAATTCAAGTATGAATGCTTCCAAAATAACTGATAAATGTTTGTATTACTCAGAGAACTTTCATTTTCTACCACTTAAAACTTTCTTTATTGAAACACCTCAGTTTCACATCGTAAAACTTCCAAGGCTTGTCTACTAGGAAATCAATCTGATTTCATTAGTTCTTGATTATACCAACCCTTTCCAATTCCAGTAGAAAGCAACACATTATCAGTTAACAGATGTCCTTCACCTCACTTGGTTGGTGCTATTCTATCAAGAAAGCCACCAGCACAGTCAAAAATGTCTAAGCACAATTGATTCACCCATGTCTCTCTGATTAAAGATGTCTTTCTGTGGTTCTCAGTGCTACAGGGACATTGTCCCTCACTCCACTCTCTGAAGAGAATTCTCCAATGCACAATTTTTCTGAAAGTAAACCTCCACTGCACAATTTTGCTTTCTCAAAAGTCACAGCAGCATCAGGGTGTCTGTCTCCCTGTACACAAAATGATTGCTGCTTCATTCTCCAAGTTCAAGGCTGCATAAAGCCCTCACGTGTCAACGGCAGGTGCCTGCCATTTTTTAATTCTTTTTCAGCCATTAAATAAATAAATAAATACTTTAACAATCAAACAAACAAAAAGGCAACTGAGGTAAGATTTTGGCCACAAAGAACCAGAAAATCTATGCACTTGAAATTTCATTCTTCAGATCAGATCAAGACAGTTGGATTCAATGATCTTAGAGGTCTTTTCCAATTTCCAAACAATTCTATGAATATATGGTAAGACAGCAGCCCTAAATACTGCCAATGCAACCATCTATTTCTTTGGGGATCTTCCCATGGAAAGATGTCCAGGGTTTACCAGCGCAAAGCAAGCACATAAAGTTATCAGGTCCTCAGATAAACCTCCTAAACATACAAGATCTGATTTTCTTCTCTATCTGTGACTCGTGGGGAGGAAACCACATCTCTGGGATTACTGCTGAGTGAAGAAGACCAGAACTCGCTTCTCCTAGGAACTTTTGGGCTGACTGCAACACATTAAATCTGATACTCCTAAAAGAAGCTATCCAAACAGAAACAAAACTTCATTTTTCTAGCAGCAGAGTTACTTGTTGTGACCGCACTTGTATATTAAGGGAGAAATCTGAAGCCGACTTGCACTTTTTGTTGCCCGTTTGCAACTCAGCCACCTCAAGAACCATCAGCCCTTCGTCTGCAGCAGACACCTTCCCTTTGGCCAAACCTCTCCCCCCATATGCAGCTCTGGAGACAGAGAGGGAAAGCCTGACATCGGTAAGCTCGGTTTTCCTGGGGGGCTGCCAGCCCTGTGCCTTATTTCGGGGTTCCCTGCCCATATCCTCCCCGGGAGCGGGCAGCCGGCGGGGGCAGGATGCTAAAGCTGCAACAGAGGCGCAGAGGCTGCGATGCCGAAAGTCTCTCGCCTATTCGGGACGCGAGAGCCCTGGAGGGAAACCGCCCCGCAGCACGGCCAGACCCACCCGCCAGGGCCCCCCGGAGAGATCCCCCCTCTCCCAAGGGTGCTCCTGCAAAGGAGCTCACACTCCTCCCGAACTTCACCCCCTACGCACACACCCCGGCACAAACGGCTGCCCGGAGGGGCCGGTCCGAGCCGCTGTCCCTGCTGAGGGGATAGCGACGAACATCCACCCCCTCGCCACTTACCCCACAGCAGCAGGACGGGGAGCTGGCGGCGGCGCAGGCGGCAACCGGGCATCTCCATCCCGGCGAGGGGCCGCGGGGGGACAGAGCCCGCATGGGGCGGCTGGTCGGCAGCCGCGCAGGGCCTGGACCCGCCTCAGCCCCGCTCCCGCCCGGGAGCCTCCTCTTCATGCCTCAGCGCCCAGCCCCAGGCGGCGGCGGGGGCGGGCGCGGAGGGGAGCGGCTCTCCCGCCCCCCACCCAGGGTGCTCCCGGAGCGAGGGAAGAGGATGGGACGAGCCGCTCCGCAGCGGGAAGAGAAGAGCCGCTGCAGAGGGAAAGCGGTGTACGAGCGGGAGGTGTGGGCGCCTGAGAGCGGTGTGCGGGAAAGGCTGCCTCAGCCAGCCCACGTGGCCAGGTGGGGGAAAGGACCCTGCCCTTTCCACAGAGAAGGTTCTTGTCCCAGCTGTCCGAAGGTCCAGGGGCTCTGCCCTCCTGCCACAACGCCCTGGCAGTGGGTGTGAAGGGCTAAAGGGCCACCTGTGATGGCCCACCGACAGCTCCTTAGGTTTGACTTGTAGGATAACGACATAAAATCATGAATGTTGGAAAACACTTCTTAAGGTCATCGAGTCCAACCCTTAACCCGACACTGTCAAGTCCACCTCTAAACCATGTACCTCAGCACCACATTTCCACGTCTTTTAAACACCTCAAGGGACAACGACTACACCACCTCCCTAGGTAGCCTGTCCCAATGCCAGATCACTCTTGCAGGAAAGAAATTTTCCCCAATACTCAACCTAATCCTCCCCTGGTGCAACTCGAGGCCATGCCCCCTTGTCCTGTCATTGTTCCTTGGGAGAAGAGACCAACCTCCACCTCACCCCAGCCTCCTGTCAGGGAGTTGTAGAGAGCAATGAGGTCTCTCCTCAGCCTCCTCTTCTCCAGATTAAACAACCCCAGTTCCCTCAGCTGCTCCTCACCAGACCTGTTCTCCAGACCCTTCACCAGCTTTGTTGCCGTTCTCGGGACCTACTCTGGAACTTCAATGTCCTTCTTGCAGTGAGATGTTAGCATGCTTAGTGCTGAGAGCTGAACACGGGCAGTGAGCCAGCCTAACTCCACAAAGCAGCTAGGAGCTGAAGGAAAATCATAGAATCATAGAACTGTAAAATGCTTTATGCATTTTTATGTTGTCATTTCATCTCTGCATGGCTCCTCTCAGAGAGCGGTATGGCTCTTACTTTTCATCAATATTTAAAGGCTGTGTTCCTGGAGTTCTCTCTCTAGGAAATTAGCATCTCTAGCAAGAAACACAAGCCACTAGAGAAGGCTTTTCTTAGCTAAAAATAATTATACTGCTCAGTAATAAAGAGCCAAGGTGCACTTCTTGGTGTGTGGACACTCCAGTAACTGCCTTTCTGTAGAACATTAAATAATTGCCATTGTTAAAGGCCAAATGTACCATAAAACTTCAAATTCCAAAATTATTTTCATGCCCTTCAGAAGAGCAAAGGGTACTCTTGTGTGTCAGTTCAGGCTGTGTCCATCAATTCCATACACTTGCATAGCACAGGACCAACACTGCAGCACAGCTGCTCATTGCACGTGCCTCCAAAAACAAAGTAATCAATACATAAACTCCCTCTGATCTGTGCTGCTACCTGGGCTGAAGGAAATTTTAAAACCTGGAAAAGTACAGAAAAGGCTGGGAATGCATAATGTAGAAATAGCTCTCTCTGCAGAATTTGTGTCAGTTTTAACGAGCCTCCTGCCATTCGTCTGCCTCTCAGCTGAAAGCAAAGCTTGCAAACTACCATGAACCATAAATAAACCATAGCTCAGGGAGATCA
This sequence comes from Melanerpes formicivorus, assembly GCF_026170545.1. Taxonomy (NCBI): domain Eukaryota; kingdom Metazoa; phylum Chordata; class Aves; order Piciformes; family Picidae; genus Melanerpes; species Melanerpes formicivorus. The sequence goes on along the minus strand of NW_027142376.1, from coordinate 1,920,947 downwards.
TCCTTCCACAGAGGGGCTGCCACTTCTGCTTTCCATGGAGCCTCTGCAAGCTGTCCCTGCCAGAAGAAACTACAGGGACATGACAGGCATGAGGGCACACATGCAGCAGACTTGCTATAGCATCCTTCCTAATTGTAAGGTCGAGTTCCTTCATAAAATCTGACCCTGGCAATATCTGAAGTGACAATTAGTATATACAAGACTTCAGACTGATCTTCAGGAGGGTTAGGGCACATTGGTGCTTTACATGCAATATTATACATTACACAATGTACAGTATATTATACAATATACAGCATGCAGACAACATTTTTATGTCTCATAGGGTATGGAGATAAAGCTGACAATTGTCCTTTACATATTTTGTGAACGTTCCTACTTCCATCCATCAGGGTTTTGCAAGCACTTTCCATTTTCTGCTTGCAGCAGGTAGTATGAAGGTGCAAACAGTGTCTTTGAGGAACTTCTTTAATTTAAGGGTGATGGAGCACTGGAGCAGGCTGCCCAGAGTCTCCATTTCTGGAGACAATCCAAACCTTCTTAGAAATATTCATGTGTGACCTTTTCTAGGTGAACCTGCCTTGGCAGGGGCATTGAACTCAATGATCTCCAGAGGTCCCTTTCAACCCCCACCATGCTGGGATTCTGTGATCCTTCAGGTCAAACAGTAGCTAGGATTTATGGGCAAGTACACTAATTTAGAGCATTGCATTGAATCACAAGCCAGCTGTGATAGGTGACATCTTCAGCAATGTGTCCTAAAATGAGTCTGTTTCCCCCTTTCCTTTGCTCTGGTGAGGCCACTAGCAGACTGAAATATCCCAAATCCCCTCTCAGGCTGCTCTTCTCCAGGCTAAACAGCCCAACATCTCTCAGCTTTTTCTCCTCACATAGATGCTCCAGTGCCCTCAGCAGTTTTGGAGCCTCTGTTGTTCTCCGTCCAGTAGTTCCTTGCTTCTCTTGAACTGGGGAGCCCAGAACTGGACACAGTATTCCAGCTGCCACAGAATCACAGAATGGTTTGGGTTGGATGGGACCTCCAAGGGTCATCTAGCCCAACCCCACCTGCAGTGATAATCCATATCAAAGGAACACAGGTAGACTTTATGGGAGAATGGCAAACACTTTCTCCTCTCTCTCTGCTGGAGGGAAGCTCCCCAGCCAAGCACCCTCCCCATTGTTTCATATCTGACAGTACAAAAGGCTCTCAAAAAAAGGACCCCAAGCATGAATCTGTAAGAGCTGGAATGTCTCACTGATTCCCAGGTGGTATTCTCTTCTCAAAATGATCATCCCAAGGCTGCTGAAACTGCACATCATACACTCATGATCTTCTCTTCCTGTTGCACATGGGTATTCTTCCACACCAGGCAGAAGCTTTAGCTTTAACAGCAAGTCTGTTTGCCTCAGAGAAGGGAAACAAATCATGTCTTGGATTTTAATGTAAACATGAGGAAAATGCACACAACCCTCTATTCCTTCTAGACTAAATAAAGGCAAAATTAATTTATGGGTTTTTAAACACTTCACTGTCAGTTACATTCTAGAGGCCCTGAATCTTTACTCAGCAAATGCATTTCTTTTTCCATGACAGGCTGTCTAAGCAACTTTGGAAATGCCAGCAAGAGGATAATATATGGACTGTCTCCATATATGGTGTGTCTCAGAGAAGTAACTCAGCTTGGAAAATTAGGGGAAAAGGTGCAAGAAGAGAGATGGAAACACACACCTCTATTTGGTTTTTTCTTTTTAGACACAGTAACACTGCCACAATTCCTCTTCCTTCAAAATCTTGCAGAGCTGCAGCCTGAACTCTAACAGGACTCAGTCACCAATACTTTTGCAGCCATCTGAAGGAATATTCAAGGATCATTTTGTGGCCTTTGAAATTCAGCTGAGTCTGCAGACACTGGCAAAGGAGCAATCATTGCAATTAGGAACTATCCAGCATCTCCTTAACATGAAACCAGGCAAATTGTCCTTCTGAGGTGTGTGAAAGGCTAGGGCTGAGCAAGGCAGACCGTGCGACCCTTCTTAGCCAGGGTATTTGATAAATTTTCCTTACATGGAAACATGCAGCACTATATAAAATGGAAAATATTGCCATAGTAAATAAAAGGTTATTTGGAGGCACCAAATGAGTGCAAGATATACCATTTCTAATTTTCCAGTCCTATCACAGTTTGCCTTCTAAAGCAAACCAGAAATTAAAAATAAAATAAAATCAAATAAAGATCTTGAGGGTGAGCTCAGTACATTCACACAGTCTGATTTATTTCTACCATAATAAATCATCCTAGTTTCCTCAGCCTTGGGGCAAAGTGGCTGGAAAGCTGCCCAGCAGAGAAAGGCCTAGGGGTGTTGATTGACAGCTGGCTGAAGATGAGCCAGGGTGTGCCCAGGTGGCCAAGAAGGCCAACAGCATCCTGGCCTGCATCAGGAATAGTGGGACCAGAAGGACCAGAGAAGGCATTGCCTCCCTGCTATCAGGTCTCCCCAGAGCTCTTGCAGCTTCAGCCCTCTGATCATCTTCGTGGCCTCCTGTGGACCTGCTCCAACAGTTCAACGTCCTTCTTGTGTCAGGGGCACCAGAACTGAATGCAGTGCTCCATGGGGAGTCTTACCAGAGCAGAGTAAAGGGGCAGAATCACCTCACGTGGCCTCTGCTCAGATTCTGCTAACCACAAAACCAGTGTGCTAAGTGACTCCAGCTCTCCTTTGATCAAATAATGTGCCACAAACAATTGGAAGAGCACAAAACCAAGAAGAGGGCACAAGTGGAAAGGGTGAGTTGAAGACTGACCTTGGTAACGCTCTCTGTTTGCCCTGCATTGTACAGCAGCGTATGCTGCTGGGATGGGTGTGCTTAATCTGATTCACTGGAAATTAAACTGCCTTTTAAGGAAATTCCACCTATTATTAAGAAAAGTGCAATGATTACATGATTCCAAGAAGGAAAGCAAAGTGTGTGTATGTCTGAGAGGTTGTGGAGTCTCCTTCTCTGGAGACTTTCAAGGCCCATCTGGATGCGTTCCTCTGTGACCTGAGGTAGATTGTACGGTCCTGCACTGGCAGGAGGGTTGGACTTGATGATCTCTTTGGGTCCTTTCCAACTCCTGACATCCTGTGATCCTGTAATGTGTATGTATAGATTAGTATACATGACATAATCTTGATCCTCAAATAAAAGTCTACAACATAGAAGAAAGGGAAGATTCTCTTTTCAAATGTTGACTGTTTATGGAAGGTTTTACTCTTCACAAAGTTACATTTAGCAGAATATTATTTAATTAATTGTTAATGTACTTCATTAATTTGCTGTTAAAAAAAAATCCCAAGAAGTATTTAATTAATTTGCTGTTAAAATCTCCCACTGTTTTCAGCCATAAAAATACAATATTCTGTATCTCATGGAAGTTTTGGTGAAATCTCACACAGGATCTCTTCTTACCTATGATCCTTTTTGTTTTCATCTTAGAAAAGATCAGAAAGCACCAAAACAGGTAGCAGCAGTCCCCATTGCAGATTAAATTTACCAGAAATTAAATTGTTCCATGGAAAGGAAGTGACCACCTAATAGAGATGAGCAGGAATGCATTCAATAACTTAGTCAATTCAGACAGGCAGCTCTTCTGGTGGTAGACACAGACATAAAATAGTCCAAAGGCAAGCTATCTTTACCATTGTCTCCTGAGGTTTCTCAGCCAGAGGAAGGATGTGAGTCAGTGGATGGCATGCACAGGAAGGGGGTGTACCACCAGAATGCATGCACGCTCACCGGCTCCATCTACTAGGTCAGCCAGATGATTAATTTGTTGCAGCTCAATGATTTCAGGTGGAATTTACTGCTTGATTTTGGCAAGGGTAACAAGAATACTTGAAGCAAAGCCCAGGGTAAAAAGTACAGTGCTACACTAAGAGAAGTAAGAACTATCAGAGAATATGAAATCTCCCCTGGCCCAAAAGTCAAACCAAGATTTATAGTTCACAGTAAAGTCAGTGTTAGGGACATGCAAGGTGGACTTTTATTTTGCATTGCTTTAGCAAGTGGTGTTTGCCTCAGAGCCATCAGAGCTTCAGATAAATGGGAGTTTCAGAACCAATTGCAAACAGAATACTGAAAACCACACACACACACCCCAAAAAAACAACGGAACAAAAAAACCCTACAATTACACTTCCCTGAAAGTGCTCAAAGCACACGTTGAGGGGAAAAATAAAGTATTAATATCTCACCTAAAACGTGTACCTCTGCATACCATAAATTAGACAATTGCTTCTAAAAGACAGTATTACCTCCAATTATTTTTAACTTACTCTGTCTTCTGCACACATGCCCCAACTGCTTTTCTGTCAGAACAATCTCTGCTTGTTTTTTGTCTGCTCTTCAGAACATTTCTATTCTAATTCTGAATAAAATAAACACCTGTGATTGAGCTCATGAGGAACATTGTCTTCATGCAATGCAGTCACATTGGTGCTCCAGGCTTGGGGCAGAGTGGCTGAAAAGCTGCCCAGCAGAGAAAGACCTGGGAGTGCAGGTTGACAGTTGTCTGAATATGATCCAGTGAGTGCCCAGGTGGCCAAGAAGGCAAACAGCATCCTGGCCTGGATCAGCAATATTTTGATCAGCAGGACCTGAGCAGTGATAGTCCCCTTGGACTCAGAGCTGGTGAAGCCACAGCCTGAGTACTGGGTTCAGTTTTGGGCTCCTCACTCTAAGAAAGACTTTGAGGTGCTGAAGGACAAGGTTTAGCACCAGAATTGGTAAGAGTTAGAGAATGGCTGGTCTCAATGATCTTACAGGTATTTTCAATCCAATCAAAACTCTTGTATGATTCTGTGATTCTAAGGTTGGGAAAGCATTTCCACCTCTTAAAGGAATACATTTCACTTGACAGATTTCTTGTACCATTTCTTCCTTTCCTGGAAGGTATGAATAAAAAAATCAGAAAGATCATAATTTCCTGCACTACCTTTCTTTCATTTGTTTGTTTTGCTGAGCATGAAATCAACATTTTGGGTAGCACTGAGAGAATTTGTGAGATGGGCTAAGAAAGCCCTAGCATGAAACTGTTTCTTAGGTGAACACTTCCACGTGTTTACATTAAATTGGTCTGTGTAAGAGATTTATAGAACAGTTTAGGTTGGAAGGGACCTTAAAGATCATCCAATTCCAGCTCCCCCAACGTGGGCAGAGACAGCTTCCACTAGAGCAGCTTACTCAAGGCTTCATCCAACCTGGCCTTGAACACCTCCAGGGAGGGAGTACCCACAGCCTCCCTAGGCAACCTGTTGCAGTGTCTCACCACCCTCAGTGTAAAGAATTTCTTCTAATATCCATTCTAAATCTTCCCTCTTCCAGCTCAAAGCCATTTCCCTCATCCTATCACTACAAGCCCATGTGAAAAGTCCCTTCCTAGTTCTCTTGTAGCCCCCCTTCAGGTACCAGATGATATATAAATCTATTTGCCTCAATTAATTTCTTCTGGAACTTAGCAAATATAAACAATTGTTAGAAGGGCTTCCATTAAACTTAAACCCCCTCTGATGTTCCTTAATGAGCTACAGAAAAATGTGCTGTCCAAACAGTGACTGAGAAGGGTCAAACAAAGAAGCATTAGTATTATCTAGATGTCATATTAATGGATTTGCTTAATCAAAGAAACCCTTTGAAGGGAATTTTCTTGCCTAAATAAGAGAAAGCAATTATCAGTCCAGAGATGATAAGGGTCAGAACAGACAGAACACCAAAGTCTAGCAGTGAGAGACACCCTGTGGTACCAGCCTGAACAGTCACTCTTGCAAAGACAGCAAAAGAATTATTTACAATGATTAAAAAACACATTATAAAGCCATCCCTTTCAGTAACACATGTAACTGCACAGATCTGCTGTAGAAGTAGCAATTTCTGCCTCCAAATTTAATCCCATCTTTCAAACTCAAAGGGTTGCTTCACACCATATTAGCTCATAATATTAGGAAAATCCTACTGCTTAAATTGCTTTTGATTCAAAAATTTTGTTTTCTTTTACAAGATCCTTTCTAAGCTCTCCCCTCCTCTGCTTCAGCAACACCAGTGTATGTTTACATCACCCCTAGATTTTCTAATCCCCAAACGAATAATGAATGTGAAGGAAAATGAGGGTACTCCAACTCTTAAGAGCCAGAAGGACTCCCACCCACAGATATCACCATCACCTTGGCCAGATGTGGTATGATGATGTGGCCAAGCTGCATGATGAGGTCTCCTCACTTCCTCTGCCCTCTGCTCTCCTGTTCAGAGACGAGATGCTGCACACATCTAAAATGGCAGGATCAGGTAGAGCTGCTGCCAGCTAGGTAATTTTTCTAACACAGCCGAAGGACAGTGAAGAAAATGAATCATTTGTGGTATTCACAAGCTTTCCTGATGATTCCAATTTCTATTGGAAATAAGCACTGATCGAGGGACTTTCAGTTTGAGTGTGCATGGTACCTGTAGCTCTGGGAAGGCAAGAGGCAACACTGGCTTATATTTTCTTCAAAATCTAACAGACCAGCTAGACATACCCAGTTTTATCACAATGGACTGCAAATCCATTGTTCAGCCTTATGGAGGTGGCAGAAAGAGACATTTTCAGATACAGGGAAAGGTACACCTGCCTTTCTACCGGCAGCTTGGACGGGCTGAATCTCAGGCTTGGCTGAAAACAGTTTGACAACTAAAATATATAGACTAAGGTGGGGGGGAACCAAACCCAAACAAACAAATACACACAAAAAAAATCACGCAAACAAACAAAACAACAAATAAACAACCAACCCCCCCAGAAAACCAGAAAAACAAACTGATTAAAAAACAAACAACATTGAAAGAATCTGAAAAGGTCATAGGATCATGGAATCAGAATTGCTTCCATTTGAAAAGTCCATCGAGTCCAACCATCATCTAACTACCAAGTCTGGTGCTAAACTGTGTCACTCAGCACCACATCTCTGCCTCTTTGAAATGCTTTCAGGCATGGAGATTCAACCACCTACTCAGGGAGCCTGTTCCAGTGTTTAAGAACCCTCCTGGTAAAGAAGTTTCTTCTCATATCCAACCTAAATCTCCCTTAGTGCAATTTCAGGCCATTTCCTCTTGTTCCCTCACTTGTTACTAAGAAGAGACCAATCCCCAGTTCCAGCCTCCTTTCAGGGAGTTGTAGAGAGCCAGATGGTCTCCCCTCACCCTCCTTTTCTCTTGAGTAAACAATCCCAAGCCCCTCAGTTGCTCCTCACCAGATCTGTTCTCCAGACTGTTCACCAGCTTTTTTGCCCCTCTCTGGACATGCTCCAGCACCTTAATGTCCTTCTTGGAGTGAGGACCCCAAAACTGAACCCATTACTCTAGGTTTGGCCTCACCAGTGCTGAGTACAGGGGGACAGTAATTGCCCTGGTCCTCCTGGCCCCACCATTCCTGCTCCAGGCCAGGATGCTGGTGGCCTTCTTGGCCACCTGGGCACACATTGGCTCATCTGCAGCCAGCTGTCAACCAGTACCCCCAGGTCTTTCTCTACTGGGCAGCTTTCCAGACACTCTTCCCCAAGCATGAAGCCTTCATGGGGTTGTGTAACTCAAGTGCAGGAACCAGCACTTGGTCCTGCTGAACCTCATCCCACTATCCTTGGCTCATTGATACATCCTGTCTATGTCCCTCTGCAGAGCCTTCTTACTCTCAAGATTATTGACTTCTCCAAAAATGAAAAAGTAACTGGGGGGGAAAAAAAATCTCCTATACTTATTTATTGCCCTTAGATTGTTCCATTAAATGAGAATTTCTGAACACACACAGCATCAAGGGAAGGTGTAGTTTAATAATATCAGCTGCAAACCACCTGGGTGAGCAGCGTGTTGCCTCTACTCTGCTGTCTTACATTCTGCATAGTGGTGCTCTCAGGCAAGACCATTAATGCCACTGACTTAAAATCCTCTGACTCATTTAATTTAATAGCTCAGACTAAACATCTATCACCTTCCTGAGGTGCAGATGCTAAAACCTCATCCATTATTCCACTCACATTGCTTTGCTTTACAAGCAACAACATGCTGGACATGTTTATTAAACCTTCAGCTCCCTCTACTGTGCAAGCGTCTTAAATACGAAGCTTAGTGCTTTGAGTTTTAAAAGGATGTAGGAATGAAGAGATTTAGACCAAAAAATCATGTAAGAAAACTGTTGTTGTCTTGGATTGCCTGGTGTTGAGCATAGAATAGAATTTTGGAATCATGGAATTGTTTTGGTTAGAAATAACCTTTCAGATTGAGTCCAAACATTATCTAGCTCTACCAAATCTGGGGTTAAACCTTACCCCTCAGCACTGCACCTCTGCCTCTTTAAAACACCTCCAGGGTTGAGGATTCAACCACCTCTCTGGGCCCAAAACTGAATCCAGTATTTGAGATGTAGCCTCGCCAGTGCCAAGTATAGTGGAATAATTACTTCCCTGATCCAAGTCAGGATGGTGTTGGCCTTCTTGGTCACCTGAGCACACACTGGCTCAGCTTCAGCTGCCCATCACTCAACACCCCCGGGTGCTTCTCCACCAAGCAACTCTCCAGCCACTCTACTCCAGGCCTGTAACATTGCATGAGGTTGTTGTGGCCCAAGTGCAGCACTCAGCACTTGACCTTGTTAATCTTAGAAGTCTTTTCTAACTGAAACAATTCTGTGGCTCTATGATTCTTTAGCACCCACAGACACAATTCTTGAGGCCAAGGAAGCATAGATGACCTCTCATAACTTTTGCCTTAAATTTGTCGAGAGGAAGTTAAGAACATTAGACAAAAATAAACATACTGTGGCCACACTTAATAAACAATGATCTTCACCCAGAAACCCCAGAAAGAAAAATAAATGCTTTGCACTAAAGTATGAACAGACTTAAATGCATGGATAACTATACTCAATACAAATATACAGGCATCTCCAAGGTCACCATTTTCACTCTTTTTAAAATAATGTTTTCTAAGGATACTTCAGTGTAAACTCAACAAATTATTTTAACTAAGCAGAAACTAATCAATAACCAGGGAAAACTAAAGTTTTTAAAGGAGCTGGAAAAATGCTGCCTAGGAAGAGCAGAGAAGTCTTAATGTTCATGTCTGCCCACCGCTATTCCCAGCAGAAAAGGAATTCTCAGGCAGAAAAGTAAAATTAAACTTGTTTGGGTTGGAAAATACCTTAAAGATCACTGGGTCCAACCATTCTCTAACTCTACCAAGGCTGGTGCTAAACCATGACCCTCAGCATCACATCTCTGCCTCTTTGAAACACCTCCAGGGATAGGGATTCAACTAGCTCCCTGGGCAGATTGTTCCAGTCTTTGAGAACCCTTCCAGACAAGAAGTTTCTTCTAATATCCATCCTAAACCTCCCCTGGAGCAACTTGAGGCATTTCCTATCGTCCCATCACTTGTTACTATGGAGACTGACACACACCACACTCCATCCTCCTTTCAGGCAGTTGTAGAGAGTGAGAAGGTCCTCCCTCAGCCTTCTTTTCTCTAAACAACCCCAGTAGTAATAGTCTATATTTAGGAAATATTTTCTTCTTTCCACAGGCAATAAATAATTACTTGGAGTTAATTACTTGGTGCCATAGAGTTAATGTTTTAAAACTATGCACTCTAAGAATGCAATACTGCACTACTGATTTGTTATATGATTTTATTTCTGTTTCATAAAATAAAAGAGCACATCATACAGGCAAAAGTGACTTCATAAATTTATCTGTTCCTAAAAGAGTGTTCCAGTGACATGAAAGGAAAAGAATACTGAAAAAAGTGGTTTGCTTTATTCAAACAACCCATAAACATCTCTTACACATTGCAACAACTTTGATTTTCTCTTGTAAAACAAAGAAGATTGAGGACACACCTGAGTCACAACAATCTCATTAAATGCTCCAGGAATAGAATAGAATAGAATAGAATAGAATAGAATAGAATAGAATAGAATAGAATAGAATAGAATAGAATAGAATAGAATAGAATAGAATAGAATAGAATAGAATAGAAAGTGCCTCATCCAGTCTCCTCTGAAACACTTCCAATGATGGTGACTCCACCACCTCTCTGGGCAGCCCATTCCAATGGCCAAGCACTCTTTCTGTGAAGAACTTCCTAACATCCAGCCTAAACCTTCCCTGGTGCATCTTGAGACTGTGTACTCTTGTTCTGGTGCTGGTTGCTTGGGAGAAGAGACCAACCCCCACCTGGCTACAACCTCCCTTCAGGTAGTTGTAGAGAGCAATAAGGTCTCCCCTGAGCCTCTTCCTCTCCAGGCTAAGCAATCCCAGCTCCCTCAGCCTCTCCTCATAGGGCTTGTGCTCCAACACCCTCCCCAGCTTTGTTGCCCTTCTCTGGACATGTTCCAGCGAGTCAACATCTCTCCTAAACTGAGGGGCCCAGAACTGGACACAGGACTCAAGGTGTGGCCTAAGCAGTGCTGAGTACCGGGGCAGAATGGCCTCCCTGCTCCTGCTGGCCACACTGTTCCTGAAACAGGCCAGGATGCCATTGGCCTTCTTGGCCACCTGGGCACACTGCTGGCTCATGTTCAGCTGCTTGGGACAAAATGTCAGGAAATATGTTGAGTGGGGAAAGATCTTGGGGTGTTGGTCAACAGTGGCTGCAGATGAGCCAGTGTGTGCCCAGATGGCCAAGAAAGCCAACAGCATTCTGGCTTGAATTAGGAATGATGTGACCAGCAGGACCAGAGAAGTGATTGTCTCCCTGTGCCCAGCACTGCGGAGGCCACACCTTGAGTCCTGAGTTCTGTTTTGGGCCCCTCACTCCAAGAAGGAAATTGAGGTGCTAGAGAGTATCCAGAGAGGGGCAACAAAGCCGGTGAACAGTTTGGAGAGTAGGTCTGGTGAGGTGCATCCCAGTGACCCGGGGTTCTTTGGCCTGGAGATTGGGAGGTTGTGGGAAGACCTTCTGGCTCTCTGTGGCTCCCAGGGGGGAGGTTGGACACAGGTAGGTGCTGGTCTCATTTCCCTGGGAACAGATGATAGGACAAGAGAATACGGCCCAAAGTTGCACTGAGCAGGTTTAAGTAGGATATTAGAAGAAACTTCTCTGGAAGGGCTCTCAAAGATTGGAACAGGCTCCTCAGGAAGGTGATTGAGTGCCCATTCCTGGAGGTGTTTAATAAAGGAAGAGATGTGGTGCTAAGGGGCATAGTTTAGCCCCAGCCCTGGTAGAGTTAGGGAATGGTTGGGCTGGATGATCTTTATTTAGAATAAAATAACCTTTATTTAGAATAAACCAAACCAGGTTGGAAGAGACCTTCAAGATCATCACGTCCAACCCATCAACCAATCCAACCCACCTAAACAGCTAACCCATGGCACCAAGTACCCCATCAAGTCTCCTTCTGAACACCTCCAATGACGGCAACTCCACCACCTCCCTGGGCAGCCCATTCCAATGGGCAATCACTCTTTCTGTATAGAACTTCTTCCTAACATCCAACCTAAACCTCCCCTGGTGCAGCCTGAGACTGTGTCCTCTTGTTCTGGTACTGGCTGTCTGGGAGAAGAGACCATCATCCGCCTGTCTACAACCTCCCTTCAGGTAGTTGTAGAGAGTGATAAGGACACCCTTGAGTCTCCTCTTCTCCAGGCTAAGCAATCCCAGCTCCCTCAGTCTTTCCTCATAGGGCTTGTGTTCCAAACCCCTCACCAACTTCATTGCCCTTCTCTGGACTCGTTCCAGCAAGTCAACATCCTTCCTAAACTGAGGGGCCCAGAACTGGACACAGGACTCGAGGTGTGGCCTAACCAGTGCAGTGTACAGGGGCAGAATGACCTCCCTGCTCCTGCTGGCCACACTGTTTCTGATGCAGGCCAGGATGCCATTGGCCCTCCTGGCTGCCTGGGCACACTGCAGGCTCATGTTCAGCCTACCATCGACCAGTACCCCCAGGTCCCTCTCTACCTGGCTGCTCTCCAGCCACTCTGACCCCAGCCTGTAGCTCTGCATGGGGTTGTTGTGGCCAATCTTGCAGGTCTTCTCCAGCCAAAATGATTCTGTAATTTCTTGCTCTTTCACAAAAGTAGACAGACTATAACTCATGATCTTCAGTGTACAAAAGCACAAACACAGGAGGACATTACCATTTATATGTATTTTATTAGCTGAGGTGTAGGGAATTTTTAACCATTATTTTATTTTTAAAAGTATTTAACAATCTTTATAAACAAAACCAGTGAAACACAGCATTTTGTGATGCCATTTTCCTAGTGGTATTGGAGGGGAGAAATAGAACATCACAGCTCTACAGGTATTTTTCACAGCTCTGCTGTATTTAAACTAATCTCTCACTAAGGCACTTAGGTTGTTTCAGAGAAGGAGAAAGGCAAATTTAAACCACTGAGATAATTGTTATCATAGTTTAATGTTCTAAGAATTATAGGAGAAACCATGCTGCAAATGATCCAAACATTGAAGACATGAATAAAACATGTGGGACAGGTGATGAGAACAAAGCACTGGAAACAAAGAAATAAACACTGCTGGTGTCAATATTTACCTTTTTCCTTTCTTTTTTTTTAAATTTAAGTGTCTGAAAACACAGGAGCATGGAATAAGAGCTTCTTTGACTGGAGACACAACTGCAGGTGAATTATCAAGACAGAATGGTTGATGATTCCTGTTGTTTTCTGTGACGTTTCTACCTCCAGAATACAATACAGTAGCTTGAAAAGTGGCAGCATTGGTTGCAGACTCCCTATTTTCTCTCTTTCGCTCCTAAGAAGCAACTTGCTTTCCTCCAATACCCCACTTGATATCAGAAATAAACCTGAGGTAAGTTCTACCTTCTCCACAGAATGGAAGATACATTGCTTCTAGACACAGAGTTTTCCCTTTGTTTAAGAAGTGGTGGGAGAGAGAAGAGATAACCCCTTTCCTTTGGCTACAGCCTAAGTAGCACTTCCATCCTTTCCAGTCTGTGGCAGCAAGCTTCCACCACTTCCAAGCAGAAACATAATTATGATTTTGGTTCTGTCATAATCATAGAATGGCTCAGGTTGGAAGGGGCTTCAGAGATTATCTACTCCAAACCCCCTGCCATGGGCAGGGATGCCTCTCAACCAGACTTGGTTGTCCAAGGCATCAAGATGGAAAATCTTAATTTAAGAATACATAGATTCATAGAATGGTTTGGGTTTTGAAGGGACCTTAAAGTTCTAATCCCCCTGCCATGGGGACCACTAGACCAGGTTGCTCAAGGCCACATGAAGCCTGGCCTTGAACACCTCCAGGAAGGGGGCATCCACAACCTACCTGGACAACCTGTTCCAGTGTCTCAACTGCCCTCACTGTAAAGAATCTCACCATGCTGAGATGCAGGCAGAAAGGCAGCCAAGAGCAAGGGTTTCCCTAAGGATCAAGGAGCCAGTTTTGGCTCCTTGTATTCCCCCAGCCCAGCCATGGTGCCAGAAGCAGACATCCTTAACCTTTCTACACTTTTGATATGGAAATAAAGCAAACATTTTGGCTTTTGTAAAGTGCTGTGAACCACAGAGGAGGCTGCTAAATAATAGATGCTATTGAATAATTTATTTCAGTATATTCACTGAATTCTTACTGAATAGGTCTTCCCATGGGAGTGTCTGCTAACCTAATGCCATGCTTACATGCAAGTATAACAAACTGCTCTTGTAAAGAACCTATGCTACCAACCATAAAATATACTTCTAGAGAGCAGAGTTTGGGGTTTATTCAGTGAATCCTACAAGTGATTTGATTTTGAAGTTTACAAATTGAACAGAATCATAAACTCAAAGAATTGTTTGACTTGGAAAAGACCTTTAAGATCACTGAGTCCAACCATTGTCTAACTCTGCCAAATCTGGCACCACATCCCTGCCTCTTCAAAACACCTCCAGGGATGGGGATTCAACCAACTCCCCAAGGAACCTGTTCCAGTCTTTGAGAGCTCTGTCAGTCAAGAATTTTCCTCTGACATCCAGCCTAAACCTCCCTTGGTGCATCTTAAAGCTTTACCCTAAACACTTTTTATTAAGGAGGAGAGAAAAACACCCAACGGTCTTCAACCTCTTCTCAGGGATCATAGAGAGTGAGAAGGTCTCATCTCAGCCTCCTTTTCTCCCAACTAAACAATCCCAGTTTCCCTCAGCAGCATAGACCTGTTCCACAGACTCTTCTCCAGCTTCACTGCCCTTGTCTGGACATGCTCCAGCACCTCCATGTCCTTCTGAAATGAGGGCCCCAAAAGCTGAACCCCGTACCCAAGGTGTGGCCTCGCCAGTGCTGAGTACAGGGGGACAATCACTTCCCTGGTCCTGTGGTCGCACCATTCCTGCTCCAGGCAGGATGCTGCTGACCTTCATGGCCACCTGGGCACACACTGGCTCATGTTCAGCCAGCTTTCAACCAGCGACCCCCCAGGTCTTCCTCTCCTGGACAACTTTCCAGACACTCTTACCAAAGCCCTGGAGCATTCATGGGGTTGGTGTGAAACAAATATCAAGGCTTATTGCTGTTCCTTTAAGAGCAAGACTACAATAAATATACCCTGCAGATCATTTGCAAATTCTGGTTTAAATAAGATTCTGTACATTCTCTCAAGGCTCAGACCTATATGTTATCGATTAAAGGAAGAAAAGAAAAATGAAATGAAAAGAAAAGAAAAGAAAAGAAAAGAAAAGAAAAGAAAAGAAAGAAAAGAAAAGAAAAGAAAAGAAAAGAAAAGAAAAGAAAAGAAAAGAAAAGAAAAGAAAAGAAAAGAAAAGAAAAGAAAAGAAAAGAAAAGAAAAGAAAAGAAAAGAAAAGAAAAGAAAAGAAAAGAAAAGAAAAGAAAAGAAAAGAAAAGAAGAAAAGAAAAGAGAAAGGAAAAAAGAAAGGA